>NC_138548.1:253080771-253680771 GCF_964273705.1 Natrix helvetica
CTACAGACTGAAAAAGTCTGCTTATTTTTTGCCATTGGGTAGGAAGAACTGTGTAACAACTCTGCTGCAGCTTTCTATTAACCTCTGCAATATTTTGATGCTGAAAATAAATATCTTACATATGTTTCTATTAGGCTTACTAATAAGGGTATTAAAGAATTTAGCAGAGAATAATGAATACTTGCAGTGGGAATGTGAAAAACAACATAACCACCAGAAAAGAAAACACCAGTTTCTTCAACTTACATTCTAGTGAGATTTATTCTTCCCTGGTGCTCAACATTGTGGTGATGCTATGTCAATGGCAAAATTTAACCTGGCTTCTATTCTTCATGTCATGCTCCAAGTTAAGTCAAGTTAACCACATGGTTCTAATTACAAAGCAACCTGCTGCCCAAGTTTCTGTGTGCGTCTGTGTATGTGTGTATGTTACCACATGCATATTTGAAGAATTTATTACACCATATACCATTCCCAGTGCTTACATATTTCCCCATTCAAACTATTACTTTCAGTAGGTTCCATAATTAAGAATACTGTGATTTAAATGTTCTGTGACTTATTTCGGCACCAATGTATGGAAGTGCTACTTTAAAATATGTATATACTTCCATGCCAAAATGGAAAGGGGCCCACTTCAAAAGAAAGGGTTACAAATTTGAGAAGCATTACAATAATAAGGAAACAATGAATAGCTTGGTAGTTATATATCAATGAACTACCAATGAACAGCTTGATAGTTATATATCTTCAGAAACAAATACTGCTACTAATATGTTAATTGTGATAAGGATAAATACTTATTCAGAAAGAGGCATAACACTTTAAAGCAACTTTAACCCAAAGAACATCTACTGTGATAGAATTAAAAATATTCGCCTAATATGGAATTTTAGAAAAAGACAATCTCCTCTATGCAGAATCCTTGAAAACACCATTACAGTCAAGGAACACAAGTCAAGGTGTGTATCTGAACAGTTATCAACATAACACTCGTATATCTACATCTTGAATTCACTTATCTGTATTATTTCTTAACAGATCACAGAGTCCTACGTTTCTATTTGCTTGCAGACACATGTACACATAAGTAGACCAATGTATAGTTTTCATAATCGTTTCAAACTCTGGTTCTTCCTAGAGCCACCACCAAAGACATGTCTATAAAACCCGTTACAACAATTCATTCATCTAATGGTTAGCCTTAGACTTTCCCCAAACGATACAAATCCAGTTAAGACTTTTCCTAGTGCCCTGATAGGTTTTGTAAATTATGTTGGTCCAATTTCAAAGCAGGAAATTTGTGATAAAGTTATAATTGTTTGGTTGTTTTGAAAAACAAAGTTAAAGGATTAACCTCCGGAAACAAAAATATGAGAGCAACCACAGTTCACTTGGAAAGGAGTAAAGATCAAGCAATGGATTGGATTAATTACCTCAGCATGCTTAACAACATACTACTAAATTATGCTGTTAATAAGTGCTGTTTTAAAGAATTTTAGAAGCATAATTTATTTCGCTTAAAAACTTCATCTTGGACTCAGCTCAAGAAATGATCTCTGTTCAGTTTTATCCATAATGTGCCAAAAATATCAGAGTCTGCATTTTGTCTTTCTTTTTCCCCAGAGCAGCTAGACAAATCCCTAGGCAACCTTACAATATTTTAATTCAGCTACTTTAAAAATTGGATCTAATATCTTCACATTCCATCAGTCACCAGAAAAAAATTCTACTTTCATTTTAACTGTAAATATTCATTTTCTAATTTCTAATATTTTTCCTGTGACCCTACTGAAATATATGCTATGTACACTATGCAATATATGTCTCTTTACTACAATTTTTGCAGCTAACATTGTTTTGCTATCCATAGCCTCTTTCACTTCAGCCTCTTTTACTTAATCATTCCATTAAACATCTTACATACTTTTTATTAATATAACTCTATTAAACTTTGCATTAGTATGCTTTTTAACTCAATTCAAGCAGATTTCCTTACATCCACTTCCCATTTCATGCTGGAAAATTTATCTTCTAATTCTTTTACATACAGGATTTATACTTTGCCTTTTTTGCATTCATTCTATGTTCAATTTTTTCCTTTTCCTCCATGTTAATTTTTTCCCGAGATTCATTCAGCACTATCAAATAATATGCCCCTTATTTAAAACCAGAAAGTCTTGTCACTTTTGTATCATTCACTAATTATCTAAATCTTTCACCAGAAATAATCAAAACAGTCATATTTTAGTTCTATATTTCATTGACATGTGTATCGAAGGATTTATGCTTAAACCACAATTTAAACAATTGGATCTTTTTCCAAAGAGATATACACAAAATCAATCACCATTCTTACTCATTCAAGTGGTCTCCCCTCAGTTGCTTTATTCCATTCCATTCATTTATGTCACCAAACAAAGTAATTATTCCCCTATATCAGTAAGTCAGAATACTGCAAATTTTCTAAAAACTCCATTTATGCTTCTTTTCTTATCACCATTCACTGGTGAAAACTTGACATATCATCAACTTATGACATCCCATTTTCATACAGAGAACTCCATGACAAGATAATTCCATTACTTTATGCCAACCTGAAGAGATGCCCATTTTATCTACTTATATTGGATTTTGAGGGAAACTGTATTTCTTACATCTGCCTATCTGTCTTTTATATTATAACTTACTTTGTGTTTCTTTGCATAACAGCAATACGTAACAACATACACACAGAACTCTTCTATCTTATATAATATGAGTTCATTATTATAAGATTTCATGTGTAATGTCTGACATCACTTCAATACACTACTTTGCACTGAAGTTAGTAGAAGGTGCCATTCAAAACAATTCATGTGTAATGCTGTATTATGTAAGAACCTTTAATGTTGTACGCCACCCTGAGTCCTTTTGGACAAGGGCGGCATATAAATCCAAATAAACAAACAAACAAACAAACAATACCTTCTGAGTCAATTCTCAAATAGAAGTTGTGATTCACACTGTTTTGTGATGTCTCTTTCAAATGCCATTCAGGGCTCTGTGTCTCACAATAAGTCACAGAGTTCAGTACTAGGCAAAATATTTAAAATGTTGTGTTATTAACGGGAAAATTCTAGAATTACTTGTTGTGAAAAAGCTGAGATCCTTATGCGCTTGCAGAATGTCAATGTCAGACCTGGAAGTCATCTTTTACCTTTTGGATTTCAGGTCTGCTACATTTTCTACTGTAGGAAAATGGGAGGGGGGATGATACAGAGTATGGATGATATGTAGCCATAACAACATTCCTTCTCAGAAAGTCAAGGTTGCCTTGTCCCTGCATCTGGACGGATGTACGTAGATGGGAGGAATCTTCCTTCGTGGCCATGACTGATTGGACCATGTGATGGACATGGGGGTGCTGGGCAGGGTCTTGAACTTTCAACTGGGTGGGAAAACCTGGACACTTTCAGATTCAGGTTTTCCCAGATGTGCCAATATGACATCTCTAATAAAATTGAACTTTGAGGAAACTCAAGCCTCAGAGTCTTCTTTCACTGCGGGTGTTACTTGGAACCCTGACAGTCAATACATTATTGTGTAAGACATTACTGTGAAGGCAATAATGTCTTCACAAATAACAGAACAGATAGCATCACATTAGTGCTCCTTTTTTGTGCCTTCCCAGAGGTAATATTACTGTTGACAATATTAACATTTTTATATCATGAATTACATTGATGATGGTGTTCCCCTGGAAGAGCTGAAGGTCCAGGTTGGGGACAGATTGCCTTGGAGAAAATCTAGCTATATGAGTTTACATCAATTTGATGGCACATAATCAATCAATCAACAAAAACGCCATAGTAATAGATCTGTGTTGCTCAGTTCCTCTATCAATGACACTTTGGAAAACAGGCTAATTTCTTAATTAAATATAACTCAGTGAAGTGTTTGATGAAGAACTTCAACCTTGATTAGGATCGCATGGTGCAAGCATCTCTTGAGACATTATTGCATAGATTTCCCAACCTAGAGCCCTCTAGATATGTTAGGAATATAACTCACAGAATTTCTAGCCAAAAGCACTGCTGGGTGGAGATTCTCATAACCGTACTTCTAACATATCTGGAGGGCATCCAACTGGGAAAGAGTAAGATCAATCTTTCCCATAATTAGATTATGTTCCTCTCCTTTTCATATTACGTACCTTTCCTTCTTCATTAAATCTTCCTACAAGATAAAACCATTCCCGAGAACAGAACCAAGTTGGCATAATTACTGTTGGTCCATGGGATGTGAAAACCTGGAACAGAATGAGAAAATAGCCTTTTATTTTTCAAAGAAGCATAGTTCTTAAGAAATACATTTGGGGACCCATACTTCTTGTCTATTAAAACTGAAATCCTGGTAGGTATTTTTTTTTTTAGATAAATAGGCTGTTTTGTTAAGAAAACTGAGTAACTTTTAATTACAAGTAAGAAATGCTATGAATACTATAATAAATTCTGAATATTTTATTGCAAAGCTGCAGTGGGGAAGAGTACTGTTAATTGGTAGAGTGGTACTGAAGAAGGTAAGAAATTCTTTAAATGAACTGTATTTCCCCTCTATCACTTTCTCCTTAGAACAATTTAAACAATAGGCTACATATTACAGAACATCATTTACATCACAAAATCAACAAGGCAAGAATGAAACATGGTTCTCAAGTAATCATTTTTTCACACTAAATCAAAACTGAACTCAAGAACTCAGATTACAAACCTGAGATCATGCGTTTTGCAATATCTCATCTGGTTTTATTGTCAAAAATTCATGAATTTGCATCAAAAATATAACGAACCCAATATAAACACACACACACACAATTTTTTACAACCCTATAAACACTTAATTTGAGATAAAGTCAGGGCAACTAGATGGAGCTGACCATTTCCTGGTTGAATGCCCTTCCTGATGCCATGCAGAGTTTGCAGCAGACATTTTTTCTTTGCACCTGAGAAGAAAAATGCCTGCTGGTACTTAGGATTGAACTCTCAACCTTCCAAGTGGGAGTCAAGTGTCTTCACTACTAGGCCACCATGCTGCTCACAAGGAGCCCAATATATGGACCGTTATTCAAATGTGATATTCTACAATGAGATTGTATTCCCTACATAAAATGTTGTTGGCATTTTTATCCATTCATTTAGAAGTAGCTCTTGCATCTGAGACTTGCCAATGTTTCTTAGATTCAAATAGAGAAAATTCAGTGGCACTCTATATCTTGTTCTATGACATGTAGTAAGTTTCCCATAAGATCTAAACTTCACAAACATGAAATAAGGTAGTTGGAAACTAAGCACACCTGTAATTTTTACTATTTACATAATATATGCCAAAATTAACAACCAATGGAAAGTGCTATCTTAGAACAAATCAAGTGGAAAGTATTTGAATGACTCCGTAATAGCCTTAGGCAATTGGTATTTAGTAACATTTCTTTTATGTCCAAGTAACATCTATAAAATAAGAACAAAAAATGGCATATGAGTAGAAATATTGGCAAATTTAATAACCTAAATATTTACACAGAAAACTGAAGAAAACTAGTATCTGGGAAAATAAATGAATGTGACCCTTGATTTGTATATTTCTGAAAGGCAGTTTCAGTGAATTATACCAACAAAGCCTTTTTTGCTTTAAACAAGTATGTCTTAAACCTAGAGCTGAAATAAACCAGAGTATCCGGATTATGTAAGGTAATTTTTTTCCCCATTAATATAAGACAAAATGTTTAACATGTCTGCAGACTAATCTTCTTGTCAAGAACTTAAAGGAGCATAGTGCATTCTGCCTTAGGTATTATATCTAAAGCTACTTTTATGAGCTATACAAAGATAGACAAATATCAGTTGTTTCCAGCTGCTTCTTGTGGACTTAACCTAGCTCATTCACAGCATATACATGATCCATACAATACCACTATCCAGTTATTATTCCACCATATTTTTGCAGTGCTGATTCTAGTCTCCTTGTTCCATTACAACTTTTCTACATATTCTTAAAATGGTCTTTAAAAGTATTTTTTTTTTAAAAAAAAATGAACTTAATCTAACAGCCATAAACTAGGCGGCCAGATCTGCACAATATAGCTCAAATCACATTCACTGCATGCTTTGACTGCAAGAAAAATAATCATATTCCATACCTAATGTTCTACAAATCTACAAGGTAAAACAATATAAGAAGAAAATGGTCTAATTCTGAAACAATTCTAATAACTTAACAACATACTTAAAATCATTATCTCTAGCAACATTGTACATTCCATTCATTATCTTGTTTTTAAGATTTAACATAGTTTATCTTCAAAAATCATTCTGAAAGAAATTAATATAAAGGACATAAAGACTATTGAAACTTTAGGAAGAGTAATTATCCTAAACAATCACTGAAGAAAAGCTATATAGATAGTTGTATCCAAGTAGTACATTTTCAAATGATTTCTCTGAACTTCTAAAAGTTTTCTTATTTTCCATTATTTGTTGACATTCTTGACTGAGGTATCTTTTCTTGTTCTTTCTTTGTTTTATATTGAAAGTCTGTGTTCAGTTATCATGTCCTTGTTATCCTAGGCTTTTGACTTGGTTGCTTAGTTTTAAAAGCCATTTTAAATGTTCAGTGAATATCCATTTCTAACAGATACATTCCTTTGGTTTATTTGGCTATAGCTAAGCACATACTTTACAATATCCATTTTGAGTATCACTGCCATTCCATTCTTTCATTTGGTCATTGTATTATACAATGGATATACAATGGATAAAGTGACTTGTTCTGGACCAAATAAGTAAAATATGTTATTAGCTCTGTCTTTCAAAACACAGTATTCTCTCAAACTCTGTCCACTTCCAGAGTTCTTTCCAATCTTCAATCATAGAGAAGAAACATGAAAGGGGCAAAAGGTATCCCTGCAAATATTTACTGGTGCATCCAAAGCTTAGCAGAATCAAGAATATGAATCCTATCATTATCTTTAACAATACAAAAAATCTGCAGCTTCTCTAAAAGATTGTAGAATGCATGTTACGGTAAGTGGAAATGTTGGACTCTTTTTTCTAAAGTTATTAATTGTCTTTGAAGCCTCAAATAAATTTGTTGGTATTGAATTGATCAATACTTCTGAACCGAATGTGTTTTTTTTCAAAAGCACATTTGGACTTTTTTTCCTTTTAGAAAAAGAACACTTTGGGGACAACCATGACCTGGATGATTGAGAATCTCCATAGACAATATATCTGAATATTCATAGATTAAAAGTAAATATGTTTTATTTCAGTTTCTTCATTCAAGAACATATATGGAGAGAAGCAGGCAGGAAAAATATAATGCATTTAAACATAGAAAATTACAAGTAGCTAAACAGACAACCAGAAACCAAAAAAGGTAACAAAAGACATATACAAGAAACTACATTTTTGAAAACTTCAAAAACAAAACATCCCAGCTGTCTAATACTACACTAGATTGCTATTAGCCTTCATTTCAAAATCTTCTACAATAGTCAGAATAACTAAGTTCCAAAATACTTCATTATGAATAATCATTATGTTTGCAAAGGGGCCCTGGCAGGCTGGCAGCCCAGGAGAGTAGCTGAGAGCAGCACCGCCAGGAGGGCAAAGAGCCCCCACGAGGGCAGCAGCAACAGGGGCAGTCGCTTGGTAGCCAGCACGGAGCCTGTCGCAACCGAGAAGTGTATCAGAAGCAGCTGGGTCAGCAGGCAGGGTGAGTGACAAGTGCCACACCAGCCAGCCACTGAAGCACTGCCGCTGGGGGGGGAGGGAGGGAGGGAGGAAGCGGAGAAAGAGAAAGAGAGAGAGAGAGATCCGATCCAATGTCGGAGGGCTGGCAGCGATGCGATTCTCATTCTCTCTCTCTCTCTCTCTCTCTCTCTCTCTCTCACACACACACACACACACACACACACACACACACTTTTACCGTACTCTCACATACTACTTTTCTTGCCCTGCACGAACAGGGGAGACCGGAGCTGGAAAACAGGTTAGTGAAGGGATATGGCTGCCCTGGGGGAGGGGGGGTCTTTTCATTTTTTACTAAGTGTAAATGTGTGTGTGTGTGTGTGTATGCATGGGGGGGGGGGAACAGAGCTCTTCACAAGTCTTCTCACTGCCCTGAAAATACGCAGAGATCGTTGTGTGTGACAACCAGTTGATGACAACTTTAAATTGCATTCTCCTCCCTCAGGAACAGCCCCACTCCACGAACACGCACACACACGCACACACACGCACACACACACTTACACTGAGTGAAAAGTGAAAAGACATGGAAAAGCACAGGAATGAAGAGGCTTTCTCTCTCTCTTTGGTATTATCGGTATTGTGCTGCGCCAAGGGGCAGGTGGGCTATGGCTGGACATAGCAGCCCCACATGTCGCCACCTCTAGCACTGGCCCCGCCCATCCTGCCAGGCTTATTTTTGGGGTAGGGCTTATATTAGGCCCATCCCAAAAAAATCAGACCAGGGCTTATTTTCGGGGTGGCTCTTATTTTCAGGGAAACATGGTAGCTAGACCTACCATAAAACATGAATGAGAGGATAACTCTCTCCAACAGACACACTGGTTGAAAATTCTGAGATGTATGCCTAATACTGTACATTTGGAAGTATTAGAATGGGACTGATTTAGGTTTATTATATTTAGCCTATAATAAGATAGAAAAATTATTACATACCAGGACACTCAGTGATGAAAGCACCTTGGGAAATGTATAAGTTAACATACTCTATTAAGTGGCAATGTACTTTCAACAAGATTCATACACACTTAAGTACTACTGATTCAATAGAAAAAACCAAACTCATAATATCCAGCTTTCCTTTACCATAAAAAAAAATCATATTTTTTAAAAAAAATCTAATTAAGAAAACCTACATCCAGTTACTTATTTAATACATTTATATTCCAGCATAAATGGATATATATCTTGCAAAATAAAACACAGTAACTAATAAATGAAATATACTGAAGTCTGTTAAAGAGTACAAAGTTTAAACATGCATCTATAAAATCACTTAAACAACTAAAACATAAAAACAAATAAACTACCTACAAACAAACCTGACAGAATATTTTAACGTTGGTTTTTTTTGTGTCTTCTGAAAATCTGTTATTACAATTACTTGCAATCATATTGCAATCATCCCACCCAGAAACAGGGAACAAAAGGAACAAAACCTACACAGTTCTTTCTTTTTTTCAATAGCTGGGAATTACACCTCCCCCAGCATCTCAAACTTCCACGCATTTCTTGACAGTTACTGCCAAACCCTAGAGCAATGGGAACTCTCTAGCTTTGTGTGATGATCCTGAGAAGTGCCTAAGACACTCATACACACGTAAATTATGCCAATTTTTGAAGGCGGCAAGACAAACCGGTAGAACAGCATTATGAATTGATTTATGAATTAATCCGTAGGTGTAGATTCAGTAAGATAATGAATTCATTCTCCATTTTCTGCCTTGCCTTAGGGAATATGAAGTCATGTTTTTTTTTTTTAAACAAATTGTCTCTTGGTCAGCTTTTTCTAGCTTCAGAGAAAACTTAACAAGTGCTGTGTTTCAGTGCATTTTATACCAAATGGTTAAACTAAAGCAGCATGTGGGTGTCTTTATTTAGTGGCACTGTAGAGCAGGTATTGGTACTGATTTAAGTTTTAATTGCTTAAAGAAAATACTGGCAACAAAACTTTATTTTGTTTTTGGTTTCTAGCTAATCTTGTTGAAAACTGCACATTGTATTGGCATATGTACAGATATGTATTGGCATTATGAACTGCAAACTGAAAATGGACAGAAAGCTACTCTATTGCAATTAACAAGATGTTTGTCTGTTTTTTGAGAATTGCATATACAAAATTGATTTTACCAGTTAACTTCTGTATGAGAACAAAAACATAATGTGAACAAGTGAAGCTAATTAACACGAGGCATCCTTGGTATTCTCTGAGCTTGTTTTCTTGCAGATGTTTCATTACCGAAACTAGGTAACATCATCAGGACCAGCACTGATGAGGTTACCTAATCTGCATAATGAAACGTTTGCAAGAAAACTATCAAGTTCAGAGAGCACCAAGGACCCCTTATTTCAATTCCGAGCCACAAATATTCTCCTTTATTGGCTAATTAACACTTCTAAGCCTAAACAATATATATTTCGCTCTTATACAATGAGTATCTCAGACATAAAACAATGAACACAGTTTCCTTTCAGCATATAATCTACAACCAATAGATTTCTGATCTTTTAAGAAAAGGAGTTTCTTAAATCTCTTGGGAGTGGGCAAAGGTATAGGTCCGTGATGGTGAACCTATGGCACGCGTGCCACTTGTGGCACGCGGAGCCATTTGTCAGGGCACACGAGGCGCTGCCCTGTTAGCTGGCCAGCGTGCATGTGCGCGCTGGCCAGCTGAATTCACCTTTTCAAAAGCTATTTTTCGCCTTCCCCAGGCTCAAGAGGCTTTATAGGAGCCTGGGGAGGGTGAAAAGAGCCTCCCCCGCCCCCCCACGCCCCCGGAGGCTTCAGGGACCGTCCTGAAGCCTTCGGAACGCTTAAAACCACCCTCCGAGCAAACCGGAAGTCACTTCCGGTTTGCTGGGTGGGTCGTTTTAAGCGTTCCGAAGGCTTCAGGGACCGCCCGAGGCTTCCCTGATGCCTTCGGAGCGCTTAAAACCACCCTCCGAGCAACCCGGAAGTCACTTCCGGTTTGCTCGGAGGGTGGTTTTAAGCACTCCGAAGGCTGCAGGGACCGTCCGAGGCTTCCCTGATGCCTTCGGAGCGCTTAAAACGACCCTCCGAGCAACCTGGAAGTCAATGGGGGGGGTCGCACATTGTGCACGCATGCGCACTGGGGGGGGCGCGCGTTGCATTATGGGTGCGGCACGCCCGCAGTCGACCCCCCTGCACTCCCCCCACTTGTGACACGCGAGCCAAAAAAGGTCCAGAAAACAACACTTTCAGTGCCCATTCAAACATACGAATGACACTAAATGAACCAGTCCTCATACTTACAGAGTTCCAATATCCCCACAACCACGTGATCTCTGTTTGTGATCTTCACTGCTAGTTTCTGACAAAATCAATGGTAAAGTCACAGGAAGTTGCAAATAGCAATCATGTGATTTAGTGCTTAACAATGGCATAGGTTTCACTTAATTATGGCACCAGAAGTGTTGGGTTCTGCCATCACTAAATAGTACAGTCACATGACTTTGTGCTTTGCAACTGCATCACTTAGCAATTCTGGTCCCAATTACCATCATTAAGTGAAGACTAATTTTAACAGACTTTTAAAAAATTACATGTGTCCATTTAAAACTTCTCAAAGAAATCAGATATGAAATTTCTAATTTCAATCTGAGATTTTTTTTAAAAAAATCTTTTTTTCTGGTGTGGAAGTACTGCTTACAGAGACCTACCACTGTGGTCTAGAAAGATCCTTCAAGTTTCCAGACTTACAGAAATACAGACTCACAGCCTGGTGGTTACTGCTCAGCCTGGTGATTACTGCAGAAAACTTATGGAAATGGGAAAGGTGAAATACAATAGAAACCTCTTGATTTTGGCTAGGTTACCTTGAGTGGCATCAAGAAAAAATTATGACTTGTTGAAGTCACTGTTACAAGCAAAAAAAGTTGTTACCCCTTGATACTTGTAGTCTAGTGCCATTGGTTAATATAATTTCTGAGAATTAAAATAGTGATATTCAAAGTTCATAAATCAAAATTATTCCATAGTTGGAATTGTAGCTGAATTCATACTATTATCATAATAAAAACAACTATAATAATGGCATTCAAACTCTAAAATTTTTGGCTTAAGATACTTAAATACTATGACCGTTTATTATAATTACAAGGAAAAATGAAAAAGGGTTATATGGAAAGCAAATGCTGGAATTAGAAAAGATGGATGATAATAGAAGATAGAAAAACTACATGCGTTAAATGAAAATAAGCAGTGAACTTCAAGCAGGACAGGCAGCATAAAGTTTTCATAGATTTATTCAAAGGGCTTCAGTGCATGATAAACTATTGGGTAATATTTTAATAAAATTTTTAAGGATAAATGGGGAAAGCACAATAAAGAATTTATGTACAAAGATAACAACATGAATGAAACTACATTATGCTCATAGTAAAAATAAGTCTGACACATTTAAATCAAACAAAAAAAATCATGATAAAACTTTTAACAGAATGACCATTGTCTTACCTGAAGGGTCCTTTTCAGGGCGCTGCAACGGAGAGTCCAAAGAAGGGTTAAACACAGCCAATCTGCCCAGAACTGAATTGAAAACTTTAAGCCACGCCTCTGGTGCTGACTCTCCTCAGATTTATTCAATGAAGACGTGGAACAGTTGCGCGCTGAAACTTCAACTGGAAGTCTAATATGGAACAAGTCAAAAATAGTCCAACAACAATAACAAAAACAACAAACAACACTGTGACTTCACAAACACCAGCGGAGAATAGACCCCAGGGCGGGGTGGACTCTCCGTTGCAGCGCCCTGAAAAGGACCCTTCAGGTAAGACAATGGTCATTTTCCAGGGCGCTGCTCTGGAGAGTCCAAAGAAGGGACATGCCCAAGCTAACTGTCACTAGGGCGGGAAGGCTCAGCCATCAGGGTCGCTCCGCTGGTATGGATGCCCTGAAGAACACGCCTCCCAAAGGCCCCTTCCGCCGATGCAAAACTGTCCAGTTTGTAATTTCGGACAAATGGAGACAGAGAAGTCCAGGTGGCCGCCTTGCAGATCTCTTCAATCGGTGCCTGTGTAGACCAGGCAGCTGTGGTGGCGGCGCTTCTAGTCGAATGTGCTGTGATATTGCGAGGCACAGGAACGGACTGTAAAACGTGGGCAAGCGCAATGCAGGCTCGCAGCCATCCGCCGATGGTAGATGAAGAGACCTTCTTGCCTTGAGAAGCTGGTTGAAAGGAGACGAATAGAGATTCGGATTTCCGAAAACTGGCCGTGCGCTTGATGTATCTGCGAATAGTCCTGCGCACATCCAGCATTTGCCAGCGCTTTTCCCTCGGGTGCCGAGGATGCGGACAAAAATCCCGAAGGACCACCTCCTGCGCCCGATGAAACCAGGAATTGACCTTCGGAATGAAGGAAGGGTCCAGCCTCAGGATTACTCTGTCGTTACGAATGAGACACAAGTCCTCTCTGACTGACAAGGCAGCCAGTTCCGATATGCGACGAGCAGACGTGATAGCGACCAGAAAAACCGTCTTGAATGTGAGGTGTCTGAGACTGGCCGTCTTAATGGGCTCAAACCGGGGCCCAATGAGGGACCGCAACACTACATTGAGATCCCAAGATGGGTATCTGTGGACCACTGGGGGTCTCAGGTTGGTCGCTCCCCTGAGGAAACTGCGGATGGTCGGATTCCGGCCAAGAGATGCGTAGCCTTCAACTGAGAGGATGGTTGACAGGGCTGCCGCCTGGCGCCTCAGGGTGTGAGGAGCCAGGCCCTTGTCCAAACCTTCCTGCAGGAAGTCCAGGATGACAGGAACCGAAGCAAGGGGCGCAGACGTACCATGAGCCGTGCACCAGCTGGCGAAGGATTTCCAAGTGGCGTCGTAGATGCGCGTCGTGGACTGCCGTCGTGACGCTTGGATGGTGCCAATCACCTTGTCTGACAACCTGCCTCTGCTTAGGAGATCCCTCTCAAGTGCCAGACGGCCAGCTGCAGCCACTGGGGTTCTGGATGTTGAAGGGCCCCCTGGCTGAGAGAGATGTCCTGTGGAGGAATCCGCCACGGTGGTGTGATCGAAAGACTCACCAAGTCTGCAAACCAGGTTCTCCTGGGCCAGTACGGTGCTACCAGCAGCACCTCCGCCTCCTCTGCTAGGATCTTCCTGATGACTCTGGGAAGAAGAGGTAGCGGGGGAAAAGCGTAAAGCAGACCTTTCAGCCACGGGCCGTGCAGCGCGTTGACTCCTTCCGCCCTCGGGTCGTGGAACCTTGTGAAGAACCGCGGAAGATGCGCGTTGGCCGCGGTGGCGAACAGGTCCACCAGCGGGAGGCCGAACCTCTGGGACAGTTGCTGGAACAGCAGCGGATGTAGACGCCACTCCGAGTAGTCGACTGTGGATCTGCTCAGCCAGTCCGCCTGGGTGTTGCTCGTGCCCGAGATGTGCTCCGCCTGAAGAGAAAGGAGATACCTCTCCGCCCATCGACCCAAGAGCTCCGCCTCCTTCATCAGGGATCTGGAGCGCGTTCCCCCCTGTCGATTGATGTGCACCTTGGTGGCGACATTGTCTGTCATGATGCGCACGTGGTGGCCCTGAACGGTGCTCTGGAAGCGCTTCAGCGCAAGCCTGACTGCCCTCAGCTCCAGCCAGTTGATGCTGTGAGCGGCTTCGGAAGGGGACCACCTGCCCTGTGCGAGCTGGTTGTGGCAGTGGGCCCCCCAACCGAACAGGCTGGCATCCGTTGTGATGGTGAGCCTGACTGGCTCCTTGAATGGCGACCCCTTTAACAGGGCCGGAGACAACCACCACTTTAGAGAGCGACGTACCTCTGCTGGAACTGGAATCAGTCTTGTTGAGCTGCTTTCGTTTGTTCTTTGATATGGAAGCAGGAGCCACTGAAGGGGACGGGAGTGAAGTCTCGCCCAAGGCACGATTGACAGGCACGAGATCATCTTGCCGAGGAGCTGTGAGAGCTGAACCACCTTGACTAGACGTGACTGCTGCACCTGAACGACCATCTCCCGAAGGCTGGCCACCCTTTCCGGGGACAGGGATACCGTGCACGAGGTGGTGTCGATGACGGCCCCTAGATGCTTCAGTCTGGTCGTGGGAACGAGATGACTTTTTTCCAGGTTGATGGTGAACCCGTGGTCCCGGAGCGCCTGCATGGTGTGTTCTAGGTCGCTGACAGCTTGTTGATGCGATGATGACAGAATGAGAACATCGTCTAGGTAACAGTGGAGTCTGACCGGACGTGACCGTAGAAAAGCCGCCACGGCTGCGAGAACCTTTGTGAATGTCCTGGGCGCCGATGACAGGCCGAATGGCATTGCCCGGTACTGGTAATGGAGGCCCGCGTAAGAGAACCTCAGGAACTTGCGGTGGGCTTTGCGGATAGGGATGTGGAGGTAGGCCTCTTTGAGGTCTATGGACGTTAGTATATTGCCTGGCCTGATGCACCCCAAGATGGACTGGAGGGACTGCATCTTGAACCTGCGATATGTCACGTGGTGATTGAACCTCTTTAGATCTAATATCCCCCTCCACCCTCCTGAGTTTTTGGGGACCAGAAACAGGATGGAGTAAAACCCTCTTCCTTCCTGGCCTGCTGGGACAGGTTCTATGGCCCTGATTATTATTATTATTATTATTATTATTATTATTATTATTATTATTATTATTATTATTATTATTATTATTATTATTATTATTATTATTATTATTATTATTATTTATCAGACTTATTAGTCGCCCCCTCTCCCCACAGGGACTCGGGGCGACGTACACAAGCAACGGTCTACGGACTACAAAGGAGGAGGTAAAAATAAATAAATACAATAATCAGGGAAGTTAAAATCCCAATAAGAATAAAAGTTTAAAAGCTAACATTGACAATTAAAATTAACCAAGGGGTGGAACAGTTGTCAAGATTATGCCAGGCCGGCTAGCCGAAACAGGTGGGTCTTCAGTTTATTGCGGAAGGAGCGGAGATCGGTTGTTGTCCTGATGTCTGGGGGGAGGTCGTTCCAAAGGGTGGGACCCGCCCCAGAGAAGGACCTACTCCTGGGCACTGCCCTCTGACAGTCTCTAGAGGACGGCACCCGGAGAAGGCCCTCTCTGTGTGAGCGAATGGGCCGCAGGGATGTATGGGGCAGGACACGATCCCGCAGATAACTAGGCCCTATGCCATGGAGCGCTTTAAAGATGGTGACTAACACCTTGAAGCGCACCCGGTAGGCCACAGGAAGCCAGTGCAGCTCGCGCAGGAGAGGTGTTATATGGGAGAACCTCGATCTCCCCATGATTACCCGCGCGGCTGCATTCTGGACCAACTGCAGTCTCCGGGTGCACCTCAAGGGGAGCCCCATGTAGAGAGCATTACAGTAGTCCAGACGAGACGTCACCAGCGCGTGAGTGACTGTGCGCAGGGCCCCCCGGTCCAAAAGTGGACGCAATTGGCGCACCAGGCGAACCTGGTGGAACGTCCCCCTCGCCACAGCTGCCACAAGATCTTCTATAGTCAGCCGGGCATCAAGGAGGACGCCCAAATTGCGTGCCCGTTCCACCGGGGCTAATTGTTCATCCCCGATGGCCAGCGATGGAATATGCTGGTTGCAGTGACGTGCGGTCACTAGAGGCAGGGGAGGCAGGGCCTCACCTCTCTTCATGGAATAATAGTATATAATATTATATACTATATATAATATTATATACATCCGTGCGGCCGCGCCCGGGAGACGCGGAGGGAGCAATGTTGTCGGCGCCTCCGGATGACGAACCAGTCGCTTGCTTTCGTCATCGGGAGGCCGACAACATTTCTGCCTCCACGTCTCCCGGGCGCCGAAGCAGTCCGGCGAGTGAGCGAGCGAGGCAGCGAGATCTTCGGTCACTCGTCCACCGGACTGCTTCCGCATCTCCCGGGCGCGGATGGACGAAGGGAGCCAGAATGGCGCCGAAGCAGTCCGGCGAGTGAGGCAGCGAGATCTTCGGTCACTCGTCCACCGGACTGTCTTGGCGCCATTCTGGCTCCCTTCGTCCATCCGCGCCCGGGAGATGCGGAAGCAGTCCGGTGGACGAGTGACCGAAGATCTCGCTGCCTCGCTCGCTCGCTCGCCGGACTGCTTCGGCGCCATTCTGGCTCCCTTCGTCCATCCGCGCCCGGGAGATGCGGAAGCAGTCCGGTGGACAAGTGACCGAAGATCTCGCTGCCTCGCTCGCTCGTTCGCCGGCCTGCTTCGGCGCCATTCTGGCTCCCTTCGTCCATCCGCGCCCGGGAGATGCGGAAGCAGTCCGGTGGACGAGTGACCGAAGATCTCGCTGCCTCGCTCGCTCGCTCGCCGGACTGCTTCGGCGCCATTCTGGCTCCCTTCGTCCATCCGCGCCCGGGAGACATGGAGGCAGAAATGTTATCGGCCTCCCGATGACGAAAGCAAGCGACTGGTTCGTCATCTGGAGGCGCCGACAACATTTCTCCCTCCGCGTCTCCCGGGCGCGGATGGACGAAGGGAGCCAGAATGGCGCCGAAGCAGTCCGGCGAGCGAGCGAGTGAGGCAGCGAGCGAGGCAGCGAGATCTTCGGTCACTCGTCCACCGGACTGCTTCCGCATCTCCCGGGTGCGGATGGACGAAGGTAGCCAGAATGGCGCCGAAGCAGTCCGGCGAGCGAGCGAGCGACGCAGCCTGATCTTCGGTTGCTTCCAGAGCCGGAGCGGGATGGAGCAGCCATCGCCTTGGAAGTGAGTCGCGCGGACGGAGCTTTGGGGCTGAGGAGAGAGGCAGGGACGGAGGGAGTGGGGGGAGAGGAGCCGCCCCCCTCAACCCCCAGGCAATGGGGAAAGCTTTCCCGAAATGGGGGGGGGTGTCGCGGGAAATAAAAAGGGCGCGCGCTGGGGGGGGACGAAGGAGGCTTTGGCGTGCCTTAGAGGCGGGCGGGCAAGCAACGAAAGGAGCAGTGAGGGCGGGCGGTGGCTGCAGGCGGCAAGGCTTGAGCGGGGTGAAAGGGACTGGTGCCGGTAGAGGAAGTAATGCTACGCCGCGGTCCCCTTAATGTTCACTCAGGAAGGCGGAGAACGAGACCACGTGGTCTGCACACGTGGTCTGCACACGTGGTCCCATTCCCCGCCTTCCTGATGACGTCACCAGCCTCCCCAGCCATAACCCTCACCGCACGTCACTGGCTGGTTGTATCGGGGAGCCGGGAGCCACAGCCACTCTGTCTTGGAGGGGTTGAGCCTGAGCCTGTTGTCACCCATCCAGACCCGCACGGCTTCCAGACAACGGGACATCCCTTCGACGGCCTCGTTGGGGTGGTTTGGGGTGGAAATGTACAGCTCAGTATCATCAGCGTACAGGTGGTATCCCACCCCAAAACCACGGATGATCTCACCCAGCGGTTTCATATATGTGTTGAACAGGAGAGGTGAGAGGATCGACCCCTGAGGGACCCCACAAGTAAGGGGCCTCGGGGTCGACCTCTGCTCCCCTGCCAACACACATTGCGTCCGGCCAGAGAGGTAGGAGCGGAACCACCGCAATACGGTGCCTCCGATCCCCAACCCCTCCAGACGGCGCAATAGGATACCATGGTCGATGGTATCGAAAGCCGCCGAGAGATCTAATAGGACAAGGATGGAGGAACAACCCCCATCCTTTGCCCTCCAGAGATCATCCACCAACGCGACCAAGGCCGTCTCAGTACTGTGACCGGGTCGGAAGCCGGACTGGCGCGGGTCTAGATAATCATCTTCCTCCAGGTGACGCGGGAACTGTTGAGCCACCACACTCTCAACAACCTTCGCTAGAAAAGGAAGGTTGGAGACAGGACGATAATTTGCTAGCTCCTCTGGGTCCAGGGAAGGCTTCTTGAGCAGGGGTCTCACCACTGCCTCTTTCAAGGCGGTTGGTAAAAGGCCCTCACCCAACGAAGCGTTCACCAGCCCCAGTAGCCAGCCTCGTGTACCCTCCCAGGAAGCCAGTACCAACCAGGAGGGACACGGGTCCAATAAACATGTGGTGGCTCGCAGTCGCCCGCGCAACCTGTCCAAATCTTCGGTGACAACAGGGTCAAACTCCTCCCAGCGTGGAATCTCAAGACTAGCCTCGGACGCCCCCTCTGGAACACTGGGGTGGGTCCACTCCCTCCGGATCCGATCAATTTTATCCTGCAGGTATGCCCCAAACTCCTCTGCCCTGCCCTGCAACGGGGGATCCCGCTGTCCCTGCGACAGCATGGAGCGGGTCTCCTTGAGGTGCCTTATCTCCTGTTCCATGAGGGATCTTTTGACTAACCCTGAGGGAACTGGACACCGGATGAAGTGGCAGGGAGGGGGGACCAGAATTCTAAAGTGAGACCCATGCGGACCGTTTGAAGAACCCACTGGTCCGACGTGGTCTGCTCCCATTTGGCGTGGAACAACTGCAACCGCCCTCCTATGGGAGCTGACCTGTGATGGTCATTTATACCTCCTAAAGGGTCGGGAGCCGGAGCCCCCCCGAAATGGCCGCTTGGAGAAGGGCTGCTGGCGACCTCTGTCTCGAAAGGACTGACGGTCCTGAGACTGCTCACCTTGCTGGGGATACGCCCGATGATAGGGGGCGGAGCTGGTGGAGGGCTCATTGTTCCGAAAGGCCTGCCTCCTGTAAGAGCCAGGACCTTTACGATCAGGCCTCTTGGTGACTGATGGCATCACTTTCTTTTTGTCCTTGTTTTCCACAAGGACTGGATCAAGGACCTCACCAAACAGCTTGTCCCCTTTAAAGGGGGCAGTAACAAGCTTCCATTTGGAGCGCATATCCACATTCCAGTGCCTAAGCCACAGGAGGCGTCTGGAAGTAACATTAGACGCTAGGGCACGTGAGGCAAACTTAGCAGCATTCAGAGTGGCATCAGCAGTATACTCTGTGGCTGCCATGATTTTATTGATATCCTGCCTGACTTTAACGTCCTTGGCAGGTATCTTCCTCAACAACTGCCTCAGCCACAGGAGAGCCGCCGTGGAGAAAAAGGAGGCTGAAGTGGAGGACTTGATGGCCCATGCAGCTGCCTGATGGGTCTTGTGACAAGCAGTTTCGGTTCTCTTGTCCTCAGCCTTGAGCCCCTCCAACAGGTCAGGAGGGAGCACAGAAGAGGAGGTAAGAGCCGCTACAGGGGGATCGATAGGAGGGAGCTTGAGCAGCTCCTCCAGGCTGGCATCCACCATATATAGCTTCTTGTCATGGCTGCTGGGGGTAGCCATGGTAGCTGGCTGCGCCCACTGTCTTTGAACTAAATTGAGGAACATCTTGGGTACAGGAACTATTTCCTGGACCGAAATGGGTTCCTCAAAGAGATCCCCAGATAGATCATCAGGGTCTACAACCACCTGAGCTGGGGGGGTGGACCCCATGTGAGTTGAGATCTTAGCCTTATCTAAAATGGTTTTGAAATTATCCAAATTAAATAAGCCTGAAAAGGCCGGCTTTTTGGCGGGGCTTGCCTCATCCCCAGAGAATTCAGCTTCCTGCCTAGGAAGAAATTCCTCTTCTTCCTCCCAGTCTGACTCATCGGAGGCCACTGAAGAATGCAGGGACGGAGGTGGAAGGCTAGGAGTCATCTCTCTGGAATCCTCCTGGGGTTGCAAATGGTGGGTCTTGCGAGTGCGCTTGCCACCTTTTCGCATGCCTGCCTCAATGCCCTGGGAAATGGCCCTGTTAATTATTTCCTGCATTTCAGTGGATAGGTTAGGCCCTTGGTCCTCAATGGGGCGAACCCCTTGAGTGGGCCCGGGGATCGGCTGTTGAGGGGCTAAGGGCCCCATTGGAGCTGGTCCCTCCTCCATATCAGAGGGACAGGCAAAGAGATCAGCCTGATCTGCCATGGAATGGCCTGGAGAAGTTGCCATGGCCAAGGAATCCCCTTCCTCTTCACTATCAGAAATGGGGCCTCCCTGGGCTGGAGGAATTTCCCTGGAGGGCTCCCCAGGAGACACCGAAAGGGAAGATTGGGCCTGCTGTTGGGCTTTGGAAGACTGTTTTTCTAAGGCCTTCTGTCGCCTTAATGCATCTTTGTCTAGGCCTGAGCCCTGCTTGGGCCCATGCCTGGAGTAAGGCTTACTCCCTCTAATGGCATCCCTGGCAGCTTTCCTGGCCTGTCTTACAGGGGCTCTGGAAGAGACACCCTCAGAACTCTCAGGGGCCTGATCTGCCATGGTAACAATCACTGGTTGGGACAGTAGGGGGATGGGAAAACCACCACTCACCACCTCCAGAAAGCCCACCGCAGCACGATGCTCCTGAGGAGACAGAGAAACTGCAAGGCCTGAAGTAGCTTGGAATTTCTTAGGCGCGAGCAGAATTCGCTCCCAGCGCCTGCAGGAGAGTAAAGGAGGCGACCCAGCAGGCCACGATCCCACGCCGCTATCACTTGCTTGGATTGGGGCCCAGGTCGCCGGTCACACCGGGCAAGTCTGACTCCATGCGGCTCCTGCAAAGAGCCAGGCACCAGGCAGCTGCGGCAAAAAACTTTTAAAAGTAAAGCCGGAAGATTGCGCAATCCAAAATGGCGGCCGGAACTCACCGGAGCTTTGCGCGCCAAATTTAAAGAGGGAAGAAGCCAAAATGGCTGCCCTGGAAGCCCACGCAGCAATTTGACTTGCTAGAAGCACAAATTGCAACGGAGGGCTTCCAGCGGGAATCGGCCCCCAGTAGGGGTGCCCCAACAGCGCTGGCGTCGGCACTCCGACCCACGCGCTTCCCCCAACAGCTGCCTGCGGCTTCTAGGAGCCAGAGCAAAGCCCCGGACTCCAGGAGAGCCGAAAGGGTGAAAAAAACCCAATTAAAAAGGGAAAAAAACAAACTTAAATTTAAACTCACCAGCCTGCTCTAAAAATCCTTAAATATACTGTTTTAAAAAATTATTCTTCCTCTGGAGAGTCCAAGGAATCAATCTTAGAACTGGAGAAAATCTTAAAGCGCGTCCACTGGGCTAGCTGAATTGAAAAAATCTGAGGAGAGTCAGCACCAGAGGCGTGGCTTAAAGTTTTCAATTCAGTTCTGGGCAGATTGGCTGTGTTTAACCCTTCTTTGGACTCTCCAGAGCAGCGCCCTGGAAAACATACAGCCAATTTTCTGTCACCAATTTTTTCTTTTTAAAAATTATCCCCAAAAGTTATTATTTAGTTAAGATATCCTTCATTAACACACTCTGTTAGCATTCCCACCTTTTCTTCTTTCACTTTCTTTATCCATATTAAGGAACTTCCTTCTTTCTTCTTTTGGATTTAAATCACAGTAAAATAAAATAAAATGAAACAATACAAGCTGTCAAGCTGTCACATCCCAACAAAGCCTAGTCTTCACAAGATTACATATTTATTACATCATGTGTAAACCATTCATCTGCTTTGAGAGCGGCAAAGTTACAGAAAAAGTAAGTACACCCTCTCTGAGTTCTATGGTTTTGCATATCAGGACATAGTAAAAAATCATCTGGTTCGTAGCATTTCTTAAAAGTACAAAAATAAATCCAACATGAAAAAGTCATTCCATAGGTATGAAGAAGCTAAGTAGCAGCCAGGCGCTGCTAATTAAGTGCCCTTGATTAATATCTCTACAAAAGCTGAAGTTGTAAGAGTTTGCTGGTTTCCAGCATTGAGGTGTGTTAACACGCTGCCAAAGAGTAAAGACATCAGCAATGATCTTAGAGAAGTAATTGTTGCTGTCCATAAAACTGGGAAGGGTATAAGCACATTTCCAACCAATTTAAAGTTCACCACTCTACAGTAAGGAAGATTATTGAAAAGTGGAAAACATTCAAGACAGTTGCCAATCTTCTCACAGTCCCAGCAAAGTCACCCCAAGGTCAGACAGTGCAATGCGCAGACATGTTAGCCCATTTGGGCAAAGGGAAAATGTTCACGAAGTTAGACCTAAGAGAAGCCTACTACAGAGTCAGAATAAAAGAGGGAGATGAGTGGGGGGGGGGATCCAAGATTTATTACCTCTCAGACTCTGCGGGTCTCAGTTAGCATGTTAAATTTCATTATAGCACAATTAGAAAAAGACTGAACAAGTGTGAATTGTTTGGAACGCTGCCAGGAGAAATCGTCCTCTCTCTAAAAAGAACATGGCACTGCGGCTTATGTTTACAGTATTGCAACTGAACAAATCACAAGATTTCTAGAACACTGTCCCTTGGACAAGCAAAGTGGAGGTGTCTGGCCATACTGCATAGTGCCATGTTTGATGAAAACCAAACACAGCAGGAGTAAAATGCTCCGGGTTCGGCCCGATTCGGCTGAACCAGTAGGGACAATTGCCATTGGTTTTGTGAACCGGTAGTTAAAAAAAAAAGCTTCCAAGGATTGCGCAGTTCAGCTGTGAGCCACACGATTGTCGGAAGCTTTTTTCCTGCTTTTTAAAGCATTTTTTCCCTGCCGGTTCAGGCAAATAGGAAGGGGGAAATGCTTTAAAAAGCGGGGGGGAAAGTTTCCGACTATCGCGCGGCTCACAGCTGATCCTCGCAATCATCAGCTCTTCCCCCCACTTTTTAAAGCCTTCTTTTCCTGCTGATTCGCCTGAACTGGCAGGAAACAAATTCTTTAAAAAGTGGGGGGGGAAAGCTTCCGATGATTGCGCGGGTCAAAGCTGAGTTGCACAATCATTGGAAGCTTTTTTTTCTTCACTTTTTGAAGTATTTTTTCCTGCCTATTCGCCTGAACTGGCACGAAAAAAAGGTTTTAAAAAGTGAAAAAAGGTTGGCCATGCCCACCCAGTCCATGTTCCCCCACCAAGCCACGCTCACAGAACCAGTGGCAAAAAAAAATAGATTTCACCACATGATATCAGCACAAACACCTCATATCAGTTGTCAAGTATGGTAGTGGAGGAGTAATGATTTGGGCTTGTTTTGTAGCCACACTACCCGCAGTACCCAGCAATCCCAAGTAACTACTGGTTACCATAATTTGATTTTGTGGCTTAAAGGATTTTCATAAGTTTTGAAGAAAGTCCAACAATACACTTGGCATGTAACTCACTGAGAAAAATCTTTTATCATTCCCTTATTGGGGGTGAACCGTATTTTAGATGTCAATGAGAAAATCATTCAAGCCACTCAGGACAATTGGGAATATATAAACAGCATTTTAAATCCCAATCTCATATACATATGCATGATTAAATATGTCTTTGTCATTGATACTGCCATGTGTAACTGTCTAGGTTTCTAGATATTATTTATGGCAATCTCTGAATGTTTTATTAGGTGTGAAACACATAGAAAAACATATAATGGACATTTATTCCTCAGTTTAGAAGTTCCGCCACTAACATCTGGATATATGCCATCACAGCTATGTTATTCTTAAGCAAAGCCCAGCCAACAGGACTCGGCATTTCCTTGTGTGGTTAAGCTAAATTTTATTCCTAAAGAACAGAGCACTGTTTTTCTGATATCCCAAACTGCAGCATTGCTATTAGCTTCCTAGAAACACTTCAAAATCCTTATTTACTTCAAACTACCACAAATTTTTGTCAGCAAGAGACTATTTTGAAGAAATCTCTATTTTCTCCCACAGTACAAAATTATAGTAAATTTCCTTCTATGAAATATAATTTACATTTATTAGCAGCTTACAACTCTTTCTTGGATTTGCATAGATTCTAGAATAAATGAATTTATAAAAATGTGAGTCATTTGCAGAACTTTTCAATAATACGTCTTAATTCTAACTGAAAGAGGAAATAAAATCAGTTCCACTCTAAAGGTTGTTGAACTACAATCCCAGAACACTTCACAACAAACTATCATTAGTTATTTGGAATTATAAATTCAACATCACCACTACTGCACGGTCATACTATAAATTAACTAGTAATTTAAACTGTATTTCAGCTAGTAATTTTCTAACTATAAATGTTAAGAATATTGAAATTACACTGGATTATGGAAGTCAGATCAAGATTGAAAAACTAACCACAAAAAAACAAAAACCTATCTCTGCTAATATTTCTACCAAATTGGTCCAATTTGCCAGTCAGATGATTCCAAACAACTTGCTACAAGTTTGTGTTGGAGTAGTTCTCCACAGCATGGCACTGCTTATACAATAAAGAACTGCATGAGTTTTCAAAATGAAATATTTCTCCCAACTTTTGCATTAAACAGTTTCTTTCAACGTTATCATAAAAGCAACTATGTAATAGGCGCAAAAGAAAAGTGTGATAAGCCTATAACCTTCTGGAATGAAGTATTTTGAACAAAAATTTCACTATTCAGCCACAACAATACAAGACACATTTGGAGAAAAAAAAAGAAAAAAAGAAACATTTGAAGAAAATAACATTTTGCCAACTGTTATCTTCAGGAATAACTGCATACTTTGTGGTTATGCCACAATACGTAGCATAGTTTATAATGTCTAGATGAAAAAGAAAAAGGATTAAACTAACTCTCTAAAAAACTAACATTCCACAGTCAGTAAAGACAATTCTTTTCAATAAGAAAATAGTTCCTCCAAAGCAGCCATAAGGTACTTAGAGGAAAGAAACTAGGGTTTTAAACAAGTGGCCTTCGCAGTCCTTAGAACCTGATTATTATTAAAATTCTGGGGGGAAATCTCAAACAAGCAAACCTAATCATATTTTTGCTAATCAGTTAACTGGGGTGTGCAGGAAACATACCACTGTAGTAATATGGGAACTTTAATTACTTGGACATCAATTGGGAAACAAACTCTGCAGTGAGTGGAAAATTAAACAGGTTCCTGCCATGCCTGACAACTTTTCCATCTAAAAGGTGGGAGGGAACTAGAAGCAGAGTGGTATTCAGCAGGTTCTAACCAGTTCTGGAGAACTGGTAACAGAAAGTTTGAGTAGTTTGGAGAACCGGTAAATATCATCTCTGACTGGCTCCACCCCCATCTATTCTCTGCCTCCCGAGTCCCAGCTGATTGGGAGGGAATGGTGATTTTACAGTATCCTTCCCCTGGAGTGGGGTGGGAATGGAGATTTTACAGTATCATTCTCCTGCCATGCCCACCAAGCCACACCCACAGCAGTAAAAAAAAAAAAAATTGAATCCCACCACTGACTAGAAGGGAATGTAAACTGTAGGAACTTTGGGGGAGAATGACCATGTCATATTGGAATTCACTATAATGCAGGCATAGGTAACTAAACAAAGTCAGACTGATGTTTTAGATTTTAAGAGACATAACTGTCAGGCCTGCAGCGGTTCCTTTAAGAATCTTTGGCCTGCCACTCTCTCTCTCTCTAGCTTCATCTTTAGTATGCCTTTTCATTAAGGGGGCGGGGGAATAGCAAGGGGTAGAATGTGTTGTTTTCAAAACAAAAAAATCCTTTCTAGAAGTTCAAGGTTTGTCTCCGCACCTCGACACCTGACCGGAACCAGCGGATTGGAGATGCCAGTGTGGAAGAAGAAGATTGGACCATGTGATGGGTTGGTGGGTGTGGGGACAGGATCATGAACTTTCAGCTGGGTGGGAATCCCAGGTAATTTCCAGAATTGGAATTCCCACAGATGTGCCAACATGTCTGTATTATTAGATTGGAACTTTAGAGATAGCTCTGCGTGGACTCTGATTTAATTCTGCATGATATTTGGAACGCTGACATTATCCCAATTCTCCCCTAAAATTATTTTTTTAGCTATCCCAAGCTGGGAAGCTGTTAGGGGTACAGAATCCCAGTTCTGACCCAACCCTGGGCAGTACGAAATTTCAGTGAAGATGGAGGAAGAAAAGAATGCAGCAGAGAAAGCCAAAGATAATGGATCGCCTGTATTTGTCGATACTATCTATGTGCCTTCTAAAGAGATAGTCGAGGCTGCAGAAGCTAAAGAAAAGGAGTTTCGGCTGGGAGCCAGGCGAAAGGAACCAACCCCCAGACTTCCCTCGCAGATGGAATTAGACCTGCGAGATGAAGCCTCAGGATTTATGGCTTCTAGAGAATGCCTGCTAGAAGGAGAGAGAGACTCCCGTGAAGGAATTAGTTTGGGAGTTCCGGAGAATAGCGGGCAGACTACGATACTGGCCAGAAAGACTCTTGGTCTACACATTCAAAAAGGCCATAGATCCCAAACTGAAAGAAGCTTGTAGTATAAGGGGGGGTCCCAGAACGCCTCCAAGATTGGTATGCCACTGCAATCATACTGGACCACGAGATTAATCCCTATCGAAAGCCTGTTACCGGAACCCTGCCAGGAAACATTTGGCCCACTGAATGCAGAGGCAGCGACCTGAAAAGCCTCCACCACCCCCTCGTCCCTCGGGGGGGCCTCATAAAGTGCTACAGATGCGCTCAGCTTGGCCACAGAGTATCAGAATGCCTGGCTCCAGCCCCTGTTCCACAACCGCGCCAACCACCTGCCAGCGCGATGAAGAAAAAAACCAGAAAACCACCAGAAAAGAGTCGTTTGGGACAACAGCCAACGGAGGTGGAGAGCCCTGCCATTGAAGAAGCCCCTGCCACTGGTTCACTGGAGGAAGAAAATGCAGAAGACGACCCAATGGTGAGTGTACCTGTCTGTCCCTTTACGATAAAATCCAAACTCCAAGTGCCAAACGGGAGTGGAAGGGGAAGTTGGGGCGATCGTAGACACCGGCTGCACCCGATGCTTAATCAGCATGTCAATAGTGGAGCAGCTAGGTATATGCACAAGACTGCTAACCCATCCTATTCGGTTTGAGCAAGTGGATATAACCCTAATTGGGGGGGGGGGCTCCACCCACGAAGATCACTGAGTTAGTAAAGTAAATAATAGGCCGCCACTATGAGTTCCTCAGATTCATTGTGGCCCCTAGAATTCAGGAGTCAATTCTCTTGGGACTTGCATGGCTGGACAAGTGGGCACCTACTATAAAGTGGGAGGACGGTGTTAGAAAATTGATTATTGGCTTTGGGCCTAAAGGCCACCCAAGAAAGATTGAACCCAACAGCCCAAACCATCCAGAACCTGCAGCACCTGCAGCAGACACCAAACCCCTGGGGATCCAACAAGTCCCAAAGATCTACAGGGACTTGGCGGAGGTGTTCAGTGAGGAAGACAGAAACTACCTTCCACCTCACTGCCCCACAGATTGCGCAATAGACTTCAAACGTGGGGCTACCTTACCAAAGCCAAAAATGTACTCTATGACTCCCAAGGAGATGATTGAATTGAGGAAGTACATCGACACCAATTTGAAATGGGGTTTTATCAAACCAGCGAAGTCAAAAGTAGTGGCTCCAGTGCTCTTCAGAGAAAAGAAATATGGCAGAGTTTGTCTTTGTGTGGATCTGCGATCCCAGAATGCGGTATGCAAAAAGAACACCTATCCCCTCCCCCTCATGAAGGATATGTTGAAGCACTTGGCTAAAGGCAAGATCTTCACCAAGCTGGACTTGAGAGAGGCGTATTACCACATACAAATCCAAAAAGGGAATGAGTGGAAGACCGCTTTTAACACTTCCCTGTGCAGCTTCCAGTACAAAGTCATGCCTTTTGTACTACAAGGAGCACCCGCAGTCTTCATGCAGTACATAAATGAAGTGCTACATGATCACCTGTACCGCAGAGTACTCATTTATTTAGATGACATCTTGATCTTCTATGAGACCCTGGAAGAACATGTAAAACTGGTACGGCAAGTCTTGAAAAAACTTCTAGCTGCCAAACTATACACAAAATTGTCGAAGTGTGAGTTCCACAAGACCTCACTAGATTACCTGGGTTATCGTATCTCCAACTAAGGAGTAGGAATGGATCCAGGAAAAGTGAAAGCGGTGTTAAATTGGAAACCTCCAAGTACTTGCAAACAACTACAAAGCTTCCTTGGATTTGCAAATTTTTATAGGCAGTTCATTCCGACTTTTGCTGAAATTGCCCTACCATTGACTGAACTATTAAAGACGGGCCCTTCCCCAACAAAGCCAAAAGCAAACCAAACACTAAAGTGGACAATGGACTGTCAAAAATCCTTTGAAAAATTAAAACGGCTATTTGCCCAAGAGCCCATATTGCAACACCCACACAGAGCAACCATTCATAATCCAGATAGATGCCAGAGATGTAGCGATAGCCGCAGTATTACTGCAAAAGAGTAAAGAAGGCCATCTCTTGCCATGCACTTACATCTCCAAGAAACTCACCGCTACTGAAAGAAGGTGGCCCATTTGGGAGAAAGAAGCATTCGCCATCAGGTGGAGCATGCTCACCTGGAGACATCTCCTGGAAGGGGGGATATACCGTTCGAGGTTTGGACTGATCATAAAAACCTTGAAGCTCTCCAAGCCCATCGGAGGTTATCCCTCAAACAAGTTCGCTGGGCACAATATTCCAAAGGTTCAAATTAGAAATTAAACACATCCCCACAGGAAAGAACTTGTTAGCAGGGGTTGTCGAGAAAACTGCAGTATGACAGTAAGAAGGAAGAAGTTATCCACCCCATCATATATTCCTCTCACCAAAAGGCAGCTCAAGTCAACACTTGAAGCCAAGATAAGCTGACGACCGAACTGAAAGCGGCACTCCCAACAGACCCGTGGTTCAACAACGACATTCTAATGATGAACGATGGCTTAGCTTGGAAGGGGTCCAAATTGTACGTCCCTGCGGGTGAGGCTACAAGTTCTACAGTGAGTCATGATGCGAAACTAGGAGGCCACTTTGGATTCCGAAAAACTCTCCACCTCGCCAGGTGTCAATTTTGGTGGCCAAAGATGAAATTGGAGGTGGAAGATTATGTAAAAAGCTGTGCTACATGTGCCACAATGAAGACCTGGCTGGGGAAGCCCTCTGGATTCCTACAACGAGTGGCCAGCCCTAGTTGACCATGGGAGGAGATCACAATGGACTTCATCATCGAGCTCCCAGACAGCAGCGGTAATAGAGTAATCTGGACAGTTATTGATTTGTTTTCCAAGCAAGCGCATTTCATCGATTGCTTAGGGCTGCCATCCGCAAAGAAATTGGCAAAAATGTTTGTGAAACACATTTATCGCCTGCACAGGGTGCCAAAAAGGATCATTTCAGATCACGGAGTTCAGTTCACCACCAAGTTCTGGAGAGAGTTCCTGAGATCAATTGGGTCCACACAGGACTCAGCTCAGCATTTCATCCCAGCACAAATGTGGCAGCGGAGAGGGCCAATGCAATGGTGGAACAATACATCCGATGTTATATGGACCTTCAGCAAGACAACTGGTCGGACTTGCTACCCTTCGCCGAAGTGGCGTACGACAATGCGGTCCACAGTAGTACTGGATTAACTCCTTTCCAGATTACTAGTGGCATGGAATTTGTTCCCATGCCCGAGCTGCCTAAAGAACCTCCCTCCTCCATGTTTCTGAATGAATGGATGGACACACTAAAGAAGGGATGGGAAAATACGAAGAAGGCTCTAGCAGATGCGGCAGAAGCTACAAGAAGCAAGCTGATAAACATCACTCACTCCAAACCCCCTTTCGTGTGAGGGACAAAGTTTTTGTATCTACCAAATACATAAGATTAAGAATGCCTAGTAAGAAATTAGGTCCAAAATTTCTAGGTCCTTTCCCAATAGAAAAGAAAATTAACACAATTACAGTTCGACTCAGCCTACCCAGAATTCTAGGGAAAATTCTAGGTATTCCATTGTAGCTTGTTGAAACCAGTAATGGGGTCTAGCATAAGACCATCCACCCAAGCCCCCCCCCCTCCTCCTGTAGTGGTAGAAGGGGAAACACATTATGAGGTGAAAAAAAATCTTAGATTCCAGGCTGTATAGAGGTCGCTTACAGTATTTAGTGCATTGGAATAGGTACCCTTTGTCTGAAGCTATGTGGGTGAAAAGTTGGGATCTAAAAGCAGATAAATTAGTGAAACAATTCCATGAGAAGTTCCCTGATAAGCCAAAGGGTCCCCCCCTGGGGGAGGCAGAGGTGGTTAATTGTGTGATGGTAACTTTTATATTATTTTTCTTTTCCAGAAAATGTTTCCCTTTTGAAGAGAGGCCACCTATCAGGCCTGCAGCGGTTCCTTTAAGAATCTTTGGCCTGCCACACTCTCTCTGTCTAGCTTCATCTTTAGTATGCCCTTTCACTAAAGGGGAGGGGGGGATAGCAGGGGATAGAATGTGTTGTTTTTTTAAAAAATCCTTTCTAGAAGCTCAAGGTTATTCTTTGTCTCTGCACCTCGACACTTGACCGGAACCAGCGGGGTGGAGATGCCAGCGTGGAAGAAGAAGATTGGACCATGTGATGGATTGGTGGGTGTGGGAACAAGATCATGAACTTTCAACTGGGTGGGAATCTCAGGTAACTTACAGAATTGGGATTCCCACAGATGTGCCAACATGTCTATATTATTAGATTGGAACTTTAGAGATAGCTCTGGTGTGGACTCTGATTTAATTCTGCATGATATTTGGAACACTGACAATAACATCAACAAGCTGAGAGATTAGGAAGGTTTCCTTGGATGGAAATCCTAGAGGGAAAAACAGTTAATGATGTTTGTGAAAAACTGGAAAACAAGATAATAAAGGCCCAAACAAAAGCAATGCTACACAGAAAGAAAAACAAGAGGCTCCAAATGAAACCAGCATGGCTGTACAAAGAACTCTCTAACAAAGTACAAAAGACTTAAGAACAACTATAAAAAAACTGAAAAGAGGACACATAACTAGAACAGAATACCAAGCCCAAATATAAACAATGGAATCAGTACGGCTAAGAGCTGATGTGGTTCTAATCTTCAAAAAGGGAACAAAGTGGATCCAGGAAACTACAGACTAATCAGTTTGACATCAATACTAGGGAAAAGGGAAATCCTGGAAAAGATAATTAAGCAGTGGATAATCAAGCACCAGGAAATAAGCAAGGTGTTTACTAGAGGCCAGATGTCAGTCTCTGCTTTGCTGCTCGCTTTCGGCTGCCATTGAAACGGGGAGGGGGGGGAGATATATGGTATTTGGGAGGGGAAGCTTGAGCACAGGAGTGAATGAAGAAGGGAGTCATTTTCTCACCATCTACTGCGCATGCTGCAGATAATGGATTTGCCGTCAAGGCCAACCGTCCGGCATACCATCCTGATGATGGGTTTTGAAACTGCAGCCCACATGACACCTGTAGGGTGTGGGGATTGGACTGAGGGTTGGGATCACTAGGGGAGGGATGCTGGGTCACATATTGATATCTATGATTGCGCGCGCTTTTGCCTCAGATCTTGCTTTGCTAGCTGCTATCTACTCATAACCAGTAAAAGTACTCTTAATTCTGAAAAATGGACTTGAGTGGTTTCTTTCTTGGTTATTGATGGAGGCTGCCCTGACACCAGCATGGTTTTGTTAAATGCAGATCATGTCAAACAAACCTTATTGCCTGCTTTGATAAGGTGACTAATTAGTGGATTAAGGAGACACTTTGGATATAGTATACTTAGACTTCAGTAAGGCATTTGACAAAGTTGACCACAGCCTATTTCTTAATAATATAAACAATGTGGGATAGATAGAAGCAGGCTTCATATGCTTTAACAACTGGTTGCCCAGAATCGAAAATGTGAGTGTGCGAATAGATATATTCGTAGCTGGCTACAGGAAATAAGAAAGTCTTGAATCTATGAAGAGTTTGCTTGTCAACTAGTATAATGGATAAACAGACAGAATACAGCTTCTGTAATAAAATTGCCAAGTAGATCATTTTAGGTCCCAGCTGTATATACTTTGAATATGATACAAAAGCTGGTGTTTTTGGAGCTGGTAGTAACATTTCTGTTATTTATTAAAATACATGACTTTTTAAGACTTTTTACAGGTTGAAAAAAGGTGTCACTGCTTTAGGAGTAATATTACTAAAAGAAGAGGTTTTTTGTTTCTTAGGCTTGCATTTGAAGAACTTCTGCATCACCATGGAACTAAAACACTTCTTCCAAATCATTTTTAAAGCGTGTACAGTTTTAAGAAATACTTATATGTCTGGTCTTTGAGAACTGCTATAAGAAATACAAAGAGAAGAACTTTGAAAGCCTACATTATTTTATTAAAGAAATAATATTTCTATAATATATGCAATATTATATGTATAATACTAAATTTACAAAATAACCTGTCAAAATAGAGTTAAAAACATTGCATTAGTAGTAGCTTTATTTTATTTTCCTAAAATTTGCTATAGTTGTCCACAGCTGCACTAAATTGTTATATACTTTGTTTTATGTTTTAGGCAAGTAGGCAATGTGGTAAGAAAAGTAAAGGGGCAAATAATTGTCAAAGTAATAAGTCAATGTGAAATAGCCATTATTGTGAAAGCAACAATTTTCTTATGATTACCAAACTAGGTTTTCTAAAATTATATATAAAGAATATCATTTGAAATTGTGTATAATTTTCACAAAAAACCCAAACATGACAACAAAGAGGATTTTTTGTAAATGCAGAGAAGCCATAATTTATGCCAAGAACATGCTGATCTGTTACAAAAACTTGTTCTGCAATGGGGCAAGAGGTGAATCTTTACAAGTCTTTTTCTGTGGCTCTGATTGAACAGGAAATAAATATAAAGTACCCATTAGTTTGCAATGGAATAAGAAAAGCAAAGGCTGGGGGGGGAAGAAACCCATCAACGTTCCCTGGGTCAGCTTTTATAATAGCTGTAGGTTGGTTTCTTTCACAGTGCAGCTTCATTTATTATTTACTAAAGAATATGGCTGAAAAGTTTTTATCTTGGTTTTTTTTGTCCACCAAAATCTTTCAAAAACCAAAACTTGAAAAGGCAATCTAGTACAGCATAAAAAGGGCTTGGTTTTTAAAGTTACTAGTAATATTTGTTTTCATTTCCAACACTCACTTTTCACTTTGTATTCCCCATCACTACCCTAGATTTATTAACCGACATTGGACAAGAGTATACTGAAACACTTTTCAGCTCACAGAAAGATGATAAAAAAGATCAGATATGTTCATCAATATAAAACTAGCAGAAAACGATACTTCCATATAAATCCAGCAGAAACACAAATACAGCTTTTCTTCCACTGAAGACACAATGGATTTACACAACTGAGCTACCTGTGTACAGATCACTAATTCTGCTGATCACTGAAATACGAGACTACCTTACTTTAGGATTAAATAATGTAGACTTCAGGGATGATTTGAAAAAGACACTGTGGTGGCCATAATAGCATGGTCAAAGCTATCATTAAGTTATAACAAAATGCTACAAATGACTGTAATAACAATTTATGTGAATGTTCAAAGCCTGCAACAAACATTGAAGTATAAAAAAAGTTTAAGAAGGTAGTGCTTTCATATACCACCCTGAAATAAAAATGGTTGTTTAGACAACAGAAATGGCATTCCCCCATTCTTATTAACTGAAAGGCAGTTGGCGCCCATTTTACATTATTTTCTAAAACTTAAGAAATGCAGCCCCCTTCAGACATTTAGATCAATAAAATGAAAGGTGTTACTGTCTATAAAGGAGTGATTGTGAAACTTTTCCAGATATGCTCACTGTAATATTTTTGTTCATGCTGGAGTACATTTAATCAATCCAATCTAAAATCCATGCTGCATATGCTCTAAACTGCATTTATTTTTTTAATCCAATTGTAGAAACCAGATATAGACAATTCAATTCATAGCATACATTCTGAGTGTGAGAATTATGTTATTTTGCAGACTAATTAAATCTGAAGAGATATGCAAATAGAAGGATAGGCAATCTTTTTTTGTGTAGAGTCCTATTTAATAAGGATAATGAAAATTAAATCTGAATGTAGCTACACTCTCTTTCTCATGTCCTTTGTCTCTCTACAAATGTGGAAGAATTGAATTCATTCGCCAGAAGTTGAATTTATCATAAACAAAGATGGCCTTCAGAAACTGGTATGGAGATCATATGTGATTTAAGGCTGCAGTCTACCCATCCCAAAATAACAGAAGGCAGATTCTTAATAAAATTATGGTTAAAAAGCCGAGCTTTTTGCCTTATAACTCAGCTTTCTTTCTTATAACTCAGCTAGACAATTCCAATATGAGATAGAATGTGGGATAAGAAGTTCCTTTAATATACTTCCAGGAGCCTCAGACTCCTGATTTCTCTACAGATATCTTTCTATCAAAACATGACAATAAGTTTCCTGATTTCACATGTTTTTAAGGATCTTCATTTTTAAGGAGCAAGAAGAAAAGTTTATATAAAATGTATTAAATATCATTTTGTAATACATGGAGTAGATATTAGATAAGTTGCCTACTTTCATGTTTTAGATCTTTCCTTTGATTATGAAGTGTACTCTAACAGACAAAAACAGAAAATTTATTTCAGTTATTTTGGCTGAAGGAGGCTAAGACATATAGAAGAAATGTAACACCAAATCACATTGCAATTATTTTACTGCTAGCATATTTCTTGCAAATGGCCAATAGGAATAAATTGTTCCATTTCGGAAAATATTAACTTGATAATATTAAAGAATTGAAAACTTCTAATTTTTTGATGTGACACTGAAACTATTTTTATCAAAGTGACATAGAAATAGAATTTCTCTATTTTTTTTAAAATTTTGCTTTGTTTTATCTAAAACTAAAACTAGACTCAGATAGCTGCAACGCCTCTAAAGTTTTCCAGTATCAACATTTGAAGGCTTTGTTAAAGTTTTTTTTTTGGGGGGGAATCAATTTCTCTTAAGGTCATTGCCTGGGGAAAATAGTATTTAGTTTAAAATATCCAATTTTGTTTCATATAAACAGATCTGTCAGCAGAGATGTAAATAACTTAATAGTCACTGCTTGCAAAGGACCAGAAATCTTTTGTGCTTTTTGTTGTAAAGACACCAAGAGAGCTTATGTCCACAAACAAATCTTTACAGAACAGATCTGCCTACTTGGCCCACCCAAGAAAGTAAGCAGATCTACAATATACATATTTCAACTTAGCTAGAAATTTAAGACTGAAAAACAGAAATAGGTGACAAGGTGCAGTAGTTCGTTCCAGATAGAATTATCCTGCATCCTATGTTCAGTTGAAAAAGTTATAAACAAACCACAGAAATATGTTCTGGTAGCTCTGCCACTTTGGCATTAAAGCCAGGAAATGTGTCTGAACTAACCAAGTCTTAGTGTTCACTAAGGTGACCAACTTTTTTACAATGAAAAGGAGGACAAATAAATTGGAAAAAATATATCATAAATAAAAGAAATATTTTATTCATTGCAACAATAATACACTAAAATATGATATATGCATAATAAAAACATTTGCAACATTTTATATTGTAATTATGCTTACATGCCTGTTAATTATTATTTGAATGAGTACTTTTCCATTGAATTAATATTTTTTGTCAATGTATCATCTTCTAACAATATATTGGAAATATCTGAACAAGAAATATCCTTCATATTGAATTTTACGGCAAATGCTGCAGCTAGAGTATCAACATTCAATCTTGATTTCTCACTTTTCGAAAAATCATTGGCAATTGAAAAAAACTCTTTCAACTGCTGTATTAGTTCCAGGGCAGCACAATGTAAATTGAACAAGTATAAAGAAATGTTCACATGGAATATGTTCATTTTTGAAATGGCTGAAAATATCCACCCATCTTTTATCAATTTCAACATGTTGATTTTCCCATTGTATTAATTTTTCAGAATTTAAATATACATTCAGACTTCTAATTTCTTCAAAGAGACAATTGCCATCTATTTTAATGTCTAGCATTTCTTTAGATAAAAATTCAACACAAGATTCAATATCTGTTCAATATACTTACGATGAAGTAAGAAAAACACCATTAAAAACTGTTTAATAAAATACGTCACATAATGTGCAACAGATTAGCCTTCAAATATCAAAAAGGAGGACATGTAGGAGGACACTTTTCGAGGGAAGACAGAACTTACAAAAGAAGGACTGTCCTCCCTAAAGAAGGACGGTTGGTCACCTTATGTTCACTAAACCATGCTTACTTCACAACAGATATGTAGATGTTGAACATACAGAATCCCATTGTTGTAAACAGTTTTAGTTGAAGGAAAAAAGAGGGCTGTGAAAATATGTGAGACCCGTCACATCCTGGACATAAATTGTTCCAACTTCTTCCCTCAGGACAATGCTATAGGCAATATAGCACCAAAATAACTAGACACAAGGACAGTTTTTCCCCCATGCCATCTCTCTACTAAACAACTACTGTATTCTTCGGACTATAAGACACACCGGAGTATAAAATGCACCAAGATTTTGAAGAGGTAATTTTTTAAAAAAAGTTTTTGCACTCTGCAGGTCTCCCAAACCCTCTGCACACCTCATTTTTTGTGAAAAACGGGGCATACTTGCGGGATCGTATCCTGCCCCATACATCCCTGCGACCAATCCGCTCTCACAGAGAGGGACTCCTCTGGGTGCCGTCCACTAGGCAGTGCCAGAGGGCGGCGCCCAGGAGTAAGGCCTTCTCTGTGATGGGCCCAGCCCTCTGGAATGACCTCCCCCCAGATATCAGGACAACGACGGATCTCCGCTCCTTCCGCACGAAACTCAAGACCCACCTGTTCCAACTAGCCGGCCTGGCTTAATCAGAACTTCTAACCTCCCTGGCAATTTTAAACTGTATATATAAATTTATTGGGTATTTTAATTGTTTTAATTGTTTTAATTTTATTGTTATTTATTTTAACTTTGTGGCTTTTACTTTCATTTGTATTGTTAATGTTGATGTATTTACCTCCTCCATGCCACATGCTTTTATATTTGACTGTACGTCGCCCCGAGTCCCTTCGTGGAGAGGGTGCGACTGATAAGTTGAATAAATAAATAAATAAATAAATAAATAAATAAATAAATAAATAAATAAATAAATAAATAAATAAATAAATAAATAAATAAATAAATAAATAAATAAATAAATAAATAAATAAATAAATAAATAAATAAATAAATAAATAAATAAATAATAAATAAATAAATACAGAGAGTTGGAGAGGCCTGCAAAGTGCTCCTGGGGGCTGGGGGGGGGACAAAAACAAGCAAAAAATGGCCTGGTTTTTTTGTGAAAATGGGCCCATTTGTTTGCAAAAAACGGGGCATGCATAGGCTTTGGGAGGCTTGTAGAGTGTTCCTGAGGACTGGGGGGGGGGCAAAAATGGCTTATTTGTTGCTCATTTTTGCTCTCCCTAGCCCCCAGGAGCACTTTGCAGGGCTCCACCAAACCCTCTGCACATCAATTTTTCTGAAAAATGGGATACACGGGGGCAGAGTTTTGGGAGGCCAAAAAATGCTACATTCAGTGTATAAGACACACCCAGATTTTGATCCTCTTTTTGGTCTTATACTCTGAAAAATATGATAATTCCCACAACAGTCAAACTACCTAGTAAGGATATATTACTATTATCATTCTCATTTTCTTATTATCTATTTCATTATCTTCTTATGACTATAATTTTGCTTGTATCTTATAATTTATATTGTTTTATTTAGTATCCTAGTATGATTTATGTTGATTGCTTATTTAATAACCTATGAATATCACCGAGAGTTGTGTCTTATGATTTATGATGAATGTATTTTATGGTTATTGTGATCATGATTTATCATTTGTTGTTTGTATGTACACTGAGAGCTTATGCACCAACCACACTTGGCCAATAAAGAATTCTAATTCTAATTCTTTTAGGTTCTTTGGAACTCAAGTTATGTGCAATTGCTGGGAATAGACCCTGCAAATTATAGTTCTATGCAATTTTACAATCTGCTTTACTAGTAATACAATTCTAGTACAGAATTTTAAAAGGTTAGAAAAATAATGAGTACGTAGAATAAATAATTGTTTCTCATTGAAAAAATAAGTAAAATATTTACTGGAAAGTAATATACTTCATTTTAATTATTTGGTAAAAAAGGTAAAACAACTGAAATTATGTAATGCATATATTTTTCATAGAATTATGCCAACACAGAACTTTATATAACACTTCCTATCTTTCAGAAATTGTCAGTAATTTTATTAGGATTCATTCACAGAGATCATGTCCAGTTCATCTAAGCCTGGTCTCACTAAATCTGCTATTAATAATTCAGATCTTATTCAAAAAAAAAATATTCGTCCAGGATAAGTTCCTTTAAGTTTCTAATATTTAATTTAACCAAGCTCTGTTTATATATAGAAAATATATAAGGGAAAAAGGAAATTTAGAATACTAAACAATCAACTAGGCATTCACAATAAATATAAAAAATAAAAATATTAAAATAAAAAGAAAGGTAGAAAACTTTACCAAAAATTGGGCGCCTTAAAAAAGTTTTTATCAAGCTGGCAATGTGTGACATATTTGCACTGCAGTTGGATATGTCTGTAGAGTCAACTGAATTAATGATAAAACAAGTTATCTCTCTTATGACTGAAGATCTGCGATTGTTGTTTCAAATACATGTATACTTCCAATGCATTGGCTACATCACATTTAACTTTAGGGAATTGGTCACTTGATGATAAAAGGCAGCAAAAAGGAGAATTGTCCTAAAGATAAGCATAACATGACTTTTCAAGTTTTTATTTTGAATTATTTTTGGTCATTTAGGTTCCAGTATGGATATTATATTGGACATTAAAATGAAAAATAATGAAGATTATTTGCTTAATCAATGGTACCTTTTTTCTTTTCTATTGCTGGTCAGAACTTCTCTGGAAGACAGGTATCAGATAGTATTTCTGAATTCCATGGATCATTGTATGATTTTCAACATTACAGTTTTATGTGTCTGCATCACTGTAAATTTATTAAATTATATCATGACAAATCATGCAACCTCTGATACACCCAGACATATTAATGTATTACTGCTCATTTATAATTACACTTATCTGATTACACTCCAACCTTGTGAAGCAATAGCTTGCCAAGGTATGTTAGTTCTAAATTTTAGGAAATTATTTATAAGTTGCAGTTACCATTGAACCGAATACGTTTTTATTACTTTGATATCCAGTCTTCAGCAAATGAGCCTTACTTCTATTATTTTCTAAAATGGTATGAACATTAAAAAAAATTACAAACCTAATAGCATTTTTAACTTCAACATTCATTCTTGTTAATGATTTTCTCCAGAAACAGATACTCATAATATATTTTTTTAAGATCTTAAAATGTTCAAACAACTATAACTTAACTTCCTCTTATGTATTAACTCATGCAACACCACAGTAAGTGTCAGTGCTCTAGTACAGATTTACCATAAATCTGGGCCAGTATACCAAATGTTCTCAGTATCAGCATTTCCTCATTCCCCTCATTATTCATTCAAGGAAAATTGTAAACAAAAGGACTGTAAAATAAGACAACCACTATATCTGAAATATTCCTAAGGACTCATTTGCCTGCTTGGGGGTCGTGCCCTTTGATCAAATTAATGAGGGAGAATTGATGAATTAGTTTTTACATGATTCAAACTCCATTTACTTTACAGGTTGTCCTGCTAATTCAAGGACCACAGCCATACGCATTGATCAATAAATGACAAGAAATAATTTAAGATGGCAGTGTTATTTAATATCTTTAACAAATATCTAAACTCAAAGCAGACATGAAATCTGAATTTCTGGTATAATCCAATGGGAGTTACTGCTACACAATTCATATTTAGATCAAAGGAAGAAAGGTAGTGAAGAAAAACGAACTCATATTCACAAATGAAATCCAAGAAAATGCATAATTAGGAACATTAGATATAAAATCAATTAATAGATTAAATTCTTTAAAATCTGGTGTGACTCACTTAACCACCTTGTTAACAAATGAAATTCTGATCTCATTTGTGATTGCAAGTTACGGATTATCAATAGTAAGAATTATTATTCTCTAAAGAATTTTTTTAAAAATCTACTTTTCTTCTTGTAAACTCTATTTAAAATCATGTTCTATTTCACTACCAATTCAATTAATTTTTCAAAAGTACCTGATCATTCCGTTGGAATATAATCTCCTATTTCAATCCTCTGTCTCTTATTCAGCAAACATTGTGCCAGGAAAATATAATGAGCCTCTGAAACATATTATTTTCAGAATGATGTCTTTTCTGCAAATCTTTTAATGATAAAAATTTTATTTCAAAGATAGCAATCAAGCAAACAAGAATATTGATATATTATGTATATCTTAAGGTAACTGACTAAAACCAGAATGATAATATTTTGCTAAATTCTAAAACAAATATTTGCTGATTTTAACTCAAAGTAAGATGAGACATCAGATTTCAATAAAACTAGGTTTATCTGATATGTATGGGAGATATTTACCATTTGTACTTCATTTAAGTCCCTCTAAAGATCTTTTGCAAAAAATATAATATGAAAAATAAATAAATTTGACTCTAAATATTTATTTTCCTTTAAGTAATCATTACTATTCTGTATTTAGCATGCCTACCAGCCTAGCACACAGTTCTGCTAAATACTGTTCCAAGCATTTTCTTTTCAGATTTATTTCAGCAGGTCTCCTGGCTTGTCAAACCTGTGGCCCATGGGCTACATGGAGCCCTGAACAGCTAGTACTATGGCCCCACAAGATGATAAACTTTTAACATTATACTGAAATGTGCATATATGTGTGTATGTGTGTGTGTGTTTGTGTGTGTATGTATAAGTATCATATTATATTATTATATTATATTATTATTAATGTTATGTTATATTATATTATATTATTATATATTATTATATATTATATTATGTTATGATGTTGTTATGTTATGTTATGTTATGTCATGTCATGTTATATTATATTAATTATATTATATTAATTATATTATATTATATTATATTATATTATATTATATTATATTATATTATATTATATTATATTATATTATATTATATTATATTATATTATATTATTATATTATATTATATTATATTATTATATTATATTATATTATTATATATTTTATATGCAGCCCAAGACAATCTCTCTTCACTCAATGCAGATCAGACAAGCTTAAGTATTGGACAGCAAAGCTTTATACTAATTTCTCCCTGTTACAAATTATGCCACTTTCTGATACAGCACAGTTAGAGAAGGAAGGGAGAAAAAATACAGAGATGTTGGATATGAGATGGGAGGCAGGTAAATTTTAGAAATAAATAAATAAATTATAAATAAAAATAGATTACTCAGAAATCAAATTAAAATGAAAGACATGGACTGGAACAGGAAAAAAATATCCTACTTATTTCTGGCCTCATTTTATACAAATATTTATATTGAAGTTGAATTTTTTCAAACCAAACAGCAAAATGAAATGTTATTGCAGAGCCTAACGTTGAGTAAATCACTGGGGCCACGCATCTTAGAAACACAATACAAAGCATTAATATGCAAATCAGTGATTCACTGATTAAGTGCCATCAATTTAACAACCACATGCAAATCAAGACAGGTCATCTTTCCGTGACTGTCACTGAGTCCCACAGAAGAGAATAAAGGTTATAATCTCATAGGGAAGTTAAACTGTCTCATCTTGTTTTTCAAGTCATAACTTTATTATAGTCAGAATTGTAAAAAGAAACTGGAATTTTTTTGCCAGCATTTTCATTGATCATCATGATCAGAGTGTGTAATACTACCATAAGCTTTAGGGAAGTACCATCATATCTGCTTGCTCTCTTATTCTGTATTGACAAAACTAGAACTACTTGTTTATACTTTGGCGAACACCTCTGAATTAAGGTTTCCAGAAAGCAATGGCTGTCTGCCTTGATTCTGCCTTTCTTTAATTGTACATATCTATTCATGATACAATACAGGTTTTACCACCTGTCTGCTTCATTCTAAGCAAATAACCATGACTGTATCAGTAGCACTTACAAAGAGTTTGGAGAATAAAGGACTGTTGATAGAGTTCATTCAATAAGCATGACGTTAACTTTCAACAAAATGAAGGCCAAGAATGAATTGTGAATTCCTTGACTAGATTAAAAGCCTTTAATTACACAATTATTACTTGTTCGGACAAGTCTTCCATACAACTTCTGTCATCGCCCAACAATCATTTGTGCCCACCTGAATATTGGGATGCCCTGGTTTGTAACAAGAAGAGAGTGTCTTCTTTGTCTGCTATAAGGCCTTTAACTTTTAGGTCAGATGAAATCATGGGTCTCTCCAAATCACTAGCTCTTCCTCATCAATCACTTTTCTGCACGTGCCTTACTTTTTTTGAAAATGAAAATAAATAGAAGGACTGCCTGCAAACATTAACAACAATAAAGTATAAACTTGTCATTTAATTTTATCTGGGAGGAGGAGGTGGGGAGCAGACATGTGAATAATGTACAGGTTCCCTGCCTTTCTTTGATTGTTTAATCAGCATTATCTAATCCAATAATACGTTTGCAACACTTATGAAATAAAGTGTTAATTGAATTGTCTTATCTATTGCCAGATTTTTAAATCATTACTGTAACTGTTGCTGTCATGCCACTATATAGTAGAGATTGTCTTTGCTTACCAACTGCTTTGCTTAATGATTGTTCAAGTTAGTACAGTTAAACAAAAGTTTTGCAACCAGTTTTCGATTTTACAGCCATCACAATATCCCAGGTACGTCACAACCAATGCACATTTATAACCATTGCAGTGCCCAAATGTCACATGATTGCCATTTGCTAGTTTCAGAATGGCCTTTCAACAAGCAATAGAGAACTAGAAAGTGAAGTTGCAATGCAGTCATGTGTTGAAAGCAGAAGTGATGTTCCAAATCATGCATAGTTAAGATGATTTTTCCTTAGTGACCGCTGCATTTACCACCTGAGTTATCAATCTCAAATATGGTCAGTAAGCGAGGAGGTACCTGCATTTATATCACGCTCCCAGTAAGAGTATTTTATAAATATTCAATTGTATATTATTTATAAAATATGTGGTCACTCAGACTTCCTAACAGGAATGTCTATAAGATTTTATTGAATAATAAAAACCATATAAAAATAACCTATAATAAAGGGGTTTGGGCTGCTAGACTGAGTGACCTAAAGATACCCAGGCAAGTTCTGTGTCTAAAAGAGGACTAAAAAACATGGCCACCAACTTTCTATTCCAACACAAAACTTAATTTACTTTAACTAAATTTAAATTAATTTAGATTTACTAAGTTAAAAACTTCCAAGCCCAGAACAAGCAAATCATTAATCATAATTACATAGGATTTACATTTTTAGGTTATTTACAGTCGAATTCACTGCAATGTATCCTATCATTCTCTCACAAGCTAATCAGAAAAAATATTTTTAAAAACCTGATTGTGTCTAATCTGGTGTCCAATTTGAAACTCAAAACAAAATAACTTATCATGAAGAGGAAAGCAGACACAATAGCAAAATAAAGAAGATATTGTTACTGGAAGAGACTTCAAAGACTTTAGTAATGTGGCTCAAGGAAACATAACATCTTCTATAGCTGTGAGAATATGTAAATATTTTTGCTTATTATCACATGTCTTGATAGGTGAGCTGAGAATGGATAAAAATACTGAAGAGTTAATAGGTCAGATTCCTAGACTAGGGAAAGGGGTTAGCAGGAAGCTTTCCAATTTTTAAAGCATTTTTCTATTTAAAAGAAACAAGCACCAAATATAGGCCCATTTTTTATAAATTTCCATAGATCCAATAGAACCCACAGAAAATATGCTGATTATTTATCAAACCGTTATACTATTCTCCACCTGCTGTGCTAGTAGTTTTAATATTCGGGTTCTTTTATCCATTTATTTTCTATTTTAATTAATTTTTTATAAAACAAATTATTGATTTGATTTATGAATGATGGTTAAATTCAAACAATTCTAATGTTTAGAAATAAGCATTTTGTCGTCAGTTACCCAGTGTTCACAAATGAAACAGGTAATGCAAAATTAGCTTAGGTACATAGCAGTTCATAGCTACATTTGACACATTTCCAAACACTAAGCAGGATCACACTCATTCAACAGAAGTAAACTAAGAAAATATCAAGCTATAGGTTAGATTAGGAATTGGAAGAGTATTCCAGCAAATCACTCCCATGCATGCATCCACAAAGATATCAAGTGTTGAGCTCTAACAAAGGATAATTTAAAATTGATTATATGTTTCTTGAGACTATGTTTCTCTCTCTCTCTCTCTCTCTCTCTCTCTCTCTCTCTCTCTCTCTCTCTCCTCCACCCTCCCTCCCCCCAGGGATGGGTTCCAGCAGGCACTACTGCCAGTTCACTCATGGGCACGCTTCGCACACATGTGCACATGCGCAGTGCAATAAAAATTGTTCTGTGCATGCGCAAAAACGAAAAACAAGATGGTGGCTCCTACAGTGCTGCCCGGAGAACCGATTCAGGGTCGTGGCATGCCTGGGCGACCCAATCTGCCAAACCGAATTGGTCCGAATCAGTAGGAACCTACCACTGCCTCCCCTCTTGCTCTTTCTTTCTCATCTGCTGATTTTAAAACAATGCTAATATAGGCCTTATCAATATGTGCAATGTTTTCTATGTCAGATTATAGCTTTTTGGATAATAACATATATTAATTTCTGTATGCAAAAAAACTATGGGCAGATCATCTATCCCATGAGCACCTTAAAATGATTGTTCACAGAGTACTCTGAGCATTAAATGTGGCATGTTTAGTTTAGTTTAACATTCTGTGAACCAAATCATTACAACTTGAAGCTTAGGTATATGATGACTATGATTAAATAAACTATTACATAGCATGGTGTAAAGCCAATCTTTACATATTTTTGACAATTCTAAAATGTGAGTAGTAACTAAACTAAGTGATAGAACAGAGGTCAATAATTCAATTCATTTCACTTTTTTGTGTAATCAAAATATAAAATTCAATTTCATTGAGATAATGCTAGTTATTAAAAATGCCAAGCAGTATTATTACAGCAACTTAGGCAGAACTTGGACATCTCAAGTGATGTTCTAAAATGTATGCTACATCTTAGCATAATTAGCTAATAACAGACTCGTATGCTAATATACTTCAATACTTAGTTTATTAAACTATAGTATAGTGTGTTCATATTCTGCTACAGAAGTAGAAGCTTTGTAAGTCAATGGAAAATAGTATAAATCATGCTGCTCAGGAAAACAAGTTAGCTTGGGAAAATATCTATTTTTATTCATGGGGGAGGATACTTTTTTCTCAGTATTACTGGCATTATGAGTAACATGCCCCCACACTTTTAGCAACAAAAGTAAATGGTTACTATTAATTTATATAAGATAATATAAAGCAGGTGCTGCTTTCTTCCCTAAATTAAACCATATAATTATTGCTTTTAGGCCAAAGGTTTTCAGTCAATGCCAATCAGTTGAGCTTTTCAATGACTACATTTTCAATGATTTTCACTATAAACAAATGGCAATTATTCCCTATTGTTTAGTCTATGCAGATTGGTTCAACTGCAGCTACATGCTCAACCAATTTACACTGTTATGAGATGGCAGTAAACTAGTTGTAAGTTCCTTAATGATTAATCTAGAGCTAAGCACATTCTTTATGAATATTACATATATAAAACTCAAGTTTGTCACAAATCCTGCCATGAACCTCATGTACTTTCAGAATTATGTTGGGCCAATTTTTGTAGTTTATAAACCATTGAAAGTATAAAGATACAAAGGTAGAAAAATACAACACTAAACTGTGAACCTAGGTCTTTTGGTTCAAAGTTTGTTGCACTTGCCTCCAAGGAGTAAAAAAAAAAAATACTAAAAAATGTTTGTAATTCTACCTCCTTTTGTTAGGTTGTCATCCTGAATTGAACATGTTGATATTGTTCCAGTGATTTACCCGAGGGGATTACTTTTTTGTATCTAAACTTTCATCAGTAAAATTAGTAATGAATGCAAATCATAATCAACCACTCTAGGTGAACCAGAAATATGTTATACTCTTCTAGAATTATCTAAAATCTCTACTATTTTAGTAAATTATCCATTGACTTTTCCCAATATTTTTTTTTACCTTAGCTAGACATGAGCAGGGTATATGTAGGTAACAGCCTATATGTATTTGTTTGTTTATCAAATTAATATGGCTACCCATCTCATTCAAGATGATTCTAGATGTCATGCAATAAAAACTATTTACAAATATTATTGAAACAACTGAATTAGTTGTTAACATCTGCCAGCATATGCTTAAATAACACTGATTTATATCTAAACTTGCATTTACTTGTAAAATTAAAAGTTCAATTTGGAATTATTTCTTTAGTAGTCTTTGCTGATGGAACACACTCTCACTTTTCTTATGATGGATTTTTAAAAAGAAGAACACAAAATTGATTTGCAGACTACTACAAATCAAAAGCCTCTTGCCATAAAATCAATAGGAAAATATTTACCATTTATGAAATTTCAATTTGAATATTACTTGAGAATAAATACAATTAAGATCAAATTATTTTGATAATTTTAGAATCTCAGCTGCAAATAGCAAATTATCCAACTGTTATCAACTAGGAGAAAAATAGAAGACATCTGAAAATTCTAAAAATATTCAGAGAAATCAGTGAATAACTAAGTGAAAATATTAATTCCCTGTCTTTGTTATGAAAATAAGCAGCTACTCCAGTCCAGGAGATATATATATATCTCCAAGGGATTAGAATACGTTGCTCTAGTTCAGTGCTTCTCAATTATTTTCTGTCATGCCCCCCCTAGGAAGAAGAAAACATTTTGCGCCCCCCGCACGACTGTAAATAGTATCATTTGTCTATAAAATTGTTATAAGTACACCTCTGCATAACACTGTATCCTTATTAACGTATAAGAGAATAAAAAAAGAAAACTATAGATGATTGCTCTTTGCAGAATTACTATAGCTTTGTGTCCAAGCGTAGTTAGTTTAGCACTGTTTTGATAAGGCCTAAAAAGTGGAACTTGAATACGCTTAGGATTGTAGATATAAAGCAAAGGGAAAATAATGAACTTTCAGTTTTGTTCAAATAGTTACATATGCTCTGATAGAAAGACATTACCACTTTCAAGGACAAAGTTCTCTGGCTTCCAAACTCCAAAACTCGGCTGCTGAGTGGCTCTAGGAGGGTGCTTTATGGTTGTGGGCTGGCTGCTGGAAGACTCTCTGTCTGGAAGACTCTATATCCAAAAGACTCTCTGTCCAGCAGCCAGCCCACAACCATAGAGCGCACTCCTAGAGCAGCCACTGCTGGAAGACTCGGCAGCCGAGTTTTGAAGTTTGGAAGGTGGAGAAGAAGTTATGCTCAGAGCGTAACCAGGTCGAACAAGCCCCCCTTTACGGAGCCTCACTGGGGGGGCGGGCGCCCCACTATTTGAGAAGCACTGCTCTAGTTAAAAGAACATTAATGCATCTCTTTTTCTCTGGATACAAAATGTCCGCTCATTTGTTCACACTGATTAACTATCCACTTATCCACTGTGAAAAGACACGTAAACAGCTTGTGGCTCTGAACTTCTTCCTATGGCTCGTGGAACTCTATTCAATTGCAACTGTAAAAAATTGGTGTGATTTCCCATCATTCAAGAAGAGAAAACGTTCACAAATTGTAGGTAAGTCTAAAAACAATTTCTTGAAAAAATAATATCTAATATCTTGAAAAAAACAGAAAGAACTAAAAAAAAAGGTAAAATTCCATCCTAATCCGTATACTGACCCTGCTACATGTCATTCTGATGCTAACTATTTCAATTGTTGGTAAATATAACAAATTAACACACAATATTTAATAAAGTAAAAAACAAAGCATGATAAGTTACATTGTATCAATTTATCCATATGTAAAAAAAGAGAATTCAAAGATTAATCGTAAAAAAAAATCTTTTTTCACCACTTTTCTTCTTTCTCGGCTCACTGGCACCGTTGGAAACTAAAATAACTATCTGCAGAGATATAAGACTCTGGAGAATTGGGAAACAACATCTTTCTCTGATTCTGCTCTTTTAACATAAAAATAAGATTACCCCTCCCCGCTTAATATGTAAATAGATTATATATGTCAATAATTAAACCACCATGTCCGATTTAGGAATGGAGACACTTTCTGGGAGGGTGGGAGATACAGACAAATTAGATGTGCCTATTCATTATCCAATCTAAGCAAACCCAGGAGAAAAAAATTGGACGGGTGGAAGAAGAGATGTTCTGCTTATAATATGCTATGTACCCTGCAGTTTCTTGGCAAATAAGCATAACAGAAATCAAAACCATCAGGAACAGGATGTTGGCAAACCATAACTTAAAATAACACATATTTTTAATCACAATATTAGGCAGTTTGAGACTCAGAAATATATATTTGAGAGAAAGTTCACTGATTTGAGAAATTATACAGTACCCAATTTTACATGGACAAAAAGTTGCTACTTGGAAGCTAAAACAAAATTACATTAGATAGCCTAACAAAACATTATGTTATCTCCTGCCTTTCTAGCTGTAGGCCCCAATTGTCTCACAGAGCTCCCCTCTGCTTTTAGCTCCTTATCAAACACAAAGTCAACTTCAAACAGGGTTAGAAGTTTATTTACACATTGCTCATTGCTAGATTTTCTGTAAACATGAATCTATGCAGACATTCTTTCTTAGTAGCTTCTTAAGGCACTCTCATAACAAGATCCATGGCCATATTGGATTTGTGGCAGGTGAACCAAAGGCAAGAAATATTTTTTGTGCATCTCTGAATTTATTGGATAGAGTACAGTAATTGGCTTGATGCCTGTGCCAGACACAAAATCTTAATTAATCTACCTCACAATAAGTACAATGCATGAATCCAAGAGATGAACTCTGAGTTAACACAAACTGTTCTATTTTGTTCCTTAACTGCCAGTGGAAGAGGAATTAAGCAGCCTGCCGACTTCCACAAACAACTGTATCACAAAATAGAACAATCCCCCACTGTCTTAAAATTCATTGTAGCCAGAAGTTGGCCTTCAATTCTCTGCAGCTGGCAGAAAAATGAATAAACATTATTACATGCAGAGTCTGACACCCCACAGCACTGAGCAGGAAGATCTCAAGTGCTTGCTTACACTGGATTCCCTGGTAGCATTTTTGACTTGGAAAATCTAGAGATATTTAAGTGCATGGAGTCTTATTTGTAAGTGATATTCTCAATTGCATTTCCCAACGGAACTAACTCTTTTAATCTTCAGCTGATTTATTATATACATGTAATAAATGCATTAAACTATACATAAAAACCAAGAATAAAATGTTTTTATTGTCTTCCTCATTCATACATAATCTCACAGAGCCACACACTAAGCAGTCTCACATGCTTTGGAACTCATCGTTTTTCTAAATTTCCCTTTTATAAAAATATAAATTTTATTTAAAGTTTTAAAAGCAAGAATAAAAATTAATACAAACTAAAAGAGAGTAAAAGAGAAACAAGAAAAAGAAATAAAAGAAGAACCTAAAGTAAAAAAAAAAACAAAAGAAAAATGTAGAAGAAAAATAGAAAAGAAAAAGATAGGAGGAAGTGTCTTCCACTATTCTTTACAGCAGTTAAAAATACTATTTTAGACTTTCTAAATTTACATTCTTTCTCTAAAGTTACATCATGATTCTTTTCTCACCTAATTATAAAGAAAATAGATCATAAGCAGTTTCCAGTCAGCAGTAAAAGAAGACATCTATGGAGATTCTCAATCATCCAGGTCATGGTTGTCCCAAAGGTGCTTTTCCAAAAGGAAAAGTAATTTTCTTGGGGATTTTTTGGTTTGGAAACTTTTCACTTCTTATCCAAGAAACTTTTTCAGTTGATGGTGAATCAAAAAAGCTTCATGGATGAGAAGAAAAACGTTTTTTTTTTAAAGAAAGTCAACCAGCTGCCTTTTAGAAAAGCACCTTTGGGACAATAAAAGAAAATACTTATTTTTGCATCCAATTTATATAGCTGCCCATCTCACAAACACATGACTCTGCAATAGATTGCAAGAGGTTATAGGAACCAGGAGCACAACTCAAGTGACCCAGAGGTCCCAGATAAACCTCCAAGTGCTTCAGTGACCTTCTAAAAGGATGCAAATGACCAGCTGTCTGCAAGGAATATAAATCCTCCCATTCCCCATCATCCAGTCAGAGCTGAAGCAGCTTCTTGGATGAGAAGCAAAATGTCTTCAAAGAAAAAACAAGAAAGTTGTTGCACCTTTGGGACAACCATGACCTGGATGACTGAGAATCTCTACAAACTTACATCTTCAAAGCATGTATTATAATATTATAGTAAATGCTTTATTAATAACAGCCAATATTACAGTATCTCCCTCTTATAATGTCAATACCATATTCTTTTTTTCTTTTCATAATTTATATGTTCACCATTTCTCTGGTTTCTCTGCAAAAACATTTTTCTTTTGCTGTAATTCATTGCCATTGCCATTTCTCTTAGTGTTAACATAGAAAATTCTCAATGTAGAATTATAATTTGTTGAGAACTATTTACTTTTCCCTGGAAACTTTTAAATGTCATCTGAAATAATTTGTGTCTTGTTGTTTCTCCTTTTTGAATTCACTATTATGTTGCATAAACTGCTCATGACAATTTTGCCTGAGACCCAAACCATTGTTACATCTATAGTTTAATTAAGATTGTTTTAAAAAACTACTTTTTTTTTTTACAGACCTCCACTATTGCTTCTTTCTGTATCAATGTTTTATTTAATCACCATCTGAAACAACTAGGTTTCCATTTAAAAATGAAACTCACTGAATTATAATCTGAAAAGATGTTTGGTAATATCTTCTTTATGAACCTTAAATCCATTTTTTTCAAAATCTAAATCATGTTGATTCTCAAAACAGATTTTCATTGTGCAGAAATATAATTATACTCTCCTGAATTGCCATTTTAAAGTCTCCATGAATCAACAAACACTAAATTGTCATTATTATTATTTTTAATTGTCATAGTTTAACTTATAAATTTTAATATTTTTCTCAGACTATTTGTAAGATTCATATCAATCCAACCTCCCATTAAACACCCCTGTTCATAAGAAAAATTCCATTAATCTGTCAATAAATTCTTTGTAGATGATTTTATCTATCATCAGTTGGGGCATAAATTCCCAATACGAGACTTAACCCCCTTGTAGATTTCCCCCCTCCTGCTTTAATCCAGAAACAACGTTGACTCGCCAAGTATAATTATTTTATCCTTCCATTTTTTTAAAAAAAAAATCTCTCCCTAACTGTAAGTGAATTACATTCAATAGTGATTAATAAAGTGAGGTTTTTGTGAATCTTGCATTCTAATAGGCTTCATTGAAGCTGTGAAACTCCTTATTCCTCAACCACTCAATTCACAATTCATGAATAACCTCTAAAACTTCAATTCCTGAAGTTTCATCATGAAAAGTACCTGTCCAGAGTACAGTTGGGTGATCGGACAATCTCTTCTTATCTGAAAAGTTTGTGCTGGCCAGAATTTACTGCCTAGCAGCCTATCTCTGCTGCAATCCCATTCCTGCTCCTTGTCTTCTATAGATATAGCTTTTCTAGTCCGCTACAGATCCTCATTTAGAAATCAGTTTTTCTCAATTTCCTAATTTTATATAAAAGCAATTTCTTTTAATGATTTGCTCTGGATCTTTAAATTCAAGCAGAAATCTACTTGGCTACATGCGCAGAACTATTGAGAAATGTTGTATCACTGTCATTCTATTATCTTTCTACATTAGCTAATTATGATAACAAACTTAATAATGGTGATTTTATTGATTTTATTCAGCAACACATTGCAAAGTTTGCAATGTGAAATCCTAACCTTAACTAAACTAATTTCCATGTATATTTTCTTTTAGAAGCCACCCACCAAAAATGGCTTCACCATTTTTATCTAATACATCAACACTTTGACAAGGAAAGTTTTTTCAGCGTTCCTGTCCATTCAAACTTCTGTAACCTGGTAGAGCTGAAAAAAGAGCAGCACACAGAAAGTCAACATCACACATAAATTTTGGATCATATGCTAATTACATTGTTTAAACTGGATCTCAATCCATATGACTTTGTAAGAGGTAACAATGGTTTGCAGATCCATAATGCCACTTGCAGTGCTTAACCCCTGAAGAGCTCTTGTGAGTGATTCAATAGATCCCTTCTTTTCTTCTCTTTCCTGCTTCAGTGAATTCTTGGAAGAACAGAGAAACCTATCAGGAGAATATCTGTTTAATGCAGAAAGAAATGTGAGACTGTTATAGGAAATGTGCATTGATCCCCTCACATTCTGGCCTTGAATTTCCTCTAGTAGAACCCTTTATTATTATATTTGTTAATCATCCTTAAATATTACTCAAAGGTTCATTATAATTGATCCAAAATATTTTGTAAGCAACTTTTACAAATTGCTCAGGAAAGACTCAATGAGTGATGGCCTGTTCACTTATTCTTAAAACAAAATATTCCTAAAAAGAAAGGTTTAGTTGTTTTTGGAGGAAATAGTTTGCTTTAACTTCCAACTCTGAGCTATTTTTCAGACTTTAAAATTATCTGTCTTTTTTGAGCTTCAAATGGGAAAACATGCCCTTTGCCAATGACATATATTCTCTGTTAAGCGTTCCGAAAACAGGGGGAAGCCAAGGAAAAATAAAGTACTAGATTTCATTATTATTTAGCAGTTCAATCTACAGACGTATTATAACATTATAAAGCTAAAGTTTTAGTAGGACTGTTCAGTAAAAACCAACTGGAAATCCTATTTAGGATTCTTAAAATTGAATAACCTGAAAAGCAATAATGGCAACATCAATGCAAGAAAAACATTATTAAATATTTAAATATTTTATCTAGTAATAAAATATTATATATTAAAATTATAAATACCAGAGTAATTATTAGAATTAATTAAACAATTACTAGTGGAAATTACACTGGCATATAAAATAAAGCTAATTAAACTAAATTATTTATACCTTTCTCAAAAAAAGTCCAAGATAATGTACACATTTTGCTTCTACTTTTCCATATATTTGGACAAAACAACCATTCTTTGAAATAGATTACATGAAGACTAGCATGAAATCACCCAGTGGACTTTACAATCAAGCATGAATTTGAATTTGAATCCTGTCCTGGATCAACATTACAGTTCTTTCTAACACTACTGCACTACTGGCTGTTTCAATCTCGAATGTGACAAGCAATTCAAATGAAAATCTGGATGACTAAACTTTGTAAATCTGGGGATAGATGGCAATAGGTTTTTTTTTTTTAATCATCATCCTCAACAAGAATGAGGAAGCAATTAGTGTACTTACCTAAATGGGAAAAAGTTCAAGCTATCAATTAAACATTCAAGGACAGAACCGTGCCAAGAACATACCCAAAGTGCACAGCTGACTTTTTAGTCAAAATATATCTATCTAAAATATAAGCCCAGAAAAAAGCAATTTACAAAAAATGACTAGGTTCTTAAGAGAATACTAAAAAGAAATTGGAGAAGCCATCCATTCATCCATCTCTCATTTGGGAGCCTATATGACTTTTGTACTTAAAACTGAGAAAGGGCCATACTTTCATGAAAATATCCTGGGTGTATATTTCTTTTGAGTAGATTTTGTATGTCTATTTTGTTCATATATCTGAACAAAGAAAATTAATGACAGCAATGCTAGAGGACAGAAAGATTCCTTTGTTACATATCCAGGAACATATTTGATAACTCTCTGCCTCAAAAAAGTGGACAGTAATACAGAAAGGAAACAGACTAGACAAAGATAAAGAATAGAACCTCAATCAGTTTTGCATCCAACTCTGAATCAATGATTGATCACTACTCTATTTGCTGACTAATAGATGACCACTTTCCCTTGATGTTATGTATTTTCTTCTTTATTGCTGTGGCTGAGGTTATACAGCAGTTTTAAGTGGATAGATTATAGTCATGTCCTCTTCCCCACTTTAATAGACTAGATATATAATATTGGCAAGCATACAAGGTAAATCTGATCTTAATTGTACACTGCTTTTGAATAACAAGAATACTTTCATATCCGCAAGCTCTATTTATTAGGTTATGAAAAACTGAATTGTAAATCTGAAAAGGTACAGTCCTTTTACTCTTCTCTTTATTCTTGGGCCAGCAAAATTGAACTTCTTGGAAAATAAATACATGCCAAATGTATCAATACACTAACTCTTCATTACTAAGAATGTCAAGGGACATAAAAGTTATCTGAAGGGTTGTACAAACTTCAACCATTTCTAGCCTATTAAAAAATCCGTATGTTTCTAAGATCATCACCATATCATCACTCTTAAATATGTCACGCACATTGTTCACTCCTGCAAAATCTTAAGTAGACGCCTTTCACTATTTATTATCTCATCCTGGCGTCAGGCAGTCTCTCCACTGTCTGATGGACATTCTGTGTCCTTTAAAAAAATTATCATTATAGTTCTACGAGGTCCATAACAACCATCCAAATGTTCCCCATCTGAATCTTAATACATTAATTCTGAATAGGAAAATCTTGCAATGTGAAGGATAACAGAGGAAATAAGGTAGAACTCTTTCCAGTCTAGATGTTCTATTTATTCTACTAAGTCAGTATGTATTTATAACTAACGTATTCACAAAAGATTATAATCACAAAGCATAGTTTCCATCGTTTGGTTCACTTTGGTGTTTTTTAATGAGGCACTAACTGCAACATCAGTGAAATGTAAAATTATTAATAGTCAAATTGTTCAAACATTGAACAAATCAACAACAACATAGCTAATAAAAATCTACAGTGAAAGTAGAAGTTAGGGAAAACAGCCAGTTAAAAACAAAACTAACATTGACAAAGGAAAGGATCAGCAAAAACTGCAAGTAAAAACAAGGAAATAGATATTGCTTAGAATTTCTCAAAATCAAAAAGGCAATCTGTTAGATACCTGTTGAAGTGGTTGTTTTAAAAAAATAAATAAAGAAAAACCTTTGAGATATAAAACATTTTTTAAAAAATTTAGTCCTCTTTTCATCAGGAAAATTAACCATGCATAATGCTCAGATCTGCAAACTTTTATTAGCTATGGGTAAAGTAATTAAACTACAATTAATATCAGATGAAGAGACGCAAAAGGTCATGCTGAAATAAGAGACAGGTCAAATTGGTACACAATTCCTGAGCATGTCTTTTTAACTATGGTTAAGAGACATAAAGTATTGTAGTGATTTGGTCTTATGAGATTCAAGGATGGATAAGTACAAACTACTATGGGCAAATGGGCAAAACCATTTCAGAAAATTAGGTGCATTCTTATCCATTACTATTCCAAATGATTGGTTATCCATTATTACTCCAACTACCAATATGCATACCCTTACCAAATCCCTGCTCTGTGATTTCAGAGTACAGTTTAAGTTCAATAAGTAAAATATAAACTCCTTATCCACACTGGTCAGTACTACTGTTCACTTGCATTAAAAAAAACCACATTTATCTTCTCTTAAGAAACTTTTCTTCTCGAATTGTCATATTAATAACATTAGTACTATATACAGTATATTGTTTCTTGTTCTCTTCATATTTATTATTTTAGCAATGCAATATTTCATTCAAAAATGATGTACCCTACATCTCCTGTAGAACTGACATCTTGACAGTTCACATTAAAACTACCATTGTAATTTGACCTGTAAATAACTGTAGTAAAGCAGAAGAGCAGAGTACAAATGCCTTAAGATACTTCAGAATTTTTTCTCCTTTTTCCAACTGAAAAAGAGGTAGCAAAACCTCTCCTTATAGAAATGCTTAAATAATAATTAATTCCCCAAGACTTTATTACTAGAAATATTACATCAGGACAGAATAGTGTATATAGCCGTGATGGGGAACCTATGGCACATGTGCCACATGTGAGTCATTTCTGAGAGCACATGAGGCATTGCCCTATCAGCTCCAGCACGCATGCGCACACAAGATGCAGGAGAACTTTAGGGTAAATGTTCTAAATATTCTAAGAAAGTTGTTCAGCAACAAAACTATATACCAGTGATGGCTAACCTTTTTGTCGAGGTGTGCCAAAAGCGGGGGGAGATGGGGGGTCGCACGTGCACATGCCCTCACCCATAATGCAATGTGCTCCCTCACGCATGTGCGCAGAATACCCCCTAACGCATGCGCACAGGCCTCACTGAAGCCTCTGGAGGGAGAAAAATGGCCCAACAGGCAACCCGGAAGTTTGTTCCCGAATTTCCAGTGGGCCCCATTGGGCCGTTTTTCACCTTACCCAGGCTTCGAGGAAGCCTCCTAAAGCCTGGGTAGGGTGAAAAACAGCCCAATCTGCAAACCTGAAGCCTCCAGAGGGGGGAAAACGGCAGAAAATCAAGGCTGAAAATCAGCCTGCCAGTGTGCGAATGCGTGCTGGAGCTGACAGGGCAATGCCTCATGTGCTCTCAGAAATGGCTCACATGTGGCACATGTGCCATAGGTTCCCCATCACGGCTATATACACTATTCTGTCCTGATGTAATATTTCTAGTAATAAAGTCTTGGGGAATTAATTATTATTTAAGCATTTCTATAAGGAGAGGTTTTGCTACCTCTTTTTCAGTTGGAAAAAGGAGAAAAAATTCTGAAGTATTTTTACAGGTGTTGGATAAAGATCATATATCTCACTTAAGTTGTTTCAAAGAACTGAAAAAATAAGCCTTCTAATGTCAGTGTTAAGCCTCCTGTTAAAAATAATTTCAGATAGAACTTTTTGTTCCTCTTAGTTTGACTTTTTTAATCAATTCCAAATTAAAGATGATTTACCTATTATTATATAATGTCAAAAGCAAAATGAACTGCAGGAGGAAGTAGTTCACTATTTGCTACTGGAAGTGATTTCTTATAATACAAATATTTATTTTGGAGATTCTCATAGCAATATTAAAATCTTTGTTAGAAAAAGTGCAGAACAAAAGTTAATTATCGATTATTATGAGTCACAGTGGTGAAGTGGATAGAGTACAGTACTACGTCTGCTGACTGCCACCTGATTGCAATTTGGCATTTCAAATCTCACCACCATCTTTCAGAGGTTATAAAATAAAAATAAAATTTATTTCTTAGCCGCACCCTCTCCCGAAGGACTCGGGGCGGCGTACAATAAAACACATAAAAAACAATATGGACAATACACACACAAAATAAACGAATACGTGTACATGGAGGAGGTAGGAAGATGAATAAAGACAGTTAAAACACAATTTAAAATCCCCTAATAAAATTCCAAAAGTCACAAAACTAAAAAAACCCGTCAGGAGCAGTGTGAACGAACTATGATTGAGCCAGGCCAGCTACTTGAAATAGGTGGGTCTTGCGCTTTATCCAAAAGGCGCGGAGGTCAGAGGTGGTCCTAATATCCGGGGGAAGGTCATTCCACAGGGCTGGGCCCGCAACAGAGAAGGCTCTACTCCTAGACGCCGCCCCCCGACATTGCCTGGTGGACGGCACCTGGAGGAGTCCCTCTCTGTGCGAGCGGATTGGTCGCAGGGATGTATGGGGCAGGATACGATCATGCAAGTAGCTAGGTCCTGAGCCATGGAGCGCTTTAAAGATCGTTATCAAGACCTTGAAACGCACCCGGTAGACCACAGGGAGCCAGTGCAGCTCGCGCAGGAGAGGTGTCACATGGGAGTACCTTGTACTCCCCATAATTACCCGCGCGGCCGCGTTCTGGACCAACTGTAGTCTACGAGTGCATTTCAAGGGAAGCCCCATGTAGAGAGCGTTACAGTAGTCCAGGCGAGACATCACCAGCGCATGAGTGACTGTGCGCAAGGCATCCTGGTCCAATAGGGGGCGCAATTGGCGCACCAGGCGAACCTGATGGAACGCCCCCCTTGCCACGGCTGTCACATGGTCATCCATGGACAGCCGAGCATCAAGGAGGACGCCCAAATTGCGCGCCCGCTCCACCGGGGCAAGTTGTATGCCCCCGATGGCCAAAGATGGAATTAACTGGTTGAACCGGGGGACCGGAACCCACAGCCACTCCGTCTTGGAGGGGTTGAGCTTGAGTCGGTTGTCATCCATCCAGACCCGTACGGCTTCCACACACCGGGACATCACTTCGACGGCCTCGTTGGGGTGGTTCGGGGTGAGTATCATCAGCGTACAGATGGTATCCCACCCCGAAACCACGGATGATCTCACCCAGCGGCTTCATATATGTGTTGAACAGGAGCGGCGAGAGGACCGACCCCTATGGCACCCCACAGGTAGGGGGGCTTAGAGTCGACCTCTGCTCCCCTGTCAACACACATTGCATCCGGCCGGAAAGGTAGGAGCCGAACCACCGTAAAACGGTGCCCCCGACCCCCAACCCCTCCAGTCGGCGCAACAAGATACCATGGTCGATGGTATCAAAAGCCGCCGAGAGGTCTAATAGGACCAGGATAGAGGAACAACCCCTATCTCTGGCCCTCCAGAGATCATCCACCAACGCGACCAAGGCCGTCTCCGTGCTGTGCCCAGGGCGGAAGCCGGACTGGCGCGGGTCTAGATAATCATTTTCCTCCAGATGTCGTGGAAACTGATAAGCCATCACACTCTCTACAAGCTTCGTCAGAAAGGGAAGGTTGGAGACAGGACGGTAATTGGCCAGCTCCGTAGGGTCCAGGGAAGGCTTCTTGAGCAAGGGTCTCACCACCACCTCTTTCAAGGCGGCTGGAAGGGACCCCTCACCCAACAAAGCGTTCACTAGGCCCAGGAGCCAGTCACGTGTAACCTCCCAGGATGCCAGTACAAGCCAGGAGGGACACGGGTCCAGTAAACATGTGGTAGGTCGCAGTCGTCCACGCACTCTGTCCAAATCCTCGATGGCAACCAAGTCAAACTCCTCCCAGATTGGTCTCTCAAGACTCGTCACGGACGCCTCTACAGGACCACTGGAAGGGACCCAATCCTTCCGGATTTGAGCGATTTTATCCTGCAGATATTTCCCAAATTCCTCTGCCCTACCCTGTAAAGGGGCCTCCCGCGGCCTCTGAAATAGGAGGGAGCGGGACACCCAAAACAGGGCGGCAGGGCGGTTCTCTGCGGATGCAATGAGAGTGGCACAATATTGACGTTTGGCCACTCTCAATGCCACAAGGTACGTCCTTAAATGGGCTCGTACCTGTGTCCGGTCAAATTCGGAACGGGAGGATCTCCAACGACTCTCTAGGCATCTCTTGCGGCGCTTCATCACCCTTAGCTCCTCGGTAAACCAAGGGGCCAGGGTGGAGCGTTGCCGCCAGAGAGGCCGCAAAGGCGCCACCCGGTTCAAGGCCCCGGTAGTCGCATTGTTCCACGCGACCACCAGGTCCTCTACCCGAGGGCGGGTCAGGGCCGCAGAAGGTGGCCCAAGCTCCATCTGGAACCTTTCTGGTTCCATCAGGCGCCTGGGGCGGAACCATCTAGTATTTTCCGGTTCCGCCTCCCCGCAGCGGGGGGTAGCACCAGGGAAGTCAAGTCGAAGGAGTGAGTGGTCTGACCATGACAGGGGAGTGATGGCTAAGTCCCCTCCTCCCAGATCACTCAACCACTGGCCAGAGACAAAAACAAGGTCCAAGGTGTGACCTCCCTCGTGTGTCGGGCCCTGAATCAATTGAGTCAGGTCCATGGCTGTCATGGAGGCCATGAACTCCCGAACCCCCTCGGATGCTTCTCCCACCGATGGCAGGTTAAAGTCCCCCATCACTAAAAGTTTGGGGGTCTCAACCGCCACCGATGCGATCAGCTCGAGGAGTTCGGGCAGGGCCGCTGATGTATAGCGAGGAGCCAGGTATACTATCAGCAGGCCCAACTGTCTCCCAGGGCCCCATTTCACAACAAGGGATTCACATCTGGACGTCTGTGGCACAGTGGACTCCCTCGGCTCTAAGTCCTCCCGGATAATCACTGCTACCCCACCGTCCCTTCCCTGGGCCCGGGGCTGGTGAAATGCTCGATAACCTGGCAGGCACATTTCCACGAGGGGTAAACCTCCCTCGTGGCCCAACCAGGTCTCCGTTATTCCCGCGAGGTCCGGCTCCCCCTCCGAGATTAGATCGTGAATGAGGGGGGCCTTGTTAACAACGGACCTCGCATTGCATAGCACCAGCCTCAGGCCCTGGGTCTGGAGCTCCTGACCACCTAGCACGCGGGGGTTGGTACAAGCGACCGGGTGTAACCAGCACCCACGGTCTCCCAACCGACTGCGAGTTTTCAATCTGTCCTCGTATCTGCCCCTCCCTACGACCGTTGGAATCAAAAGGCCCTGCACGGGAACGACATCCTCCCCCTCCTCCTCCCTTCCGCTCCCTCTGCTCGTGACCACACCTAGTGACCTGGCTCTGTCCTCGCTCCTGACCTGACCCACCCACCCCCCAACCCCGGAACCCCTATAAAATTTTAAAAAACAATTAACTAAAAAACCCCTAAGTCTCCGCTTCCTCCACCTCTCGAGATTAATAAATCCGTCATCAAGGTGGGCCCTCGAAAGGGCGGAGGGCCACCCCTGCGAGAGGGGGGACTCCCGCAGTAGGATGAGGTCTGCTCTTGAATACATATAATGATGAAAAGAAAATTCGCCAGGGCCTAGGAACTGTGCTGTGGATGTTCCAGCCAAAGTACCATGCTCCAGTATAGTTTGAAGAAGTTGAAAAAGCCGGGCTCCAGTGCAAAAAGAATTGTCCAGTCCTAAATGGGGGGGGGGGGGTGATGGTAGTAGGCTGGTCAGATGACAGACAGTAAGTGGGGATAGTATGTTCAATGATGGTCAATAGTGGGGGTTAGTAGATGGTCAATGATGGTCAATGATGGATGGCGAGGGGTAGTCGAACTGTTATTGATAATGGGTAGGGGAAGATGGTCAGTCAGGCAATGGGGTCACAGAGGATGGGGGGTAATCCTCTAGGGCGCGCACAGATGGAAACAGATGGAAACAGGGGCAAGTTGAAATAAATAGTCAGCAGTCAGCAGGGGGGTAGATGGTAACAGACCAGGAGGCAGCTGGCAGCGGTGGATAACTCCTCTGCCCAGCCTGATGTTGGAGCCTCCTGCCCGTCCTCAGCAAGCCCCCCCCCCCTGTCTCTGAGTAGCCTCCTGAATCATAGCCCTCCTCCTACCAGGCCATCGGTATTTAGTTCTTACCATGGCCTGCATCTTGGTCCTTAGCACCCAAAAACCACCATTTCAAACCCCAACGCCATTCCTACCGGCCTCCAGGTTGTAAAATGAGGACCCAAATTATTGGGGGTAATATGCTGAGTGATCAAAACTGAATGCAGTATTCCAAGTATGGCCTTACCAAGGCATTATAAAATGGTATTAATACTTCACGTGATCTTGATTCTATTCCTCTATTTATGCAGCCTAGAACAGTGTTGGCTTTTTTGGCAGCTGCTGCATAATGCTGGCTCATATTTAAATGGTTCTCCACTAGGACTCCAAGATCTCACAGTTACTACTATTGAGCAAGGTACCACCTATACTGTACCTGTGCATTTCGTTTTTCTTGCCTAAATGTAGAACTTTACTTTTTTCACCATTGAATTTCATTTTGTAAGATAGCGCCCAATGTTCAAGCCTGTCAAGATACTTCTGTATCTTAAGCCTATCTTCCAAAGTGTTGGCTATTCCTGCTAGCTTGGTTTGGTCTGCAAACCTGATGAGTTCCCCATTTATCACGTCAAAATCACTGATGAAGATGTTGAAGAGTACTGGGCCTAAAACAGAGCCTTGGAGTACCCCACTGCATACTTCCCTCCATGTAGATGCAGTTCCATTGAGGACTACAATTGAGTAACTGGTCAGTCAGTTACGAATCCATCTGGTGGTTATGCTGTCTAACCCAGATTTTTTTATTTTATCTAGTAGTAGGTTATGGTTATCTGATCCAATAATTTTGTCACTTTGTCAAAGAATGCAGTAAGATTAGTCTGGCATCAGAGGTGAAATATCAGCAGGTTCTGACGGGTTCTGGAGAACCAGTAGAGAAAATTTTCAGTAGTTCAGAGAACCAGCAAATACCACCTCTGGCTGGCCCCAGAGTGGGGTGGGAATGGAGATTTTGCAGTATCCTTCCCCTACATCCACCAAGCTACGCCCGCAGAACCAGTAGTAAAAAAAATTGAATGTCACCACTGTCTGGAGTCATCTGTTTTTGACAAACCCATGTTGGCTTTTGGTTATTACTTTGTTTGTTTCTAGGTGTGTTAATTCGTTTCTTGATTATCTTTTCTAGAATCTTCCCTGGTATTGAGGTCAGGCTGATAGGTATGTAGTTTCCTGGATGTATTTTTTTCCCTTTTTTGAAGATCAGAACTACATCAGCTCTTTTCCAGTCCTCTGGCAGTTCCCCAATGCTCCAGGATCTTTGAAAGATATAGTTCAGTGGTTCTGCGATCTCATCTGCCAGTTCCTTCAAAACCTTGGGGTATAATCTATCTGGTCCTGGTGGTTTGAACTCGTCTAGGATAGACAGATGCTCACTTACCATTTTCTTCCTTATTTTAACGTGTTCCTAATCTGTTTTTTGTAGTTTATATCAGTGGAACACTAGTTTGTATCAGTGGAACAATTCTACTCAACTCCAGAAGTTGTAAATGGTCCAACACTGGGAGTTTTTAAGAAGAGATTGGATAACCATTTGTCTGAAGTGGTGTAGGGCAGGGGTGTCAAATGCAAGGCCCAGGGGTTGGATATGGCCCACAGGGCTGCCCTGAAAACAGTGAAGGACCAGCCCGCGGTACCTCTGCCAGCGAAAAGGGAGCTTGGGAGTGCCGCACACAGCCTTCCTGAGCTCTGTTTTTGCAGGAGGCTGTCGCAGTCGAAATCAGAGCTGGGAGCCCTTTTTCACTGGCAGATTGCTCGGGCCATTACAGGTGCCCCCGACATGAATGATGTTGAGCTGGCCACACCCACCCTTGCCTCCCAAGGTCAAACGCAACCCTGTTTGACAGCCCTGGTGTAGGGTATCCAGCCTAAGCAGGGGTTTGGACTAAAAACCTCCAAAGTCCCTTCCAACTCTGTTATTCTAAAATCCATTAACTTTTTTTCAATGTATATGCCATAATACAGTGACCGTTCAAAGTTACAACACCACCGAAAAAAGTGCCTTATGATCGGTTTTCAAATCTATGACCATTGCGGCATCCCCATGGTTGTGTGATCAAAATATGGGTGTTTGGTAGCTGACATGTATTATGACTGTCCCGGGATCATGTGATCACCATTTGTAACCTTCTGGACCAGCTTTCAACAAACAAAGTCAATGGGGGAAACCAAATTTAACATGTTTCACTTAACAACTGCAGTGATTCGCTTAACAACTGTGACAAAAAAGGTCGTAAAATGAGGTAGACCTCACTTAACAACTGTCTCACTTAGCAATGGAAATTTTAGGTGCCACTGTAGTTGTACATCAAGGACTACCTTTATCAATTTGATTTTCTAATCCCCCCTGGAGGCGCTCCGGAGGCTTCAGGGACCGTCCGGAGGCTTCCCTGAAGCCTTCGGGGTGCTTAAAACGACCCTCCGAGCAACCCGGAAGTGACTTCCGGGATGCTCGGAGGGTCGTTTTAAGCACCCCGAAGGCTTCAGGGAAGCCTCCGGATGGTCCCTGAAGCCCTCGGAACGCTTAAAACGACCCTCCGAGCAACCCGGAAGTCACTTCCGGTTTGCTCGGAGGGTCATTTTAAGCGCTCCGAAGGCGTCAGGGAAGCCTCCGGACGGTCCCTGAAGCCTTCGGGGGGGCGGGGGAGGCTCTTTTCACCCTCCCCAGGCTCCTATAAAGCCTCTGGAGCCTGAGGAAGGCGAAAAATAGCTTTTAAAAATGTGAACTCAGCTGGCCAGCTGACAGGGCAGCGCCTCGCGTGTCCTGACAAATGGCTCCGCGTGCCACTTGTGGCACACGTGCCATAGGTTCGCCATCACTGGTATAGGTGGTACCTTGCTCAACAGTGGTAACTGTGAAAGGGATCTTAGAGTCCTAGTGGACAACCATTTAAATATGAGCCAGCAGTGTGCAGCAGCTGCCAAAAAAGCCAACACAGTTCTAGGCTGCATCAACAGAGGGATAGAATCAAGATCACGTGAAGTGTTAATACCACTTTATAATGCCTTGGTAAGGCCACACTTGGAATACTGCATTCAGTTTTGGTCACCACGATTTAGAAAAAATGTGGAGACTCTAGAAAGAGTGCAGAGAAGAGCAACAAAGTTGATTAGGGCACTGGAGACTAAAACATATGAAGAACAGTTGCAGGAACTGGGTATGTCTAGTTTAATAGAAAGAAGGACTAGGGGAGACATGATAGCAGTGTTCCAATATCTCAGGGGTTGCCACAAGAAGAGGGAGTCAAACTATTTTCCAAGGCACCTGAAGGTAGAACAAGAAGCAATAGGTGGAAACTAATCAAGGAGAGAAGGAACTTAGAACTGAGGAGAAACTTCCTGACAGTTAGAACAATTAATCAGTGGAACATCTTGCCTCCAGAAACTGTGAATGCCCCAACACTGGAAGTCTTTAAGAAGATGTTGGATAGCCATCTGTCTGAAATGGTATAGGGTTTCCTGTCTAGGCAGAGGGTTGGACTAGAAGACCTCCAAGGTCCCTTCCAACTCTGCTATTGTATTGTAGTAGTCCTGTAAGGTATTTTAGCACTTACTGACTGTACCACCTCAATATATGGTGGTCAAATTTTAGAATATTTCCTTCCCCTTAGTAAAGTACCTTCCTGTAATGAGAACATGGCACAGAAAATCTTTATTCTTGTTTTCTCAGTAGTGTTCCATTAATATCACATGTCATTTGGAGGAACATTCAAACATATAATAAGCAATAATAAGCTATAAGCAATTACCACAGCCATTTGCACATTTCTTTTCATTTTTCCTTCACTTTTGATTACAACAAACTGTTATTAAAAACACTTTATGTTAATAAATGAGATGACTATAATCATTTGCAGAATCCTTAAAAATATGGATTAAGAAAAGCATACGCTATTTTACTTCAGTGTATTTGTTCACCTAAAAAATTTTCAGGGAAACAATTCACTCAGTCCCAATTTATAATCCTTGAATTCCCACCACTATAAACTATACTATAAATGTTTAAGAATTTAAAAATAATTTTATAGGCCAATTCTACAAAGATTTTCTATGCATCACATTTAACTCCGTGGGTTTGTGTTTAAGAAAACATTTCAAGAATTAAACTGTTGCTCTTTCAAATTCCAGTTCTATTCAAAACATGAACGTTTGTCTCATACAGCCAATTATTATCCCATGTTAAAAGAATGCTTTTGTTTCATTAGGCAGAAAAATCACCTTACAAATGTAGTATTTTTTTTTGCTTAAAATCACATTTTTACTGAACAGGAGACAGGAATTTTTAATTTAAAAGAAAAAAGAAAAAGAGACATTAATTACAAAAATGAGGTTGCATGACTTAACTGGGCTGTTGCCCACACAGGCTGCTCACACTGTCACCCAGCGTGCTAAGAGGAAATAGTTGCAGCTTTGAGCCTTGATCTGCCCACGTGAAATGAAGCATGCTGGCTGACCACAGAATGGCCTCTGTTCCCTTTTGCAATTGCCAACATCTGCTGGGCAGATCCATACATAATTTTATAACCCAAAGCTCTCTCCTACCTTTTCCAAACCAAAGTGTGTTATGTTTTTGAAAATATACATACAGTAATCCAAAACAGATTTTACTTAAGAGTTCTATATTGTTCATTGATGAAGGTTTTTTAAATACCACAAAAATGGGAAGGTAGGCTAGAATATTTTAGACGGTGAATAAGCTTGAGCCGCTACTGTATGTGATTTCGAAATGTGGAATGTTTATCAAAATCCTGAAATACGATTGAGGGAATAGCTTTTCAATTTGTAGTATTTCAACAATGACAAAATAAGACAGAAAGTATTTATTTATTGTTGATTGATAATTCAGCAACCCACAATTGTGCACAGCAAAATCATCTTTGTAACTCAATCATCTAGCCACTTGCAGAATGTTCCATAGAAAGAGTGCCCTAATTAGGATATCCTAATTTAAGTAAATTACCCCTGGCTGTTGCTCAACAGCAATAATACCAGTCTGGTGCCATTTTACCAAAATTAAAAATCTCTATGATGATAAATATTACTCTTTTATCTTTAAACGGAATATTTCAAAGGAGTTTAGTGGTCCATAATAGGAACTTACCTTTATGTAAAGGATATTGGTATACAATATGCCAAAGAGTTATGTTAAATGATTCCGTAAAAAACATGAACTAGGTGTTATTTTATTTTTATTTTATTTATTTATATCCTGGATTTATTATTTTTATAAGTAAGGTGGTAGATATGCTCCTTCCACCTCCTATTTCCCCCTCAACAACTATCTTGTCAAGTACGTTGGGCTGAGAGAGAATGATTATCACAAAAGTCACCCAACTGGCTTTCACATATAGGGACTAGAATTAACAATACAGTTTGCACTGAGACTAAATTTATCTACCACTGGTTTTAAATCATCCAGTCTCTGGTACTGAGGTTAAATTCAAGAAAAATAATACTGCAAACTACAAATGAGTCTGAAAGGAAAAAAATGTACAATCTGTTAAATTTCAACAGCAGGGATTATTTTATGAAGGCTATGCATTGACAAAAGCACACACCGTAGTGTTCCAAGAAATTCACTCCCCCATGACAACATACTAGGCACACATTTATCAGAGCAATGTAAAAATGTACACTGTGGTTTTGACATGAAGGTTAGAACATTTCAGGCCTTCCTGTCCATACTAAGGAAGTTGTAAATATTACTTGAAGATAAAATTCAGAGAAAGAAGTATTTCAATTTTTATATAAAATAAGAACCTATCCTGTCCATAAGGGCTCAGGATTGTTACATATTATACTGAATATAGTACCTAATTTATTCACTTGTTTATGCTTAAGAGGGTGCCGAGTTTTCGAGTCAACCTTATATAGGTTCCAGGAAAAATACATGGGAAAATCACTTTGGGGACAATTTACACCAAGAGTTAGGTCTCCATGAATTTGGACAGCAAAATGGACATCACCAACGAATTTGGAGAGCTTAATTATACTTAGGAGGGTACCAAGTTTTCAAGCCAGCCTTATCTATATTTCTGGTAAAATACCATATTTTTCCATGTATAAGATGCTGATTTTTCTTTAAAATATTTACTTGAAAATGGAGGGGCGTCTTATACACAGGAGGCAGTGAGGAGAAAGCCACACATGCTGGACAAGCCTCTATTTTATATACAGCTCTATAATTCCTCTCTATTGTAGTTGTTTCCTGTATCACATTGCCATTCTAGGTTTCATCTCTATTGTTCCTGTAATGAATTTCCTGTTTTTGTTGTATTACTCATTCTAACTTGATGGCTTTTGCACAGTGATGGCTTGTAATGTGCTTACTACATGAAACATGAGGGCGTCTTATACATGGGGGCATCTTATAGATGGAAAAATACAGTACATGGGACATTTAGAGCTTGCCTTATCTACTTTTCCTGGAAAATATATGGGAAAACTCCATTGGGAAGAATTTCCACCTAGGATTAGGTTTAGGTCTGTATGAATTTGGAAAGAAAAATGGACATTGCCAAAGGATTTGGAGTGCTTGATTATGCCTAGGAGACTCCCAGATTTTCAACCCAGCCTTATGTATCTTTCTGGTAAAATGCATGGAAAAAATCACTTGGGAAAATTTTTCACCTAGGGTTAGGGTTAGGTCTACATGAATTTGGACAGCAAAATGAACATCGCCTATGGATTCAGACTGCTTGATTCTGCTTAGCAGCATAATCAAATGTTGCCCCCCCCCAAGCATAATCAATCACTCCAAATCCATTGGCAATGTCCATTTTCCTCTTCAAATTCATGGAAACCGACCCTAACCCTAGATGCATTTGCCCCCCAATGGTATTTTCCCATTAATTTTACTAGAAAACATAGATAAGTCTCACTTAAAAAGTCAGCGCCTTCCTAAGTATAATCAAGATCTCAGTATCTGTTGGAGATGTCCATTTTGCTGAGAATTTCCTCCTAGGGTTTTGTCTCTATGAATTCAGAGAGCAAAATGGACATTGCCAATCGATTTGGAGCGCTTTATTATGCTTAGGATGCTGCTGACTTTTCGAGTCAGCGTTATCTACATTTCCTAGTAAAATATATGGGAAAATCCCCTTGGAGGGCAAATCCACCTTGGGTTACAGTTAGGTTTCCTTTAATTCTGAGAGCAAAATGGACATCACCAAGAGATTTGGAGCGCTTGAATAAGCTTGGGAGAGTACTAACGTTTTGAAGGTGCTGTACCTATGTTTCCTGGTAAAATACAAGGGGAAATTTCCTTTGGGAGTATTTCCACCTAGGGTTAGGGTTAAGTCTCCATGAATTTGGAGACCAAAATGGATATCCCCAATGGATTTGGAGCATTTGAATATGTTTAGGATGGCATTGATTTTTTGAGTCAGCGTTATTTGCATCTCCTGGCAAAATACATGGCAAAATCACCTTGGGGGGCAAATCCACCTAGGGTTAGGTCTCCATGAATTTGGAAAGCCAAATGGCCATTGCCTGTGGATTCAAAACATTTGATTATGCTTAGGAAGGTTTTTCAGCCAGCCTTATCTACGTTTCCTGGGGAAATACAAGGGAAAATCCTCTTGGGGGCAAATGTTTATGAAATTGCCTATGAACCATGTGTTGCACAATTATTCAAAACAGAACAATGTGTAAAAGTACAGTAACAAAACAAGAAAAGAAATTCAATATTTCAGCTGAGCCATGTTTTGTATATGGCAGTGCTTCCCAAACCTAAAAAATGCCCCAAATTAAGTAAAAGTGTTGTTCCCTTGGGTAACAACAAATTAATGCATTATCAATAGGAACAGTTAAAGACTTTCTGATAAGTGGTTTTGGGTAATGTAGGAAAGAATTTGGAAGAACTGGCATGTTGAATCAGCAGGAGCATTATTTTAAGGGGAAAAAATGAAGGACTTTTATTTAGATATATAAATATTTAACAGGAAATCTAGTAGCAAACAAAAAAGAGGATACTTTTACCTTGGTTTCGTTGGTTGGTGGTTAAGATTGGGTGTTTTGTTTTGTTTTTAATTCCATTTCAGGATCGTTTACTCATTTCTTCAGAGTAACCACTAAAATATTATCACCTAAAATAAACTTGAATCTACTACCGGCAGAAATACAACTTTGAAGCTGGCAGTATTATAGATCTCAAAAGTGCTTTATATGCATGAATTCCTTCTGATAACAGGTGCTGGTTATAAGTGTGAAGTAATTTAAATGTGGGCTAGCATGAAAAATTGAAGAAAATTCCCCATAAATAACAAAAGCTAACTATTTTACAGAGTTTCTGTTTCAATAAGCTCTTTTAAGACAACAGTAACTCCTACATGGCATTTCATTTTGCTTTGTTTGCTAGCCATGTGCATATGACAGTAGATTTTGAAATGTGCACGTTGCTTTTTTTTTCTGCAAGATCAGATTGTATTTGCCCAGATCAGAGAAGCCAGTTCACCCACAGGGCAATGCCCAACAGCTCTGCAGCGGCCTGAAGCCGACCACTTCCTCCTTCTTCATATTCCGGATGCCTTACAACCACTCACAATTTCTTTGGGGCTAGGGCATGGCTAACATTTTGCCTCACCACAGAAGCCATGTATGCCCTTCCTCCCCTCCCTTGTGATTACACTACTTCTCAAACTGTTTGTTAGCTGAACAAACTATATTTTTAGAATAACCACTGATTAATAAGCAAAGAAGGCAGATTATAAACATATAATCTGCCATAGAAGATACCATATTTTTCGCCCTATAAGACGCTCCAGAATATAAGACGCACCCAATTTTAAAGGAGGAAAATCTAGAAAAAAAAGATTCTGAACCAAATACTGTAGTAAAATATTTTATATCAACTGTATAAAGTTAACAGCAGTTTAAGAACAATTTTATGTCAACCATGTAACACAGGGGTGTCCAAACTTTTTTCAAAGAGGGCCAGATTGGATGAAGTGAACATGCTGGAGGGCCGAACATTTTTCCGAACATTCTTTGAACAATAACAATTAAATGCAAATGAATTATTTTATGCCAAGTTAATTGCAAATGGCATACTTTTCATTTCATAACATTAAGATCAACTGACAGCTGAGTTTTCACAATGTATCCATCTTTTCCCTGAAGACTCGTGTTTAGTACATTCAGATGCTTTCTTTCCTCTCTCCCTCTTACTTGTCTATCCTTCCTTCCACCCTCCCTTCCTCCTTCCCTTCCTTCCTGCCTCCCTTCCAGTTCCCTCCTTCCTCTTTCCTCCTGCCTGCTTGCCTTCTTTCCCTCCTGCTTATCTATGCTTCCTTCCTTCCTTGCACCTCCCTCCCTTCTGCCTGCCTGCCTTCTTTCCTCTTACCCTATCCTCCTATCCTTCCTTTCTCCCTCCCTCCTTCCCTGCCTCCCTTCCAGTTCCATCCTTCCCTCCTTCCTTCTGCCTCCTTCCTGCCTGCTTGCCTTCTTTCCTCTTTCCCTCCAGCGTGTCTGCTTTTCTTTCCTTCCTTCCACCTCCCTTCTGCCCTCCTGCTTTCTTTCCTCTTTCTCTCTTACTTGTCTATCCTCCCTTCCTCCCTCCCTTCCTCCTTCCCTTCCTTCCTACCTCCCTTCCAGTTCCCTCCTTCCTCTTTCCTCCTGCCTGCCTACATTCTTTCCCTCCTGCTTATCTATGCTTCCTTCCTTCCTTGCACCTCCCTCCCTTCTGCCTGCCTGCCTTCTTTCCCCTTTCCCTATCCTCCTATCCTTCCTTTCTCCCTCCCTCCTTCCCTGCCTCCCTTCCAGTTCCATCCTTCCCTCCTTCCTTCTGCCTCCTTCCTGCCTGCTTGCCTTCTTTCCTCTTTCCCTCCAGCGTGTCTGCTTTTCTTTCCTTCCTTCCACCTCCCTTCTGCCCTCCTGCTTTCTTTCCTCTTTCTCTCTTACTTGTCTATCCTCCCTTCCTCCCTCCCTTCCTCCTTCCCTTCCTTCCTACCTCCCTTCCAGTTCCCTCCTTCCTCTTTCCTCCTGCCTGCCTACATTCTTTCCCTCCTGCTTATCTATGCTTCCTTCCTTCCTTGCACCTCCCTCCCTCCTTCCCTGCCTCCCTTCCAGTTCCATCCTTCCCTCCTTCCTTCTGCCTCCTTCCTGCCTGCTTGCCTTCTTTCCTCTTTCCCTCCAGCGTGTCTGCTTTTCTTTCCTTCCTTCCACCTCCCTTCTGCCCTCCTGCTTTCTTTCCTCTTTCCCTCTTACTTGTCTATCCTCACTCCCTCCTCCCCTCCTTCCCTCCTTCCCTGCCTGAGCGGGCTTCTTGCATGGCCTCAGCCCTCCAGCCGGTGGCTCATCTGCGGTCCGAAGTGCCTGGCTGGCTCGGGTGCCCCAGAAAAGCAGCGGCAGCCACAAGGGGACAGGCAGGAGCGGGCGGACGGCCCCTGCAGCCAATCCCACCCCAGCCAGAAGCAGCACTATGACAGCCACCGAGAGCGAGGGGGCAGCAACGGCAAGAACAGGCTTTCCTCCCTCCCCACCTGAGCAGGCTACTTGCACAGCTCCAGCCCGCGGCTCTGACGAGGATCCAGTCTGGAGCGCCTGGCTGGTTCAGGCGCCCCAGAAGAGCAGCAGCTACAGCCACAGGGAGAAGGGCAGGAGCAACCGGGCAACCACTGCAGCTGCTCCCACGTCAGCAAGTCAGGCTCGGTGGCGTCTTTATGAGGGTAGCGTGCCTCCCTGCCAGCAGCTCCTCCAGCATCCCAGCTGGAAGCAGCAGCACAACAGTCGCCGTTACCAGGGGCGAAGGGGTGGCGGTGGCGAGATCGGGCAACCACCGCCCCTTTGTCCCTTCACCAACAGAGGCTCGTCCTTCTTTTTAAGCAGGCAGCTATCAGAGAGAACAAGGCAGCGCGGCTTGTGCAGCAGCGAAGATCGCCTGCTTAAAGATCGCCTGCTTAAAGATCGCCTGCTTAAAGATCGCCTGCTTAAAAAGGACGAGGCTCCGCTGGTTTGGAGCCCATCCGCGGGGGGGAGGGATCCCCCTCGCGTTCCTCATCTTCCCGGATGGGCTAGTAAGGGGACAGAAAAGGTTGTTCTCCAGTTGGGACGGAGAGAGGGAAAGACAGACAAAGATCACCTGGTTAAAAAGGAGGAGGCTTCACTGATCTGGAGCCCATCCAGGAAGACGAGGAATGTGAGGGGGATCTCTCCCCCTGCGGATGGAGCCTCCTCCTTCCAATTGGGGGGATCCATGCAGAGGATTTCTCCCCCACCCCCCAATTGGAAACGAGGTGGCTGTCAAACCAAGGCAGCACCCCCCCGCAGAAGAAGGAACAGGAGAGGAGTTTGCGCCAGCCGCCAGCTGGCCAGAGCCTCCCCCCTTGGCTGCTCCCTCCTGAGCCATGCCCGCGCCCCTGCCCGGCCTGCCTGCTGAGGAGGAGGGGGCACGTTGCTGAGAAGTGGGCAGGGCAGAGGTGGGCGCAGCGCTGCTGCCCTTGCCCTTAAGGGACATGCTGGCTGGCGTTGCTTCAGGGCGCCCTGACCGCCAGCTCCTCCATGCACAGCCCGTTCCCCCCCCCCCAAAAAAGACCGTTTTCTTTTTTAAAAACGCCTCTGCAGACGATCTTGAAAACCTGCGAGGTTGCTTTCGGAGGGGAAAGACGGGCAGCTGTGCAAAGGCTTGTTTTAAAGCTGCAGGCTCCAAGGCTGCAGGTGCCCAGGGAGGGCGGCAGGGGCAAATGCTGCCGCCTGCCCCCTCCCAAAGCAACATCGCAGGTTTTCAAGATAGTTCGGACAGGTGTTTTTTAAAAAGAAAAACCTAAAAAGCCGCAAGATCTGGAGAGAGCCCGAGAAGACATTTCTGAGAAGAGATCTCACCATTTTTTGCATCGGGGCATGCTGCAGGGGGGGGGAGGGGAAGTGAAGACCTTTTCCAGCTGGCGCAAAGGACTTCCCCGGACTTGCTTTAGTGAGTACGGGCCCGCACCTCTACCACCACCAATCCGGAAAAGGTCTTTGCTCCCTCTCTCTTGCAGCAAGCCCCGATGCAAAAAAATGCCAAGGACTTACGAGTGAGTGACGGGGGCGGGGCTTCCGGGTTCATTGACCAACCAGCAGAAACCCACCACTGCCCAGGTGGCTACATTCGGCCTATAAGACGCACCCAGATTTTCACCCTCTTTTTTGGAGTAAAAAAGTGCGTCTTATAGGGCGAAAAATACGGTAGTTGGTTCCAAATACTTTAATACCACAGTATCATACATAGTTCTGTGCTTTGGTGCAAATCCAGAAACTAAGAAAAGTTTCCAACGAACCAGTAACTGGTTAATAATTTTTAAACATGTAAACAGCACCTTAAGCATTGTAGGAGTCACCTTGAGGCAAGAGGGACAGCAAATAAATCTAATAAACAAACAAACAAACAAATTAATTATTGTTGTCTCTTAAAGGATAAATCTTATTTTTAATATTATGAAAGAAAAAATATATCACCAGGTGGATCAGAAATTGGTACAGAATTACCGGTAGATTGAATTATTAGAAGGATATCAATCAAAGTCCTAAAGGTGCTTTTTCCAAAACGTTTTGCTTCTCATCCAAGAAGCTTCTTCAGTTCTCAGACTAAATTATCTGGATATCCATCTAGGTAAGTGGTTCTTATACTATTTGAGACAATTAACTCTTTCCTGATATCGAATAAGGTCATTCCCATAGCTGCACCCAAAAAACTTTATCCAGACATCGTTATTATAAAAGCATCTCAACAGTAGCATTCCCAAACTTAATCCCCAACTCCCAAATGATTGTCATCTTTAAGCAACAAGAATCCAACATGGTAATGAGCCCCATACAGTCTCCCTATTGTCTTCTCAGCATTTAATCTATAGTTTATTAATATTCAAGGCTATAATGAGAAGAATTGATTTGGTGTGGTCAGTACTGGAAGCTCTTAAGAAGAAGGGAACTGCAATCAAGATAGGGAACAACTGTTACCCTGAGGAGAAAGGATCAAATTAGGCTTTTAGTGCTTCAACATCTTATACTTCCTGGATAACAATGATATAGTTGAGAGGAATTCTATTTCACTTGAAAGTGAAGGTTATGTTAGCTGCTCTTATGTCCCCTGAGGGAGGTAGAGAGGTGAGAGGACTGGTACTTACGGCTGAACAAATAGTTTTGACTGCCTGCCTGTTCTCATTGTCAGAACATTTTGAAAATAATATGTTTAGGGCCATAGGCCTCAAGGAACAAAATGAGATAAAGATAAGTAATAAAAGAAATGTAGGTTACAAATAAGAATTCTTTTGGGGACAAAGAAAGGGAGGTAAGAAGGGCAGGAGGGAAGCTAAGATCAAAATAAACACTATGGGGGAACTAGGATATTTAATAGATTACCTTTACTAGATGAGACATCTTTCAGCGAAGCTACAGAAGTTTCCAGAATATTATGCAAGTAAAATATGTGACAAGAGATACATCAAGTTGGGTTGATTGGGGACAGGGGGTGGAGTTTCATATTGGAGTTTCATATTGGGGTTTTATTTCTGTAAGCCACATGGCATCACTGTTAGAGTTGATAGCCGTATAAATTTTCTAAATAACAACTAAAGGGGAATGGCACAAAGCGGTTACATTTTAACAGGTCAAACAACTAGTAAAAAGAGTAAATACTGCTATTAGCAACATCTCTTATTTTTCCATACAATTGTTTGTTCGCAAATCTGCTATTTTTGTGCCATTCTAGATTTTTGTTATTTTGTGTTATTTCATTTGCTTAAAGAGATTATTTTACAAATTATTTCACACTTCTAAATAATACATATCTAAATAAACCTGAATAAGTGGGCATTGATGTCCTTAGATTTATAAATTGTGTTTTCTGTATTTTTGTAGTAGTATTTTTGTTTGCCTTTGGTGACAGTGAGTTTAGAGATAGTAAGGTGTTCTGACCTCCCACCAACACACACTCCGAGCCACAGATAAGTTACCAGATTTATTTACAGACAGACAGGTCCTTGGCAGCAATCCAACACAAATAATCCTTCATAACAACTCGGCACTGATAAGCACTGGCAGCAATCCGGCCTGCCACGCTCACAAGACTGTTCTCCCACATTAGTTCATGTGTTGACTTCTGCAAAAGGGCGTGTGCACAAGCAGTCCTTTTATAGTCTGGAGAGGAGTCTAATTATCATCAGCTGAGCGCAATTACCTCCTGTAACTGCACAATTGCTCCTGACGCCTATTAGCGCGCCGGTAATGAGCATCCAACAACTCACTGCTGATGTCTGACTCACTGTCCCTTGTCTCCTCCCCACTGCTCCAAGACATCAGAAGCACCCTCCCTTTGGCTTTCACCACTACTCCATGCCTCAGGCGCCTCCTGGTGGCCAACCAGCCTCTCTGATCCCTGCTCGGAGTCAGAACCCTGTCCAGGGTCCTCCATATCCTCCAGAGCCGACTCATAGGGACCCTCGCTGTCGGAGTCTGGTGGCAGCTCCAACGGCTCCTGCTGGGCCACAACAGTAAGGTAACATTGAGATAAATATAACATCAGTTCTTCTATCTAGTTATTGGAAGCAACCTCAAAAAGAATCATAAAGAGGGTCTCTCTCCCCTCTTCTTTCTCACTCTTTCTCTCTTTGAATTTACCAACAACAATTCTATTCTGCATTTTCATATCCTAAAGCAAAAATTGCAAGCAATGTGTTACATCCATCCACGCATCCATCCTTAGCATGAGCTACAAAATTCCAAAAATGATTCCAAAGTCACAGAAGAATAACTGATGCAGAATCACAAACAAACACTATGGTTTCATAGAGACATAACCATATGTCTCCTTGGCCAATTTTTCTACTACAAATTGGCTTCCCCATAAGATGCAAAGTTATGCAATTTTAATTATGTTAGAATCTTAATTATGCTTGCACATGATTTTAAATAAAGCTAAGATGATAATTAACAAATTGTTTCGTATGTATAGTTTTTATTAGCAATTTTAATTCATATTTGGCTATTCCTCACTTCCTGAAATTCTGCTTTAATTCACTTAGATATACAGTATATGCATGCCTTTGTATAATTCTAAGCGGAATTGAGCTCAGATTTTCTTCTAACAGAATTCTATCAGTTGATCATTATCTCATTTCTGCTTTTTCCCCGATCCCAGTCATCCAAATCTATCCTGGAGGTTTAAAGTGCATTTTTTGAAGAGGGATATACAAAAAGAAACACTGTGAGCAGAATGGGATAATGTCTTACTTTCAGATGGGTTTAAATATCTTGCTTCCATGTTCAAAGCAGATAAAGCGAAGTAAATTATGTACAATATAAATGGGAAAATACACTCTAATTTTCAGTTGTACAAATATAGACAAATACCTGAGTAAGAAGCTGATCATGTGTTAAATTATTGATCCACCTAGTATAGCGCTCAGTAGCTTCTGCTGGTTCTCTCTTAATTTGGCAACCTATAATCTGAAAATAGAAACAAAAACATTTTGATGAATGCAGATAACACAACCAAAAATGGGAAAGGTATTTAAGAAATATTCTGAAGATTTTTTAAAGCTATATTTGAACTACAGAATATTGCATTAAGAGTCTGGCAAATCAGATTCATATAATTGGTTTTTATTTTAATGGAGTCAGAATCAGTATTATTGTGTCTTCCACAGCATAGTGTAACATCATTATTTCTATAATAGTTTTATCTGGAGAAAATGAAGGATATGTTTCAATAGTCTTTTCTGTTTACATGCCTTTTCATTTTTCTTCCTTTTTATTATTGTAAGCGACTTATAGTAGCCCCATGGTGAGATAAATGACAAATTTAACAAATAAATAAATATAAAAATAATTAAATAATTCTGCATACTATATACAATTAGTGTTTATTTTAGATAATTTACAAGTTATTACACATGACAATAATTTATTAGCAAGTTATGCAAAATCTTTTCTTTCCAAAATTAAAAACAAGCTACATGGCAGATTTGGCTAAAAGTCTAAGAGTAATTGAAACAAACATGAAATTAGTTTTCATATAATCATGCAACTGAAATGGACTATTGAGACCACTGCATCCATTTCACTACTCAAAATTAAGAAATTCAAATCAGATTTCACCTATTCTATTTTTATGCACTTGATTTGCTTTCTAAGTAAATCATGTTGCATCTGTTTCTGTCAATTTTCACTGTTATTTTAAATATTTTACTCTATGCCCGTGATGGCGAACCTATGGGACACCTGCCACATGTGACACACAGAGCCATATTTGCTGGCATGTGAGCTGTCAGCTCTGGCACGCATGTGTGTTCTGGCCAGCTGAATTTTGGCCTTTTGGAAGGCCGGGAGAGGCCATTTTCACCTTCCCCAGGCTTCAGGAAAGCCTCCAGAGCCTTGGGAGGGCGAAAACTTGTTCACGCATGCACGGGCTGGGGCGCATTGAATTGTGGTGTGGGCACGCAGGCACGCGCAGTAGCGCACGCACACACAATTTTGGCACACCTTTACAAAAAGGTTTCACCATCACTGCTCTATGCTATCGGTTTGAATTTAATTATCATTCTACAATATTACTATCTCATCTGAAGTTATGTTAGTGGCAAATCTGATAAGCATTTACTACACTTCATAATCCCAGTAATAGGTACAAATGTTAAGGTGTATCAAGGAGTTAATCTTGTGGTACTCTTGAAACTTCATTTGTGTCAGACAGCTACTATATAACTATTTAACCTGTTAACAGTTCACATTTAATTAATTAGTTTGCTTATTAAAATGCTACAGAATATTCTGTCAAATGTATCTATCAGAGACTATTCAGAACCTGAGAAAGTAAATAATCATTTGCAAAACAATACTAGCTCAAAACACCTGCACATTCCTTCAGTATTAGGAAAACCATTAGTCAATTATCTGGTTCTTCAAATAGTTTTCACAGAGAGAATGAAGAAGTCCCTGCCCTAATAATTTAAAAATAAATTGGGTGCTAAAGTGAAAGTATTCAATTGCTGAGATTTCTGAACACTAATCCCTCTTCTAATTATAAAGGACTTTACAAGAATCTTGTTCTCTGTTTCAAAGAGTTTGAGAAAACTCCTGGCATCATGATATGTTTCTGACATCAAGGTATGTTACATTCAGCACCAAATTTGCTTGTTGGAAGCGACTGGAAAGGATGCAAATGGCAATCACATTACTCCAAGATGCTGTAATCATTGTGAATACATGCTGGTGGCCAAGTGCCCACTTTTTCATGTGTAACTCAGTGGTGGGTTCCTACCGGTGTTACTACCAGTTCACTGAGCGCGCACTAAACATGCAGTAATTAAGTCAAAGATTACCTGTAGAATTTTCATCCTCAGGAAGTACTAGGGTTACAAATTACAAACCACCAAATGTAATGAATTTATGTTATTTGCACTGTCATATAAGTACTCTGATTTGAGCATATCAGTTGCCACCAATCCAATCAGCTATTAAATAAAAATACTGAGCCACAGAAGGAAGGAAGGTGGAAGGAGTTACTGTATAACAATTATACTAAATATTTATTATAAGAAAATGCACTGCTTGCTAATATTCCATCAGAAAAAGGCTTCCGTGAAATCTTATCCATTTAAAGGAGCATTATTTTAAAGCACATATCTTTCTAAACTAATGCCATATAACTTGTTTTCATTTAAGAATGAGATATTGTTTGTACCTAAAGGTTTCTTTTCTTTTACCTTCATTTTTATTTCATGAGCTTTATAAAATAAATCTGATGAACATGAGAATTATGCACGGGATAATTCAGAAGAATAGATGAAAACAAATACGAAGTGCTGGGCAAACACAATTCTGCTGATCTGAAAGGCATTTCTTTAGAAAAAGATAAGAAAGCTTAGCTTTTGTACACATAGCAGACTGACCCGGCCAAAGCTACACAAATACAAATTAATGAACAGCTGCCAGGAGGTGACAGATTAGTCTTGGTTCTGCTTTTTTTAAAGCCACATTTCCAATTAAAATACAGTACAATGTATAAGCTAGTCCACTCCAAACTCTGAAAGACATTAATGAAAAAGTAGCCAGCTTGTAGCCATGCTCGTATCCTTGAAATATGAAAAAAACATATTAAGGCTTCTAGAAAGTACAAGGCATTGTCATCGACTAGCTGTCTGTGAGTCAGATGAACTAAAAGTAGCTGTGTTTTCAGAAAAGCTAATATCAGTGGTTTCTATCAAGTATTCTTGTTGATAGATTTCTAAATAAATGCTTTCAAATACAATTTCAGAAGAAAACACATTTTAAAGCTTGCTGTTTCAAGACGTATCATAAAAGGTTGCTGAATTGCCAATAAACAAGTTATACTAAGTATCAATTTGTAAAGTGTTGCCATGACTACTATCAAGTGGCAGAGAGAAGGGAGGAGAATTCCATGCATACTTTTGGCCAGAGTCAGGTTTCATATTCTTGCAGCTGGCATGTGAATGTGCATGTCCATAACCTGCCGTAGCATCTTGTTGGTGAATGTGAGTTATGATCAAGGCAGAGGGGAGGGGACACAGGGGTAAAGTTCAGACGCCATTAAGTGTAAATCAGTTTCGGCTCCACAGAAGGACATGCCAAGATGTTGATCCTTATAAATGAATGGTTTTTGTTTGAAGTTTGTCTCGAGGCTCGTAAATTAATTATGTCATCTCTTGGGAACTTCACAGAGAGCTTCGTGATCCAGGCAGATGCCAGTGACATAGCAGTGGGAGCGGTGCTACTCCAAAGAAACAACCAAGGAAACTTACAACCCTGCGCCTATACCTCCCGCAAGCTCACAAAGAGAGACATTGCGTGGGAAAAGGAGGCTTTCGCAGTGAGATGGGCACTGCTGACCTGGATACACCTTTGGAAGGGAGCCAGAAACCGATCGAAGTCTGAACTGACCACAAAAATCTGGAGGCGCTTAGGACCCCACAGAAACTATCACCCAAACTAGTCCGATGGGCTCAATACTTCAACCGTTTTGATTTTGTGTTAAAGCACATTCCAGGGGGGAGGAACTTTCTAGCTATGCCCTCTCCCACATGCCTCAGTACAAATGCGAACGGAAGCACATAGTAGATGCCATCATTCCCTCTACTCAAACAGCTGCCCAAGTGACCACCAGATGGCAATGCTGTGATCGGCAAAACCAACCCTCAAGCGACCTAACTACGAGGCTAAAAACCGAACTGCTAGCAGGCCCTTGGGTCCAAAACAACCAACACATCTTGACAAAAAGACATGATCTTGCATGGATGGGGACGAAACTCTACGTCCCAGAATTCCTACACACCCTAATTCTCCAGAGGAGCCATGATGTCAAACTGGCAGGCCACTTTGGGTTCCTAAAGACTTTACACTTATCCCGAAGGCAATTCTGGTGGCCTGGCATAAAACAAGATGTGGATAGTTACGTGAAAAGTAGCACTATTTGCGCTACAATGAAGAGACAACGGGAAACCCCCCACCTACACCCCCCCCCCCGGATTGCTGCAAACAGTAGCAGAGCCAACGAGGCCATGGAAGGAGATCGCAATGGACTTTATTGTACAGTTGCTGAAAAGTGGTGGAAACACAGTGATTTGGACTGTAATAGACCTGTTCGCCAAACAGGCACACTTCATATCCTGCAGCGGACTACCCTCGGCTCACAACCTGGCTAAACTGTTTGTGAAGCATATCTACCGACTGCATGGAGTACCTCGAAGAATTATTTCAGACAGAGGGGTCCAGTTAACGGCTAAATTCTGGAAGGAGTTCCTGCGGTCCATTGGGACATCTCAGGGTCTTAGTTCATCTTTTCATCCGAGCACCAATGGGGCAGCTGAACGCCGTGGTAGAGCAGTACCTGAGGTGCTACGTGAACTATCATCAGTCCAATTGGGAAGACCTTTTATATTTTGCTGAGGTCACGTGCAATAATGCTGTTCACAGTAGCACAGGACTCACGCCATTCAAAATAGTGAGCGGTAATGGACTTTGTCCCAATGCCTGAGTATCCAAGGGATCTCTCCTCTTCAGTCAGTTTGACTGATTGGATGTCGATGCTGAAAGCAACCTCGGAAAATGTCAAAAAAGCACTGGCTAAAGTGGCACAAACCTATAAGAAACAGGCAGATAAACACCGGGCTCCACAACAGCCATTCCAGTGGGAGAAAAGGTTTACCTCTCCACAAAATATTTGAGATTAAAACTGTCTAGCAAGAAACAGGGGCCAAAGTTTACGGGACCATTCCCCATAGTAAAGATCATCAACCCAGTCACAGTGCAATTGAAACTGCCTTGATTGCTGGGGAAGATACACCCGGCGTTTCATAGTAGCCTCTTAAAACCCATGATCGGATCCAATCTGAGACCACTAACCCGGGAGCCCCTGGGCCCTGTGGTCATTGGGGGCCAAACCCATTATGAAGTTCAATGAGTCCTTGATTCGAGGTGGCACAGGAGACAACTCCAATACTTAATCTAGTGGAAGAGCTACCCCTTATCAGAGGCATCTTGGGTAAAAAGTAGGAATATCCAGGCTGATCATCTTATAGCAAAATTCCATGCAGAAAATCCAGGCAAACCTGGTGGAGGAATGCATCCTTAAGTTGTACACCTGTACTCAAATTGCTTTGTTTTACACAGGTCGCTTTTGGGAAGTGAGGGGAGCCGGATGTCAACTTGTAAAGTGTTGCCATGACTACTATCAAATAGCATAGAGAAGGGAGGAGAATTCCATGCATACTTTTGGCCAGAGTCAGGTTTCATATTCTTGCAGCTGGCATGTGAATGCACATGTCCATAACATGCCGTAGCATCTTGTTGGTGAATGTGAGTTATGATCAAGGCAGAGGGGAGGGGACACAGGGGTAAAGTTCAGACCCCATTAAGTGTAAATCAGTTTCAGCTCCACAGAAGGATATGCCAAGATATTGATACTAATAAATGGTTTTTGTTTGAACTTCGTCTCGAGGCCCATAAATTAATTAGGTCATCTCTTGGGAACTTCACACTAAGCATGAAGTAGTGGATAAGGAACACAATACAAAAATATTATTTAAGCTCCATAGTTTTCCCAAAAGAAATGTATGTGGGGTGTGTGTGTGTGTACATATCTGAATAGATGAATGGCATCACAGTGAACACTAATTTCCATCCTCTTCTAATGAGGAGATCTGAAAGTATGTTCCATATAGTGCACCAATTTTTTCCTCTCATCTAGTTATGTCCATTTTCAGCATGGCAATCAATTCATATGGTATTCACACAACACAGGCATTAGTACCGTATGTCCAAGTACATAGTCCTTGCAGCTTAAAATCCAAGGATATTTTAGCTCAGAAGATTTACAGAGGGTTTATTATTGTTCAGTTGTTGTTCAGACTAACAAGTTTAAAATCCTTCTATTTATTTAAAATATTCTAAGGCTCTTCTCAAAATAACATAGTACAATTTAAGGTAATTATTTGGGGAGGCTGATCTGCTGGTCTTAGTTATAATATTCAATGTCCACTTAAATATTAAACTAAAACATACAGAACTGTTGTGGCCCAGTAGGAGCCATTGGAGCTGCAACCAGACTCCGACAGTGAGGGGCCTTCTGAGTCGGCTCTGGAGGATGTGGAGGACCCTAGACAGGGTTCCGACTCCGAGCAGAGATCAGAGAGGCTGGTTGGCCACCAGGAGGCGCCTGAGGCATGGAGCAGTGGTGAAAGCCAAAGGGAGTGTGTTCCTGGCGTCATGCCTTGGAGCAGTAGGGAGGAGACAAGGGAGTTGGTTTTGGACGCTCGGCAACGGAGGGCTGATAGACGTAGAGAACAACTATGTAGATAAAGAAGATAATTGTACCCAGGTGGTTGTAATTAGGCTCCTCTCAAGATAGTATTTAAGGGGGGACTTTCCTGGAGGCTGGTTGCAGAGTTCAACTTATCTACCAATGCTGGACAAGCGTTCTCGTGCCTGTGTCTTATCTTGGAAGTCTGGATTGCTGCCAAGGTCTAGCCAGTGTGTTAATTTACTGTGAATAAATTGTCTAGCAGTATTCTTGTCTTGGAGTGGTGAACAAAGAGGGGGGTCAGAACAGTTTGAACTCTGCCCCAAACAAAGCTCCATTAAGCTATAATGGAGCAACTACATGCTGAGAATGCCCAATTGGCACAACAATTGGCTTTGCTGGCTGGGCAAGTAGCTCAGCTTTAGGGGCCTGCTAACCCACCCACCCCAACCACGGAGGAAATGTCTGGTGGTTGTGCCAGACACGTTTGATGGCAAACAAGCAATGTTTACAGCGTTCTTGGGACAATGCCAGCTGTTTATCAGCTTGAGAGCAGAGGACTTTCCCACCGACCGGGTTAAGGTGGGATTTATTATTAATTTGCTTTCAGGCACAGCAGCTCGTTGGGCAACCCCCTTGCTATCTCAGCCTTGCCCTCTGCTGGATGATTTCCAGGGCTTTTGTGACCATCTCAGGCTGATGTATGATGATCCCATCAAGGGGGAAACAGCCACCAGACTAGTCAAGTCGCTGCAGCCGGGTCATGGCTCCTTGCAGGATTATGTCAGCGAATTCCGGCTGCTTAGTCAGGATTCAGTAGGAATGAACCCGCCCTCATGGACACGGGCTGTCAGATCACCTGCAGGATGAGCTAGTGCAGGTGGACAGGCCACCAACGTTCAACGCGTTGGTCCACTTGTGTCTCCGGATAGACGCCCGGTTGCAGAGACGGGGGCCCCGCCGCACACCCCCAGAGACCAGCAGGGCACCGGTCCCTCAGAAGACTACAGTTGCACGGGAGGAGCCCATGGAGTTGGGTGCCGGCAAACCCCACTTGTCGCACACGGAGATGGACAGATGACGTGCAGGGAGGTTGTGTTTCTACTGTGGGGATCCTGGACACCTGGCTTTGGTTTGCCCCAAAAAGGGTAGGGGGGGCTGCGCGGCCTGCGGCCTCCCCTCCAACGATGGAACAACATGTCGGGAAATGGGCGGAGCCCAATCTGAGGGAGACTTTAGGTCGGGCGCACGCCGAAACAGAGGTGGATGGGCCTCCACGGCACATGATCTTAGCAGCACACATCCTCTTATTGGGTAGTCTGCAGGGAATTCAGGCCCATGCCTTTGTCGATTCTGGGGCTACCATGAACTTTATGGATGCAGAGTTTGCTACAAAGTACGATTTCCCTCTGTGTCAGATGAACCCACCGATGTGGGTCGAGACCATTGACGGTCGGGTGCTTCTGTCTGGGCCTATCAAGACGGCCACGCAGCCCTTGCGCCTGGTCCTCGTGGAGCACAAAGAGGCCATCCACTTTTATGTTGCTTCGGGCCTGCATTTCCCTGTGGTCTTGGGCTTGGCTGCGAGCGCATGACCCTCAGATTTATTGGTCTCAGAAACTGATCACATTCCCTTCCTTGCAATGTGTCGACCACACCCATCATGTCTGTGCAGGCCAGGTGCTCAGCTCGCCCAAGGTGGCCGTGCCGCCGGGTTTAGCGGAGTTCACGGACGTCTTCAGTGAGCAGGAGGCGGATCAACTGCCACCGCACTGGCCTTATGACTGTCCCATCAACCTGGTACCAGATGCGAAGCTCCCTACTGGTCACCTGTACTCCATGTCCGAGACAGAGTTGGACGCATTGCGGGACTTTCTAGACAAGAACCTTGCCCGGGGTTTTATCCGGCCCTCGTCTTCGCCACTGTCTGCCCCGGTTTTGTTCGTAAAAAAGAAGACCAGGGATCTTGTTGCGATTACCATCGCCTGAATTCCATCAGGGTGCGTAACCGTTACCTGCTGCCCCTGATTCCTGAGTTGTTGGAGCGGCTCCGGGAGGCGACGGTGTTTACAAAACTGGACTTGTGTGGGGCTTATAACCTGGTCCGAGTCAGGGTGGGGGACGAATGGAAGACGGCCTTTGGCATCCGGTATGGACATTTCGAATACACGGTTATGCCGTTTGGGTTGACCAATGCCCCGGCAGTCTTCCAACACTTCATGAATGACATCTTCTGGGGCCTCTTGGATCAGTTTGTCGTCATTTACCTGGACGACATCTTGATCTACTCGACGTCCCGGAAGGATCATCAACAACATTTGCACCTGGCCTTGCAACGACTCCGAGAGCATCGTTTATTTGCAAAGCTGGAGAAGTGTCAGTTCTGGTAGACTACCATCGAGTTCCTGGGGCACCGTATCTCCCCTGAGGGAATTGCAATGGAGCCGTACAACTTATCTACCAACGCTGGACAAGCGTTCTAGTGCCTGTGTCTTATCTTGGAAGTCTGGATTGCTGCCAAGGTCTAGTCAGTGTGTTAATTTACTGTGAATAAATTGTCTAGCAGTATTTTTGTCTTGGAGTGCTTTGGTGTATGAAGAGGGGGGTCAAAACACAGAACTATTGAGAAGTATTCTAATACTTGGCCCACAGCAGAAAATTTAAGCATCCTGTTATTTAAGCATCCCACTACTATTTAAGAGAAGGATCTTAAAACACAGCAGATAGTTTAATATTTTAGGGGATGAGAAAAAACACATATGAAGGTTGATACCCACCCATCTGTTCCCTGCATCATGATAAAAATTCCAGAGGAGATTAGAAGACTAGTTCATAGGTAATAAACAACTTTTGAAAGAAAATATAGTCACTTTACTCTTTTAAAAAGAAGTCAAGTATTCCTTATTGGAACATTCTTATTCATTCAGAACAATTTTTTTCTGATTTCTGGGCTTTACTTTTGGGATAAGATATTAAAAAGTCCCCTTCAACAAATTATCATTCCTAAATTCCCTTTTGAGCAAAAAACCCTTTATTATGTTGCCGGTTACTGACCATAGAATTACTTCTATTGACTGCCTGCTTTTGAAGCCTAGATGTGTTGACTATTCTTGAGAATCATAGGGTCTCATCATCTACCAGAAAATATTGAAAAATTATATATGTTGTGACATTCTGTTAAATCAAGTTTTAGGCACTGTGTAAAAACAGGGACTATATCATTTATAAATTCCATCAGGATCTTAACATTTCTTGGTTAAAATGATGAAGATTGACAACCCCTTGAAAATGAATTTTAACCACTTTCTTCTACCACCAATGTTCTTCTTTTTCAGAATCAGAAAGATAACACAAGAATAAAACAACCAACAATTATACAACATTCCAACATACCTTTCCAACAATCTGTTATAACTGTTGCTAAATCTTTCTGTTAAGATTGATAAAAAGCAGAATTTATTCACATAAAATTAAATTAAATTTAAAGTAGTTTATACCATCTTTCTAAGAACCAGAGATATTTTTAAGCAATATAACTACAATTATTTGAATTTGAAAAATCTCATGCAGTGTTTCATCTACTTTTTTCTGCATGATCATGACTCTATTATTTCCATTTTTTTATTTTCCTTTCTGTATATTCCACTAATGAAACAGAAAGAAAGCAAAGAAGCAATTACCATTATCAAAGTATCAGTTTTAAAGAAAAATAGTAAGAACATACCACTGAATTTAAATTATTTTAAGTGTTTTAAGGTCAAGCTAAAGAAACAATATAATAAAAGCAAACCCTAACAATCTATGGCTCAACTACTTTGTATTAAAACGTGTAATAGGAAAGAAAGAAATGAAGCTACTACAAAATGCTAATAGTTTCACTATAATCTATTAAACTTTCTAAATGTCAAAGAAACATGTAGCTAGGTATGCTCAGTCTCTTGTTATGTAACTAGTAATTTTATTATGAGCAACTACCAACAGTATTAGTAAATTTGCCTTATAAAAACCACTGGAGATCAGGCTGTAATTTTAAAAGGAATTCTGTGTTAAGAATATCTTTATTTGAAAGCCCACTATTTAGGAAAATATCTCAAAATATGTTTTGGAAAAAGAACTTTCAAAAAATACCAAATTAAAGCAAATACACAAAGCAAATCACATGTGGCCCGGAAGCTTCCTCAAGCATTAGTATGAGACTAATGAAATATCTGTATCCAAACCCCAAATTTCTCATTCTCTTTCAAATCAGCTCCTAAAGGTAGAATGTAACTTTATCAAGAATGCTAAACTAAATTCCCAAATGAAGAGCAGATTACTAGATATGCTCCTGACCCATAAATAAATACTGAGTTTCTTTGAAGTTTGGCTTATCCTCTTTGATCTACCCAAGACCTTTTGAAATTCTGACCTTCAACTGTGGGTGTTGAACTCCTTTGAAATCAGTCCTTGCTTTCTAAGTAATGAACATACAAAAAACCTAAAGATGGTAGGAGGAGTCCAACTGTTGCATTTAATGTTTCCAGAAAATAATATAGTGACAATATGAAGCTATATAGAAAAATACCATTTGAAATAGAATCTCTGCTCAACACTATCCATATATACAGCCAAGATATTGCAATGGAGTTTGGGCTGGACAAATTTGCCATCCTTACCACCCAAAAAGGAAAAAAAAGTTAAAACTGAAGGAATCAAGATGTCCTTATGGAAATAGCATCAGAATATAGATGAAGACCATCCATAGGTACAAATACCTGGGTACACATACCTGGGCATCCTTCAAGCTGGCAACATCAAGCACACTGAAGTCAAGAAGAAGGTTAGAAGCAAATATATCATAAGAGTGAAGAAGATCTTAAACTTCAAACTCAGTGGATGAAATACTATCAAGGCAATTAATATCTGGGCAATTACAGTCATTAAATACAAGCTGAAATAGTGGACTGGACTCAAGTAGAATTAAGAGTCCTCTGTAGAAAGCCTCAAAAATAACGACAATGAATAACACCTTTCATCTCTACAGAGAGTTTGACTCTACTTATCCAAGAAAACAGGTGGGAGTGAAATGTTGCAAGTACACCAGACTGTTGAAGTAGAAGAAAATAGCATTGGAAGAATATCTGATGAATAGTGAAGAAAATGCACTGAAAGTAACATGAAGTCTTGCATAGATAGATAGATGATAGATAGATAGATGGATGGATGGATGGATGGATAGAGATAGACAGACAGACAGACAGACAGACAGACAGACAGACAGACAGACAGACAGACAGACATAAATGGCCAGTATACTTTTAAAAAAAAAGCAGGCAGAGCAGATAACAATAAAACCTGGCAATGGCTAAGAGAAGGAAAGTTGAAGAGCGACAAATTCTGGCTGCACAAGAGCAGGTTTTAAGGACAAAAGCATACAGAATCAGAGTTGAAAAGAGCACAATAGATGCCTCTGAAAAAAAGCTGATGAAACAGTAGACAATCTACAGTAGTTAGTTGCTGGAAAAAGATCATATAGACCCGTGATGGCGATCCTATTGCACGCGTGCCACAGGTGGCACACGGAGCAATTTGTTAGGCCATGAGAGGCGTTGCCCTGTCAGCTCCGGCACGCATGTGCATGCTGGCCAGCTGACTTTGGCCTTTATTTTCGACCGTTTTTTGGGCAAAAAAAACCCTCAACGGGCAAACTGGAACTTCCGGGTTGCCCCTTAAGGCCATTTTTCATCCTCTTCGGAGGGCCTCTGGGGGGATGGCAGAGGCCGTTTTCACCCTTGTCAGGCTCCTAGAAAGCCTCTGGAGCCTGGTGAGGCCGAAAAATAGGACTATCAGGCACCAAAAGTGGGGGGAAGGTGGGCGTTGCGCACATGCGTGCAGTGAATCACGCACATAGAATTATGGGTGTGGACATGCCCCTGCACTCCCCTCGCTTTTGGCACACGATGGGAAAAAGGTTAGCCATCACTGATATAGACTAACTACAAGCAACATAAAGTAGCAACAATAATACACCAAAAGATCTGTTAAAAAATGCCATTTGCCTGCAAGCAACAACTAGTGGGACTATAAAATAGGCAAAGTAATGGAACAGGAAGAAGCTAAAGTGCTGTGGAATTTTAGATTTCAAACAGACAAGCACCTGCCACAGAACATCCAGACTTAAAAACTGTCAACATGAAAGACAAAAAAGGTTCAGATACTGGACAGTAGAAGAGAAGAGAAAGAACTGTAGAAAAGGTAAGTGGACGAACCATGATGGGGGATAGGAAGAAGGGGGTGGGGCCAAGTGTTGTGGGCCGCATGTCCAAAGGCCCGTGGAGACCCAGCTGGGAAGAATGGGAGAGTCCCTATGGTTGGTTATAAGGTAAGATTGATTGCCAAGCGCCAGAATTTTATTGATGTGACCGTAGGTCCACTGCAGCAACTTGTGGCAGAGGTTCTAAGTCTCTTCATTCAGCACCATAATTTCAAACGGTCACTGAACAAATGGTCATAAGTCAAGGAGTACCTGTAGCATGCACCATACAACCAATAAGGAGAAAGAAAACCAAAAACTACAGTGAATGCAGAGTCATAATCCTTTTTTCTTTTCCAATGTCATGTATCTGCACTATAAATATGGTCATATTATGGGTGGACAGAAATTTAGTTTAATCTTCATTTAATATGAATCATTCTTATTTATTCTTGAACAAACAATAATGCAATTATTTTTTGGTTTCACATTTTCTCCTATTACTGTAATGCGATCATTAGATTTTAAAAATATGTGAATGTATTTTTCTGCAAAATGTTGAACTGTTATTTTAAATCCTGAAATAAACACAAATGTTCAAAATATTAGAAAGTCAAGCTCAGCTCCTAATGACTAAATTAATACTTCTATACAGTTGTCTTGCCAATGATATGGAAGTGATTAGCTACTGGCTTTTTTTCTCTTTTTATTTCCAGTCTACATATAAAATACTTAAGGACAACTCAACATTCTGGAAAGAGAGAGAGCGTTCCCTGAGGATGGGCTCCAGCACGAGTCCAAAAACTTGATAGAATAAACCTTTGGTCTGGTGACAAACTCAGATTGGATCCTGCAACGTTATCCTGGGACACATATAATTGCCTTTATTCACAACTCAACATTGAACAATTGCAACATTTTTCCATCAATTGCAATCAACTTAGCATATCAATTAAAGCTTTAAAAAGGTTCAGGTATTCATATTATTGAGGGGGAATTAAGGAATAATTCTTCTCTTCATAACTTAATATAACACATATGTTTAGCACAAAATGATACAATTCAATGGGAGTCAAAAGGAATCTGGAGCAACAAAGTTTCAAAAATTCAACGTAAGATAATAGGTGAAAGCATGCTGTAGTGACTTGGATTGAAGAAGTTGCAAGCTGCATTAGATTATGATGGAATGCAAATTAAATGAGTTTCAGAAGTGCTGCCGCAGGTAAAAACAAAAGGAAAATTAGAAGGAAGTTCTAAGATTTCACCAATAAGCTGCCCCCTTTTATTTTCCTTTGAAGAAAAGTCGTGTTTTCATGTGTTCATGATTATAGTTAATGACTGCTGTAGAGATGGGCCAGGGCCAAAGCCATATACCCGATCAGCTCTAAAACTCCAGGAGAGATTTGGCTTTGAAATGATTTCCTTTGCCTCAGGTCTACATGGAGAACATTGCAAAGCTATCACTGCAGCTGCCACTAAAGATTTGAACTCAAAAATTTTAAACAGATAATAAATCTTGTTTTGACAAATGGCTATATTATATAGTTATATGTGTATAATATGTTATTCTTAATACAGGAGTCTTCACCTTCATTTTATAGAAATTAACTAAAATCTATTTACAAACATTATAATGAGCACCAAAGTAGTAAGAGTGATATGAATAAGCTGGGCAAGAGAATATTAGTGAGGTCATAATCCCAAGAAGAATAGCGAAGTGCATCCCCATTTATATCCTCAGACTCTGGCAGCGAAGTATTTTGCTTCTGTGCTGTCAAACCCTGAGCTATGGAAGTTTATGTCAACATATGATCAAAATAGTGAGGTTTTTTTTATATGCCCAGAAATAGAAATATTTGACACTACCCAATATGGAGAAATAGTTGGTGAAGTTGACAGATTTTGCTGAAATGGATACATTAATTTCTTTGATTAGAAAATAGACATTATCTACATTCACTGCTGACTAGAAGTCTCTTATGGAAATTTTGTGTAAAAGTGAAAAAAAATGAATTTGTGACATGATTTTGACAGTTAGGATAGATAATAGAAAGAAGAGTAATGTGATGCAGCCTTAGAGATTAAAATGTATTTGTATTATAATTGCTATGAAGAAACCATTACTTTTTCCTTTCGTTTCTATTTTTGTTAACTTTTTTCTTTTCTTACACTATTTTGTTTTCTTTCCCCTTTTAAGAGCCAATTAGTTTGGGTTAATTTTTATGTTTGTTTAAAATAACTGAAATTATTTTGAAAAATGTGAAAGTAAGTAGACTTCTGTACTTGTGATACATTGACACCTATCAAAATGACCCCATTTTTTGAAATACCAGGTGTAAATAAAAAACAAAAGACATATTAACTAGGTAAGATTTATATTAATAAAGACTTGATATTTTAATTTCTTTCTGATCTTCAATTAATATAGTAAGATTTCCCTATGTCATTTATCTACAAGTCAGTTTTTTCAGATTAATCTATCTGTATTTATCTTTTTCATTTCAGAAATATGCAAGAAAATCCAAGTTTACCAAAAGAAGCATTAGCAAAAATGTATTTTTAATTTTCTATATGTGAACAGCTAACTAGGAAAGAAGTTAATATTAAAACTTACGAAATTTTCAGTTATGTTGATTAACTGAAGTCTTGAAAACTCTGGCTTCATATTAATATAATCTCCCAATATTGAAATGCTTAAAAGCACTGAAAAAGATATCCAACCCATGAACAAATAATATAAAAAGCAATTATTTGGCTAGAAAGTTGGAACAAGATTTATCTATATATTTATTCTGAAAGAATATAGATGAATCCCATAAAAGTTCTTACAATGCCAATGTTTAGCTATTTAAAACATAAAAAACTACTCTGTTAGTACCTTCACTTGTGGTTTTAGCATATGAATGATCATCTATTGAGTAACCATTTTGTAATATTGCAATAATAGCATCATTGTTAGATGTGGTTATTGGCATGTGGAGACCATACTGGATTTAACATTTAATTACTAAGTTGTATCAGAGAGAATGGTTTAGATTTGTACTATTTCATTAAAATGTAGAACAGACTTGAACTAACAGTTTCTTTGAAAATCCACTGTGGTTTTGCAGAAACTCCAAACTGAAAAAAGACGCCTGAAAGCCCAGTTTAATGAAAAGCAAACATACTGCTGAATTTAAGCATGTTTCAAGCAAACTATGTGGAAATGTGCATTAAACCATCATAAGCACTAGACTTCCAACTTCTCTTTTTTAATGATAAAATGTACTAAATCTTTTTATTCATATCAATATGATTTTTTTAAATGGCTATAGTTCTAGTTCAACATCTTTTTAAAAAGCACAGAGGGCTGCTTTTCCAAACCTCATCAGTCAGCAAAGCAGATAAACTATACAGGGTTTTAGACATGAACACGTTTTTGTAAAACAATCATACCAGAATCACATTAAAGCAACAGGGCATTTCTTGAATTCTAAAGCTATCTTGAACATTCAGCATGAAAAATCTATTCAGATGTTTCCTGATTTCTAGAAAACATTTTATTTTATGTTATTAATATAGCTTTCTCAGAATCTTATCATTCCAAAGAGAAAGCAGAATATTATATAAAAGCATAATAGAGTTGGTGGTCTTTCTGTTTTTCTAACTCCTAGAAATTAACAGATTTTAAGAATATTTATCTGAAGTAAAATGATTTTAAAAATTACTGAAACTAAAATATTTACATTATTTAAAAATATATTTTGTGCATATTAATCTATGTGAAAGTGTAATGATGGAAAGAATATTGCAGCATGATATGGAAAATTTCTACGCCTGTTAGCCAATATCTCCTTTGGAAATACTCACTTCTGCTTCACCTTCTTTCCCTTGAACATACATAGTAAGTGAACATAGTTGAATATTTTGAGATCTGATCTCCATCATCCTAGGTTTGCATCTCATACTTTTCTTATCCAATGCAGTTTCATTTCTCAGTGTTAAGTTCCATTCTATTCATTTCAGCTCAGAGCCCAGATATTTTTAATCTTCTCTCTTATCTAAAGTATCACTACTCAGTGCAAACTTTCTGAGTATGCTTTAATCTCTTCATTCATACTGACAAAAATGTTGAACAGCACAAAGCCAAGACAGAGCCTTTGGCATTCTACATTTTATATCCTGCCAAGCTATATGGACCCATTGAGATGCAGATTAAAAATTAAAATATTCTGCCTCCTCACCACTATCCATTATGAAATCACCATTTTTTTCCTAGCAATGAACTGTATGCTCTTTGTATTTCCCTTTATTTCTAAAACATCCCAATACTTTTTTGAGCTATTTTTGGAATCTCTTACAAGCCTCCACTTATGTTGAACTTTAGCCTTTTTTATAGGCAGAAAAAATGACCTTGAGGGACAGGAGGAAGAGTTACAACCAAGACAACAATTAGATAAAACAAGTTTTTTTATAGTTGTAGCAGAACTGTAATACAAGAAAATGTCTCAGATAAGACATAAGATGTCTCCTTAGTTCTCACAAATATAAACTGAAAGACGAGAGAAGCATATTCAGACTTCCAAGGTTATGTCTTTATAATAAAACTAGTATTGGCCTATGTGATTTGGTTTCCTAGTCTGGTCTACCTCAAAAGGCTAACCCTCAATCTTGCAAGTCTATCAAAGAACTTCTTTGCCCAACCTCTGACTACTTTCCCTGTTTGCTAACATTGAAAACAATACAGGATCTGGTGGCAGCTCTAACATGTTATTTTCTGGATATACTGAGGGTATATAAATGAAATTATTGAAGACAATGTTCCCAGTGAGCATATTTAACTGGAAAGGATTGATATTAGAATTTGTTGAGTGACCAGGTAAGGGTAATAGATTCTCTCCAAACAGGTTATCCATCAGTGTAATCAAGACAATTAATCAGGCCAGACACAAGAGTGAGATATTTTTAAGGTAACTGGTATCTCCCAGAATATCTATGGTTGGATTGTTGTGATCCTCTCATTTACCTCACAAAGGAAGATATTCACGAGATCACTTCCGGTTCCTGTAGGTGACGGACGTGTTGTCCGCTGCTCGTCTCCCTGGTGGGCTCCGTTCAGGAGCACAGGGGGCCCTGGAGGGGTCTTCTGCCGCAGGGCGACTTGTTGGAATCCCCCAGACTCGGCAGCAGCTGGCGGGGGTATTTCCAGCCTCGCCCCAGGTGCCGGGGAGAGGAGGGGGGCATGAGACAGCTGCGGGCTGTCTTCCCTTTCACCGAATGGGCTCTGGGAGGAAAGAGTTAAGCGAAAGAAGAGCGGCTAAAATGCCAATGGGGAGAGAACCACCCTAATCTCCTTAATCATCGTTAACAGATAGGCAGCAGACTATTGTAAGTTTTTGTTCAATCTATTTGAAACTGGAGGATTAGAGGGGGGTGTTTCTTTCTCTTTACCCTCCCCCCCTCGGACAAAGCGGCATTTGAACTATCTCTCTCTATATTGGAAGGAAGAGAGAATAAAGGCTGTCTTGCCACTTGTACTAACTATCTGAGAATGATTGATATCACAGCTGCAAGAGGTGATCGCTGAGCTGTTTTCTTAAAAGGAAAAAACTTTATGGAACTCCTTGTTCTTCTCCCTGCGAAAGGAGGAGCCAAGATGGCGCCCCTCCGTCTTTGCTTTTATACCTACAAACGAAGTCTGCCTTTTGAAACTACCTTTGGGAAAAAAATCTCTGGTAATTGTCTTAAACCCCCCTCTGAAGGCACTCTGGACCTCTCCCGTTACGTGGTCTTCCTGATTAATTTCCTCTTTCTGCTGTACCTTCGTGCCTTGGAGCTGTGAAGGAGAACTAACTTTTTACTTTTGGATTTGCCTGCCTCCTGGGACTGACACAGCTGCGTGCTCCACTGACGCCATTCTCTTTATAAAAGACTTATCATCTCTGAACGCAGATAAATGGGGCCCAAAAAACCTCCAACGGGCAAGTCATTCTCGGCTCCTCCCTCTGCCACCTCCAGTCCAAGCATGCAGCAGACGAAGATTACTTCATTGTTACAACAAGAAGGGACTGGAGAGAGCTCAAAAGAACTATCTGTTAACAAAATGTTTCAGGAAATTATGAGGGGTCAAAATGAGCTGAAAAAAGAGGTGGCAGATCTTAAAAATGAACTCAGAGCTGTACAACAACATTTAACAGAAAATAAACAAAGAATTGGGGTTTTGGAGGAGGGCGCAGCTGGATTGGGGGAGGAGGTTTAGGCAGTCCGGAAGGGAAATTTAGAATTGGAAAATTGTATGACAAAAATAGGACTTGAAAGAATGTCCTTTTTTCTCAGATTCCAGAACCTACCAGAGACAGAAAATGAAGATCTTAAGGATATTATGAGTACAATTTTAGCAGAATATATTAAGAGAAATAAAGAACAGTTGTGGTGGGATATGGATCTGGTTTACAGGATTAATTCAGCATATGCTAGAACACATAATATTCCAAGGGAGGTACATGTTAAGTTTATTAGGAGGACCACGAGGGATGAGGTACTAGGGGCCCAAAGGGAGGGACCATTAAAATATAAAGATAAATAAATCACCATTCTAAAGCAAATTCCAAAAAAATAAGGGAAAAAAGGAGGACGTATTCCTCCTTATCAAAGAAATTATACAATAAGGGAGTTTGGTTTAGATGGTTATTGCCAGCGGGAATGTTGATTTTTTTGGGAGGGAAACAGAATCAGAATTAATACAGTGGAGGAGGCTGAAGCCTTCATTAAAAAACATAGTTTCCTCCTAGAGGATGAAAATAGGGGAGGTGGTGAAAAAGGTAGTAATGTGCAAGATATGAAGGGGGGGCTGTGGCTCCACCTGGGGACAGGGAGGAAGGAGCAATATCGAAAAGGCTCAGGTCACAAAAATAAATGTATTTGAAATACTATGATAATTGTTGATATACTAGAAAGTGACAAAGAAAGAGATGATTGAACATATGGATGATATAATGTAAAACAAGATTCTGTTTATGCTCATCTTTTATACGTTGTTTTTAACATTGTAAAAACTGTGAGATTTGGGGGGATTTCTACCACTAGCACAGGAGCTGCCAAAATTTTCTTTGTACCCTTTTTATCTTTAACATTGTAAAAACTGTGAGATTTGGGGGGATTTCTACCACTAGCACGGGAGCTGCCAAAATTTTCTTTGTACCCTTTTTACCTTTCCCTATAAATGTTCAAAAACCAATAAAATTCTTTTAAAAAAACAAAACAAAGGAAGATATTCACTCTAATCACGTTTGTTTTTTTTTAATTCTGGGATTAATTCCTGTGACTATACTAATGCTTCCTTTACTAGAGAAAACCACCCTGTGATATAATGATTTCTTGACCACTCCATAATGATCTCTGGAGGCTCTCCTCCAAAGAGCCGAGACCATGCAGATAACCTAAATTACCCTGGGCCAAGAAAACATGCAATGGAAAAAATCACTATAAGTATATTGTTCACAATATCAGGCTGCAAAAGATGAAACTATCTCCTGAAACTTGAACAAGATGATGCATGTTCTACTTCATTAATGACACTAAGATAGCTGTTTGTCTATCAGGCAACTTACTCATCCTTCATTATCCACTATGGGAACAAGGCAAATAAAAAAGATAACAGAAACAGACATCAAAAGCAAAGTGATTTTGCTTTCAATATAACATTGCACATAAAACAGAAAGCTTTACTGTAAAACAGTTTAGTTGTATTTTAGTTTATTGTAATGTTGCCTCCAAATGAAGAGACTAAATTTGACAACACTTTGGATTTGCCAGATAAGAAACAATGATAGGAAGTCTATAGGATGCCTATTTGTTTTACAATCCAAACAAGTCAAGATGGAAACATACTTTCATTTTATATATTCCCATACCATCCTTTTATCTAAAAGCAGATAGCACTGAGAATCGGGCAACAAACAGGGCAAAAACAAATAAAATACTTCTTAGAAGAAAGCAAATCCATTACAAGGATTGTGTACCCAGGTCAAGCATACACAAGACTAATTTAACAACTGCTACAGTTGTGGACCCTGCAAGTCACGAGCAAGCCACATATTTGTTCAATGCCATCTTTTTCTGTCATCTGCCTACTATGCAACATGTTCAGACAAGTGAAATGAGACCTGGGAAAATATGAGCTCATATGTGTCTACATGCACATCTATCTTTTATTTACAAGAAATAAATATACACACTCAACTCATTTTTGAACACAGTCCGCTCTGGATTTCTTTGACTATGATGCCTGCCAAGTTAGACATGACAATGTTGTGGTACAAATAAAGGCCTAAAAGTTAACAGTTTATTTCTGTTGTTTTCATTCTGGTTTAAAGAAAAAGAGAATTATCCATCTGGCCCAGTGGTGGGTTACAACCGGTATGCCCCAGTGCCTGCCGGGAGCACCAGGTATCGTTCCAGTACGGTGCTCCGGAGGGCCCACCAACCCACCTGTGCTCCTTACCAGTATTTGAAGTTTTTGGGGCTTCCGTGCAGGCACACGGAGTGTACACTGCCTGCGCGACCCTCCACTGAACAGCTGGAGCATTGCGGGCGGTAAGTACGTGTGCGCGCATGCTGCATGCATACATGTGGTGGGCGCCCGGCCCCGTTACACCGTACAGGTTGCAATGGGATCCGGAACCCGCCACTGATCTGGCATTATCCTCTTTCAGGCCCCCCCAAGGTTCTTTGCTTTGCTACTTTTCTTTTTCAAAAGGACACTTATGGAAAACAAGTGCCAAACATTTTAAGTCAGAACATATTGTAAATGTATAAAATTGAAAACGAAATTGAGAATTAATCATAATAAAATATTTTCTCACATCACAAATCTATTCCCACACCTTTTTTTTATAAGAAAGCCCATTCACTTCAAAAGACAATTTCTTCATACTTGTAACTTAAACAACTGCTTGAAAGGTGCAGCAGAATGAGATCAGTAAAATAACTAAATGTTATATGGTATTTTATGACTGCTTATTAAAAGTAATCCATCTGTAGTGACTACATGTGTTGGCGGTTATTTTGTCAAACTGTCTCTTTCACAACATGGTATAACTGTAAAAAGTTTTACTCCTCTGCAACTTGCCATACATATCTGAGAATTTTATCTGGTGGGACCACAGCATACTCTTTTTTTTTTAAAAAAAAAAGGCTTGTTTTATTTTCTCCTTATCCAGCTTTTACACCCCTTTCACAAGAATGCCCAATCTTCTCAACCTAAACCAATCCAAAATAAACAATATTAAGCAGGCTGCTTACAGTTGCACCAAGAACACAACCTGATTTTGCAGAGTGCCTTCTAAAATTAAATACACACACATACAGAATAAAATCTATCCAAACCAAAATGGTTATAATTTCATCTAAATTCATTATCAGATTTTTTTTATCTGTAACTCTGATAAGTGTTCTACTTTAACTTAAGAATTCTATAATTACAAACTCTGTAATTTAGCAGGTTGAATGTAATCAGCCGACCAATTATTTAAGTAATCCACTAGAAACCTCTATTATACTGTATATGGTAGTAAAACTTTTTAGTTATCACATGTTGCTCTATTATAATCTGTAACAATCTTAAATCATAGTTTCTTTTTTTGCATTCAGTTCACTGTAGGATAAAGTTCCAGTTAATTTTACTATATAGCTTACTTCAAACCTGAACTCAGCCATGTATTCACCAGGTACAACTTGTACACTAATACTAGAAGTACTTCTTATTTGACAATGGCAATGGGGACTTCTGTCACTAACAACTACATTCCAATGCAGTCAATGTTATCACAGAGATTTCCAAGCTTTTATGTTAAAACTCATTGCAAATGAAAATACTCACACTCCTTGGATACTTAATATTAGCTTCCCGTTGCAACCTTATCCTCTGTGGCATCATCACATCATCCTGTAATAAATGGCATTCATTACTGAATCAGAAAGAGAATCCACCTGAAACAATTAACTAGAAAAGGCTGTCAGATCAATCTTCAATTTTCTACCTTTAAAGTCAAAATTACAAGGACCCAGTAGGGTGCAAGCACTGGAAAGATTCCAGATACAAAATTACTTTAAAACTGTTGCAAGGCCATCACAATATTAAGATTTAAAAGTGATTAAAATTATAAATCAAAAATCAAAACTTTACATTAGACATGAAGTGTACTGCCTTTTTCTCTGTTGTATTATTTAAAAATAATAAACACATAGTACGAAATTTTACTTTAAACCATGAGAAATAATATAAAATGAGAAAGGAACAACTTTGGTGCCTAAATCACTAGCAGTATTTTTCTATACCACTTTTTATCTAATGATAGCATACCAATTTATATCAACAGAATGCAGACATAAAAGCATTAATTTAAAAATTAATGGAATTAAAAGCTGCGTTAAAGGAAGGAATATTTTGCATAGGACCTAAAATTTCCCACCTGGATAAACTAGCATATGTGAAAAATGTAGCTTATTTGGGAGCAGTCTGCCATAATTATTTTTAATGGGGAACTCTTAGTAGAAGAGTATTGCAATAAAATTTCAAATTACTCCAACATTCCAGTTTGTACCACAAGCTTCCTTAAACTTTGTAACAGAGAAAGAACAGCATGCATAAGTTGAAAAAGATAACAAAGGTGAGGACAATAGTATAAAAACAAATAAGCAGCCAATGCACATTGTAGAAATAGGTGTACTATAGCATTAGTCTTCCATCTGTATGCTAAGTGGACAATGGCAGGACATCTCCACAAAAAAGCTCACCACAGAAATTTGGATGAATGGTTGCTATGGCAAGCAATATTGTAGACAGGAAAAGTTGAAATTAGCAAACCAGCTAGAATTAAAAATAGGAATTCTTAGTCACTATGCAGAACAGGTCACATAATTATCTATGTTTCTCATCTTTGCAAATTTTGATGGATTTATAAAAAGGCAAACTCATTTTCACTAGCTTTGTCATTGTTTAAGTGTCCACCAAATGTGTTGATATATAAATGACATTACACGGGAGAAGCATTTGGGGGAATCACTTCAATCTTTTCCCCACATCTCTACATCACCCATATATGTGAATCCATCCATGAAGGTAGTTCTTGTAGCACCAAAAGGTTGCCACAACTTCATTACAGTTATTCTAGTTCCTCTTACAAAGATGGACCCAGGAATATGCTCTCAGGCCTTAATTGCAGCTTGTATATGCTCTTTCCTGATTCCAACAGAATGAGTCCATAGACTTTGTGGCAATCAGAAAGTGACCAAAAAAATCTCAGGAATGTAATAAAATATAGCTTTAATAAATGTGTCCTGGTTTATTTTTTCTTAAAGGATTAAAGAGGGAAATATTATCCCACTGCTTCAACTTATCAGAATTTTTTTTGACTGCTATAGCAAATGTAATGTTGTATGGAAGATTCTGACAGGAAGTAAGCTACCAACACTGCCAATTTGGTACAATCAGAGAATGATTCAGAGTATTTCAGTTTAAACCTGCTCATATGCTTCAAAAAAGTGTTGTTCCAAAGACAATTAATGTCTTCAAAGGACTCAAAATCCTTGTTCTAGAAACTCTTGCAACAGTTATGTCAGGAATATTTTTTTCTGATTTTTCATTTGTGGAGTTAATAAAGCTGTTAACATTTGAATAAAATTTGAAATTCATTAAAATTAAAATTAAAATTTTGCACCTGACTTCAGAATGTGCACCTCTTATTTAGATAAGAAATAAATTGTTGCCAGTATTAATTTACCTCGGTACTAATGATCAGCAAATTTAAACAAGTCATAGTTTTAACTGAGCAATATTGAAGAGCTAAGAACACTGACAAAAATGAAATGGTATTTTTACTTCTCTCTTCAGCTATATAAAAAGTAACAGAGATGCTGAGTCTCAGCTTTGCATATATACATAGATACAAAGGTTCTAGAAACATGATAGCAGAATACTGTTGAATACAGATTAGTTTACCACGAGTGGGTGGGGAGGAGGAGACGCATATTGGGCAGTAATAAGTAATACAATCCAGAATTTGACCATTTCAGTCTACTACTTAATCCTACAAAATTTGTAGAATTTATAAAGACTTATCAACATATGTATTTCCACACAATACCAATGTAAGCTTTGCCAATGGTCTTCTATGTACTTCAGCTGTTCATTTTCATTTTTTATGCTTTAGCTGTAGCATGTGAATAATTATCTTGTGATGTTTTCATGGTGGAAATTCTGACAAAATCCCTGTTTCTTATATATGGTACAGAAAGGAGGATCTTAACCTTCTATATATATGGATGTCTAGTGCTGAAGAAAGTAACCAAAAAAGTTTAATTAGCCAGAAAATACTTAGTATCAACTCTGAGGGAAAGAGATTAAAAGACTTAAACTATTGTTTTTTTCCCTTCTTTTAGGGAGTGAATGGCCTTGAAACTAAATCAATACCACTGAATACCAAACACAGAGACAGAGTAATAAGATAAGGGAAAAAAATCTATGCTCGGTAGCTCCATGTAATTATTTGAAGGTTAAAGATAAACGAAAAAAAATAAAATAAAACAGATTATCAAATGTAGAAAAGCTGGTTATACAGTTAAATGTCTTTCTCTATTGAAGCTGCACAATGACTTTTCAAAAGATGTCTCAAGAAGATGATCTATTTATCCGACCATTTAAATTTATGATTATGAGAACCTAATACTTTGATAAATATTTAATGATAATTCTTTTCTACATAGTAGAAAAACTTGTATATTTAGCTATTTAAAAACTCCCTTTTTATGACCCTATAATGCCTGAATTTGGGGAAAAGTTGGGGTGAATGGATGGAGCTGACCGTTTACTGATGGATGCCCTTCCTGATGTCATACAGAATTATAGCAGATATTTTTCTTTATGTCCTAGAAGAGAAACACCTCCTGATACCTAGCATTGAACTCCCAATCTTCCAAGCGGGTGGTGAGCATCTTCACCACTAGGCTACCACACCATTCTTGACTTTATTAAATATTGACAAAATATGAGATTGGCAAAAAAGGATGACACTGGAAAATATATGGCTGATCCTGCCCTGGACTTCAGACATATAAGCCAGAGCTTGAAGACAGTATCATGTGAAAGAAACTCATATTTTTGAAGGACGGTTCTCTATAAAATGCAACCAAAACTGTGGCATAAGAATTTGACTTGAATTTAAGTAAGCACTAAATAATAAAAATGTATATCAGATACACACAAAAACAATGTGTTTTGGTTTGAAAATATTTTGTTTTCTCCTCAATGGACCAATCCAAGCATCCCAGGACTGGTTTGGATATTTCCACAACCATCTCCTGTTTTGAAAGACACATATTCAGAAATGTAAGATTAGAATGTTCAGATCAGCTCATTCGAAGGGGAAAAAATGATCATATCCATGTTTCCCCAAATGTAAGACTGGGTCTTATATTAATTTTTGCTCCAAAAGATGCATTAGGGCCTATTTTCCAGTTAGATCTTTTTTGGGGGGGAGGGGGGAACACAGTACTAAATATGTCTGTCTGACTGACAATCTTAACTGGGGCTTATTTGGGGGGTAGGGCTTATATTACGAGCATCCTGAAAAATCATGCTAGGGCTTATTCTCAGTTGGGTGTGAAGTTTCCAAGAGTTGCCCTAATTAATTTACGAGCCCCGAGACAAGGTTAAAAAAAACCATTCATGTATTAGGACTAACATCTTGACACTGACTTCTGTGTAGCTGAAACTAAATCACACTTAATGGCGTCTAACCTTTACCCCTGTGTCCCCTCCCCTCTGGCCGAGGTCATCAATCACATTCTCCAACAGGACGCTATGGCAGGTTTCTGGACATTGCATTCACATTTCAGTACAGAAATATGAGACTTTTATTCTGGCCAAAAGTATGCATGGCATTCCCCCGCCCTCTCAAGTTGATAGTTGTCATGGAAACGCCTTAGGCGTTGACATCGGGTTTTATTTTCGGGGAAACAGGGAAAGTAATGGGAAGATCATCCATTTCTTTATCAACACATCAGATGTTTAACTTGTTGTGGAAAAGTAACTCTTAAAACATTGTGGTAATTCAAAATTCTTCTACTAAACAAATAGAATAGAGAAAGGGGAAGGCAGCGTGACATGGGCTCACTGATGAGTTCTTGTGCTGAAACAGATTATTAGCATTTGATTGGGAACAGGTTTGGAATGGTTAAATGATAAAGCAGAAAACTGATTCCACATATTCCAGTTCAGCGGCAATCAAATAGATTTAATTCTGACAAAAGTAGCACTGTAGTGGGGGTTGCAAAGTTCAGCTCTTTTGGACAAATGTGCAACATCACAATATTGTACACCTAGAAGGGCTTCCATCAAACATTACAACACTGTTTTCATCAATCTGACACCCCTTGTTTCCCCCATGTATGGCTGCTATGCAGATAAGAATTTTCAAACGCATAAAAGTAAAGAAAAACATACTTCTAGTTACTACTCCCACAATACTTCTGTTTTTGAAAGCAAATAAAAACATTGCATACAGGAATATGGTTGTTGTTCCATCAGAAATACTGCATATTGTATTGTATAGGCAAGCAGAGAGTTTGCATGTTGATCAAATGAACACACTTTTTCATCTAAGACTTTAATGACTTGTAAAACATTTTTATTGTTGTCTAGTTCATTATTATATCTGCACGGAGGAAAAAGATAATTTTAAAAAATCCATCTATTCCATCGCCATTTTAACATAAATTGTTTATTTCCCAAGACAGACGTCCAAGGTCAGATATAACATTATGTCTGTGAAAGTAACAATGTTTTAAATCATGATTTAACCTTTCACAAGATAAAGAACACAAGATTGTTCAATAAAAAATCAGAATATAGTTAGTCTAAACCATGGAGAAAATAAGACAACTGCACTATTTTTGACTACCAGTAGCAATTTGCAAATTATGTAGAAGCCAGTGAAGTAATTGCTTCATTCTATAAATATGATTATATCTGTATATGTTAACATTTTCTGTATTTTCACTTAAAAAAACTGAAATAGCTTGTTTACATTTTTGACTTCTACAAAATATTATTTCAAATACCCAAAAACTGCCTCCCAAGAACCGGGAAACTATTAGATTAGATCTGTATTCAGCAGCTTCTTAAGCTATAAAATTCATCTAGCACAATTACTGTTGCCATAGTAAAGAACAATTAATATTGTTCAAGCATTTATTGTAAAGATAGCTTGCTTTAGCTGTTTTGAAGTCTTTTAAAATACAAGTATGTTCTTAATAATGCATTTGTGTATAAATCAAATATTCTATCCCCTAGTAGCATGGGCACAGCTCTTGACTTGATATCCTGGATATTTTTTGCTTCATCAGAAATTTATATGTTAGAGCAGCGATGGCGAACCTTTTTTGGCTCGTGTGCCACAAGTGGGGGTAGGGCAGGGGGATCGTGTGCGGGCGTGCCGCACCCATAATGCAATGCGTGACCCCCCAGTGGGCATGCACGCACAACAGGGGCAACCCCCCCATTTTTACATGCTTTTTTCGCCCTCCCCAGGCTCCAGAGGCTCTTTATAGGAGCCTGGGGATGGCGAAAAGAGCCTCCCCTGCCCCCCAAGAGGCCCTCCGGAGGCTTCAGGGACCATCCGGAGGCTTCCCTGACGCATTTGGAGCGTTTAAAATGACCCTCCGAGCAAACCGGAAGTGACTTCCAGTTTGCTCGGAGGGTCGTTTTGAGCGTTCCGAAGGCTTCAGGGACTGTCCGGAGGCTTCCCTGACGCCTTCGGAGCGTTTAAAACGACCCTCCGAGCAAACCGGAAGTGACTTCCGGTTTGCTCGGAGGGTCGTTTTGAGCGCTCCGAAGGCTTCAGGAACTGTCCAGAGGCTACCCTGACGCCTTCGGAGCGTTTAAAACGACCCTCCGAGCAAACCGGAAGTCACTTCCTGTTTTCTCGGAGGGTCGTTTTGAGCGCTCCAAAGGCTTCAGGGACTGTCCGGATGGTCCCTGAAGCCTTCGGAACGCTTAAAACGACCCTCCGAGAAAACCGGAAGTCATTTCCGGTTTGCTCGGAGGGTCATTTTAAGCATTCCGAAGGCTTCAGAGAAGCCTCCGGACGGTCCCTGAAGCCTCCGGAGGGCCTCCGGGGGGGCGGGGGAGGCTCTTTTCGCCCTCCCCAGGCTCCTATAAAGCCTCTGGAGCCTGGGGAGGGCAAAAAAATGGCTTTTAAAAACGGTGAACTCAGCTGGCCAGCTCGCGCATGCGTACTGGCCAACTGAAAGGGCAGCGCCTCGTGTGCCCTGACAAATTGCTCCGTGTGCCATCTGTGGCATGCGTGCCGTAGGTTCGCCATCACTGTGTTAGAGGTTCCTTCCACTTTTCCCTCAATTCAATGACCAACACTTTCTCTTTCAATTTTCCCCATATCAACAATTCTGGAAAGCTGGATAAAATACAAAGACTGGCCCAAAATCACACAATGAGCTTCCAATGCTTTGATTGGACTTGAACCTGGGTACTTTTGGCCTAGTCTAACATTCTAGCTATTTTGCCATATTGACTCATTCTTCTCTGCCTCAATGGATCAGAATTCAATTGGACTGGTACAATTAACTCTGTGCTTCCTGATACAAGTTCTAATTCACCAATTGTTTCCTGAAATTAAAATTGCCTGTCCCTTATTCATATTTTGAAAATTAGTAAAAACAGTCCAGGAATGGAATCATGGCAACTGAACTTATTTTTATTGGTTTAAGACTTTTTTTACTACTCATCCAAACAGCTTCTTCAGTCTGAACAAGTTGGCTCAGCAGAGAGTCGTGAGTGAAGAAACTGCTTTGAAGAGCAGCAAAACATCTCAAACCAACATAAAATAAGTCGATGATTCTATTTTCCAGACAATTTTACATGGATGACTCAGAAAAAGTAGGAAAAAAGTAGTACTCTAGTACTCTGGTAAAAAAAACTAGTGTTTCTCCAAAGAACATTCAAACAAGGACAACAAGACTGGTAGTAAATATGAATTTAGCATAGGTGCAATCATATTTGTTTGTGATAAAATCATTTTCATTTGGGAATTCATTTTCTTGTAACTTATCATTTGATGAAGTAACAAACAAATATGATAAATAAAGAAATACAAATTATAGAAATATTTTTGTTACTGATGCATTTTCTCCACAGCTCAGGGTCATTAATAAGTATGGTCTCACAGTCAAACATACTTTGTTATGATTATGTTATGCTAACTTGATAGCCATCAAGACAAGAAGAGAGAGAAGAAGAAAAAACAAGAAAAAATAGTCAAATTCATGTTTTGGGTAAAGCAAGGATCATAGGACTTAAGCAAATCAAATCTCTCTTGTTATATATTCAGAAGCAAAATAGCAGAATAAGTAAGGATAAATTAACAAAAAATGTTCTCTACTGAAGGAGAAAACAGAATCTTTTCAAGAACATTCATCACTTGATGGATGGCATCTCTTTTTGGAACAAGTGGAGTCTTGGACTTTAAGAGAGCTAATTTCAATAAACTTAGAGAGAGCTTGGGAAAAATTCCATGGATGAGAATCCTCAAGGGGAAAACAACTCAAGAAGCTTGGGAAATTTTGAAAAATGAGATTACAAAAGCACAATACCAAGGAAGAAGAAAAATAACAGCTCCCAAAAGAAACCAGCATGGCTACATAAAGAACTCTCTGACAAATTGAAAGACAAAAAGGATAAGTATAAAAAGTGGAAAGAGGAGGACATAACTAAGGCAGAATATCAGCAAATAGCCCAAGCCTGTAAAGATGAAGTGAGGAAAGCTAAAGCTCACAATGAAGAAAGGCTTGTGACAAAAGTAAAAAATAACAAAAAAAAGCTTCTTCCAATGTTAAAAACAAGAAAAAGGTTAAGGAAACAATTGGTCCATTGCTGGGAGAAAATGGCAAGAAGGGGACAAGCAATAGGAAGAAAGCAAAACTATTTAACTCATCTGTCTTTACACAAAGGGATAAAACAGTCCAACCTATCAAAAACAGCACTACAAAAATCAGATTAGGAACACAAGTTGAAATAGGGAAGAAAATAGTAAGTTAGCACCTGTCTATCCTAGACGAGTTCAAATCACCAGGATCGGATGGATTACACCCCAGGGTTCTGAAGGAACCGGCAGACGAGATCTCAGAACCATTGAACTATATCTTTCAGAGATCCCGGAGCACCTGGGAACTGCCAGAGGACGGGAGATTTTCTCCTGAGGAATTCTCCACGGTCTCTGGAGGGAGAGGCTGACAAGGTCCGCATACAATGACCTCCTGGGCCAATGCGGGGCAACAAGGAGGAACTCCGCCTCCTCCGCTAGGAGTTTGATGATTGCAGATTGAGTAGAAGGGGCGAGAATGCATATAGAAGTCCTGAGGGCCATTTGCACCTCAGCGCATCCGTCCCTTCCACCTGGGACGAGTGGTAACGCGAATAAAACCTGGGCAGGTGCATGTTGACCTGAGTGGCGAATAGGTCGCCTTGTGATTGGCCGAATCTCCGAACTATCTGTTGGAAAAGAGCTGGGTGTAGATGCCACTCGGAGTTGTCGATCGTCTGATGGCTTAGCCAGTCTGCCCTCGCGTTGCTTGTCCCGGATATGTGATCCGCTCTGATGGACGCTAGGTGACATTCTGCCCACCTTCCCAGAGACTCCGCTTCAGTCATGAGCTTCCTGGAGTGGGTGCCGCCCAGCCGGTTATGTGGGCCTTTGTTGCAATGTTGTCTGTAAGTAACAGTACATGGCGACCCACAATCTGCGCCAAAAACCGTCGTAGGGCGAGCCTGGCCACTCTCAGTTCTAGCCAACATATGCTTTGAGCTGCCTCCCTCTGCAACCATCTTCCTTGTGTCACTTGCCCCTGGCAATGTGTTCCCCATCCATAGAAACTGGCATGAGATCATGATGCCGAGAAGCTGTGATAGTTTGACAATCGGTACTGATTTGGCTCGCCTGCACAAACAAATTTTGTTCTTGAGATTGCATAGACGGTCTGGAGAGAGGAACACCTTTCAAGATATCGAGTCTATAATGGTGCTGAGGTATTGAATTGTGGTTGGCTCGAGATGACTCTGCTTTCGGTTCACCGAAAAGCCGTGTAATTGTAGAGTCCATATGGTGACCTGTACATCTCTCCAGGCCTGGTTGCGACTCGAGGACTGGATGATGATGTCATCCAGGTAGCATTCCAGGCATATCAGACGTGCACGGAGATGAGCCACTATTGCTGCCAGAAGCTTTGTGAAGGTCCTGGGCGCTGACGAGAGTCCGAAGGGGAGTGCCCTGTACTGGTAATGCCTCCCGTCGCAACGGAATCACAGGAACCTTCTGTGCAACGCATGGATGGACACATGCAGGTAAGCTTCTTTCAAGTCTATGGAGGTTAGCAGGTCCCCCTGCCTTATGCAGTCCAGAATGGACTGGAGGGACTGCATCTTGAAGCGCTTGTAGGCCAGACGTTTTAGGCACTTCAGGTCTAAGATTGCCCTCCACCCCCCTGAGCTCTTAGGGATCAGGAAGAGAAGGGAATAGAATACCATCCCTTCGTGGTCCGTTGCAACGGGCTCTACGGCTTTTATTTGCAGCAGGTGATGAATCTCTGCCTGCATGAGGGACCTCTGGAGGGGTTTGGCGGGAGGGGACAATGGATGAACATTTGCGGAGGGAATGTCAGAAATTCTGGGACAAGACCCCTCCTGATGGTGTTGAGAATCCACGTGGAGGTGATTTCCTCCCACCGGTCGGCATAGAGTTTTAGCCGGCCACCGATGGGAGGATCAGTTCGGCGGTCACTTGCCGCACCTAAATTGGCGGTTGTTGGAACCACCACGAAAGGGCTTCCGAAAGGAACCCTGTTGCTGCCTACCTTGGTACCCAAAGGAATTCCTGTCCTGGTTCCTATCGCTAGATTGGGGATATGATCTTTGATAAGAGTAGGAGGAAGAAGCCTGTGTGCTGTCTTGAGCGCGAAATAGTGGTTTCCTGAAGGAGTTAGAGCCCTTCCTCTCATTTTTTATGGGTGGACGGAAGGATCTTTCGTTTGTCCTTCGTCTCTATTAATAGTTTGTCTAATGAATCTCCAAAGAGATGTCCCCCCTTAAATGGCAGGGGGGCCAGCTTCCATTTTGCCTTCATATCCGCCTGCCAGTGGCAAAGCCATAACAGGCGGAGTGAAGTCACATTGGAGGCCAGTGTTCGAGAGGTGAACTTTGCCACATTCAAGGAAGCGTCTGCGGAGTATTCCACAGCTGTTACGATCTTATTGAGATCATGGCGCCACCGAGACCCCTCCGAGGGAGATTTAGATCTCAATTGGCATAATCAGAGTAAGGTTGCCCTCGTTTAGAATAATGTGGAAGTGGATGCCTTGATGGCCCAGGCGGCCACCTGGTGCGTCTTAGGGCAGACTCTTTCCGCCCTTTTGTCTTCTGTCTTGAGACCGCCTAGAAGGTCCACCGGAAGGGCCGAATTGGAAGTCAAAAGACCACCGGAGCATACCCTCCATCTTAGCTTCTAGGGAATACAAATGTTTGTCTCTACCACTGGGATTAGCCAATGTATCTGGCTGCGCCCATTGGCGCTGGACAACATCCATGAACAAGTTGGGGACCGGAATCAGTTCCTGAGCCGGAGCATTCTCCTTAAAGAGGTCCTGCTTGAGGTCCTGGGAAGTAGAGGGTACAGCTTTAGCTTTAGGATCAGCTGGACCTAGTTACGTGGAAGCCTTGGCCTTGTGCAAGATGGCTTTAAATAGAGACGGTTTGAAGAGGCCCATGAAGGCGGGCTTATTGGAGGGCATATCCTCGTCCTCCAATAATTCAAATTCATCTGTGGCCTCCTCTTCCCAGGCAGATGCCTCCATCGTAACGGAGATGCCTGGAGAATTGGGGGTGCGATCCCTGCTGTCAATGGAATGCTGACTAGCCTTGGAAGGCCTGCCCCCTCTGGATTCCTTTTGACGGATCCCTTCTACAATGCCCTGGGAAATGGCTAGGGAGATGACCTCCCTCATCTCAGCTGACAGCGCTGGACCTGTGTCCTCTGCAGGTCTAGATCAGGAGGAGCCCAGGTGATGCTTGCGTCAACAGAGGCTGAGGAATCCTCTTCAGGAAGGATACACTGAAAGGGCTCCAATTCCTCCCTCATGGAGGAACTAGGAGAATCTGGATACCTCAGGGAGGCCTCGGGAGACCCGACCTGAGATTCCCTGTCACTGAAGGATGGTGACTGAACCCCTTGGTGTGAGGGAGCTTCCCCATCCTCATTCCTAGCAGGAGAGGAACATGCAATTGCTGCTTCACACTCAGGTAATATGTCCTGGTCCTGGGGCTTATCACACCTCCCCTCTAAGGCCTCATGGCCCTTGGTCTGTTTCTCGGAATTCTTGCTCCCTGAGGAACTATGGGATTTCTTCCCCTCAGTGCCCTTCCGCCCTTCCCCCCCTTGAGGTGGAGGATCTGGCCTACTGCTTTTCAAAGAGGGTCCTACTAGCTCCTCCCTTGCCACCAAACCTTCATCTGCCATCTTCATCTGGTCTTGGGGTTGAGATGAAAGTGGATGACCTTGCTGAATGAAAATGGAAGCTGCAGTAAATTGAAGGACACCAGACGCTAGCCAGCCAGCTTGTAGCATCTGCAGATCTGCTTGAAGTTGGAGGCTGGCTAGATGGCCAGAGCACTCCAATGCCATCCTTCCTGTGACAGGACAGGTCTCCTGGAGGGGGAGGGAGGCCCTGCCTGTGCCCCAGACAGGACCAGATGCTCCCCGGCGGCGATCTGTGGCTGAGGCAATGAGGCACGATCTGAGGCTTCTGCGGTGAAAAAATGGCGTTTTAAGACTTTAAAATGGCCGCCACATCTTCGCACCGCCGAGAAAAGTCCTCTGGTGCTTGCTGGTGTCTCAATTAGCGGCCTGGGAAAGCACACAAAGAAATGCGCTTCCAAGATGACCGCCGTGCTTGTCAGACTGAAAGAAACACCTTCGCATCCACCAGGGCTCAATCCGACCCTTTGAAGGCTCCTGACGCTGTGGACGGCTGGGAAACCCACAGGAAGCCTCCTGCTGTGCCCGCACTCGCCGGCAGCTGCCGGACAAGTGGCTTCTGTCACTGCGTGCGACCAGCAGCAGGTTGGAGCCCCGACAGCTACCTCAGCAGGATTTCAAAGGCAAGCCAATTCTTTTTCCTCATCTAATCTACCTAGTACAGCACTAATGAATTAATAGCTAAAAATCTACTGTGAATTGCTTGGAGAGGCCCAGTCTATCTGACAAAGGACTGAGGAGCTCCCCAAAAATAGTCCTGACGAGCGGACTGAGTTTTTAAACTGAACTCAACAAGGCAAAGGGAGGCGTGGTTAAGAAAAAATATACTCAGTCATAGGGCAGATAGACTGAATTTAACCCATGCTTGGACTCTCCAAGCAGCGTACAGGAGAATGACAATTCTCATATTCTTGGGAGGATCTGTCAATCTCCTGATGAGGGCTACAGGCCCCATTATGCTGTTGTTTACTTTAGTTTTCTTTTATGATCTTGAAATAAAATATCCATGATATTCAGGAAACAGATACTTGCAGAAAGACCATTTATGTTTTCTCCTGAGTCTCATAGAGAGCATTTGTAGTTTAGAATTAACAGAAGAGGTATGGTGAAGGCAAAGTTTCCAGGAAGCAAACATTTCAATGCTGTCACTCTCAACAGAACACTATAGCAAAAGCAACCAAAGGCACCCGGGGGGGGGGGGGGGGATTATGAATACCAGGAAAGAAGGGATATGGTAATCTCGTGTACTCTTTTATATCTGCCAGCCAAAGTGATTATTGTCACTATTGCCCAGTCAGAAATGAACAACACAGAACCAGTCTCCTAGAACTCAAGTCTCACAAGCAATCCAAGATTACTGTGCTGAAATGCAGCAGCAAAAGCAGAATTTGGCAGGGATCCAGTATTTTATTAGATACTTTCAAACCAAGAAACGCTGCTAGCTAATCCAAGAGAGAATAATTACTCCACTAATAAAGTAAACATAAGCTTTAAAATCTAGAAGATCCTCAAACGTAACTTTTAGTTTTGAAGTTCTACTGGAAAAGAGTAGATGGGGAAACAAATGTTAACTGGGATTAACTTCCCAATTTCATTGGCCAACTTATTCAGTTAGTGACCAATAAGTAGCCCAGATTTTTTTAATGTAAAAAATATGTACTGATGAACTGTCAAGGGGACTAAAGAAAATGTAATTTCTTCAGAATTTTCTAAATAAGCTTACCACATTAGAGATACCTTATTAGGTAACTTTTGAGAAGTAGCAACAGCAAACTAAAAATTAATACCTGAGAGACTCTGATTGTTTAAGTTTCTTCTTATGCATCCATCACGTAATTCAGGAGTGTCAAACTGGCCACCCGCGAACCAGATGCATCATGAGCAAGCCGTGCCCACCCCAGCTCCACTAAGGAAAAAAATGTCGCAAAACGTCACTTTAAGGCAATTTGATGCCATGAGTTTGACACCTGTGATGTGGATGAGCTATCCCAACAACTTTTAACTGTAATTGCTCATGATAGCAATATTATAATATAAGCATCTACAGTACAGAGAGTTTCTTGAAGAGATGTAAAATTCCAGATGCAAATTTATATTTGATAAGGAGGGATTTGAAGTTAGAACTGTGCAGACATATAAGACTAATTATTCATACAGTATTCATCAGTAGGCTAATTCAATAAAGCTTGTTTGCTAATTTATATTAGAAATTAACTGTCTCTAGTTTTGTTCTCATCATTGTTATGGCTCCTTTAAGGTAAAAGAAGGAAAAGCACACTGGGAGGTCTAAATGATTCTGGCAAGACAATTAATATAGCAATCTGCCAAAAGCAGCATTTCTGCTAGATTAGCCTCCTCCTAATTGCCAAATTCTTACATACTTCTGGCAGCAACACAGAGAAGGTCTCTGGAGGAAAAGAAAAGGTGTCATTTGTTGCTGTAGTTAAAGCACTCATCCTCCTAAGAAACATGATCTCATCAATTCTGGGTTCACTTGTAGAAGCTCTTACCTGCAATGTTAAATATTTAAACAGAACATGTTTAACTTAACTTATTTAAGTCCCACTCCATTGTTCTGAGAATCTGAAAGTATTAGGTAGCAATGCTGTTGTGACCCCATGGGCCACCACTAAATTTTCTCACACAGCTAATATATGTATTTTTTATCTTAAGATACTGGACTTGAAGTAAAAGTACCACCTATTTAACTCTTATAATATATGGATAAAAAAGAATTGGAAAGGTTCAAACACTTCGAAAATCAACCATGAGAATTATGGGAACAATAATCAAAAACATTTGGAGAGCACCTTGTTAAATAAAATTGTCTTACTATAGTACTTTATGCCTGAAGCAATGTCATAGTTTGTAACATTCCATTGTTACAAATCAATGGAGTGTGTCATTTCAATTTTGATAATTAAATCAAAGATCAAAAACATGTGGCCCACTAGCTATTTATGGGAACCTCAGCAACCTTCACTTCTGGTGACACTATAGTCTTTATAATCTTATTTTAATAAGTAAGGTTCTATGTACAAATAGCTGCAATATGTATCAAATAATTCTCCATGAAAGACACATAAATATATCAAAAACTATCAGCCACTTTTATACGATAAGAAAAAGGGATGAACAAGAAAGTTGAAAATATACATTTTTATATTACATTTAATAAACAATTCCTGGTAAAGACTTACCGAGTCCAGAAAGCAGAGATACTCCCCTGAGCTCTGATCAATAGCACGATTTTTAGCAAAGCCAACTGTTGATAAAATAAAGTCAATGCAGTATATGAAAATCAATGCAATTTATATTTTATACTTGAAATTATGTAACATTAAACTTAAAAGGCCCAACAGCCTATACAAATTAGCATTCTTTCCAAAATACATCTGAAGTATATTCTCATTAAGCAGCTATAGTTTGGCTTGAGCACCCTAAATAAATCCTGATTTGCATCCATATGAAATGACAATGTTTTCCTTTTCTTTCTATGTTTTGAAAGAAGCATTATACTAAAGCTCCGTTTGGAGTAAAGGTCCAAACCTCAGATACAAGAGGAAAAAAAATATTTAACATTTCATTTCCAAACAATGGGCAAAGCCAAGTATTTCCAAAGAACTTTACTGTATACAATTGACATGATTTGCATCAATGCACATTTGTGTAAGTATGTACTGTATTTTACACTAATTTATATATGCAAATATTATTATGTTAATTGCACAGATTGCACAGATGGAATGGACACCCCTACCATTCAAATTTCATTTAATCAAGGTTGAATGTTGTTCAGAGGCCAGCAATTCATAATGTATCTATGTAGAGTGCTGCATTATTATCCAAATAATAGAATAACATAGTTGGAAGGGACCTTGAAGGTCTTCTAATCCATGTCACTGCTCAAGCAGGAGATACCATTCCAGACAAATGGCTGTTCAATTCCTTCTTAAAAACCTCCAATGATGGAGCATGCACAACTTCAATAGCCAAGCCATTCCACTGATTATTTTTTCCATGGTTCTAGATTGAACAAAAAAAGATGGTTCCTGTGAACATATGCATTATCCATTTTGAGTACTATAATGGAACTAGTTTGATCCCTTCTTAGAAAAATCTGTTTTTATTCCCACTTTCTTGATTTTTGCAATCTCAATTTATGAATCAAATAATTTTTTTTAAATTTTATAGCAAAGACATTGAGAATGAAAATTCTTTGTTGACCTTTGTGGCTTAAACTTATATACGTAGTTATAACTCCTATATGAACTAAACTTTGTATCCCACAGCTTGTGATTTCATGTGGCCTCAGGAATGAAAGCATTCATTTGGTTCAATATGTTAACAACACACACACACCAAATGCAAGTATAAAAGTATAGTTCAATCGCTAAGCATAAAATTGTAGTTTTTTTAAATTGTAAAGCCAAAATTCAAATGTTCTATTTGATATCCTTCATGTTTATTTGCCATTCATTCTCATTTTAGCCTGTATCTAGTATTTTGTTCTGCACATTTGTTTTTATGCTGTTTTATGTTGTTTTTCATAATTTGTCCAGCTAATTCATATTATTAGACAGTAAAAAAATACAATGGACCAATGAATAATTATTCAATTACTACAAATAATTATAATGCAAAAATGAAATATATTTTTTTAAAATGAAATAAACATTGAAATGAAAATAGACAGACAAGACAGTGAGCGGTGATGAGAAAAAACAACCTGCTCATGTGAAATAATTATTAAGAGATTTAAGAATTATTTGAGGCAAAGGAGGAACAACCTGTTGAAGTGCAGATTATTTGTAATAAGGTATTAAATTGGAGAAACAGATGTTTAAGGTACTAAAACAGTTTAGCCATCAGCTGTTCGCAGCAACCTTTTTTGATATCAAGGCAACTATGATTCCAGATAGTTCATCCTGTACAAAAACTTTAAAACGGGACTATAAATCTTGCCTTTGGCATGAGCAAGGAATGCATTGTGATACTGCTCTACTGAGGAGAGTCAAATGTCTGTGCCAGGCCTTGGTGATTTTGTAAGGCCTGCTCCATTACTGAAAAGAACATGTTGCCATGGCCACAGGAGTAAAAACCTAAGACCCCATGAGATATTAACATTCCTCACTCTTGGAAAGAAGTAGTTTTGTGGTAGTTTCTTTAAAAGCACTGACCCTCTCTTTTGTGGGGAGTTTTCCTTTTTGTTTTTCTTGTTCCTTTTCCATGACAGAAAAGAACCAGAAATGAATCTTAATCCAGTGTAAACACGGGATGTGAAGACTGTCACATTGTTTCATCCCGGGGGCTGGAGAAGGGCTTGTTTCAAAGGGAATACTCTCTACACATGCTAACTACTGATAACTATAGCAAACTAAACCATTAAGGATATAGGGACCAACAACATATCCAGCTAAACAGGCTCTTCAAATGCACATATGCTGCATTAAAAAGGATTTATACCTAGCAATCCCTTTTCTTATACACCTTTCCTCAACTTACATAGCAAAACCTGAGAAAATCTAAAGTAATGTAAATAGAAAAACATTTTTTCCATTTTGCAGAAAAAAATGTAGATTATTTTAAAAAATTATTCCAATGTGACAAAAGTTTAAAAATTTAAAAATTAATTTCTAATTAATTTTAACTAATTAACCCTAGTAACAGAAATCCAAAACAAATACTTTTTTCTGAAAATGTATAAATTGTCAACTTTAAAAAGTGTTAAACTGATTTCAAAAAAAATCTATTTTTGGAGCACGTCTAAATTCAAAGCTTGTGAAACAAAAATATGGAATAACTTTAATGAATTACTGAACAATTCAAGCAACAGATAGAGATAATCTGAATTAACTGTAGGTTAATTAGCCTTAAGTATTTAACATATCTACGAAACTGGTCTTGTTCACATGAGGACTATGTAGACACAGTGTTTGAACAAGCTAGTGTATGAATAAAACTGGGAATATTTTCTCACAATATGTTCTCAGTATGTTGCAAAAATGGCTAAAAATCTTCTTTTTTAATATTAAAAAAACTCCACCAAGCAACATGGCCTTGGAAAAAAAGTAATATTGAGACAAATGATTAATGGTACACTTTAATGTGAAGCTATTTGCTGCTATGGTGTTTTACAACACCCAAGAATGCTAGTTAATGATGATAACCATACTAAGTCAAAAGACCCCACAAACAGTTATGGCTTGGTATTATGAGTGATTCTGACTTCGTGGGTCACTATACATAATTAAAATTAAATTTTGAAAGCATGTGCCCATTCTCCTTAAAATTTCTGTGTTTCAAACCAACAGAAAAGTTCCTGAGATAGTTACCCCTATTTCCACAATGGAGTATTGAATGTGCTGAATGTGGGCACATTTTGGGAATGTAGTGTGACCAGTATGTTGTGGGTGCCTTGTTTCCTTGAGGCTTTCTATCACTTTAACCCTATTACTGAATGCATACCTTAAAGAACTCGCGTGACTTCTTATTGGAGCATACAAAAAGTAAAAAATGAAATCAAACTCATTATATTCCATCTTTCTGACGTCAGCAAAATGAGGACCCAGATTGTTGGGGGCAATATGCTGACTCTGTAAACCACTCAGAGAGGGCTGTAAAGCACTATGAAGTGGTATATAAGTCTAGGTGCTATTGCTATATGCTAGGTGAAATGCAATTAACCCTGCTGGCTTATACATTACAAGTAGGAAAAAAAGCTTTTTTAAAACCTAAGAATAGAGCAGGAGTTTCAAATGATTATAGATGGCTAAAAAACAGTGGATGCCTGTGATGAGTTATTTGCATGCTACATGTTAACCTTTTCTGTTTTGCCAAAAGAATTCTCTCTTTTCTTCCATTTCCTGTCCATTCTCTTTCCCTTGCCTCATCTCCATCAAATGTTATTCCAACTTTTTTGTCACCTTCTCTCCCTTAAACAGTTACCTATTATCTTTATCCCAGCCCAGACTTTTTGTTTTCTTTTGTTTTGTTGTTATTGTTGTTTGGGATCTGATGAGCGGAAGGATGAAAGAGTGTGTGTGTGTGTGTGTGTGTCTTTGTGCGCGCACGAGCACGCATTTGGGCACACACTTTTGATTGTTTCTACCTATCAGAGTGGGCTGCAAAAGAAAAAATGGTTGGAAAGATTCATTCATTTTATAAATGGGATATTTTATTTTACAGGCAATTTATTTTATTCAGTAGGTATTAAATTCAGTTAATATTATTTTTCCTGCCGTGCAATTTTCTGGAGTGTGGATCCAGCAGTGCACCTATATACATGATTATTAGAGAAAAAAATACCTCCAGGACTGTATTAAGGACTTGAATAGTCATGGTGACATATTGGGAAAACAGAAACATGTAAAATGTTTGTCTGTATTTAGAAATCATTTTCTTCTAACTATTTTCCATTTCTGGGAAATGGATAATCTTAAAGTCACATTTTTCTTTCTCATAAATAAAATACAAACTGTGAAGGTACATACATAGTTATACAAAGATATGTGTGTGATAGAGAAAAAGAGATGATTAGCATATCCACAGCACATTTTGCAGCCTTTTCATTTAATTGCAGCTTCTATTTGCTGCTATCAGCTTACAAAAATTAAAGTGGAAACAAATTAAAATGTCTATTCTCTAAATGCAATTTACTCTTTCTCCTGCTTTTTTTTTTAGCCATCTCACTCAAAAAGTATAACAACTTTAAAACTCAATACAAACCATTCACAGTTCACACCCCAACAAACTGCTCTCCACTCTAGACTGGTTACACTTGGCAATTCAACTTGAATCCGTTACTTTCCAGCCATTTCCAACAACACTGGGTCTATTTGTTTTGGCTGGTATCTCAAATTTAACATTATTCATACTTTTCAGTCTAGCATACAACTGGCTTCTTCCTAGCCTACAACAAATACTTTCTCTTTACTGGCATTTTCAACCAGGTTATACCTTGTACAAGAACAGATATGTGTTTCTGAAGTGCATATTAAAAATTGACAAGAAAACAAAAAAAACAGGGATATATTTCCAGAAATGTAAGATACAAAATATTTGATTTTATTTTTTTTGCCAGGCAAGGCAGGGTGGTTTATAGTGGATTTTTAAATGTACCCAACTGTTGCTCATTGATTTCCAAATTTTATTTGGCAATATCCCCATTAAATTATATTTAATAAAATTTATTAATTTTGCAGTTGTGGCTTAATATTAGATCAAACTTTAATAAGGTATTTCTCTTTGGCAGTAAAAATGGAGCATCTAAGTCTAACACATGTGCAAATGACACTGGATGATGTTCAAAGGAGCTGGGTTAGTTCTTTAGTAGGATGTAAGTAACTGAATTCTCCAAAGAGGAAATCAGGACAAGTCAAAAAAAAAAAATCAAGAAGGCAGTTAGGGCATCACAAAGCTCAACCTTTCTGTACTTGTCCAAGACAATGTGCAAGCAAAAGAGGTGAGCTTCAATCACGTTGCCACAATAGCCTCTCTTCCTGGATCCTACTAAGAAAGCAAACTAAAGATTGCTTTCTTTAATTGGTATGCTTCATAATTGGCATTAGCATTTAGACTTATATTCTGCTTCACAGTTCTTTACAGCCCTCTAAAAGTGGTTTACAGCATATTGCCAACAATCTGGCTCCTGCAAAATCCAATGGGATGGGTAGAAATGATCAGGGAGAGGCAGTCCTGCAAATAACTCACTCCTATGTTATAAAGTAGCAACTTCACTAGCAACTTGAACTGCACTTAGAAGCATACCAATTCAGCCTATGGAGCAAAGGTGTAATATGCACACATTAAAGGGCACTCATGTGCCACCATTTTCTGAAGCAGCTGCAGCTTCTGGATGCTCTTCAAGAACAATTTCATGAAAGCACATTCCAGTAATCCACTCAAGAGATGGCTAAACCATCAGTAACTGTAAAAAGAATTTTCCACTCCAAGTAAAGGCACAACTGGAATACAATACAAAGCTAAGCAAAATCACCACTAGGCACACAGCCATCTAATCCTCAAACGGGAATTGCAGGTTCAGGAGGACCCTAAAATGGTCCTACTTAATAAGTCCTAGTTTGTTCAGCAAACATTATATTAGGGGAGACCAAAGAGAAAGCAAATAGGTTGAGTTCTTAGCCCATAAGCTCAATTATATTTGTACTGTTTGTCTATACCATAAATATCATAAATATCTCCTGATTTCTCATGCTGAGGAAAATGTTACACATGCAGTTTTAAAGCTCCTACCTCCACCTGGATGAGTTGAGTAGTTCTCTCCCAGTATTACCGGAATGCCTGCTTCTTCCAACAATATCTGCCATTTTTTAATTATATTTATAGAATTATCCTGGTAAGAAAAAGCACCAAAAGGTTAATTTTTAACGTTTAAAGATTAAACGTTAACTGGAACTGGTATTCAAATTATAGTAGTACAGTAAAAGTAAAAATAGATTATTATGAATGTACATACCGTGCTGGAATCATTAAAAACAGACAGTTCAATAGAACCTTGGAAATCTTGATCCAGAACAGACTTCAGACATTCATCCAACCAAGACTCGGCATTATAGACTGGCATAATCACAGACTATCATGAATAAAAATAAATAAACCAGTATGCTGCATTATCATTCTTCAAGTCCGATTTAAACAAATACAAGATTTTTATTATGTATACTATAGAACAATGGTTTCTGAGCAGAAAAAAGTATTATCCTTTTCCTCACAAATGATTCCTTTTTCCTTGTTTAAAACTTGTGCAAACACAATTATATATCTCCCCGTGTTGATGTTTTTCCCTTGTTCTGATCCCTTTTTTCTTTCCAAAACTATCTTGGCTCCTCACTATTATCAGAACTGATCTGGGGACATGCTTGCTCATCTGAGATCAACAAAGAGCAGCTCTTTCTGAATATAATCCTATATAAAGATGCAGATTTCAAACAAACTATTATATTCATATATGCACGGTATATATTTACTAAATTTATATCCCACATTTCATTCAACTGTTGAAAACAGTAATTCTTTTTCAAAAGTTATGTTGGTAACTTTTATTTTAATATCCCCAATCTGCATCAAACAAAATCAGAAACTGTTCTGTAAACGGTATTAACAATATAAGTTATTATAAACTAATTCCAATTTTCATTATTCCAATTACAACTGCATCAGCAACTATTCTTTTTCAGAGTCAAATTTGAGCTACATTATATTTATTCCAGTATTCTTACATAAAAGTACTAATAAACATTGAGGAAATGCAATGTGAATATGCATATTTAAGAGATAACAATCTATGTCATAAGAAAAACAACAGATAGTATAAGGAGTCAATTAATCTGCATCCCAATCTGCCATGGTGTGCACACTTTCCCCCTCTAGCAAGTGTGATGAAGTCTTTTGTTGCACTGAACTTGGATCTCAGAACAGGAGATTATTCTTATAATTGCCCTGGGTTTTAGAGGCACTCGGCATCCACAATTTAGCATAACACAGACAAGCTGCATCATCCTTATAGTCTGAACTGGAAGGGGGTCACAGGGATGGCCTTTGACCTCATGCTGTGCTTTCAAGATGTTTCAAGAACCTTTAAAGCTAAGTGCATCAAAAGCGAAGGCTCTACTCTGCCAACATGTCAAAATAACCACAGGGTCACAGCAGGCAAGCATTTTGGCAGGTTACCAAGGCTCTCAGGAAATTTAGTGAATATTAAGAGCAACTTTCCTAAACTGGTATCCTCCAGATCCCTTTTACTACAGCTCCCACCACCAACAGCAAGTTTAGTCAACTTAAGAGTTTGGATTCCCAATCATACAGATTTTAAAAACAACCAAATGAACATTTTTAAAGAAATATATTATTTTAAAACAATATTTAATACATGATTATTTTCAAGCATTGGTTCTTAGACATCTTCTACAAATGGTTCCCCCACAATTGTTTCTTTTGCTTAAGGCACAAAAAAACGAATCATTTGTGTCATGGCTCAAATTATAAATGGAAAAAAGTCTGTCTTTAGTTGACCTCAGATCCTGTTATTCTATAGACATATTCATACTATTTTCTTGGCAAAAATATGAAGCTGGTTTCAGAATACTCCTTCCTTCCGGTCTCACCTGGTTTATTTTTTCTAGTTCAATCCAGATCAGTTAGGTGCTTCCACTTTCAGTGGAAATAAAGTGAAAAGTCTTAATAAGTAGAAAACTGAAATTACTTTTAAAAGCTGATTAGGAACTAATTATACATAATTAGGACACAAGCCAGTTTTGTGTACTGGTTAAGGCATCAGGCTAGAAACCAGAAGTCCACGAGTTGTAGTATCACCTTAGGCACAAAGTCAGTTTGGTCACCTTGAGCTAGTCACTTTCTCTCAGTCTTAGAAAGTTGGACAGGACTGAACTGTAGAAAATAAAATTATATAAATATGCATGTGATAGAACTGCAGCTGCTATATTATACAATATTGTAAAAGAATAGGAGCAAATCTTAAGCACACTGTTCTCTATTTCAAAATATACAGTTCTGGGGTGTTTTGATCCTTAAAGTACACAAATTTACCCCATTGAAGTCAGTGTATTGCAAATACACATTTGTAACCAATGTGTAGATCTATTCTTCTACACATCTTAATAAAGAAGCATCCTTAAAAATAAATGATGAATTGATGAGTTCAACACTTTGCACCCTTGATTACCATGTCAGTAGCAAGGTCCTTCAGTTAAATATGTACCTTTTTCATGATCAATGATAGTTCATGATCCTATATATATCTGCAATCTTGTATTTGGTATTTCTACACAAAACCAGCCAAGCCACAGTGAATTTGGAAGAAACAGGGAACATACCACTTGAATCCTACACTCTCCTCCCGCTTTCCTGTTGAAAGGAGCAACAGGTTGCAATTCAGTGTTGCCAAAGAAAGGAGATGATGGACTGTGTGAATGGTCTTGCTTGACAAGTCTAGGATCATTTGCACAAACATCGTCTGGTAAAAGGGGAGGTGATTTACCAGCTTCCTGACAGACTGTTTCAGAGACATCCATTTGCAATTATAAAATTCAGAAAAAAATAAACCAAGACAGGATAGGTATAAAAGAAGACATGCAATCAAATAGAACCTGACCTCTCACAAGCAAGAATTATCATTCCACTGGTGATTTTCCCCCTCCCTCTCTCTCAACTCCTGCTATAATTTCGGATTATATAGCTACAAGATAATATCATGATGAAAAAAAGAAGCCCCTAAAAAACTCAAGTGAAGCTCGGAGGAGAGGATGAAGGAAATGCAACAGAGAAATCCAACAGAGAAATTTAAATCATAGAGTTTCACCAATGCCCCACACAGGTAATAGAAGGGGGCACAGAAACAGGAAGAGGCCACCCAGCAGGAAACAGGGGGCGGATAGAAAAAAAGATCGGCGAGTGCAATGGTTTCGGCTGGTGTTTCCTTCCTGTGAACGCTCTCCGATCCGTCCCCCGCCTCCCACACCTCCTCTTTTGCGGGCGCCAGAACTGAACAGGCACGCGCCCATTCACCCGGTTTCGTGGAAGAATAGCGAGAGAAAGGCTAGAGCGGCAGCGGGGGAGGGGCCAAAGGCGGCTGTTTTGTTCCGCCGCCGCTCCGAAAGCAGCAAGCCCGTTTTCAGAGTCGGTGGGAGGTTTAGCGCGGAAATGTAACGCGAGTTAGGCTTATGTGAAAAGTTGCGGGGAGGGAAAGTGTTAGCCCGCGAAGCTAGCGTACTTCTTGGATGCGTCCCCTTTGAGTGCTGTCTCTACTGTGTTACTTGTTTCCTGTAAGAATCGTTTCAACAGGAAAGAAACCCTTTGCACAACCCCCAGATGTTAAATCGCGCAAGGCGCTATTATACTAAGCTATCTCCAATATTTATTTGCTTGCTTGCTTAGTTTGTCAAACATGTACGAGATAACAGGTATAAGTATAAAATGGACATGACCTTTTTACCCGGATCTAATTCTAACTGTCAGCGAGCTTACGCCATACTGAAATATATATTGTAGGGAGTTATCACCCAGCCCTCTCCCAGAAAAATGAAATATCCTAGGAAATATTGAAATGACAGAATATTACATTTCCCTGGATGTGAAAAGGAAGAAACATGTTTAAAGAGAGAATAGTTTCCTGCCTCCACCCACTTTGTCAATGGGCCGTTAAAAAGGCCAAGCCAGTCCCTTTACATAATAAAGAGTTCTCCCCTTCAGCTTCAGGGGGATGGGATTAAGACATAATATTGGCCCTTTATCCAACTCCCCACATGGCATCTGAGAACTCAACCAAATCTGGATTCAAAGCACAGCCTAGAGCAGCGATGGCGAATCGTGTGCCACAAGTGGGGGGAGCGCAGGGGGGTCGTGTGCGGGCATGCCACACCCATAATGCAATGCGTGACCCCCCCCAGTGCACATGCGTGCACAACAGGTGCGACCCCCCCCCATTTTTACATGCTTTTTTCGCCCTCCCCAGGCTCCAGAGGCTTTATAGGAGCCTGGGGAGGGCGAAAAGAGCCTCCCACGCCCCCCCGGAGGCCCTCCGGAGGCTTCAGGGACCATCCGGAGGCTTCTCTGAAGCCTTCGGAGCGCTCAAAACGACTCTCCGAGCAAACCGGAAGTCACTTCCGGATTGCTCGGAGGGTCATTTTAAGTGTTCCAAAGGCTTCAGGGACCATCCGGAGGCTTCTCTGACGCATTTGGAGCGCTTAAAACGACCCTCCGAGCTCTTTTCGCCCTCCCCAGGCTTCTATAAAGCCTCTGGAGCCTGGGGAGGGCGAAAAATGGCTTTAAAAAAGGGTGAAATCAGCTGGCCAGCGCGCACATGCATGGCCCCATGGGAGTCTGACAACCAATCAGAAGACAAGCTCAAGATCAAAGGCCAGAGAGGGCATAAAACCATGGTCTCAGCTTCTCTTCCCCCCTTCTCTTTTTCTCCACCAACATTGAAACATGTGATCACCTTTTCTGTTCAGGACTCAAGCCATGTGCTCCTGTCCACCATTAAAACCATCTTTCCAAGCAGCCTCCATGTCTCGAGTGTCTTTTTCCCCACTTGGAGCCGAACCCAGAAGGACATTTCTTCCAACAATATATATCAAGGTTTTTGACCATGATACAATAAATCAAACAATTGTCTCATTTTCCTATTCGGCAACCTTTAAAAACTTCCGTTCTCTCCCGACGAATCCACGTTTCTTCTTACTCTTTGGAACCACCATCCGCCAATGTGTTTTTCTTCTAGAGAGTCCATCAATTAAAACCCTTTTATCCAACCATGTGTCCTCCAGATGTATTGGATTTTATTAATATTTGAAGTGGTTTTTGTTTTCAGTCTCAAAGCTTACATATGTGTCTATAAATGTTGATGTGGGTAAGCCCCATTTCTTGTTTGCATTAATTGTTGTGAATGATTATTTTTACTGTCTATTATCTTTTCCTAGCTATTTATGTTACTTATAATTTCATTACATTGTCTTATTTTGTTTGTAATGATTGTTAGCCACCAAGAGTGACATGGGTGACCATACTAATAACCAACATATTGTTTTAATTAATCCTTGTTGAAATTTAGGTATTTTTTATTAATGAATGGAGTAAGATTATTTTAAAATGGATTCATATGCATATACTGTTGGGGCTGGGGGGGGTGTATATTGGATGCCTTATAACTTTATCTGCCTAACCCATTTCCCAAGTTTTTGTTGAATATTTAAGTGAATCAATATGCTGTTATAATGTGTGTGGCCACATGCAAGGAAGTTTTGACACTCAAACAAATCCTAACATTTCTTGTTATGACCTTTTGCTTTTAGTATTGCCTACTGTATGATCTTTCTGAAATTTTAGATATTAGTCATAATGCATGTTATCTTCAGGAGAAAAGCCTGAAGTAAATCTTCGTCAGAGTCACTTTTTCCCCTTCCTTTCCAAAGTTGCCTAATTCATGTGTAATGACTGTGTTCACTGTAAAAATGTGAACAATCATAAACTATGTATATGAATACACAGTAACTTTAAAATGATTTCTCTGAAACCAATCCCCACCCAAGGTCATGCCCCATAACAACTTGCTTATGAAAGTACACAGTTGTGCTTTCGCTTGTATAAAATGAAATTTTGGAATTGACTAACACAAGATGTGCTGGCTTCCAGCTTAGTTGACTTGGAAAAAAAGAGATTGCATCAATTCATGGAAATCATGAGGGTAGTGACCATTAGCCATGACAACAATGTGACTGTCTCTAAAGACTAGCTGCTGGGCGAATAGAGGACTTCTTTGTGCAGTTGGTTGGCCATTGTGAGAATAAACTGGAGAACAGACTAGATGGCCAATGCTCCCATCCAGAGATACCAATTCCTCAGGGGTCTCCTTGTATTTTGTTTTACATGTAACTCTTCTATATACATATATGTTTATATTTGGAAGAATTTCAATTTGAAGTTTGTTCCTATTGAGTTTCAGATATGTACATGCATAATGACCTTCATTTGATTATGCTTATTTCAGAAAAAAAGGATCCCTATTTACCTGTACATTATTTCTAAAGTAGATCCTAGAGTTAACTCTTACATTAAGGGAAAAGAATGCACACATTTACCACTCCATATATGTTTATTTTTCCCTTTACTTTTTTGGGGATTTTGTTTTTTTCAAATTGTACTTTAAATGTTGCAGATTGAGCATTTTGTCAGATTGAGTAAACCAGCAGAGATTGCAAGGAAGACAGGGGTTTATTCAATGAATTAAGGCGATACAAGAAAAAATAAATGTTCCTTTTGGTTATGCTATAGCTCTGGAATCTTAAATGTGCTAAACATTTTTTCAGGTTTTTAAATTTGTTCTTTTCCAATGTTTATCCTAGTCACCACATAAGACTTGTCAACAAGGAGGCAAATTCTAGTGAATTTGAGTGCTTCCATCAAAGTGTTATGCAAAAGTATTGCTTCTGAAGCAAGGCTGTCAAACTCCCAGTCTGCGGGCTGGATGCATCACGCACTGGCCATCCCCACGCCTGGTTTAGCAAAGGGGGAAAAAGTCCCGATACATCATATGATATCGCCATGACGACGTGACAACCCTGCTCTGAAGGATTGAGTTATCGTAAACACGGCTGCTGGACAACAACTCCCGGTACAATAATGGAGAAGTTAGAACACACCTTAGTCCTGATTACCATAATGTAATATTAAATATGAGCTTTTATTTTAATAGTTTAAGTTGCTAGATTTCTTCTTTAAAGTTACTTAATTCTTATTCTCTAAAAAATTTCTAATTAGGCTTGTATCCTTGAATTACTGCCTATAAGTCAGTCAGTATCAGCCAGAAGAAGTGTGACAGGTGATGCAGAAAGGGGGATAAATGATGTCACCTATTCATGGCTTTTTTTACCCCCCTCTTGCTTCAGTTATATCCACTATTGGCATGCATCCCTCAATAAACTATATTTAAGGGAATATGCCCTTGATAGGGAGTATAAAACACTTCTTGCCCCAATTTCCATGAAGTTGCTAACCATATTATTTTGCTACATTTGCTTGACTGTGCAAATTCGTTATCACTTGCATGACATTGTTACGCTGAAAAGAGCAATAGGACAGTGTTTTCATTAAACATGCTTTTTTTAAAGTAAGCTCTATTGAATTTATTGGGATTTATTTCTGAACAAAAGAAACTGGTTACATAAGCTAAAATATAAAGGTACATTATAACGGATATCTTTAGAAAATAATGAACAGAATGCACTGAAGGCAACTGCTTAGGCGCATGATTGAACTAACATTTCAGATATGTAATGAAAAAATAAATTAAAGCTATAATAGTGTTGGAAGAAATATTCATCCAGTTTAGTTCCAAGCTGAGAGAAAATGGAGGCTGATTGGAAAGAGGGTCCATTTATTGATGAACAGGACCACATGGGTAGTTTTGTGCATCTGACCACATGGAGTTGAGAGTGAGGAGTTTTTATACCACCTTCTCTTGGGCTTTGAACTTGAGCTTCCTGTTCCTGTGCAAGAATATGTATTCTATTAGCCGTTGTAGGGGTCATAGCTGGCTCTGCTGGTTATCTAAGCTAGTTTGGATGAAGTTTGGAGAGTGATGCAATGTCCTTAGGAGATTGTGAAATGTGATGAGCTCTGCTGCTAGATGGTAGTGGGTTAATCCTACCTTTGTTCAGACCTTGCTGCAGGTCTTAATGGTTTACCAAATCTGCATTTCTAAATAAATAAATAAATAAATAAATAAATAAATAAATAATAAATAAATAAATAAATAAATAAATAAATAATAAATAAATAAATAAATAAATAAATAAATAAATAAATAATAAATAAATAATAAATAAATAAATAAATAAATAAATAAATAAATAAATAAATAAATAAATAAAATTTATTTCTTAGCCGCACCCTCTCCCGAAGGACTCGGGGCGGCGTACAATAAAAAACACATAAAGTACAATATGGACAATACACACACAAAATAAACGAATACGTGTACATGGAGGAGGTAGGCAGATGAATCAAGACAATTAAAAACACAATTTAAAATCCCCTAATAAAATTCCAAAAACCACAAAATTAAAAAACCCGTCAGGAGCAGTGTGAACGAACTATGGTTGAGCCAGGCCAGCTACTTGGAATAGGTGGGTCTTGAGCTTTATCCGGAAGGCGCGGAGGTCAGAGGTGGTCCTAATATCCGGGGGAAGGTCATTCCACAGGGCTGGGCCCGCTACAGAGAAGGCTCTGCTCCTAGACGCTGCCCCCCGACATTGTCTGGTGGATGGCACCTGGAGGAGTCCCTCTCTGTGCGAGCGAATTGGTCGTCCCAGCTCAGTATCTCCTGAGGGAGGTGGGGCAGGGATCTGGGGCTCTGAGTTTCTGCCTCCCTTTTTATTTCTCTTTTAGAGGAAATATTTTATCCTCCCTTTTTTGTAATATTTCTCAAAATATTTCATTCTTCTAGGAGGGGGGTAGCTTTCCACAATAGAATAAATAAGAACATTCTTTTCTCTTTATGGGCATGTGGTGTCTCTGATCTTTACATCATATAAAGTTAAAACATTTATTAAACACTAGAACGTACTTGTAATTTCATATGTGCCTTCTAAATATCAGTATTACAAAATCTTAATAAGACTGTTCATATATTCTGTCTCTAGTTGAGAAAAAATCAATTGGCCAGCCATATATAAATGAATTCAGTATTACAGTGTTAGAATTTTGCTTTCCACTGTATATTTGAGAGGTTAAACATTCTGTTGTATAAGTACAGGAAACATCTGACAACTTAAAATGGGAAAGTGCTTATAGAAATAAATCATAATCTGACAAAGGAATGTACACACAACTGGAAAAAATCCATACCAGACGTCATGCAAGATAAATTGCACATGCAGTGTTATATGCTATTCCAGAAGAAAAGAAGATATGTTATAAAGAGTGTTCAAAGAATAAGACCCACAAATAGATATTCTCACTGGGCTTGACTTTAATGAATGCCACAAGGACTGGAAAGTCAGTCAGTCACATTGTCTCTAACTCTGCCTAAGAGGAAATAAATTAGCTGACTTGTTTAAAATATAGCTGATTTCTACCCTAGTAATAAATAAAAAAGCATGTTCGTTCTTATGCATATTGTCTTTCACTGAATTATGTTCTTAATGTTATCTCTTCATATAGTTCAGATAGCCTTCATTTTAAAAAATCAAAGGTTAGTATTTTTGCTTCTGTGTAAAAATCAACTTCAGCCAAAATCACTTTCTGTGCAATAAAATATTTTAATCATCAAATGATTCTAAATAATTTTGATTATTTTTAAATGTACTAATATTATCCAAGGAACATAGGTGATGCTGGATTACACCTAGTATGGCTCAATGCATCAGTCAAATAGATCAAGAAGTCAATCTCACATTCAGACTCATCTTTTTGAGCATTTGCTATTGAGAGACACATTTTATTTATAAATTTCCTTTGAGACTACTAATTACTCAAAAATCAGATATTAAAACTATCATCTAATCACAATGCTATAATTTAAGCAACATTATTCTTCCAACTTCAAACAAGTCCTGAGAAAAGTGCCATTTTCAATTTCAGCCCATCAGATTCCAGATGTAGTAAGTAGGGTGTTCAATACCAAATAAGTGGTAAATGAGAGAAGGCTCTGAAACTTAAAGTAGCTGTTCTAATCTATGGAAAAACTGATGCTGATTCAACAGTCAACTGAAAATACAGGAATGTGAAGTGCAATCACATTCAAATAAATGTTTCTCTGTTCAGTGCCTAGATTGCAAACACCAGCAATTAAAAAGTATACCTCTCAAAGACCCACCCAATGTAAAGATTGATAAAAGGTAGAAAATAGCAGTAGTTTGGGAAAGATTCAGACAGCCTGATCCACAAATTCTGAACCTAAACCAAAGATTGGAAAGTGACCACAGGAAGATCTACCAAAAATCTGCTGCAACAGTCCATGCAAAATACAAACCCTGAAATAACTGCTTAGTTATCTCAATAAGGAAATGTTTGAATTCTCAGGATAATCAAGAAGTTCATTACCATTAAACTGGCAAGAATCAGAAAAAGTTTGAGGACGAACAATCAGAATGAAAAACAGTAAATTCAGTATTGTGTAGATTTAATTGTTCTTATCACTTTAGATAAGAACAATCCAACTAAAGGCCTCAGCAAAACAATCAGAAAAGGAAGCATGTATCACATCATCCAAAACAGGCACCCAAGAATATAGCCAGATAATGTCAGCTTAACTATGATAGTTAAATTAAAAAGAACAAAATCAAAGAATCCAAAGTCAGATTTCATTGACTCACCGTGATATAAACAGCAACAGACATACTCATTAATATCAGCATTTGAGCAATGTGGTAAGACAATAGGGTATTCCTAACTAGGTGGCACACATATGAAAAAGTAAGAATGTCAGTTGTCATTATGTCTGTTTATATATATATGTCTTAATTAATTAAACCATTGGCCAATCCCCCCTCGGCAGGATGATTATATGTAAAACATGAAAGCAGCAATAAAGACTTTCAGTCAGAATTAATCACTATTAAGATTAATACACTTCCTACTTTTGTTATCGAATATGCAGTACTATGCATTATCAAATATGCACTACTAATTTGGTGATATTGCAATATTCTCACTTCTATTAACCTTTCTCTTTTTAAGTGGGATGTTGCATATTGTAACAATAGGATTGGGTGTTCTTTCTCAACACCATAAGTCATTTTTGCTAATACTGCTGATATTATCTCTTGGACGAGAGAATGTCACTTGTCAATTTTCACAAAAAATAGTATTTCTTTAAAATGTATCATTTCTATATAATTCAAGGTTTAGCTATATGAATACAGAAAATGGATGAAGAACAACATGTATATAAAACTCAGGGCCAGCTGAAATGTGCAATTTGTTCATTTCCCATATTTCAAATATAACTTAATTTCATATCAGATTAAAATGTGTGTCTTTGTATTTCATTGCTCCATTTTGTGTAATTCTCCTTAAAGTTTGAGAAGATAACATTCTAAGTCTGGGATCACACCATGTATAATTTATTTAGCCATGTTTTATTAAAAGCTAAATCTGGGTTCACACAACATGTTGCAAAGGTAGGGGTTTTTGGGGGGGTTGGGGGGCATTTGAAAACATTTCACTTCTCATCCAAGAAGCTTCTTCAGTTCTAACTGACTGGAGGGGGATGGAAAAAAATGTGTATTCTTTGCAGTCACTTGATGGTCATTCTGAAGGTCAGGTCATTAATTATTCCAGAGCAGTTGAGACCATGGGGTTTATCTGTATCCTCAGTTCACCTGAATCAGAATATACATGGGTGTGGAACCTTATTGGGAACTGCTGAATGGACTGCATTGTAAACAGGAGAACTTCCATAGATGTTCAAACAACATGCTAAATAAAAACCTAATCATGTGGTAATCTAATATAATGAACAAATCCAAACAATATATTCCCAGCCTAAAAGTAAAGGAGAAATGTGTGTGCAGTACAAGCGTGACATTAAACACCTTCAACTATAATGCTAGACAATGACAATGCTTGACAAACCTCAGCTCAAAAGTCATTTAAATAATCTGGACCTGCCACTATATGTTACGAACATTTGTTCGTAACTTTGTTAGCAGTGTATTGGAATCGATCAACAAATCAAAAATTATGGATTTTTCAGACATGGAGTTTAGCTGAAAGAGTGATTGTAAAAGTCAAATCAAACCTTTAGTATGGTCATAGACAAGCGTAAGAGTGATTGTACAATACTGGAAAGTGAAATCTATTGCCAGTTTGAATGAATATGGATATGTGCTCTGTTGACATTTGCATTAGTTTAATTTTGATACAGGTGCAGGCAAGCAACATGGTCAAAGCAGTGGTGAAATTCAAACATTTTTACTACTGGTTCTGAGGACATGGCTTGTTGGGCATGGCAGGGGAAAGATACTGCAAAATCCCCATTCCCATCCCACTCTGGGGCCAACGAGAGGTGATATTTACCAGTTCTCCAAACTACTCAAAATTTCCGCTACTGGTTCTTCAGAACCTGTCAGAACCTGCTGAATTTTACCCCTGGGTCAAAGGTCTTGAAGTTGTTAAGTTTTATTTATCACTTCAGAGACTGTATTACTCCTTTAATACAATAGTATGTATTTTTCTGATTAAATTAATTTTAAATGGTGAAATAAAATGAAATAATAAAAATAATTCTCTCACTCTCCATGCACATGTTGAAAAAATGTAAAGCAGTACACTATGTAGCAGTCTAAATTTGACATTATTGTTAAATTCTCTGGTTCAGTAAAAGTATTGTGTGCATGTGTGTGTGTGACACAGAGACCACCTGTCTATCTGTCTATCATATATATAAACTTCCTATTTAGTCTTTTCCTTCAACTATTGGAGAAGGAAAGGATCATACAGAAAATGATATAATTAACTGTGTACTATTTAAATATTGTGATTTCAGATTGAGAGACAGTACAACAAAGACACATTTTTCTAATGCCCAGCTGAGCCAACATGCAATGAATGAGCAAACCATAGTCAATAGAGCAAGTTCAAGACATCACTAAGAATGACTCAAAGAATGTGGACATTGAGAAATATTGGAATGCGCTGCAAAATACCATGGTCCTGGGAAGGTTTATTTTAAAAAAAGAAAGAAAGACATCCCAAAAGAAAATTAATGTTTGTTAGCAAATATTAGAGCCAGGAGAAGGACAGATATTTGAGCCTAACATATGTGTCCATCTCTGTCCAAACAGAACACAAAGTGTGCATCAGAGGAATCAAATTATTTCTACCTCACCCACAGATTAATTAATTTAATATATTTATTAATAATAAATCATTTAATTAATTAAATTAATTAAAATCAGTATATGTGAGATCAAAGTAAAAATTATTATATTATTCAGAGTTCAGTTTGAGTAAAATTTAGCTCTTCCAAGGACAGAGCCAATTTGGTGTAGTAGTTAAGGTGCTGGCCTTGAAAAGAGGCAGAGCCAGGAGACACTGGATTATAGTCACTCCTCTGAGTTTAGGCATGAAAGCTGGCTAGGAGACTTTGAGTCAGTCACTCACCTCATAGGCTTGTTGTTGTGGAGAAAATAGGAGAACAAAGGAATATTGTTCATCACCTTGAGTTGTGTGTGCATGCGTGTATAGTAATAGCAATAGCACTTAGACATATATATCACTTCACAATGCTTTATAGCCCTCTCTAAGCAGTTTACAGATCCAGCATATTGCCCTTCACAATCTGGGTCCTCATTTTACCAACCTCAGAAGAAGGGAAGGCTGGATCAAAACATACAGATTTTTTTTACCAAAATGGAGTGATATTTGTGAGCTCAGATTCTAATGAGGATGAAACCTGCCTAATCTTTAAAAAAAGTTACAGGAGTCTGGCTTCCTTTAAAAAAAAATCCTCAGAATTCTCTAATGTTCTTATGAGAAACAGTTAATCACTTTTTTTTTACCAGGGTATAAAAATTCCAATTGAATATCCCTGTCCATATAATAAACTATTTATCTGTAGTTGGCATTTCTCCTCCCAGCATATTCAACCAACAGTGCAAATTTCTTATAATTCATCGTGAGGCAAACTAGGTAGCAGCTTTTTTTAAAAAAAAAATTCCGATAAAGCTTTGACAATATATGTTTTACAGTATTATAAAAGCAGTTAAAAATAAAACTTAATACTAATAATGGTGGAAATAATGGTTTATGTTCCATTAAACTTGACAATTGTTTTCAGAAGTTATTTTAAAAATAACTTATGCATATGTGAAAAGCAACTGGGTATCACCATAATCTTAATTTCATTGTTAGAATTCTAGGCCAACCAATAGCATAGCTGACTCATCTTTAGGACCCTTATTTAATACATGCATTTGTTCTCAAATGAAATAATATACTTTTCCTGGCCATGTTGTTATCTGATTAGTTGGGTATAATCCTCAATGTACTCATTCTTACCTCAGTAAGAGGCTGCTGGAACTAAGCAAACATTTTCTCTCATTTACTAAGGCATCTCCTTTGTCCCAGCTCAGAGCAAATAAGTCATGGAGACAAATAGCAGTCCAGCAATTGTCAAAACACACCTGAAGTACTTTATGTTGGTTTTATCATTCAGGAAATGATTGATATACAATATTTGTCCTATGACTTCCTGAGATATCTATAGAAACAGGTTTTCAGAAAGAGAGGAAGAGAGGGAGGGAGAGGGAGGGAGAGAGAGATTGGTGAAGGTGAAGAGGCACCTTCAGTGATGGAAGATTTCCCATTTGAATCAGATTGGGCTTTTAAAGTTCTTTTAAATTGTAAACTTGAGGTTAGTCAGTATACCTTTTTTGGCTTGCTAGTGGAATAAAATGCTTGAATTAAATCAATAAAGATTTATTCAGTTAACTGTGTGGAAGAATAGGGAAAAGAGCTTGTGAGCATCATTCATTGAGTCAATGTTAGCAAGATAGATGTTTCCCCCTTTTAGCTGCAAATGATTGGTCATTTAATGTACAGGTAAAATTAATTAAACAAAAGTGATGCTTGTTCCTATTTTTAAAAGTGTTGTCTAAATAATCTGTCAGATTAGTAAATATAATCATCAGGAATATCTCCAGCCGATCTAATCCTGCCAGCATGCATGGCGATTTGAGATCACATGCTGTTTGTCTTAAATGACTTCTCTTGCATAAATGACTAATTCCAAAAATGATGATCGGATAAGATTATGAATTGAAATTATATACACTCACCTATTAAATTATGTGCATATGAGATAAATTAATTACTTTAGGCATATGTGATTAGACACAAATATTTGTTATTAGGCAATATTTTAGAGCTTCGCCAAACTTATTAGACAGTCTGTAGCTAACCATATTATATCAACCCTCCCATTTCTCAATTTAATTAAGAGCTAATTACATTTTATGTAATTTATATCAACAGGGGAGCCTCCTATATAGATGGCTGATTAAGACTGTATCTCTCCTTTGAAATGCTTCTCAGTGGAACATGATTGAATAGGTCATGTACCATGGCGCTACCAACCTCCATTTACTCTTTCTGCCTTGCTCTGTAAATAGCTTTGAATGAGTCACATAGATGAAGATTAAATTAAAGCACAAATGCAGTTGATAGTGTACTGAGTTCACTCTAAAATCAAATATACATTTCTTAAGGACCTGTTCAAGGAAATGTTCCATTTCCTTGGAAGAGGGTATTTGCCTGTAAGTAATCAAACCCAGCCTCCTGCACAGGGTAGACTTTATATTAATTCTATTTCTTTGATAGCCTTGATATTAAATACTTTTGTTTCTCTATACATTCATAGTTTCATTGGCATTGAATTACAGTTCCCAGCCAGTTTTGCATGATGAGGACACTTCTTGCTGACCAAGATTTATTCCATTATATTAGGTACAGGATAGTATGAAGAGTAATATATCCAAAGAATGATGTAATGATGGGCAAGAAGTTTTGTCAATGCTATAATCTCTCAAATTAAGAATAAGCAATCTTTTAGAGCAATTGGATATATTTGGAACATTGAAAACATAATGTTAATGGTAACAAAATGGTTGCCATTAACAGGAGATTTTGGCATTCATAACTTATGTTTTGGTAAATTACTGACACTAGTTGTGATCAGTAATAAATATCCATTTACAACAGACAAAAATTGAGGACATTGCCATTAACTTTCCAGGAAGCTGTACTATACTAGCTTACTTGTTTCTTTATTTCTAGGGGTTGATTTGGAAGAAAAGAGGGAGTTGAAGGTATCTGTGGATGCAATGTTTTTGATATGAAGGCAAATATCCCTCTGGAATATATACAGGAATTGTATACTATAAAACGTAACTCAATATCTTAAGGTTTTCAGGGCAGAGATGTCAGTTATGTCAACTACTAATCAATGTATTACAAAGCCAGTGAGCACACAAATGAAGACACTGTTGAAAGGTAAGGAAGGATGGGAAGACCATTGGCATCAAAAAGAACTGCACTCTCATGCCGATAATGGGCAATTCACAATTCAATGTTGCTTCATTTCTGTTTGCTGTAACAATGCTTACCTAAGTGTCTGTGACTGAGAGAGTCTAAGCCTAGGAGCCATGTTAAGCGATCTGAAGTTGGGAAAACGAAACGTAATGCCTCTTCCTAGAGTGAGGAGTCAGTGTGCACACAATTTCTGCAACTCCTTAAACTGGGCCCATGTTGCTGTGTTCCATAGCAGCAACAATAGCAGCATGGTTCCAGGAAATGTTACATTTGGTTCAAAGAGTTGCCGAAAGTTACATGGGCATGCCTTAGCACGTTTCAAAGCATTATATTTTGCCTCTGAATCTGAATTGCTGCGTGTGTACTATTGGATTAACCTCACTCATTTATTTCCATTTTACATATTACAACATATGAAGATATTTTTCTATCATGCACAAGAATCCTTTCATGAACACAACAGGCAATAATTCAGTGGACATATGTAGAAAAATGAAGAATTATCAAATTGCAAAGTTGGAAGGCACTATAAGTATCATCTGGTCCAACCCTCAGGATTCTGAAAAACCATTTAAACCATGAGGGGTGGCTGTCCAATCTCTACTTAAAAAACCCGATATGATTTTGGAAATCTGAATGCCTAAAACAAAACAAAAAAACCAGCACAATCAAGTGGAAAGGAATGCAACAGCCAGCAATGGTCATGACAAAAAAAAAAAAAAACCTCAGAGTTTGATAAAAAAAAATAGTATAATTCAATTACCTTTGTAGCAGAGAATGCTGGAAAAGAAAAGAAAATCTGACAATGCTTAGCAAACAAAGATGAGCAATATTTCTGGTTTCTAGAAATTAATCTTGACTTGACGGAGACAGAAATGTCTCCCATGGTGAAAAACAACCCTTCATTATGATATCTAAACATTGCCTTCCAGATAATCATTGTATTGTAACTTCTGTTTCAGAAATGTTTTACAAGTAATTATGGCTCATGTGATGTTTGTCATTGGTGAAGTTCTAGACCAAAGATTATGTAACATTTGCAATGGTGAAACTTCACAGACTATAGACGTTTAATTTATCTTCCATCTATAAACTCTGTAAAGGAGGATCTGAAAAAGAAAATGGGATTCTATTTTCATAGAAGCAGCGTATTTTGTTTTAAAATGAATAAGCTACAGACTGGGTTCACACACATGGTAAATCATTGTTTAAGCATAATTTAGTTTAAATAAACCACAATAGCTGGAAAACTTCAGCCTAATGAGCCATGAAGTGCGCTTCAGAATGGCAGGATATACACTAAGGCAAAACTATTTTTAATTCATGTGCAGATACTTGCTACTCAAAGCCGTTTAAGCTCAGTAGAGAGATTTTACTCAATAGCAGATCAGGGCAGTCCACAAGGCATTTTCTGGAGACTATAAGGATCAGAGAGGCTTATAGTGGAAAAAGCATTTTTTTCCAATAAGCCAGTGCCAAGCTGTTTAATCAAAAATTATACAAATGAAGGTAAATACATGTGTCTCAGGATAATGTTGCATGATGCAATCTGGGTCAGTCATCGGGACCAGAGGTTTAATCTTCCAAGCTTTTGGACTCATGCTTGATCCCATCCTCAAGGAAGCTCTCTCTCTCTCTATCACAATCTGGCCCAGATTGGACCCTGCAAAAATTACGGTATACTTTGAAAATGAGCCCATGCCTAATAGCAACTCTGACATAAACTTCCCTTTGAGACTGTATTGATCAATCTAGTGGCTACATTCTGCATCACCAACTATCTCGGTCCCCCAAAATACAATTATAGGGCGACCATATTTTAATAGCAATTGTCTAGGTCAGTTTAAAGACAATAATCCCTAACGCTGCCCTCATCTCCGTATTTTGTTCCAGGTACTGTAGTTCAGGTACTTACTTTGGCTTTCTCCCAACTGTGGTCTCTCTTGAAATGTTAGGATTTTAACCTCCAAACTTCCCAGCCAACTTCATCTTCAACACATTTGGAGCTGAGAGGACTAGAAAAATGAAGCTGCAAAATCTTTGCATTCTGCTTTCTCCATGACTGATTCCTCCAGCTGTGCAAATGATGGTTTTGAAGAGTAAAAAGGCTTGAAAGTACTAGAGCAACAAAAGAATTCTAGCAGAGGATTTCGAAGAAAAAGTATTGACACTAAATCTATGGGCATTCTTTTAGACCTAGATTAAAAGTACTCTTTTGTCATTGATTAACGAGATTAAAAACATGGAAATAATCCCTGGTGGCAATGCTGAAATACTTAGTCCCTTGATTCTAGCCAGCATCTACACAGTAGTACAAATATCTGAATTTGGCTGGTGCTTTTCAGCCTTGCTTTGAAAAGAGAAGTAAAGAATTGCAAAATCATTGAACAAATTTATATATAAAATGCAAAAAATATTTTTTTCAATCTTGTAATGTTGCAATTGTTACAATATAGAATTGGTTTTTTCCCTAGTTCTGACTCCATTTTGACTCTATTTTGGTTAAGTATCAGATTTGTTTAACTTACTCTTGCTATTATTGTGTCAAAATCCTGGGATTTTGCTTTCAGTGTAACTTCATGAGCTGGCTTTGTCTCTTGGTCTTTGATTATAAGAGCTTCCTGCCCAGCTCTGGAATTGCAATACCTTGTTTATTTGCCACACTTCTGAACTCTTGTACTGAAGTCTGCTGGTTGCATTGCCAATATCTAGGCTGGCTGGATATTTTGCAGCAAATGAAAAAATAAATCTGCCAAGAGGATGTGCATCAAGATAAATATCTGTTTTAACAGCCCCATAAATGGTTTGTAAAACAGGAAATTAATGTTTATTAGATGCAAGGTTAACCATAGGTTATCTTGTTTTTAATGTACAGGTCATCTGTGCTGAAATAAAGTTTCCAAGGGAAGGAATAACATTATACACATAAATATATATATAGACATACATACACATCTAAATCATTAACATCTCTTCAGAAAGTACTATAGCTCTTTCTTACAAACATTTTTTGTGAACTGCAAGCAAAATTGATTTGAGGTTTGGAGTAAACCACTAGCCTACACATTCAAGTATTCGTGTAAAATCCTGACACATCAGACTCCACATATTCCAGCATTCCTTTTCCAGCAATGGTTAACTATTTTCTAGACTAGCTGGGCCTTTGAGCTCATCCAGTATGATTATTAATGGTTAACAAGCTACTTTTTATTCAATCAAAACCCTATGATTTTTCAGGACAATCCTATTTTCTAAAAATCAAGGTATTGACTGAATTCATGAAACATACTAATCATGGCATGGAGCACATTCAAACAACTTTTTAATTCTTACTTAAGGTTTTCTTAAGTGAGTTGCTCAGCTACCATGAGCAAACCATTTCTATCTGGACTAAAGAAAATAAAAAGCAGATTTATCCTTATTGGAAAAATATATATCCAGATGACTGATTATCTGTCCTTTTGTCCATCCATCTATCCATGCATTCATCTATGGAAATACGAACCCCTACCTTGTTTAGTTAGTGCAATAGCAAATTGAATGGTAGCTGAATTTACTAGGTTGGTCAGTCAGTTGTTCATTTATTTATTTTTATTCATTTAGTATGCAACAGAAACAAGCAAAATAAAAACTGTCTAGCAGCTGAATCAGAATCAATCTACTCTGTGCAGGCTTGTATGAAAGACAAAAGTGGAGCAATGAAGAAGTAGTTCAATTTTAGTACCATAATGCAGTAACATTTTTCCATCACCATCAGCTAACTATTTATTTAGATACTGATAAACATCAGGCCACACTAAGTGCTGCTTAACCAATAAATCACAGTTAACGTACCACCTATAGTTAATAATTTTTCCGTCATAACGCCGAGATTTAAACAAAGGATGCCAATCTGCAAACATCTGTAGTACTTCATACCAAGTGGTTGATTTTAGACAAATGATGCTTGCTTAAGATTCAGATATCTATCAAAACCACTGCCAGTAAAGCTGGCAAAATAGAAGAGTAGAGACCAGTTTCCCCATTCAAATGTGCAATACAATCTGGAGTTTTCGCTGGACTCACAACTCTCCTCAATTATCAGGTGGCAGTTGTGGCCAGGAAAACCTTTGCACAGCTTCATCCGGTACAACAGTCACACCATTTCCTGGATCAGGATGTCACTCAGAAAAAAAAAACTCATGCCTTGATCACCTCTTAGCTTGTCTACTGTAATATACTCTACATGGAGTTGGCCTTGAAGACCATTCAGAAGATTCCACTCTACATGGAGCTGGCCTTGAAGACCATTCAGAAGAATGGGAAAGGATGCAGTGGTGCAGGCATTGAGGCCATGCATTGGATGCTCATATGAATCCTTGCTTTGTTACCACTTTGTTTCAAGGTATGGTTCAAGGTGCTAGTTATGACTATAAAGTCTTATATGGCATAGAAATTGGTTACGTGAGGAACTGCCTGTCTTCTGTTTTCTGTCCGTCCAGTTCAAGCATACACTGCTGGTATACTCTTTTTCTCTCTTAATTAAACAGAGTCATATATTGGAACCTAAAAAATGTGCCTTCTTTGTTCCACACCTGCCCTCTGGAATGAGGTCCCACCCCACCCCAAATTCAAGGCAAATTTCATCATAATGATGTTCTAAACTCATGGAGTAATTCTTTGTAAATTATTTATTGTGCATACTATGGAGATTCCTGTGGCCTTTCTTCCTGGAATCAGCTGAACCCAAGTGGAGCCTAATCCCAATCTCTGGTTTCCAATTTTGTCCACTATTGGGCAGAGGGGCTGAACCTACATCACACATCTATAGTTTGCTTCATTGCATAGTTCTTAATAACATGCAGCTTCCTCAATTACACAGTGGAAACTTCAATACTAAATATCTAGTTCAAGATCGTACATAACCTTTATTGTACAACAAATTCTATGATATAATCTGCAATTACTTCTCTTTTTTTTCTAATATTACAGCAGTAGCACTTAGACTTATATACCACTTTATAGTGCTTTACAGGCCTTTCTAAGTGGTTTACGGAGTGAACATATTGCCCCCAACAATCTGAGCCCTCATTTTACCACTTCGGAAGGATGAAAGGTTAAGTAAGCCTTGAGACAGTCAGGATCAAACTGCTGGCTTAATTTTATATGAAAAATATGAAAAAGTTGAATAATTTATTCCTTGTAATATTGATATTCTAAATTGTAATGAATACTGACAGTATATTTTTCTTTTCTATGTTATTAATATTCTAAGTTAGAGGTGTAAAACTTGCATCCTCATGGCAGTGTCACGTGACGTATTGTGACTCCCCCCCTTTACTAAACTGGCCGTGGCCGTGGCCAGTGCATGATGCATCTGGCCCACGGGCTGCAAGTTTGACAGCCCTGCTCTAAGTAATTAAAAAAAATAGAATGTCAATAATTAATACTGCACAAATATCATTGTATTGAAACAAAATAATGTATGAAGAGTTACAGCTGTGCAATACCAATAATAGAATAATAATAATGTGTACCTTCCCATTCACAAAGTCTTCTTTATTATGCTTGGATATACACATCTTTTAAAACAAGCAGCAATAGTCAATGGAATTCTCAGTCCACTTCAAACAAGACACACCCACGTTAGTAAAAGGGGAAGCTGTGATCACTTTGAATTTCCAAGTTATTATAAGCAACCTCAAAAATTAAATCCTTTATGTTCAGCCTCCCCAATCCAGTTCCCTTTTAATGTGCTAAACTATAACTCCCATTCTCTCTTGCAAAATCAATTAAAGATAAAACTTTAACAAATCCGGAGCACATCATAATCATTAATTATATTATTTGGGGTCTTGAAATCCAAAGTGTCCTGTTTTGTTTACATTTCAGAAAGACTGTCCCATGGTTTCCCCAGCTTTCTATTCCTTATTGGTGAACCACAATTCTTTTTTCCTTGCTCCATCATGATTACTGTAGGTACATGTCAGTCTATTCTTAAAGAGATGGGGGCAACATGCTAATCAACCATTTTTCTTTCTGTAAATATTTGTGGTTAAAGTAAAACTTACACTGTTCCCATTTAATATTTGTCAATGAGTTAATTTATCCTCTTTAGCTTAGTTCGGCATGTAAGCTAGCACATGCATTCAACACCTTTGGAATACACCCCATTTGTTGCCTAGATATCTGCAAGCCAGAGGTGGGTTGTTACTGGTTCGTATCGATTCAGGTGAACCCGTAGTGGAAATTGTGACTGGGTCACCGAACCGATAGGGACAGCAGGCTTACCATGCCCTTGAATCATTTCCCTGGTCACCGTGGCATTTTATTTTTTTTTGGCATTTGTAATGTTCTGCGCATGCGCAGACCTATTTACAGGCAACTGTGCAAAGCGCCCGCGCACCTAACTGGCAGTAACTCCGGCAGCAACCCACCCCTGCTACAGGCATGAAAAGGCCAGTTTGGATGGTGATGTTGTTCTTAGAGTCTTTGAAGACACCCTTCTCCCTCGTGAATACTGCTGCTTTACTGAGTTTCCTTTGTATGCATTTGTTTATATGTGATTCATTGTACGTATACTTGTGAAAAAAATGCAGGAAAAGTACAGATAGCAAGTGCTCTTAAGCTCAAGTGATTTACTCACAGGAGTGTTACTGTATAAAATATAAGAGGCATATAAGAGATTCTATGAAACTGTTGAAAGAAATGTCCTTCTGGGTTCAGCTCCAAGTGGGGAAAAAGACACTGGAGACATGGAGGCTGCTTGGAAAGGTGGTTTAATGGTGGACAGGACCACATGGCTTGAGTCCTGAACAGAAAAGGTGATCACATGCTTCAACATTGGGTGGAGAAGAACAGAAGGGGCCGAGGAAGGGGTTTGTTGGACTTTTTATGATCTTTTCAGCCCCACCTCTCTGTTTCCTGTTCCTTTGTAAGACATGTATTCTGATTGGTTGCCAGACTCCCATGGGGCCACAGGGGCAACTCTCTAAGCTGTGTTTTGAATCCAGGTTTGGTTGAGTTCTCAGATGCCATGTGGTGAGTGGGCAAAGGCTAATCATGCCTTAATCCCATCACCCTGGAGCTGAAGGGGAGAACTCTTTATTATGTAAAGAAACTGGCTTGGGCATCTTAATGGCCCATTGACCAAGGGGGTGGGGGCAGGAAGCTGCAGGGAGTTACTCTGTCTTTAAAACATGTTTCTCCCTTTTCACATCCAGGGAAATGTAATATTCTGCCTTTTCAATATTTCCTAGGATATTTCATTTTTCTAGGAGAGGGCTGGGTGATAACTTTCTACAAAACTTTGACAAACTAGGCATCTCTAGACCTGCCTCTCTATGTTTCATTAAAGTTTCACAGAAAACCTTGATGAAAGGAAGCATGAGAGTTTCTTTGCATTCTACTCAAGTGAACAGGTCTGTTTATTTAATATTTGGGATTATGACCTAGGCTGATGTTTGTGATAAGCAATCTTTTAGAAATGAACTCTGAAACATTGCCCTAAGTAAATACATATGTAATATTATTTGTAACTAAAAAACTGCTTTCCTCCTCCTCCTCCTCCTCCTCCTCCTCCTCCTCCTCCTCCTCCTCCTCCTCCTCGTTCTTACAGCCAGACTCTTGTGGGCTATAAAGCATTCTTGAAGAGAAAATTAAAGTCCTGAGAAGGCAAGTTCACATTATGAGACAAGCCGAAGAAAACAAAGTATTGTGCAATATTTCATCTCAGAATGCTGCTGTTTGATAGTGTTTTTGTCTGGTAATTAGATGTTTCATCTACTGCATTATCATTTGATGCAATTAAATGTAAGCCACATTGGAACTTTGCAATCAACTGATTTAGTTTTTCAAACAAACAAAAACCATAATTTGCAATACAAAATTGACATGGAAAAAAAATTCCACAAATAGATGGTCATACAATTATAAGATTGAAGCCTATTCCCTCATAAGCACTATGGGAACATAATCCACAAACCAGAAGAGAGTAACCTGTATTTCACAAGTATTAACAATACCACCAGGGGTGTAATGGGCTCTTTGCAAAACAGCACCAGTGCTGATGAACTAGACTGCAGTTTTTCATTTGGTTTGCCCACCCCATATTGTATTCATGAGCTTTTTGATGCTACCTTTGTGTATCTGTGTGCTGTTTGGGGGGGCGGGGGAGATAATACAGGTAGTCCTCAATTTCCAACCATTCATTTAGTATCCTTTTGAAGTTAACAGAAAAAAAATGACTTACAACAGGTTCACATACTTACAAGTCACAGCGTTCTTAGCGTGATGCATTCAAAATTCAGGAACAGGAATGTATGATGATTGCAGTATTCCAAGATCATGTGATCACCATTTGTGACCTTCCCAGCCGACTTCCAATAAGCAGAGTCAATGTGGAAAGCCAGATTCACTTATCAACGGCAATGATTTGCTTAACAACCATGGCAACAAAGATGATAAAATCAGGCACGACTCATTTAACAATCGCCTTGCTTAGTAACAGAAATTCTGGTCCCAACTGCGGTCATAAGTCAAGGACTACCTGTATTCCCAACTACTACTTCAATACTATGAGAATAAGATACAGTATTGAGGGCAAGATTAATTTGACTTCCATAGTTGCGTGGAAATAGCTAATTTAAGACAAGACAATATTATTTGGGAGTGATATTTCTAATTTAAAACATACTAAGCTATGAACTGTTTTATTTAAATTCAGATGTGAATTCATGGATTGTGATAATAAGTCTTTGATTTTCCTTCAGCTCTTCTTTCAGGTGGTGCCTGCCATATTTCTTCATTCAAGACTACAATCTTCATTATCCACAGCTGTCAGGTCACTGAAAGCTTATCCTGAAAGGTGGGGATAATGGATTTATAGTCTGAATTGTTAGTGTTGTTTTTATTACAGTTACTGAAATTCCACTTTTTTCAACAACATAGTATGATTTTAAAACAAAAACTCATTCAGCATTCATCCCTCAGTGACATAGATAGTAATAGTTTCATTCCCTACAAGCATTTGCCTTGCTTCTGCAAAATCTTCCAACATCCATGGCGGCACCGTGATTAGGATGGTTAGAATGCAGTATTGCAGGCCAACTCTACCAACTGTCAGGAATTTAATCCTGACCAGCTCAAGGTTGACTCAGCCTTCCGAGGTCAGGAAAATGAGGATCCAGATTTTTGGGGGCAATATGCTGACTCTGTAAACTTCTTAGAGAGGGCGGGAAAGCACTATAGAACAATATATAAGTCTAAATGCTGTTGCTATCACAAAGTTGAAAATTGGCAGCAAATGCTGGGAATTAAATGCAGCTTCTCTTAGACATTTAGTAGAAAACAAAAGAAAACATGCAGATAATTTACCAAAGAGGTTAAACATAATGTAAGAATCTCCTCAATCTCCTCCTAAACATTCCCCCAACTGGACAAAAAGAGTTCAAACATCCTGTCCTTTCTCCTCCAGTGACTTTATTAAGAATTGGTGCAATCTGGTCAACAAGAAGCAGTTTAGATATATTATTTACGACAGTATTAATGTACATATTTCTAAATATATGCAACAGGTTTCATTTCCTAGTGAGCAATTGCTCCACAAATGAAGAATAAGATTTCCTTCCAAAGACCTCTAAAGGACCTCTGTATATAATGTCCTTAAAAAACGGATGTGTAGTTCTTACTTCCTTTTAACACATTTTGAGAGCTCTGTTCAATTAAAAAAGTTAGAATAGCATTGTCCTTTTGCAGTTAAGCTTTACAATAATGGTATTGGGTAATTGGCCAGACTTGTTCATAGGAGTGGGCTTCAAAAATTGCAGCAACAGGTTTGCTGCCTCGTTGCTGAGTGGGTGTGACCATGGTGGGCATGGCCTACTCAGCACCAGGGGGGGGGAAGATGATTTTTGCCCTCCCCAGGCTCTGGAGGGTTTCCTTGAGCCTCCAGGAGGGCAAAACTCCTTCCCCTGGGTTCTGAAGGCCCTCTGGAGGCTGGAAACAGGCCCGTTTCTGGACTTCCGGAAGCTCCGGTAGGCCCGTTTCCCACTTTCTGAACCTCCATATGGGTCCTGCACTTACCTGGCATGATGAACGGGCTGTGTGGAGACTCCTGGGAGGGGAGGATCAAGGTGGGAGGGGCGTGTTGGAGTGGGTGTGGCCAGCTAGGGGTGGCATTTGGCGGTTCGCCGAATTAGGCAGAATCCTAGCTAGAGAATTGCCCGAACCCTTGCGAACCCCCAGCATCCCACCCTGCTATTCATTTCCACCAATCTTCTTTTCCATTGCAATACCAACTCCTACTTAGTATACATATTTATGTTGAATCCATCAGGATGTTTTTAAACAATATCTGTGCCAGTCAGCTTTTTGTGTGGTGCACTGAGGCACAAATTAAGACCAACTTTAAATAGCATGTTGTTGATGCTATTTAATTACACAATTAACACTTTAAACGGTCACAACTGCATAATTTCAGATTCCACATCAACATTATTTTAAGTGCCTTCTCGCTCCAGGTTCAGAAACAGATCTTTAACTGGGCTTGTACTTCAACTTACATCAGAAATCTGTTTGTATAGGTGTGTGGACAAAGATGTATTATAAGTAAAATATAAATAAAAATATCCAGGAAGAAACTGTATACACTTCACAAATAATTCAGAAGAAGTGGACCTTGAAGAAATGAACCCAGAAACTGTACCTGCCTGTTATTCATTAAAATTTGAGTTCACTGTTTGAGCTTCAAATAGAATGTGCCTTTTTGATGAATCAGATTTTTTTTGCAGATTACTACTAATAAGTTGTTCCAGCAGAGATCAATATCTCTTCACCGATGAGCACATGTGAAGCTACAGTTTGTTTAAAGGGGGCTTCTCTAACTGAATTTATGAATCACAGTGATTGGGATGACACATTATTCTGAATGAAAATTAAGCAGGACATACGATATAGTTTAGTACAATAAGTAAGGCCAGCCACTTGTGGTTGATTTGATTAGCAAGCACGGTAAATAGATGCAATTAGCAGGTACTTTCTTTGTAAGCAGCTATGATCCTTAGAGTGGAATATAGTACCTGCAAGTGGAAACTAATTATTTTGATCCATTTTATTCTAGAATCAAGGTCCCACATGGTTATTGAACCTGCTCCTATTGGATAACACTTGCTAGAAGAAAGGCCAGAAGATTCTGTTCTGCTTATTGTAACCTCTCACCAACTTTTGATACCAATGGACATGTTATCTGATGAACTGACATTTCTGGGTAATACATGAGCATACTGAGAGATACCCAGAGTTGCGGTTCTTAAAATGGAGATCTTAATCTGAGTAAGGTTCAGTAAATTGAGACTTGCCTGCCACTCATCAAGTGTGCCTCATTCAGCAATGCATTAAGTGATTTACACCAATCATGCTATAAACTCAAAGGCAAGTCCATAGTTGTATTTATCTGATTTATAAGTTTAATTTGCATGATGTTGTCACAACAAACATGTCATCCTTTGCTTCACTGAAGTTTCATTCTTCCCACTCAGTTTTGTGTTCAAATGCTGGTGCTTTTTAGAGTGACAACTTTTCAAGCCACTTCTCCTTAACTGCATGCTGATGCCCAGATATAATGCTCAGAGGTGGCTTCAAATAGGAATTCAGTAATGTAATGTCAGTTTGTAATGGTCGTAAGCCATATTTGCTGGCAATGCAGCCCTCCGCTCTGGTGCACATCCACTCACCGGCCAGCTGATTTTTGGCCTTCCAGAAGGCCAGGTGAGGCCGTTTTCGCCCTCCCCAGGCTTTAGGAAAGCCTCCGGAGCCTGAGGAGGGCAAAAAACAGGCCCAATGGGCCAACCAGAAGTTCTTTCCCAAACTTCCAATTGGGGGCCGTTGGGCTGTTTTTCACCCACCCTCAGGAAAGCCTCTGGAACCTGGGAAGGGTGAAAAACAGGCCCAACGAACTTCTGGTTGACCCATTGGGCCTGTTTTTCGCCCTCCCCAGGCTCCGAAGGCTTTCCTGAAGCCTGGGGAGGGTGAAAACGGCCTAACAGGCAAACCGGAAGTTCGTTACCGAACTTTTAGGAAAGCTTCTGGAGCCTGGGGAGGGCAAAAACTTTCCCCCGTGGGGGGGCACATGCACATGTGTGGGGCGTGTCGTGCGCATATGAGCAGGTAGGTGGTCACGTGCGCATGCATGTTAACATACGTGCACACAATTTTGGTACACCTTTAGAAAAAGCCATCACTGTTCTATACTGTATAGTTAATGTAGAAGTACTAAAAGTGAGAAATATCTTCGAAGCTTTGATCACTAGCCCTACTGGGCTTTTGTATGTCTTGTATGTTTGGGATGGACCTGTTTGCTCCTGACGCTTGTCTCTTGCCTATAGTGGACATTTGTGATGTGCAGGCCTGGATTTTGGCCTCAGTCTTGCCCTACTTGTACCAAGGGAAGCTAGGAGTTGGCATGCATGAAGAGGGGCTTCACAGTTGCTTCTCGATTTTTTTTATAAAAATGTCAAAGCTTCTCCCTTCTTTATGTCTCACATCACAGACTGCCTTGAATTTTATTATTTTAAACAACATGCATTTCTTTAAAAAAACGAGAAACACTCCTAGCAGAAGTTCCACTGTTCTTTTAGCTTCCTCTTTCTTAAAACACCCTAAACGGGAGCAGCAAACGTTTAAAATTCGCTATAGAGGCCTGCGAGGGTCCCCCATAAGAAAAGCTTATCGGCAGTTGTATTCAACTGACTAACGTCACTCTGAAAACTTTTCGGCTTTAGTTAGAAAAGCGAAGTTAAGAAAGGCCAGGAGGGCACGGAATCCGCTCCGTGAAAAGAAATCCAGTGCCGGTTTTAACCGCGGTCTCTGGAGTGGGTGGTTTCCGAGGCGCAGCGGCTCCCCGCCCTCCACTAAGCTTGGGACGCGGAGCGAGCGCCGGCTTAGGAGAGCGAAGGCACTGTTGAGCCGAGTGGCTGGACGGTGGGGATGGGCTCGCGCTAGCGGTTTGCTCCGGCTCCGGTTTGCTCTCGTCATGTAAGCGCAGGCTACGGGCGCTCTCCTCTTTTTCCCTCCTCTGCTGGATCCGTTCTAGGGCAGCCCCGGCGGGGATCATGCGGAGAGCCCCGGCGCCCGGGCTGCTGCTCCCGCCGCCGTCACCGCTGTTGCTGCTGCTGGGCTTTTTGGTACTGGACAGGGGCTGCACGGCGCAATACTCGAGCGACTTATGCAGTTGGAGAGGAAGGTAAGAAGTTGCTCGCCGGGCAAGGGGCTGCGGGAGGTTGTGCGGGCTGGCCAACACGCTGTAAGGTGTGTTTCCAAAGGTTGGGTCTTTGTCCGGGCATATCCCCGTTCCTGGGATCTTGTTTCCCAGGTGCGCTCCTGAGGAACTCTAAACTTCAGGACACCCCCCTCCCCTTCCCCGATCCTATTTTTCTGTGAGTTGGCGTTGCTAAATCGGAGGCGATTAACGCTGCTTTTAAAGAGAACAAGGACCCTTGGGGAATCTTTCCTTCCTCTTATGGAGGTGGGTGGGGGTGGAGGGAGAGATGAAACCCTACTTTGTAGAGGGTCGCTTTTCTTTTTCTTTTTCCTTCAAGTCTGTTTTCCCCTCTGTTGCGATTGGAGAGTTGGAATGGGGTTCACAGCGAAACGGCTGCCAGGCTTGGAAATCTTGGATCCAGGAGGGCTGGTTCTCTTCCTCCCCCGATCCCGCTCCCCTCCCCTTATTTCATCCCAGAATTGCCGCGTGTGCGTGTTTGGGAGTAGCTATTGGGGTGGTGGTGGTGGTATTGAATCTTAGCCGTCCTCGAAACCGTTCTTCGGAGAAGTTTTGTTCGGAAAGGGAAAAAGGGGGGCGCATAGTTCCGTGTGGGCTTGCTAGCTCCAGAAGCTCCGGGACACATGGATTTGATTGTTGCAAGGGGGATAAAAGAAATCCTCCCTTTTTTTCCCCTTCACCCCCTCGGCTGTTTGCTCTGATTTATTGGAAAGAAGAAGGAGAGGGACAGTTTGATTAACATTCCAGGAGTGTTCAGGATGAGTATATTGCCAAAGCAACGAGCGAAGGAGAGGCGTGGGGGGGGGGAGGGGGGAGGGAGAGGAGGCGGGGAGGAAGGGAAGCCGGAGAGCGCTCGGCAGACAAAGGTAGAATTTCTCTCCTGACCACCGCGGCACCCTCCGCATCTGGGCAACTCAGCACCACAATAACATACTTGAAACTTGGTGACCTCCTACCTGTTTTGCACTAACTTCAGCGTAACTCGGTTAGGCTTTTTCAGCCGCCCGAAAGAGAGAGAGAGACGGAGACAGAGAAAATGGATAAGGGGCTTATAATCGGCGTGTTTACGAATGTGTAAAGATTGCTTCGCCCTTATCAAACTTGTGACGCTGGGCTCTCTCTCGCTCTCTCGCTCTCCCTCCCCCCTCTCTTTTGGCAGCGTGCAGCTATTTTTTTTTTTTTGAGGAAATAAACCCCAATATATATTATTTTCATTAATACCCGACTTAGCGCCGGGCTTGTTTACCTCAAAACGCCTTGGATGACTGAAGTTGGTGGGTTTTTTTGGTTTTTGGGTTTACTGGGGGTGGGAAGATTGTTTAGATTGGAAACTTGGGCGTTTACTGTACACCTTTTGAAGTTGTTCCCTGGAAATTGCAAAACTAGGGTGCCTATGTGTGGGCAAGGAGGTCTCCAGAGAGTGGGTGGTTGTCGTTCTCCCGAGTTCCTTTGGAGTTCACCTGCTATATTGTATAAGACTAGGATCTCATAAATGTTCTGAGCTGAGCCTCCGTCTCTCTTACACCTGTGGCATAACGTCACCGCTGCTACTTTAGATTTTAATCGGGATTGCTAACAGAAAGCTCTTGGCCATAATTCCTTAGTTTCCACAGCTATGTTAATCCTCCTGCTTGTGAAATCTTTAAAACTCCTTGGCCTCTACATTTTTCCCTCTCTTGTGTCTGACTCTCTCTCCCCCCCCCCACCTTCAGTAATAGTCCTCAACTTACAACAAACAGTTCGTTTAGTGACTGTTCAAAGTTACAATATGACTTATGACCGTTACTCACACTTAAAACCTGTTGCAGCATCCCTACCGAGAGGTGATCAAAATCCAGATGCTTGGTAACTGACTCGTATTTATGACAGTTGCTGTATCCTGGGGTTATGTGATCTCTTTTTGCAACCTATTGACAAGCAAAGTCAATGGGGAAGCCAGATTCATGTAACAATGGTGTTACTAACTCAACAACTGCCATGATTCTCGCTTAACAAATGTGGCAAGGAAGGTCGTAAAATGGGGGCAAACTCAAAAGTTTCGTTTAGCAAAATAAATGTTGGGCTCAATTGTCATAAGTTAAGGACTACCTGCACTTTAAATCTGTTCCTATGGTTTTCAGAAATCATCTGTAGGTCTAAAAAGGCTTTCATTTAGCCATGAATCCATGGCTAAATTATGTGCATCTGCAACCTGTATTTGAAGTTTACAAAGCAATTTATTTTTAAACAAGTAGAATGACTGTGAATGGTTTCTTTGGATTTATGCAAACTGGAAAGTTTAAATGAATAGAAACAGGAGGCAATATCAGGGCAGTAGCCTCAGGCTTAAATGGTGGGGATCAGAGGTGTGTGTGTTTGTGTTGCTTTGTTTTATGGGAGAGACAATTCTTTTTGGAAATCCTTTGGGGAAAGGTTGAACTCCAGCTATCACAGATTATCTCACCTGTTACGAATTGTCACATGCCCTGTAGCAAAATAATTCCATTATCTAGAAAGATAAGTCCCTGAAAATAGTGGCATGGAAAACTTGTTGAATGTTATCAGATAACTTTACAAGACCTGTGCCTAAAACAAAGTTCAGCTTATTTAGGGAACCATTTAAAGTTTTGCTGCCACATTCCTGTTGGTAGGATATTCCAGACCAAAAATTTCTTGGAACCATCTTCTGTTTGTTCATGTATTGAATGAACAATGTCTTTCATGCCTGATTTTCCTTTTAATTGAAGTTCATAAATGTGCAGGCATGGATTTAATCACAAATATGCCCCCCCCTTTTTTTAAATGGGCATTGGCTTGAGGATGTCTCCCAAGATTTCTTTTTAAAATACCACATTTTATTTCGGTGTGATTATTAAAGAGATTGTGCGCGGGTAAAGTCATATCCTTGTCTGGATTATCTCTTCCTAAAATTAGTGGCAACAATATTTCCATAACATAAAAGGGAAATATTATTTGGGGGAGGAGCAACTTGAAGAGCATGACTTGTTTAACTCACTTCATAAAATAAAAGACAGAGGCAGTATTCCCAATTTATATCTGTCTCTCAGCTGCAACACTAAACCATTAATATATTACTCTACTGATGAATGAAGTCTCTCTTCTGGGCTTGTCAGTGTCCTGAATGCCAACCACAAGGGATGTGTGTGAGCAGCATGACTCACTTCCCTGTTGTGGGTCTTACCCAACACTCCCCCCCCTCCCCAATCTGTCATTAAATATTTTAGTTTGGGGGAATGACGCATGCTTGCTGATACTTGCAATTGCACAAGAAAACATCAGATGTCTGAAAAATAGATGGAATTGACCAAACAGGTGGTATTTATAAGAGAGAGCAAAAGCTTCATGGTTTTAAGCCCCATCTCAGGCAGCTTCAGGTAGGACTGGGAAAGTCCTATCTGGAGCCTTGCCTGGAATTCCTGCCTATCAATACATTTGGTTGTATGGAAGTTTTTCCTTAGGGCTACCTCTATCTTCCTAAATGTATTAAGATGCATAATGTCTAGCAATAGGCATGTGCTTCTGAGTCCTAGTCAGTAAGGAGCAATAGTAGATGACTGTTGCCTTCATATCTTACTCATGGGCTTTGAGTAACCTTTTTTGTTGGCCATTAGTGCAAGGGAGGATGTTAGACTATATAATGGTGCCTTACAAGGTAAAGTATACAAAGTTAAAGAGTTTAGTATTGAAGGCTCAAAGGGGCCTTCATCCAGCCCCTCTCAGCAGCTCCTTAAAGTAGTTGTGTTTTTCTTAATATCACACAGCTGCCTTTTACCCAGCTCTGTGATCCTAGGGGGGAGGGTTGGTTTAGTTCCAGCAAGTGCTGTGTGTGTTTTCTCCCCTTTCTCAAAAACACTCCCCCCCCCCAAGTATTGGTGAAATGTCCTTAATCCAGTGTTTCTCCACCTTGTTGTCTTGAAGATATGTGGACTTCAAATCCACAACTACTTTAGGTTGTCAAGATTGCCTTCATTAAAATCTGGCAGGCTGCTATTATAAATAAGAAAAAGGATGAACTAATGAGTATGAAGGGATTATTTAGGTCACAAATTCAGCTTGGCCTTCTGGAAAGGCAAGTTCAGCAGGGCCAGTGGTGAGAGGGACTCGCCATTTTACTTCAAGAGAAGCACAAGCTTCCGACAATGTTACTGTGATGCTGCTTTCCTTTCCAAAATAGCTTTCCTTACTTCTGTCTTAACATGAGCTGGTGGTGTCTCCTTAGAATCTGTTGACACTGGTGATGAATAAATAGGCATTTATAGGCATTTATGTGTACGGGAGAATTCTTAAGAACGGTTAGCTTTTAAAAGTAGGCTTTTTAAAAAGTTTGGAGCAGTTGAGCTTCTCATATACTAGGATAGCTGTGTGCCCTGTGGATGCATTGGGCTACAGTTCTCAGTATCCCCTGGCCAGCATAAACAATTCTGAATTCTGAAGGCTTTTTGTCTAGCCCTAATTGCCCATCTTCAAAATTCTGGCACTTTTTTTCTAAAGGTTTTTATACAGTGATTATCCCATTGTTATATGCAGGATTACAGCCTATTCTTTCTGGCTGTGTAACCTTAGAAGTTATATTTGTTACTGTGGCAGCAGATGAGGTCTAAAGTACAAGCTGCCACTAATCTGTGGTATCCGGCCTTCAAAGTTAAAGATTTCAATGATAACAGAGGTGTAAATGCCAGGCCTTCCACTTCTTCTAAAAAAAAACCCCAAACCCTGTTTTTTCTAAGTTGTCAAGCTGTTCCAGTAGCAGGTTGGTCTTAGAAATGCCTGAACCTCCCATTAGTAGTTATAATTAACATTGTTTTGAACAAAAAGGAGAACCACAGTTTTATATATATTCATAAGTACTGTAGCTGTCAATGCATGTTTCACTGTGTAAGAATGAATACTGTTGGCATATCTCAGTTTGGTTTGGAAGTAAACAAGATAATTTCTTGTCTGTGGGTGGGATTAGGTAATTGTGAAGTTTTTCCATTAAGGCCTTAAACTGAATTATTTGGCCTTATGGTCATGCGTAGGTAAAACTAAAATACTGCATTGATGTAATAGTCTTCTACTAGAAAATGGGATGGAAGTAAGTTATGAGTTTTGGTTGTCTTGTTTGTGTAAGGACTTTGGACATTTATCTTTGGCCTTGAAATCAAGCCAACATCATTTTGTATTTATAATGGAAGTGAATGCAGGTTTGCTTCAAAACATGGGCAGTTAACCTGCTTGGTTTAATACATTGAATAATCCTTTACATACAGTACATAACAGGAACATGAGATGATTTAGCAATTGGTCCTGGAACTGGCTATATATAAATGTGGATTAGAGAAGTGGCTTTGTTCTTAGTTCAGACATTTAATATCACCATATTTATCCGGAAAGGAAAGATTTGTTAGTCCATCAGACCTCTTAACACCTTCTGATAATGAATCATTTAAACTCTCTCTAGGCAGATGTTTTCTGTCTCCACCAAATCTTCCAAACCATAGAGAGCTCTCCATCTCCACCAACTCTTGACAGCTTTAACTAGGTCATGAGCTTTTAGCCAAGTCAACTCAAGTTGTTTTGAAATGCATTCAGTATTGTGAATCATCTATTCAGTAGGAACTTGGTGGATTTGTATCCTGACTTGCTTGTCTTTTTAATTCTGCTTTATTCCTTTATGGTTTCTTTGATATCATTAACTTCAATGAAAACAATGCACCCTCTTTCCTTTTAGTCACAAGAAAAGCTTGCAGACCTGTGTTTGTGCTTAGTTTTAGGGTCACTTATTGCTAAAAACTTCAAAGCATGAATACTCTCTTGCTTTTCTTTCAAACTGAAAGGTCACATTTTGGCATTGGAGAAGTTTCAAATAATCCATGGTATTTTGAAGTGGGAACTTCTTCCACTCAAGAAAACACATTGATAAAGTATAGGTTGTATGTGGGTTAATGAGTTTCAGGACTCAGTGTTTTACACTGGAAAGCTCTTTATATTTTGTAACAAACAATGTGCTTCTGAGCCAACTGCACTGACTTTATTGTGAAGAAATAGCAAATTCACACTTTCAAGTAGGACTTTATATAAATGCTGTAGCTCTTGTACTATGGCTGCTCTATTCTGGCTGCATTCAGCCATGTAACAATCCTGTAAACATGGTTGAATTATAATTCTGATTTGATGAATGGAGGTGATCAGGAACCCAGAATTGGTAGGAGTTGGTGCTTTGAGAAGTGGCTTGATTCAGTCTTGAGTTTAACTTGCTGCCACAACAATGCATTGACATTTTGAGAAGAGTATTTTTGTAATCTGGAACCATATACACCAACAGATTGCCACTTTTATTTAACACTTAAAACTGCAATATCTCAAATGTTCCACTGAGAGTTACATTTCTGAGATCAGCGAGAAGCATGAAGATCAAGAATCAGCTCCTTCTCCCATAATTTGTCAGCTCTTGATGTGACTGACTTAGTTTGCAGCCAATAAAATGATGTTATGATGATGCTAATGATTAAAATTTAAGTTTCTTGGAGTTTTCTCATGAAACCTCTGAATTTTGTTGCATCTCCAGTATGACAAGTATTTTATTCTATGTTGTCCCTTGTTTTCTCCCCACACTCCAAATCAAATCTCCCAAAGCTAATTTCTGCACAAGAGTAACATTAACATTTGTATTATTAAAATGATGTTGATCACTTTTTAATGTAATATATTGGAAATCTAATGTCTGGTTATAGTACCTAAATGCATCCAACATGTTGGTTGGTAGGATTGTCATGTAGGGTTGGATTTGAGGCTGAAAGTTGTGTCTAGTCCATTTTTCTCATAAACAGTTTGGTCTTGTAGCTTAATTTATTTTATGGAAGGACTTAATTTGAACATTACTCCATGGTTTGGAATGGACTTGATGTTAGCAGACTTGATTAATTTGTCTATTTGAGGTAAGTGCCAATACAACTTAATAGAATTGGAAGCATTTCTAAACCCTTAAAAAAGCCTGAACCCATTATTTCATTGTACTTTTCCACAATCGTCTTTCAAGTCTTTCACAGTGGCTTTTGTCTGACTGCATATAATATTCTTGTAGAATAAATCAAGGCACTTTCCTTATAATGTTGCTATCTTTCTTTTTCCCTCCAGTGGATTAACTCATGAGTCCCACAGAAAAGATGTCGAACAAGTCTACCTCCGTTGTTCTGAAGGGACCATAGAATGGATGTATCCCACTGGAGCATTGATCATCAATCTGCGACCCAATATTATCTCTTCTTCTTACAAACATTGGACTGTTTGCATAAAACCCTATAAGAACTCTGCAGGAGCAAATATTTATTTGGAAAAAACTGGAGAACTAAAACTACTGGTCCAGGAGGGAGATCACAGTCCTACCAGAGTGTATTGCTTCAACTTTGACCAAGGGGGCCTTTTTGTTGAGGCTACTCCTCAGCAGGACATTAGTAGGAAGATTACAGGCTTCCAGTATGAACTGATAAGCAAGGGGATGGCATCTGATTTGCACATGATTTCCGGTGAGTTGTGATACGTTACTTCTATTTGGCCTTGCATCTGATTTACAGTTTGATTGGCTTTTCTGTTGATATTTGAAAGGTAGTAATGTTCAATCCCAGGCCTGTTCAGTCTTCCAAACTAATTCCTTTTACAAAGGAAAAGTGATGAAAACTTTAAACATAAACAACATATATAAATAACTTGTTAATGGGCCTCCTCCCGAGTCTGCCTATGAAAGTTTTTGCTTGTTCAACTCCAAATGTCAAACTTGTTTGCTTTGCAATTGTTACCTTGAGGTGAGAGTCACATACCGGTTTATCCATGTTGTGGGGTTGCTTCCCTTTCCTGCTCTCCTTATGAATATATTTAGATGGTGAGATAAGTTTAATAACTTAAAAGAGAGGTACACCTATTTATAGGCTTAAGGCTTCTTTATACATGGGTTGGTTCTCTGTAGATCATGCTTCCAAAGAAGAAGTTGGCATCCAAATATTAAAATCACATGCCCATGATGTTCCATGCATCCTGTCCGGCAATTCACCCAGGCTGTTGTTGCTCATCCTTTCCCCTCTCCATTTGTTCGTTTTTGTTCTTATATTGTGGAAGAGGTTCCTTTCACCACTCTAATCACCCTACAAGGGTGTATTAAAGAGGCGAAATATATTCTACCTTGTGTGGAGTGTATTATATATACTACCTTGTGTGGTGTGGTAAGTTGTAGTTTTGCTGATTCAGCTCCTATAAACGGCACAACTGTCTCTTTAAACACATTATAACTGCCTTGCAGTTGAAAATCATTTTGAGTCATTAGCAAACAATTCATCCACTATTGATGTCTCTGAAAGCAAACTGGGAAAGTAAGTGCTACTTCCTTCCTAGGGACCATCACTGATGTGCAGATAGGTGAAAGAACCGTTGACTTCAACAGTCTTTCAGAGCTAACAATTTATATTTTCAACAGTTATCTCTTACTTCTAGTAGGATGTACTACAGATATTAGTAATGATTGCAACACAACTTATTTTTAGTTTTTGGCATGTTTTTCCTTATTTTTAAACAGCTCCATTTTTTATCTGTGCAGCAAAACATGTCTTGCTGTATAGAATTTTTCTCCCTAGTTTTTTTTTCCTTGCAAGGTTGACTTGGTTCAACTCAAAGTATTAGAAATGTCTGCTTTGTATTGACCTTGATGTGTAATGTCTTGACCTCTGGCTGCTATAAAACTGTAATGTCCCTTAGTAGCTGATAGGTGGCGCATTTGCCATTATAACTAACTTAACACATCTTGCTTTCAAAAACATTTGTAATTCAGTAGCATCGACTATCCTGCTTTTAAAGTTGAACATTTTAAATATGTCTGTCACTGCTGTAAAATCACAATTTTTAAATGTGTTTTCAGAATTTTTCACAAAGATTTATCTTTGTTTTGGAAATCAACGCCCTCTCCCCGTTTTCCATGTTGCATGCAATATAAATGCTGTCCTTCAATTATTTCTCATTGTTATTTGCCTTAGCTGACTAAACCTCTTAGAACATATTTCTGTTTCTTTACTTGGCAGTCATTTTTTGATAGTTGGATATTATTTGAGACATCTGAACCAAACATTAGGTCAGCAGATTATTTTAATGACAAAATAGGAAATACTGTATGCCTAAGGATATTGCTCTTTAGACGTAAAACTTTGTTTTTAGTCCGAATTCTAGTTTAGTTTTCCAGATTTGCATGCCTCTCCTGGAATGCAGATGTGTAACTTGGTACCCTAGTATTTCCCCTGGTATTGAAGTCCCATTTTCTCTATATAGTGCAATCATAGTAATGTTTGTTAAATAAAATTTTCTTCCCAGATAAATGCAGATAGGATTGTGGTCTTAATCTGCTTTTTTGTGGTACTGAAAGTAGATGCAGGTTTTTTCTCCCCAAGTCAGGCTTACATATAGTACATCCTATTTTGGCATGAGAAAAATAGTCCCTTTGTCCCTTTTTATGGATACATTCACATGCTGGACCTCACCATCAGAAGACCTACTGATCACACCTGAAGCTCTTATAAACAGAAGAACACTGACATTGACATACCCTAAACTGTGCTGAAGATGTTACCTAGCCTGCTAATGAAACATTTGGAAACCAAGCTTGGAGAATGAATCTTCATCCTCATCCTATACCCAAGCTATACCTGACCTAGATATTTGCCATTATTGCATGCTGTTTTTTAATAGAAGAGAAAGGAACTGGCTCTAAAGCTTTGATAAGTCTTACAATTGTTAATCTACCCTTTTCCTAAACGTTTTATTTTTTTTAGCAGACTGACTGTTTTTGGATAATATTATTGGAGTCTGTCTTTATTTTTGCTCTGCTCTCATCCTAATCCAGCTGTGATCAAAGTTCATGTGTCATCTTATCCTACTTTAAGGCCCTGCTGTGCCCCTAGTCATAACACTGCTGCGAGAATCAATACATAAGCAAACTGTACTTGGTAGAGGACCAGGGTTTTGATTGATACATTCAGCATTTTATTATTTATACTCTTCTTTTGACTCAGTCTGCACTTTGCAAATAACTGCTGTGAAAACCACTGTCTGTGAATTAGCAGCATATGGACATTGTTTTGCAAATGAATGGATCCTAAGCTGCTGTGCTATGTAGTATCATCTATCCAAATTGTCCTGTTTTTGGAAAGTGCTGAGAATAGAATTGGAGCAAGAAACACTATGAATGAAGAAGCCATGCTGGATTTACTCCTATACTTCTTGTAGGCTGGGTTTGTGTCCATGATGACAAATCCTTATCCGTATGATTGATAGAAGCAACTGTACCTTTCTTCGATTCATCACACTTTATCCCAGGATGAGTTTAAGGCAATATTGTTATGGTGATGTCTTGAGTTCCTCTATGGTAGATACCAACATTCTCGTCAGTTCAAGAGCTGGAAATTGAGCTGCTAGTTTGCTGAAGTTTGCTATCTTATGGTTAGAATTACACCGTTAGGAAGAACTAATGCAAGAGTTGCTCGGAAATTCTGCAAAGGAGAAGAGCACGTCATCCTTTTGCTGCTTCTGTCAGTCTTTCCTATGAGCATGACATTAGGAAAAACACCATGTTTAAAGTGCTTTTCTGCATTTTCACTTTCATCAAGTATCTTATTATTATTATTGTACTAATAGTCTTGTAAGTAGTTGGGCATGAAAAGAAGGTGATCAGGACGCTAAATTATCTAAATATATTTGTACAATAGGGAGGAAAGGTTTGCATCAGGAAGTTGAACACATGAAATGGCAAGAGTTGTTCCTTCTAATGAAATCTTTCTCAATCTAATTCAGTAAGAACAGACTGTCTTTCCAATTTACCTATTTCAAATTGAGACAAGTACTTTACTAGCAGCATTCTTGATCATGGTGAAGAAAATTAGGAAAATGTATAATTTCCTTTCTGCCTCCGATCCCACTGTGCAGTTTCATCAGTTACTTTAGAATGAACAGAGGGCATTTGGTGAAGAGTTTGTCAAAAGTAACAACTGTGCGTGCACACGCACGCACACACATACTGTTTTGCCTGAGTTTGTTTTTTAATGAAAGGAAGAAAAGTTGGGGGTCCCTCACTGAGTTTGAATAATCTTCTTCTGCAGCTGTTCATCAAGGATTCCAATCCTTTTATTCATTTAAAAAAGTACTTTAGTTTGTGGCAGTTTTTTCCATGTATTTTAAGTGCTTAAAAATGTTCAAGCTCTTGGTTTTCCCTGAAAACCTATTCCTGTTCCAGAGCCAAGGTCTGCAAACTTAATTTACTGGAATTCAGAAATATAAAGCCCTGTTACCTTCAGGGTTTTTAACATATATATTTTTACACAGGCAAGTTAAACTTTAACAAACATTTCTTCTATCTTGATGAGATCTGTTTCTTATAAGGCAGCTGGTTCTGCTGGTTAATGAGATTCCTATATTTTAATGTCCAGTATGTAGTTGTAGGAATTTATAAATGCCAACATTCAACTATAATCAAGTTAAGGGATAATAACCAAACATTTCCCATACGATTTTTGCTGAATTGAAGGAATATGCCCCTTGGGTATAGTACTTCTTCAGGTGTGGTGTAAGGATTTATGGGGATGGTGATGAGATGGTCTCTCTCCAGACATCTGCATGTGATAAATTATAGACCAGTTCTGGGTAACAGCATTCCCCTACCAGCTGTATAGGATCTCTTTTGATCCTATGATTCAGTTCTACTTCCTAACAGGAAAGAATAACTATTTTTTCCAGCTGTACTGTATATTGTTGAAAAAACATATAGTCTAACCACCAGTGTCATACTATCATTCCACTTAGTAATGGCAAACCTATGATACATGTAGCACATGCCATCATTTACCAACACCCAACAAATATTCTTGCAAGCATGGCAACGAATGGAGTGGAGTGGGCTCTTGCGTGGCCTCCAGGGTGGATTTGATTTAAATCGAGTCGATTTAAATCATGATTTAAATCACTAGTAAAAAGGCTTGATTTAAATCAACTCGATTTAAATCATAATTTTAAAAGTGCAGCTGTCATCTCGATCCCGCAGTGGCTCCCCCTCTGACATGTTGTTGACTCACCGACAGTCCCAATACTGCAGAATATACAGCCTCATGTTATGTAAGCTCCATTTCATGCTGAATAAACTAAATGATTAATGTATCTTAAATAAAAAACAATCTTTAGATAGATATTTACTCCAAAAGCATTTTATTAAAATAAATTTACTAAAAAATTTTAAAAAATCAGTTTTAAATTAAAAAAAGCAATTTAAATGAAAAAAAATCCGATTTAAATTTTTAAAAAATCCATTAAATTATTTTTTTAAAATCATTGATGTTTATGTACCCTGGTGGCCTCCAGAACATCTGTACATGAACAGGGCTTGCTTTCATGTGGTTTTCAGCTGCTGTGGAGACTGCACAAGTCTCCAGACCCTCGGACAATTGCATGAGAATGGGACTTGCTTTTGTGTACACAGTTACATACTGCTGTTCAAGGTAGTTTAGATGGGTGGGGAAGTAGAGAATTGTTTGTCTTTTGCTCAGAGGCGGTCAAGTTAGGTACTTTCTGAATGTTTGACAGGCCAAGTCAAAAAGATTGCCATCAGTTTTTTAAGAAGTGCCAAAAGGGTAGTCATAAGTAGTAGTTTATCAGCTACAGAATCTGGGACCTATTTGCACACCTTGCTATATAAACAAGCTCATTCAAACAAAGCTACAAATATCATTATGAAATTTAACCAGAATTCCTTATCTTCCTTATTTAGTAAAGAATGCACTCCGTAAGAGCTACATGGTAGTTTTATTACCCAGAATTTTTACTGCAGGTGAAAATTATAGTTAGCATGGCATATTTAATGTTTACACAGGAGATTTATATGAAGGAAGGCTTTATGCTTGACTCATTGTTTCTCTGTGCTCTTGCATTGTTCTTTGAAATTCTTCTGAAGTGCTGACCTCTGGATTTGCTTTATTTTGATTTTTTTTAAACTAGCGGATAACGCGGCATTGCCCGGATATTTATTTATAGGGAGAAAATGTCTGGACCAAATGTAATTTCTAATGTTGTATTTTCCCCCTTATCAGAGGGAGTCTCCTTGTGGAGTACTGTGAAGCCATTACCATGGCAACTCCACTGTGTTTTACAGTAGAAGCCAGTATGGCAGTACGGCACAACAGGCTGTATCATAACAGAACACACATCCCGAGGGGTATTAGTGAGTGTCTTACCCTCACAGTATTTTTTCCCAAAGAGTAAGTCATCTGTGTACCACGTTTGGTTGAAATTGCTCAAGGCGTTCCAGAGTTATGCTGTAACACACATACACACACACACACACACACACACACAGAGCCATTGATAAATAGATAGATAGATAGATTGATTAAGATCTTCTTTACTGTTTTCTTATCAGTTGTATGGGAACACCAGTGGTGGGATATGACCAGTATGCCCCGGTACAGGTGTACCTGTGCCTGCTGGAAACACCAGGTACCATTCTGGTATGGTGCTCTGGAGGGCTCACCTGCCTGCCCGCCGTCCTTACCTGTATTTGAGCCCATCGGGGCTTCCGCACATGGAGCGTATGGCACCTGCGCGACGTTCCGACGAGCAGCTAGAGCTGTCGCGGAGTGTTGAGGATGGTAAGTACAAAGGTGCGTGCTGTGCACGTGCATGTGGTAGATGCCTGGCCCCGTTGCATCATACCGGTTGCACCAGGATCCGGAACCCACCACTAGGGAACACCCCTTTAACAACATTGTTATGGGTGCTCCAGCTAAAATATTGTCATGTTGACTCTTCCATTATCAGTGGATGGGATTATCCACTGAGCTACCAAACAAAATATTTTTTCCAATCAGTATCCACCTTCTTGGATTGATTCCCTGTCAACGGGATCGCATCCTGCCCCATACATCCCTGCGACCAGTTCGCTCTCACAGAGAGGGACTCCTCCGGGTGCCGTCCACTAAGCAGTGCCAGAGGGCGGCGCCCAGGAGTAGGGCCTTCTCTGTGATGGGCCCAGCCCTCTGGAATGACCTCCCCCCCCCGACATTAGGACAACTACCGACCCACCTGTTCAGACTAGCCGGCCTGGCTTAAATTAGAACTATATTCTCTAATCCCCCTGGCAATTTTAAATGATAAATTTCAAATTTTAGGGTATTTTAATTGTTTTAATTTTATTGTTACTGTTTTTAACTTTATGGCTATTTTATTTATGAATTGTAAAAATGTTTTATGTATATTCCTCCTCCGTGTCATATGCTTGTATATTTAATTGTACGCCGCCCCGAGTCCCTTCGTGGAGAGGGAGCGACTTATAAATCAAATAAATAAATAAATAAATAATAAATAAATAAATAAATAATAAATAAATAAATAATAAATAAATAAATAAATAAATAAATAAATAATAAATAATAAACTGATAATCTTAGAAATCCCTGATAATTCCACTTATTTAGCAAGGAAATGAAGGTGTCTCTGATTGCATGCTACAATAAAAACAATCATAAATTCTTTTTAGTTTTTCACAGGTCTCACGTTAAAAAATACTGTGGGCTCAGGTGCACAGGAAAATGTTAAGAGCCTTTTTGGATATGAATCAAGGTATTTAATTCTTTCAGGACTGAACTGCCAGCACTTACTTAGTGCTGGTTACAGTGAATACCTCAATCCTGGTAATGTCCAAAACAGAGAGTACAATAGTTTCAGGATGATAAATAACTATTTGGCCCCAAACCAACATTTTAATTAGGCTTTAAAGGGTAGCTGATACGCCTGGGCCAGATTCTGTTGTTTTTCGCATTTTACTTTAAATGTAATCCTCTTTCCAATAGCAAAATATCTAGAAGGGCAGGATTTTTGAAGCAGAAAAATGCCATTTGAACAGTTCTTAGGTGACCTTAAAGAGTCACGATTTGCCTTGGTCTTGAAGTAAGACTTGATTTTTCCTCCTTGTTATTCCATGTTTGTTTCTATCTTTAATGTCTTTGCAGTTGTTGTTGTAATACTGTTTATTGCCTCTTGGAACAGCTCTCTGAAATTTCTTTGCTGAGATCCTTGTCTTTCTCTGGTTTGTATTTGGCTTGGACTTCTCTTCTTGGCAAACTCCACTGCTCTGACATCCAGTTTGTTTTCTTCTATTTCTTGATCTCTTTCAAGTTCATTCTAAAGAACCCCGGTTCTTTATGAATGAGATTCAGGACTTCAAAGCAACTCCTAGTGTTGTTCTTGACAATGATGTACACATGCTAAAGATCATACGGTGGAAACTTTTTGGCTTTGTTCTTCCACTTTAGCTTGATTTGGAACTTGCATACGAGCAGTTCCACAGTCACCTTCAGGACACATTTTTGCTGTAATAAAAGACCTCTTTGGTTTTCTTATAGCAATAATTAGTCAATTTGATTTTAGCCTACTTCCTCTGATGGATAAAAGTGTTGTTTTGATCGTTTGAAAACTGTGTTAACAGGGGGGGGGGAGCCATTGGACTGGCAGAAACCAATAATTTATTCAGGCCATATAATCCAACCCCATTTTCTTCCTTCTCTTTCCAACTTTTTCTAGCCTCCAGTTAAAAGCAGCACAACTTCTTTGCCTGTTCTGTCAATTTCAGAATGAACTTTACCATAAAACTCATTCAACTCCTCTCTCTCTTTTGCATCAACATAAACTTGTATAAATGTCATATTACTGACTTGTCCATGAAATCTGATTGATAATTATTCAGTCACCGATCATGTTGTATTCAAGTACAGCTAGTCCTAGACTTTTAACCATTCCTTTAGTGACCATTCAAAATTACAACGGCATTGAAAAAGGTGACTTGTGGCAAGTTTTATGACCATTGCAGTATCCTCCTGGTCATATAACCAAAATCCAGACACTTGGCAATTGGTTTGTATTAATGACAGTTGTATTGTCCTGGGATCATATGATCACCATTGGTAGCCTTCCCAGATGGCTTCCAACAAGCAAAGTCAATGGGGGAAGTCAGATTCACTTAATAATCACATGATTCAGTTAACAACTGCAGTGATTTGCTTAAAATCTGTGTCAAAAAAGGTCACGAAATGGGTCACAACTCACTTAACAACTGTCTTGCTTAGCAACAGAAATGCTAGGCTCAATTTTGGTCATAAATCGAGGACTACCTATACTGTCTTTACTATATCCTTCCTGACTATGAAAGCAATGTATTTTCTTTTTGTGTCCTGAGCAGTAAACAGTGTAATTTTTTGAATGAATGTGTTCAATTTATTTCTCAAATACTAATGTAGAAATTCTATGTCTTATCCAAGTGCCTATGGCCCAGCATCAACTACTTGGCTGTATAATTCTGTAGGACTACATCATCTTAAAAATTTCTTTCCTGGATGGTGGTATTGAGAGCAAATCATCTTATCCAATTCAATCAAAAAAGAACAAGAATTATACAAGAAGCTAGTGCTATCTTAGAACTGACTGGGCTTCTTTTTTAAATAAGGCTATGGGGTTATGTTTCCAATAATCTGTATCACATTTTTCCAAATACTGGCAGAACCAGTATTCTGTGGTAGTATATGTGGAAGATTAGCACAAGAAAGAAAGGTCTGTTTTATGGATTATAATACTTGATTTTATAGGAGGATCCATCACTGGGAAGGGAGAGTTTCCCTCATGCCACTGCTTTTGGGTATAACATACTTTGAAACTGAAAATGCAGCTTTTTGTGAAAAGATCATTATGTTTCTAGGGGCCTAGGTTGCTTTAAAATAAGCTAGAGGAAGTGACTATCCTCTCATATTTTTTCATCATTTTTCTTCTGCCCCTAAATTTAAGCCCCCTAGAACAATTGAATGTCTACTTGATACCTTAGAAAAGAACTTAATCCCCTTTTTAAATGATCCACTGGAAGTTACTCAGCATTCTGATCATTACAAAGTTAGAAGGCTAGAGAAATCAGTGGCATATTAACAAAAATATGGCAAGCAACAGATAAACAATAAGTAAAGTTTCTAACTGAATATTGCCAACAAATTTAAAACATGACATAGTAGTAAATAGATTGAAAGAGGTCAATGTGTACATCACCCTGATGGAGGCTTATATTTGTAGTCACTAAAAGTCATGGAACATAATGACGAGAAAGGAAACTGTCATATTGTATTATCTGAAGGTGATGGGGTTATGCATGAAATGGGATGGACATATGGTCTTCAAGTTGAGCCTCGAGTCCCATTTGTTGCCTTCAGAAGTTGTAAATGCTCCAACACTGGAAGTTTTAAAGAAGAGATTGGATAACCATTTGTCTGAAATGGTATAGGATTTCCTGCCTAAGCAGGGGGTTGGACTAGAAGACCTCCAAGGTCCCTTCCAACTCTTGTTCTGTTCTGTTGGCTTGATGTATAAAATTTACTTATAAGGTTATTAAATTTAACATCTTAGTGCTTATCTCAGTGGGACTTAAAACTGAGTAAACAGGCCTAGGATATATTACAATTAAGATGATAGACTGAAGACATTTATCTGCTCTTGAATAGAGTTGAATAGAATGGAACAGGGCACATACAAGCCCTGTCCCCGGAATCAGTATGTACTTGGATGCTAATAGAGATCTCTATGCACTTCATTCAGATGTCTGAAAGGAATATAAGCCATCGAAAAGCTCTTTGCAAGCTTATCCAGGAATCCAGATAAGACGGTGATTAAACACACAACCATTTTTGTTTTTAGGAAAATACTGAGCAGAATTGCCAGAGGCAGACACTTCAGTGTTTAGTTGCGGCTCTTTCTGTAGCTTATATGGATATCAGTGTAAGCTTAATTGATCTTAGTTCTAGAATTTAAATTACCAGATCTTGAGTTACCTGACTGTTTACAACTAGAAAATACCTCACCACACTAGAACGGCCAAATAACACTGAAATAGTCCAAGAGTGGCAGAGTTTTCTGAATTTCTGTTGTCAAGAATATTCTGTTGTCAAAATGACCCAGAGGAGTATGTTCTCTAAAGTCGCTTTGTCATACAGTTTTCATTCCATTTTGGAAGAAATTACTCCAGGACCTTTTTCTCTCTCATTGTGCTATTTTAGTCAGCAGTGGCCCTGGACTATTTTGAACATTGACTATAGCTTTAAATGTTACAGTAAATTGCACAATTAAGTGACACAAATCTGAAATGAGCCCAAATCCATGCCTTCTCACACCTATTCCTTCTTTTAGAAACAATATAAAATATTGCTTAGGTTCTTTTAAAAAGTTCCCTTTAAGGCTTATTTACACTTTGACCTTTTTTTCACCAACTTGCTCTCCAAGTTTAAGTTTAACCAGCTTCTAGTCATTTAATTCAATTCCACTCCAATCTGGATTCCATATGAGGTTGAGACATTTTACTGGCAGGATTCCAGCCTGGGTTAATATATACAGTGCTTACTGTTATTGTCCTGATACCAGAGGCCAATGGAAAGTTATTTTTGTGCTGGAGCGGAATACCAGATAAGAACTTTTATGTACTAAAGAACAGGAAACTTGTGGTGAGCTACTTTCTTGTACCTTTCCCCCCCTCTTCTTCCTCTTTGCATTTGAAGACTTTCCCTTTCTGCTCTTATCAAAATGAATATTTAGTATAGATGGAATTCCTAGTTTCTGAAAATGAAGGTTGTTTGAGTCAAAAAGCAATAAGATATGCCTCCAAGCTTCAGAGGGTTCACAGTAGCCTAAGGAAATTGATACCTGAGCTGGTCTCACAACTTCAGAGCCACTAGTGCATGTGATTGTTCCACAATACCACATGTGTACAGAGCATATTGATTGCTTCATCACTGGTAGATGTCATAAAAATGACATCTATTAATGGGGATGGGGAGAGGTTAGCAAATTAAGAAGATTATTCGTTTTGAACTTCACAAATGAATTGGTTCCAAACCAACATTGCACTGGTTGCAATATGAGCTATTTTACCATTGGGAAGGCTCCTCTGCAACTTTCTTGTTAGACACAGTTCTAATCACAATGACAGAGAGTTAAATCCCCAGGCACTACCAATGCCTCAGTGCTTTCTTTTTCTCTTGCCAGATGTCATTATTGTTGGGTTGTTATTTTTGGTTTTAGCCATAGAAATATTTGAACCAGATGAAAAACATTATATCTGCTTTGATTTTCAGAGCAGGGTAGATAGTGGACTATATACTGTATAACCTTAGCAGTGAGCCACCGGATAGTCAGATGATGATTTCTACCCTGTCTTTTGGAGGAATCCGCACAAAGCAGTCTACAAGAAAAATGTTGCTGCAATCCTTGTGGGAAAAGCAAAACACTTGAAGGATCACATATTCAGGCTTGCTTCATAAAAGCCTATTTCTTTTCACTGTTCAGAAGTCAAGGATATGCCAATTAAAAATAATTGCTGGGCCAAGAAGATTGTAGTAATCTCTCCACGCTGTGTCAAACTACAATTAGAAGAAGGACTTCTAAGTTACGAGAAATTGGCATTAACTTCTTCAGGTCTGCAGAATGTCTGTGATTCAGTAACTGCACTGGAGCCTTTTAACGTGTTAACCGCCCCCCCCCCCCCCTGTATTTTTATAGTGTCAAATAGGAAGCAGAAGCAGGAAGCTTATCGAGTCATAGTGGGCAAACATGAACAGTTGTGTTTGGGTCACAGATTGATCCATGCCTGGAGTATCTTTTAATGCCACAAAAATAAACATGAATTGTGGTGGATGACAGAGGAGGATAAGACCAGACCATTTAAATAGCTGATACTTATTTACCTGATTTTGGTGAAAGCTTTTGCTTTTAAAACTGTACCCCATTGAAACTGTGGGTCTAATCCTTTTGCAGAAAGAGTCTAACAGAGACTACATGAAACCAAGTTAGACGTCAACAGGATATTTGATTCCTCTCACACTATTAAGAGTTTACATTCATTTATAGTCCTCTAAGGAGTTGTATGTGCAGGGTTTATCCCTCTTGAGTTGCAGTAGGCCATCCCAGCTGAAAACTGAGCTTGCGAGCCCATTTTCAGAGTGCTCCGGCCACCACAGGCACCCTTGACATAGTGACGTCAAGCTGGCCAGGCCCCCCGCCCCCTCAAGGTCAAACACAACCCTGATGCGGCCTTCAATGAAATCGAGTTTGACACCTTTGCTCTAGAGTATCCTTATGAGATACTAAGCAGTGAGCCATGGTACTTGTCAGATTTATGCCTGGCATCTTAGTTTTCCAAATTCTTCAGGAATTTGCTTCCAGTAGAAGCTCATTGATACAATGAATTTTAAAGAGCTGTTTAATGCTAGGAGCTATTTCTGTGTGTAAAATACACCTGCTGTACAATACAGAAATGAAAGTCTAAATATACTTATACATAAGCTCTAGGAATTGAGTCTTTTTCAAATAAGTGGAAATTTGGCCGTTCTCTTCCTCGCCTGGCAATTGAGAGCTACCTCTCTAGTGTTTACATAACTGCTCCATCTAGTCCAGGGATGGCTAACCTTTTCAGCACCGAGTGAGAAAGCACACGTGTACGCCGGAGCACCGGAACCTTGAAGAGAACAGCTGGCCGGTGTGCATGCTCTTTTCCGAATTCAGGCATGCATGCGAACCATCCCACTTCTCTCTTCTGGGATCCAGCGCATGCTGAAACCTGGAAGAGAGCAGCTGGCTGATGTGCATGCATGCAATGGAGAGGGCGCATGCACACAACAGAGAGGACTGTGTGCCACCTCTGGCACACATGCCGCAAGTTTGCCATCACAGATCTAGCCTGAGAAGGGTTGGATTCCACTGCCAGCTTCAGTTTTTATACTACCAACGTTTCATGACTGTGGTTGAAGAGGCTTTAGAGGAGCACATGAGAATGGAGGGATGGAGGGATCAGATTACACACCCCAAATTAGAGCAACACTCTTAAGAGACATGCCTAAGTAGCGCACACTATGAATCAAGCTTGGAAGTGGGAGAAACTAACTCACATAAGTTTTTGTTTTTCTTTCTTTCTTGTCAGACACCAAGCTACTACCCCATGGGAATTCTGAAATACAGTTTAGCCCTTAAACGTTTTTAATAAAACATTGTAATCCCAGTAGGCATAGTTCTGTCTTTGAAACAGTTTTACACATTGAGTATTCAGAAAGTGGATTTTTTCCCTTAATGTTTTCTTTGTCTTGCAATAAACTAGAAGTCCTATCAAAAATCAAAGGGAATTTGAGGTTAATAAATTGTTCATGTTACTAGTTTTTAGAAAAAGGATTCCAACTCTGAGAACGCTTAGGTTTTGTTAATATATTCCGTAGGAGGAAAACCATGCTAGGCTAATCAGATGGAATCTGATAGCTCCTTTATTTCATTTTATTCAAAGTGCAAGATTTTGAAAGCTTGTGTATTTGTTAGTTGGAAAGGACCATCAGAAGCCTTCCAATAGTAGATTCTTTTTTTCCTTTCAGCTATAGATCTAAATTGCTAGGATCCTATAGTGAAAACTTTACCCCTGAGGTTTAGGGCTTGGATTTTCAGTTACTTGGGTGGTCATTGTCATTTTTATTTTTATTTTATTTTATTGTATTCTTACATTCTCGTGCAGAACCTCTATCTGACCCAGGTTTGAACTGATTAATTTGCCAAAATATGAATATGTTGGACAAAGAGTGTTAAGACTTGATTTATGAGTCACACCAGAAATGGGAATAAGAGATATGATTCACTTCTTCTCCAGAACAATTTGTATTCTTCTGATACTAAATACCTCAGGGGTTCCCTTCTCTGAGGGGATAACCTCTTCCTAATTTGAACATTCTGGAACTTTGGGAGAAATTTTAAGTATTTTGAAATAATGTATTATTTTTCAGTTTTTTTAAATCTAAAGTAGCATCAGAACGCTAGAAGTTAAGAAGGCTACATCTAATCCATCATGTGATGAATAGGACCTGCTGCTTGTATTAAGTCAGTGAAGCAGATGAGTAGGAGATTCAGTATAAACAAAAGAGTACATTCCCCCTCCCCCCAGTTTAAACCTAAACTACAGAATCTGCCATTGTGAATTTGTCTGATGATTGAATGTGAATTCAATAATTAAGCCGAGTCTCTGTTTACACAGACAGCTATAGTAACCCCCCCCCCAAAAAAAAACCACCACGCAAATGTGAGTGCTTCCTCCATCAAAAAAGAGGAGTAGGCAACCTGTTTGATCTTCAGCAATTACAACTTTCATGAGCCCTTACAGTGGCCATGCTTGGTCGGATTGATGAGAATTGTAATCTAAAATATAATGGAAGGCATCAGGATACCTACTGCTTACTTTTTTCTAAAGTAAATGTTTCAGAGGCAGTTATAAGGAGAGTGTTAGCAACCTTTTGCTGCCATTGTCGCCTAAGCCTAGCTTACTGGTACCTTATATATTATACTAGACCGAGTATATAATTCAATGGTGCTTATTTACAGGGAAGCACCAGCTGCAAAATCTATAACATCTAATTAGTGGGCAGCCTTTATTTCCTTGTTTATCATGTTTAATTGGCTTGAAAAACGTATTTGATGGAACCTGTTTAGGAAATACTTGAGCTACAAACAATATACTAATACAATAATTGCATTGTTTTCTATTGATGATAAATAGTAGTAAACTGTGCACTCACTTTTTACGTATTAAAAGCAGTTCTGCCTCTTCCTTTTTAAAGCAAATATAAAGGGATTAGTATGATACTTATTAGAGTGGCAGCAGCATTTCTTTCTCCGCCTGCTGTTGTGGTTGTTTGGCCCTTGAAGACCTCTTAGTTGAAAACAATTCCCAGCTGTTCCTAGTTCCCCATTTAAAGTTTTCAGTCCAGTCAGATTTCATCATAATTGTTGTCAGCCTTGTGGAAAATTTGACTGTCAGAACCCATATATAATTATGGAAGAACTACTAGTGTTGGAACAGATTTCCTTCTACAATGAATATAATCAAGGCCTGACCACTACTATGCCAATAGTTCAGCAAGTAGTTTATTTTTGTCTACATTGTGGACAATAAGGTTTTGTGTTGCTGCAAAACCCTATAGATTAGGATCTCCCTTACAGTAATAGAAGTATCAAATAATTTGATTTTAATGAAACTTGTAAACAAGAATCTGCTCCATATTCTGCTTCGGAATCATTCTAAAGATGAATGTTAAAATCACAGAACTGCATCTCATTTCAAAATTTCAATTTTGACATTAGATATAATTTATATTACTTTTTTACATAAGCACATTGAGGACACTCTCACATGGATCAGATGCTTTAATTCTGTGCCTAGGACACCACTTTATATAGTTAAACCAAAATGAGAATTTTCTAGGAGAAAAGCAGTCCAGTCTCAAGAAATTTGGGGCTTCCCCCCACCCCACCACTTAGCCTCATTGATAATATTAAGTGGCTAAGGATGGAGAGAAGAAGATAGATGTTGTCAAGTTTAGTTGACACATTGGTTAGAATGCAGTACTATAAGCAATTTCTGCCACCTGCCAGCAATTTGGCAGTTTGATTCTCACCAGCTCAAGGTTGACTCAACTTTCCAATCTTCTGAGGTTGTTAAAATGAGGACCTAGATAGTTGGGGGCAATATGCTGACCCTGTAAACCGCTTAGAGAGGTCTATAAAACACTATGAAATGGTATTATAAGTCTAAGTACTACTGCTATTTTCTGTGCAACCTGGTCATGATGCAAGGCAAATCAAAATTGATAGGTTATGTCAAATGAACCCTTGATAGGCATTTCTTTTACAAATAAGAATATGGTATCCCAAAACATTTTCTAACAAAAATAAAACAAAAATTGCTTTGTTCCTGGAGGATTATTATGGACACCTATGAAAAACATTCTGCTTTTTCTTCTTGCTTGTTTTTCAAGAATAGAAAAAGCTTCCAAGTATTAACAGCAAAAGCACTTAGATTTATATACTGCTTCACAGTGCTTTAGAGGCCTCTAAGCTCTTTACAGAGTCAGCATATTGTCCCCATCAATCTAGGTCCTCGTTTTACTGACCTCGGAAGGATGGAAGGATGAGTCAACCTTGAGCCAATGAGAATCAAACTGCCAAACTGCTGGCACCCAGCAGTCAGCAGAAGTAACCTGCAGTGCTGCATTCTAACCACTGCGCCACCACGACACAGTAATGAGGGGTGAATTGTTATTGGCAACTATAACATTGCTGGAAGGTAACTGAACAATCATAAATCTGATTAAAAACAAACAAAAACAACTCTCAGAAGACAAAGCATTTTAATTCCCAGTAGAAATTTAGTTGTGACAATTTCACATCCGGTTTCCCCTGGAAATTGCAGAAAAGAATTTGAAAGAAAATTGGTCTATTAACCATTGCAGAGGAGATTATTAGCATGACTTTCTTCAAGTATAAACGGATAAGGCAGGAACTCAGGCACCTGAACCTCTAATGCACCTTATATTGTGACAATATAAAAATTCACCTTTCTTCACTCCCTTCCTACCACTCCATAAAGGTCTTTGGATACTAAAGGTGAAGAGGTTGCAAGGCATACCTTCACTTAGTTCAGGTCATGATACTCTCATCAGAGGAACTCCTACCTGACTTAACAGTGAGTCACTACAATGACAGCAATATCCAGGCATTTGAAAGTGCACTGAAACTACTCTTCTTTTCTTGTACTTTCGGGTACTATTGTTGAACATCTATGAGGTTTGTTTTGGCTTAGAATCCTGTGCACTGACATTGTCTAAGCCATCTGAAGCAGGAAATAGAATAGTATTGTTGTTCTTAACACATAGTCCAATGTTGAATAAAATAGACAGCTTTTGCTCATAAATTGTAGTAGTAACAGATGATACACTAACTAGAAAATCAATATGAAGGCGTAGGAACATTCTACTGGTAAGATTTTCTTTCTTCTTGTAAATGTCTTGATAGAAGAACAATACTGTATCAACCGTGGCAGCTGCTTAACAACCAACTAGATTTTGGACAATCAGAATTCTTTTGGACTTTAGTTTCTTTTAGAATATCTCTAGTTGGTACCCTGTTTCCCTGAAAATAAGACCTCTCCAGATAAAAAGCCCAATCAGGCTTTTGAGTGCATGCTCAAATAAGCCCACTCCCCAAAATACGCCCTCCCCGAAAATATTGCAACACGCTAACAGGCATGAGATGACCATGTTCACTGCCTCCTGCATGTCAAAAATAATAAGACCTCTCAGAAAAGAAGGCCAAGCGCTTATTTGGGGGGGGGGGTCAAAAGAAAATAAGACCCGGTCTTATTTTCAGGGAAACACAGTATTTCTTCTACTTTCTCATGCAACAGCACCTGCAGGCTCAAGTTTTCATAAAAAGTAGTAAAGGATTTTAGCTCCACTGTTATTTTTTATTCAGCATTGGTACTGAATAAAGCCACCTATTTGCAAGGTACACTTAGAGAATAAGTTGAATTTCTCTTCCAATTGTATGAATGGCCCGCTCCTTAAAATAGAAGAGACTTTTAGTTAGCAACACACCTGTTAAAATGACATCACACGAACTGTTATTGCTGTACTCTATTTGAAAGTCTCTACAGTTTAAAAAATACATCTAAATATAGATATAATTATTCATGTTTTGAATAATTACTACATAAATCTGAATGTAACCATGAAGATTTAAATTCATTAAAGCAAGAATCTTCCAGTTTTCTTTTCCCTAAGTGCCATCTTGTCATGTTCGCTGGTGACACTGAGCATAGATGCTTAGTTAAATTGATGAGTTCTCATTTTTATGATGAATGTAAATGCCCTGCTGGGATAACAAAGGAAGTTGTAGTTCTCCACCCATTCCATTTTTGGGTCTCCAATGGGTAGATTTAATTAGCCTGCTGCTAGAGAGGGCAGAGTTCTGAGTGAAAAGGAATTCCATAACTGAATAGGGCATTATAGAAACATCTGCACCACCTTCTCTGTAGAAGTAGCTGGCTGAGTATAAAAAGCAGCTACATTCCTTCCTTGATTAGATTAGTGTGGGGTGTCTCTACTATTTCCAGGCTACACAGTTCTTAAAGTTGTAACAGATCTGGTCTTGAGTTTACCCTTGATCTTCCTGTCTTCAGATGTATGTGTCAGCTATTTCTCCTCTAATATACTTTATAATTGGTTTTCTTATATGAAAGAAAACAAGTTAGCCATTCAAGGTTTCATTGTGTGAATGTTTATGTACATTTATATCCTAATTTTCACATAATCCTATAATACATTTTTCAGTGCAATACAATTATCGCTACAATAACTAACATGTTCTACACGCAAGTTTTCAACTAGTTTTTATCATGGGAATCATTACCCAAGTACATCAAAATCTGTATAGGGGAAAATCCTGTCCACACTTGAAAGATGCTGTTTAAGCCACCAAATCTAATTCCATGCTTGGTATAGAAATACAAATTAAGAATTCATGATTGATGGTTGTTCCTCCACTCTTGAGTCTAAGGTAATATCTGATTACATTCCGATTTAATTTTAATCGAAAACAGGAATTCTAACATCACATAGCCATTTTCCATTGTGTTTCTTGCTACTTCCATCTCTTTGACTAGGTGAAATATGGTAATTGTATGGCCATGAATAGTTTTTTTTTCTCCTCCTGGCAATAACACCAGTCCAATCTGTAGCCCTAACATTTCCTGGTGGACTTCAATCCAAACATTAACCAGGTCTGAATCTGTTTGGCTTCCAAGCAAGATTAGGTTTAGCCAACTGCTCTGACTATTTCATTGTCTGTACCATAACTATTGGCTACTAAATCAAAGATAACAATCCTCCTGTGCCTTCCGTGACCCTCTGAAAGAGAAGACAATCAGATACCTAGGACACTCGGCAAAATTTGTCTCCCAAATGATGTCATGGTAATTTAAATCCCTATCACTGCTACCACATGCCTCTTTGAAAGAATTGCGCTTTGCTTCTGGAAAGCATTATCCATATCTCTTTGGTTGGATAAGCCATAGTAGAGGCTAATAGTATTGCCCACATTCATCCCTCTGCTTATTTAAACCCAGATATCTTCTGCAGTATGCTAATTCATTTGAATTCCTTAGCAGATATGATACTTTTAATACACAGTGCAACTTCTCTTTCTTAACTATTACTGATGTTTAGAAATGTTCCATTATTTTGAGTCTGAAATTTTCCAAACAAGCTTCCAACAGCTATTAAGCCAGGTTTTTTTTCAAGGTCGAAAGGTTTTTTTTAATCTTGAAACAGGATTATTTACAGGTGGTCCTCAAGTTACCACCGCAATTGGAATACAACATTCATTGATAAATTGTTTGGTTATTTAGTGAAACATTAGGGGACCATAACTTGTAATCTTCCTGCTGGCTTCCCCATTGACTTTACTTGTCAGAAGCCAGGTGGAAATATGCCAGATGGAAATCACATGATCCTGAGACACCACCATGATCATAAATGTGAGGACTGGTCATAAGTCACTTTTTTTCAGTACTTTGTAATTTCAAATAGTTGCTAAACAAATGGTCCTAATTTAGAGACTGCCTGTAGAACCTGGAACAGTTGACACAATGTGATTCAGGCTCCAGACATTCTGAATATAAAATATTTTGAACATCCTTGGAACTTCTTTTGACTAAAATTTATCTTTGTTTGCTATATTCCAGTTACTTCATCAGTTCTTTACCATGTCTATTAAGTCACATTTGTTTTTCTGAAATAAAGAGTTCAAGCTCGTCTTTATTTCTAACATTTGAGGATCCGTGTTAGGCAACCCATCTGATAAATTTATGAGCCAGTTCTCAACTCTGATTTCCATTAAACATTTTAATAGGCCCCACCAGACCAACTGTCTTCTACATGATACAAGTCCTTACATGATCCTTCATTTGAGGTTTTGGCTTTGAATTCCACCAGAGACAGTTAAAACCTTTCTGATGAAGGACATGTTTACCAATCTTTATGAACTCAATTCATGTAGCCTGGTAATACAGACTATATGATACAATATTCCCATAATGGTGGATGTTGAATACCATAAAATATAATGTGGATGAATTTAGGAGCTAAGCAAATAAATGTCTTTATGATAAAACCAGGATGATGGTTTCTAGCCTTTGATAAAAAAAAATCTCACTCTACAGCTGTTGTTTCATTACAGACCTGTAAACTCTTTGACCATTTCCAATATCCACCATTTCCATTATCCACCCTAGCAACCTTTAAGGTGAGTGGACTTCAACTCGCAGAATTCAACAACCATCCCAAATTCTGGGAGTTGAAGTTCACAAATATTCAGATCCCTACAAGTGAGAAACTCTGTAGTTATTAATAGCAAAGAACTCCTTTGGAAAGGACTGATAGAACCAGGTTCACCCCACCTCCCTTTGCATGCCTTAGAGCAGGGGTGTCAAACTGGCAGCCTGCAGTCTGGATGTGTCATATGCAGACCACACCCATTCCAGCTCCATGAATGGAGAAAATGTTGCAAAACGTCACGTGATGGCAACGTGATGCGGTGAGTTTGATACTTGTGCCTTATCTAGTCTTTCCCATATGAAAATTGCCAGTCCTGTATTATAGGCAGAGAACAATCAAGTAGCTAGTTTGAACTCTACATATATGGGTCTGGTTATACATACATGTCTGGCTGTCACATTATAAGTTGGATAGACAGAAGGGATAGACAAAGTATACTGTATTTTTACCCCCATTCCAAATCTCGTGAAAGAAAATGGAGGAAGTGACCACAAGATCATTTAATAGAGTAAGATAAATTGAGAGGCAAAGTTGATTTCCCAAAGAAGAAAAATGAGGAGAAATCAGTAACAACTCATAGTTTATTTACTTACTTCTATCCCATCATATGCCATGTGCTAAATGAATAAACAATAAACAAACAATAAATATCACCCCTTTTATTTTTTATATATAAATAAGTCAAGGCAGCAAACATACCTCAGGTTCCTTCCTCCTCCTATTTTCCCCACAATAACAAGCCTGTGATGTAAGTTGGCCTAAGAAAGACAGACTAACTCAAAGTCACCCAGCCAGCTTCCATGCCTAAAACAAGACTAGAACTCACAGTCTCCTGGTTTCTAGGCCAGCAGTCTTTAAGCAGTACAACAAGGGAACAGTTAAGAGGATTCAGAGGCTTGAAATGCATAAAATGTACGCTGACTGGCCTTTTTAAAGCCAGAAAGTAAGCATGAATGGGTTCTTTAGTTTCAGTCACTAATTACTATGCTGAGGGAAGAGGCAGCTTTCACAGAGGAACTGTGGCCCAAGCAAGAGAGGTTAACCCCCCTGTCCCAATATGCTGTGGTACTGAACTGTATCAGGTCTACAGCCTTTACTTTGTAGCTTAAGACAAAGTCCAAGGGAAAAACATGAAGCTACACATGGTATCTTTAATGTATAGTGTGACCTTCAGACCTCTGCCTAGCTTCACAAACCAGGGATGCAGGTGTAGGCTGCCTCTGGCTTTGTCCCACAGCCTTGTGGTGCAACTGCTCATGAATAAAGGCTACTGTGTAAGGGCACAAAACAGCTGCTGACGCTTTCCTAGATGATTTTCTCTTTTTTTAAAAAAAGTTTCCTCTCTGTAGTCTAGGCTCAACTACATATTATGTTTAAGGCATGGCTACCAGCTGCATCTTTATTTATGTTCTTATTTTAAATGGACTAACCAGTTTTGTTGGGATAATTAGGAATATTTTTTTCCTATTGCAAGTTCTGACACTTGGAATAAATGCCTAGAATCAAGAGCTTGAATTCCGAATGCATGCAGGGATGTTTGCTTGCCGAATCTTGAGGAATTATGTTTTAAAAGTTTATCCTGACAAGTTAACATCTGCCAACTGAAGGGAACTATTCTGCCAGGGGAGACAATTCAATGTAGAATATAGATAGATATCAAAGGATTATTGTAAGAGAAAAAGTCATATTCTGGATATGACATTAAATATAATGCCCAGAATATGGACATTTTCACAGAAACTATTGCTCTGAAGAAGTAGACTACACATTTGCTGACTGAATTGCATGGTGCATTAAGGTTGATCTTTAAGAAGTTCCTGAGTAGAAAATTTACCTTCTTGAGATACTAAAATGCCCTTCTTTGTTTCATTCTCAGCTCCTTGCCAACCTTGCAGTGACACGGAAGTTCTCTTGGCTGTCTGCTCCAATGACTTTGGTAAGTTTCCTTGATTTCTGGATGACTGCTGAGTTCACCATTGCTCTGTAAAATCCCATTCTTCCCTTGTGATAATCTGCTGGATTTGGCCTACAGAAACTTCACCAAACAGTGAACAAACTGAAAGCCCCAGATTGTAACCAACAAGGGAGCCCTTTTCTGCTCATTTTGGAGTAAACAAAGTGTATCCAAGAAGTACAAAGCGGACAAGGGAGGAAAAGCCTTTATGGGGTTTTAGCTCTGAAGAGCTTCAATTAAATCATTGTGTTTGGCTAGTTCTTTTCTACTATGGACAAAGAAAGAGACAGGCTGTGGTAATAGTGGTGGAAGTTCAAAGGTTTTTAGGAGGGAGTAATAGGAATTATCCTCTTGATGTTTCTAAATAGACCCTTGATAAAAAACTAAATCCCTGTTTCTGTGGAAGTTGTTGCTTTTAAAGATGAAGTTTATACTTAATTCTGCAGGAAATAACTACAACAGGGTCATTTATTTTATTGAGCTCCTGACCTATAAGAAAGGAAGGACTTTCTCAAAATGTACAGAAGGAAATAAAATATTGATGAATGAAACTTTTTATGGAATAGAAAATATTCTCTTTTACACTGGTTCAAATATAATTTGTGGAAAAGGGTTTTATAAAACCTGAAAGCAAAACAGATTCAATCCACAAAATCTTCTCTGAGTCATTAAAAAAATCGTTTGATGCATAGATATCCAACAGAAATCTTCCGTAGACTCTCTGGAAAGAAAGTGCTACAATATGGTTAGACTTTATCAGTATGCTTAGCAGAGATACAACAGAATTATGTATTATTTTTCTCCAACTACATTTTGCCTGCAAAGATTGCCTGCCTGAAATGCTTAGATCTCAAATAGACATAAACACAGTGATCTGTGCCAGCAAAAGGTATCCCTTTTTCTGTTATGTCTCCCCCACAAAGAGACAAGTGGTTTTCCTTAGTATGACTAGTGGGGTAACTGTTTTCCTCTTTATGGTAGTGAAATAGCATTAAAGCAATTTTCCCACGCTTGGAATCCAAAGTAAATGTTGTAATGAAACAGCTGGGCATGTCTGGTCTTGGACGTGTGCTACAGATATAAATACAGTCTATTAGTATTGTGAATATAATAGGGGTATATTCTGAACAAGGAGGAGGATGCAACACCCAGACATTGTGGTGGGATTGCTCTTGCTTCGTCTTGATGGAAAATGTTGCCTAGACAGGTGGTGACTTGCTGTGTGTATTTCTTCAGGGCAGAATGCCAAAGAATTCAATGTAAATGTTACTGGCCATTAATAGAATGTGATTTAAATTTCTAGGGTGGTTTGGTGCAGGCATTTATTTGTTTTAATGGTGAGGCTTATCCTGTTTAACTTATAGGCAAACTGGTCTTCTCCAGGTGTTTTGTTATGTTTTTTTTAGGTTCCTTGACACATGGTTATTTGCAACTGTATTCTGAAACTTCTCAAAAGCTAAACATTGCTCCTTTCTTCATGCTAGCTTTATAGATGAACTCTTAACTTTATGCAAATGAATAAAATATTTGTTTCCTTATTTTGTCAACTTTTGCAGTGGATAGATTGAACATTTAATGAAGCAAATACTTGTTTTCCTGTTTTGTGATATTTTGTAGTGGATAGATTGACTGTTGTTTTAGACACAGCTGAAATCAAGAACTGTCCTGGCTCTAAACCCCAAGATTATTGTAGCAGGCTTTAGTAGATTACACATGGATCATAGCCTTTCTCAATTGTGAGCCCTTCAAATCTATTGGACTAACACGTCCCAGAATTTCCAGCTTTTGTCAGAATTGTAGTCCAACATATCTGGTTGGCAAAAAATTGGAGGAGGATAGTTTATGATACATTTCTTTTCTAATGATTTAATAATTGACAATTCCTAAAAGAGACGATTTTCCCAATATTTCTCTGGTTTTTGCACTGAGGCGATAATTTGACTTACATTGATGCATCCCATACATCAATATTAAGTCTTATTGGAAAGCCATACCAGACATTTCCCAAACTGGTAAAAGTAAAAGTTTCCCTGTTCAGTTGCTTCCAACTCTAAGAACTCTCTGTTCTTAGCCAAGGGAGCCAGTGTTGTCCAAAGATACTTCTGTGGTCATGTGGCCAGCATGACTATATATACTGAGGCACATGGAACACTGTTATCTTCCCCTCAAATTGATATCTGTTTACCTACTCGCATTTGTATGCTTTTGAATTGCTAGGTGGGCAGGAGCTGGGGCAAGTAACAGGAACTCATGCTGTCACACAGCGCTCGGGTCTCGAACCTGGGCTGTCAGCCTTCCAACTAACAAGCTCAGTGTCTTTAACTGCTGAGCCATTGTGTCCCTTGCTTCCCATACTGTCTCACATTCTCACATTTGTCCTCAATCTGGTTGATTTGGAGGAACGTTAACCGAGGAGATCTAGAGTTAAATACATCGAGGAAGGCTGCTTTAGGAATATTACATTTCAAAAATTGTGATCTGGACATCAGGTTACAAATCAACACTAATTGTTTTCTTTTTAACTTTCTCTGAAATATCTAATGATATTTACGTATGAAGCTAGTTAAACTCTAGTTTGGTGCAATACTGTAAGATAGATCTTCCCCAGGCTGGGGATTATGAGAGTTAGGAACTAATATATTCAGAATGCAATGTTTTTGACAACATTATTAGTTTTTGTTTAGTTTTGAAAAATGTATTTAAAACAGACCATTCTTAATCCAACCGTGTATCATATTTGTTTTTAATTTTAATTTTTAAAAAATGTACTTTGGGGGATCACTAATAACAAACAATGAGGTGAAGCTGGAAATGTGCTCATATAAACTATAACATTGCTTTTCCTGGATATGTTTTAGGTACCTGAAATGGAACAAAACCCTTTCAAAAATATTACTATATGTGCATAAACTCAGATACAGAACTTAAGGTTTCAATGCAGCAATGTATAATTAAACTCACAAATGGTATAAGAATTTAATTTTAAGCACACAACAGAATTTGCCTCATTTGGGGGAAAGATCTTAACATCTGGTCCTGTCGTTCTTTTTCTTCCAGGATGCTACTGAGTAAATATTTTGTTAACCAAAATCCCACATATATTAAAGACAATGATAAATGCTCACGTAAAAAGTGGATCTCAGGGTAGCTCTGTATCTAATTGGGCTTTTCTTTTCTGCCTGTGTTTCTTCCTAGTTGTCAGAGGTACCATCCAAAGTGTAATCAACGAGGAGGATCAGCAAGATTCCATTATCAGTATAAACATCAATAGAATCTACAGGCAGAAAACAAGGATCTTCAACTCTGCTGAGGAGAGCGGTCGGTGGCAAGGACAGATCAAGACTCTGCTTCAATGTGGGGTAAAACCAGGAGAGGGAGACTTCCTCTTCACAGGCAGTATGCACTTTGGGGAGGTCAGGTTAGGCTGCGCCCCACGTTTCAAAGACTTCCAAAGGATGTACAAAGAAGCCAAGGACAAAGGACTAAATCCATGCGAAATTGGCCCAGACTGAAACGATGTTCTTCAGCTGTAGGTTACTCTTAGAGCTCAGCCAGAACTAATTCTTAGTTGCTGCAGATCTGCTGATTTAAATGGAACTAATAACAGAGAGGAACCATCTGATGTCAGAAACAAAATATTCTCCTTTAAAGAGGTCTGTAAGAGGAGACTGGATGAGCGTTGAGTATGGAGGATCCTTGAAGCCTAGAGACTCCTTATTGCTGCTTGGAGGCTGGGCTTCTTACAAATCCCGAGGTACTTTCTAACCCTATGACCTTATGACTATAAGAACCACACAAGCTGGTCTTTGCGGCCAATGGCTTGCTTATGGAATTGACTGAAGTACAAAGCTAGAACGCAACCCCGCATTTAGTCCATTTGAACTAAATTATTTTTATAGGTTCCCCGGGGTGGGGAGGAATGAAACACGTCACAATCCTTGTCTTAAAAATATCAATCAACCAACGAACCTTTGAATCTTTGTAATGCTAATGTGTAAAATGTGTTAAGCAGATGTAGCATTTTGCATGGTATATGCAGATGACAATGTGGTAGAAGCTGGCAAACCCATTTTAACATTGATGCTGTGTTGAAAAAGAAAAAAAAATAAGGCTTGTTCTACAATTTTTTTAAAAAAATGGTTTCCCATGACAGGAATTTATGGAATTAAACACTTGCTTTTCTTTTTTAAAGAGAGAGAATGTACAATTACCACCTGCAGTTTGTGTTCAGAGTGGATGAGTTGTTTCCATTCCAGAGAAATAAAATGTTCCTGGGTTTGAGCCAATGTTGTTGTGATTCCCATGCTGCTTCTGCCTTCTGCACTTTTAAATTTAACTGATTGATATCTGCACCAAGATGGCAAAAAGGCTATTTTAAGTACTGATTTTGTTTATGTAAAACACTTGCACCACCTTCCAGGGACTGGAAACTTGCCTTCTATCTGAAGGCATTTGAAAAGCTGATAGCATCTTGAACGATAACACTCTACTCGGTATACCATACCAGCTTTTCTCAAATCTGGGCAGCTCTTGTGTCATTGCTCTTCATTTACAAAATTTACATGCTTGTTTATAAATGAGGTTTAGTGTTTCAATAAAAAAGTGAAAATACAAATACATTTGTATTAAATAGATTTGAAATACAAATTTAATATAATGGAGAAGTCAGTACAATCCACTCGTGCCTGATGTTATCACTACTTTTTCATTGGGAATTGACTTTTCATTTATTCTCAGTTCTTTTATCTTCATAATAATTATTCCGCACCAGTCTTCCACATTCTTGGCTTTCGGTGTTTGTTATAAGGACTAAAAAAATTGCAGCGATCATATAAAACAATAGTAAAGAAATGGATTATTTAGCATTCCACAAGAACTTTAAAGGCATGGGATAGCCTCTGTACATTATAAAGCCAACAATTGATGTAAATTGGTGTTGCTATAGAAGAACAACTGAAAAGGTTTTTCTGCATACTTTTTTCATTTTTATTTATACAGTAATATATATTGGGTCCAAATATTTAGTTACTTCCATTTGACCCTTTTATAAACGTATATACTCCACTTTTGATTAAATGGATGTCCAGATTTATTTTGTGTGCCTTCAAGTTCAGTGTTGACTCCTGGCAACTGCCTGGACAAGTCCCTGCAGTTTTCTTGGCAAGATGTCAGACGTGGTTTGTCTCCTTCCAAGAGCTGAGAGAGTGTGACTGGCCCAAGTGCCTAAAGTGGACTAAAACTCATTCTCCCAGTGTCCAGCCTGCTACCTTAATCTCTACATCAAACTATACCTTCCCAAATTCACTTGCAACAGATTAAAATATGTCTATTACAATAGTTGCAAATTAAAAATTGCAATAAAATCAACAATAAATGCTCAATAATCGCACACTGAATTGTTGTTGTTATTCTTCTATGCCCTACCAATGCAAATAAAAATACTCACAATGTAATATCTCTTTCCCTCTTGGGCCCTTATTTAAGTCAGTTTCCTGAATAAGTCTTCAGGCTTTTCAGGTTTCTTCTGAAGGAAAAGTTCTTCTGATTATATCCCCATATTCTACAGTTAATTTATGCCTTCCCAGCATGTTCATGAAGCATCTATATTTGTCCTATAAATATTGGCTGGAGCCTGGCTTTTCTCTTGAAGTTACCAGCCACGCTGATCACTCCCTTTCCAGCTCTATTCTAAGTTCTTTGTCCTCCCTACATCTTAGGCTTTGCCATATGGCAAGTTCTCTTTTGTGTGGGAAGTTTTCAAAATTGCTGACATGCAGTGCTACATGCTTATTATCTCAATACTGGCAGGTGCACTCATAAAAATTAAAGACTCTATAAGGGAGGAGTCAGCAACAGTAATTTAATACACAGCCCATTTTTTAACAACAAAAAGTCTTTAAGTGGAATATCATGGTCATGATCTTGATGATGGGCCACACCGGATGGCCAGTGATGCTACTGTCTGTTTTTATGTTGTGTTGTCAAAACTGAACCTGTGGCTAAGGCTGTTTCTCTTGAAAGGCTGTCAGATCATTTGAAAAGAAGGGATGGTGAGTTGTAAATTGAAGTGAAGAGCCACTTCTTGCTATGAAAGGAAATCTTAAGTATCTCTTATGAATTTGCTATTTTCCTTCACACTAAAGCTAACATAGAAGATTATATGGTGTTTAGGATTTGGCAGCATTTTAAGACCCACGGGTGTTTTTTTTCCCCTTAAAAAATATTTTAAAGATCCTTTTGAAAGTTGAAGCTGATTGATTTAAAAAACAGCAATATGCATTTGAATGTTGCAATTGCAATGAATTAATTTAAAGCAATAATGTCAGCATGCCTGAGCTTTCTAAGTCAGAAAATCTATGGTATTGATAATGGGAAATGTTGGGAAAATAAAAACTACAAATTTTCAGCTATAGTCTTTAGCAGCTTGACTTGTCGATTTGACCTGACAGGCTCCTAAGGGGAGTGGAAGAGGAGGCCAATGTATTGACCTCATTCTTTGATAGAGAAGAACTGGAATTCATGATATGAAGAATGATAAAGCCACGGGATTAAATGATATTCATGTTGAACAAATAAACATTTTGGAGATTTTTCCAAGCAATGGTGTCATTACTTTTTAATGAATGTGTGGCCTCAAATTCTATTCTGGAGATTTGGAGGAAAGCCCAGGTTATTGGACGTCTGAAACCCAGAAAAGAACTGAACCAAAGAATTTTAGTCCAATTTCCCTCCTTTGCCCTCCTTTCAAACTCTATGAGAGAGTTCTATTAAGTAGAATGTTTCCTATCATTGAACAAACGCTTATTCCTCAATAAGCTGGTTTCCTTACAGGCCAGATAGTTAAACGCATCCAGAGGATGGTTTTCAATTAGGTCTAATCATGGGAGCTGCTTTTATGGATTTATCTGCGGCTTATGACACAATTCATCACAGGAAGCTTCTCTTAGAATTATATAATATCACACATGGCCTTGCTCTGACTATTTGTATTGATGAATTTTCATTGCTTTCCAGGGGAAAAAGAGCTGGTGGAGAGCCCAGCAATATGGCCTTCCACAGGGGAATGATCTTGCCCTGCTATTATTCAGTATACATACCAATAATCAAGCCATTGTTCTTAATACATTATCTTTTATCTATGCTGATGATTTGGCACTTACCACTCAGGGAACTAACTTCTGGCTCTTAAGAATATGTCAGAATAATATAATGTGAATGGGCTAAAGCCTAACTATCAAAAAAAAAAAAAGTCTGCATTCCATCCCCCAAAACAGGCAGGCCAGACGTAGGCTCGATATTATCTGGAATGAAATGGTGCATTGTGAAAAGCCACATTATCTTGGTGTTACACTGGACCAAACATTAACCTTTAAAAGACATCATTGCAATTTAAAACAAAAGATATCTACCTGTAATAATCTCCTCAGAAACCTGGCTGGACCTATGTGGGGTGACCACACCATTACTCTTTGAATGGCCACCCTTGTATTGTGTTACTCAGTGGGAGAGTACGCCTGCCCTGTTTAGGACCGGTTTGCACAACCTACACAAGTGGATAGGCGGTTTAATGATACATGCTGCATCATTAATGGACGCTTGTGCTCCTCCCCAGTTGAATATATATCTTGGCGAAATAGCCCTGCCAGGCATTATTCTCCAACAAACTGGCTTCCGATATATGTCACAAAACATGGAATATGGGAAGGTATTACATGATCCAGCAAACCACTTATTGGCTAAGTACCCCCTACAAAAGAATTGAAATCAAGAAAGCTTTTTAGATTGTGCCAAGGAGATTGTTACTACACCTCAAAAAGAACAATTAAAAAGATACAAACTACTAGTTAAAACATCTTCATAATTGGATAGAACTGATGGAGGAGTTGCCTGAGGTTCAGAGGAGGAAAGGACAATTTGGAGATGTTTAAACAGACTACACACTATTTTTTCTAGAACTAAAGACCACAGAGGACAAGGATATGTGCTATTCAAACAACTATCCATCTTTTACAGTGCCCCCTGGGACTGACATGCATATAGAATGACTTGCTGGTTTGAAATATTCTTGCTGTCAATGTGGCCGAGCATTGGGCTAGGACTGTATAAATTTATGCTGTATTTAAATTTAAGTTAATAATTTCTCCCTTTCTAGTTCCTGCATTTCTGATACAAGGCGAGATGAACTTGACTTGTCCTTACAATTCCTGGGGTGGTTGGGGACTTTTCTACAGATGGAGAGAAGCTGTTATTACCCATCTATCCTAGAAGAACATGTTTCATATTAAATGTAGGACTACTCTATACCAGTTTAATTTCCATGGAAAACAAGATAATATCTTCACTGGAAATCCTAGGATGAAAGAAGAATTATCCTTGCAAATAATAACTCATTCAATATGGCTTCCCTGTAAATCATTATTTCAAAGGAAGAAAATCCTTAATTTCTAATCTCTTTGATTAGAAGTTTCAAGAGTGGATTGTTTGGATTGGCAGAGGTGTGTACACCCTGAACTGGAATAATAAGGGTGTGGCAAATAACATCTTCCTGTGGTAACTTTGGAGCATACCATTGTATTATTATTATTTTGGTAATGTACCTGCTTGTTAAGGTAGATTTTTTTTGCTTTGTAATAGGATCAGTTTTTATGTAAACAACTTGTGCAAACTGGCCCCTATCCAAGAAGAGCTCATCTATTCATTGTAACAAAATGTTCAATACAATGCCCTAGAAAAGCATGAGGCAATCAGATTTCCAATCCACTCAAGAGCATCTGTTCTTGAGTCCCTGTTCCTTCTGATACTTGGTGGGCAAACCTTTCTCTTCCAGCAAGTAATGGAATGACCTATCACATTGGTAATTGGTTGGGAAATAAGGCTGCTGAATGATAGAGGATAGGCATCCATACAACATTTATTTTTTATTATATAATGTATATCTTATATCAATCCATCCATTCAAAGAAAATTGATATAAAAATTAGACAAATGTATTTTAGAAATACATATGCATGCTATTTTAATAGAAGCATTTAGATTAGGATTTCCGAACCTGGGTGTCACTGTTCCGAGCAATACACCCAATTCAATCAGAACTCTTACACACCAGGTAGATTCAAAATAACTTTTATTGAGTACATAGCCTTGGCACTTAATGAAGTTGTAGCTCTACAGAATTTCCACCCTTCAGTGACATAAGAGGGCTTGCAACTCCCTGCCTCCTCCAGGTGTTCTTGATCACATAGGTTAATCAGTAGTAATGTCTCCTTCGGTCTCATCAGCTCTTTGGCGCTATGACCTTTGCTGTCCATGCTGCATCTGGTTGCTATTACTATCAGATAGTTAGGAAATACACCCTACTCCTCAAATCCCTCCATGTTTCATCCCTCTCCTTGCTAGCCCACTTTCCTCTCCTCATGTAAGAAATCGAACGCAGGTAGCCATGGTTTTAACTTATGCTGTTTCAGAAGTTAACCCTGGGATCTTTCAAATGTACACATTTGCAAGATGAATTGGGAGGAGCAGATGTAGTTTGCACTGTTAAGTTAGGTTATGAAAGCCAAGTTGTCTATTTAAGAAGAATTACTAAGGCTGAGAATCCCTTCTTTGAATCTCCTCAACCTAATATGCACCTGAATCCATTTATAGCATAAAAGGAAAAGGTAAAGGTTCCCCTCACACATATGTGCTAGTTGTTCCTGACTCTAGGGGGCGGTGTTCATCTCAGTTTCAAAGCTGAAGAGCCAGCGCTGTCCGAAGACATCTCCGTGGTCATGTGGCTGGCATTACTAAATGCCAAAGGTGCATGGAATGCTGTTACCTTCCCACCAAAGGTGATCCCTAGGTTTCTACTTGCATTTTTTATATGCTTTCGAAATGCTAGGTTGAAGAAGCTGGAACAAGTAATGGGAGCTGACCCTGTTACGCGGCACTAGGGATTTGAACCGCCAGACTGCCAATCTTCTGATCGACAAGCTCAGTGTCTTAGCCACTGAGCCCTCTTTATAGCATAGCAATCACAAAAACCCATCCGTTGTCTGCATTTAAAAATTATTTATAATGTGTTTGTATTTCAACCCTAACCAAATTTTCCCAGCACAGTTTGCAATACAATAATGTACTATACTGATCCTATTACACACTTACAGAAGGAAATTTCCCTGAGGACAATAGAGGTTTTTTTTTTCAAAGGTAAGTGCACCTATGATTACACACTTTTAAACCTGAAAATGGTCATTAACAGTTAAACAAAAGTGAAGAGACAATGATTTTTGGAAACTCTGACCTGAAAGTGTAGGGTTTTTTTAAATTCTAAGATAAAAATTTCTCTTTAACTCAAGACAGCTCACATTCTCTTGATACATTTTTAGAATTTCTATAGAAATCGCTGCATGGAACATCGATGTGATTTCATCTTTGAAGCTGCAAACGTTTTCTTTGGTCAGAAGGTGGATTAAAGTCTTACAAGGAAGCATATATAATTCTTTTCAAAGTTTGAGTATCTACCAATATAATCTTTTTTTTTTCTTTTTAATCCTTCTCACTATTATGGGTTGGTTATAATGAGATTGGTAGGTGAGTTCTCCCCGCTCCTTTTAACAGAAATCTATATAAGGGAACTTGCTTGTGTAGAAAGAATACTTTAATTCATAGAAAGTAAGTAATTCATTACTATCCATTCAGTTCATAGTGGGTAACACATCAGTTTACAGTATATGATGATGGGAGATTACTTCAGCGTGTTCCTTCCTTCCTTCCTTCCTTCCTTCCTCCATCCTTCCCTCCCCCATCCTCCTTCCCTCCCTCCCTCCCTCCTTCCTTCCTTTTGTGTGACTACCCTCATGATATTTGTCTTTGGATGAAAAATAGCAAGTTAAAAATACCAATAAGGACAAGAGAAACTGAGCACATTAGACAGCAGACATATCCGCATTAAAATGCCCCCGCCCCCTGATAGGCTTCCTGTCACAGGGCCCAGAGAGAAGCCAAGCTTTTAATGTCTGTGGAGATTATCAGTCATCCAGGTCATAATTGTCTCAAAGGTACTTTTTTTTTCTTCAAAAGGCAACCGGATTGTTTTTTCCTTGAGGAAGAAGAAAACATTTAGCTTCTCATCCAAGAAGCTTCATCAAGCCCCGCCATTAGAACTGATGAAGCTTTTAAATGAGAACCAAAATGTTTTCATCTTCTTCCTCAAGGAAAAAAAACAACAGTCCAGACGGCTTCTGAAGAAAAAAAAGCACCTCTGAGACCAATTTTTAATGTTGCTTGAAAGACCACCAAGGTCAGGCCAACTAACTTTCTTACGTTATGCTGATCCACAGGGTAGGTGCAGTGATTAAATTTGGATCTCAAGAATACACAAGAGAGGGACATTACAATGAAAACAACTTCTTGACATAAAATCATAAACAGAGTTTTATAAGCATATGTATATGTGGATACCCCCATGTGGATGAGCATACAGGAAGAATACAAAGGGGCTGGTTAGAAGGGCAATATTAAATATTGAAAACAGCCTAGTTCTCAGATTTCAGGAATTAGATTTCCTTGCAAGACACTAGCTTACTAGATAATCTATTAGATAATTAGCCAGTGTAGCATAGTGGTTGAAAGTGTTGAACCTAGCCTGGAAAATCCCATGTTCAAGTCAGTGGTGGGTTCCGGATTCTGTTGCAACCAGTACAGTGCAACGGGGCCAGGCGTACACCACATGAATGCACCCAACACATGCACACATGTGCGCAGCACGCACATGCATACTTACCATCTGCAACACTTAGCGATGCCTCCGTGACGCTCCAGCTGCTTGGCAGAGCGTCACGCAGGCACTGTATGCTCTGTGCACGTTCGAGGAAGCCCCAAAGAGTTCAAATACAGGTAAGGACAGAGGGCGGGGGAGGGGGGTAGGCCCTCCAGAACACTGTACCGGAATGGTACCCGGTGCTCCCAGCAGGCACCGGTACGCCTGTACACGGGCGTACCAGTCATAACCCACCACTGGTTCGAGTCCTCACTTGATTTCAAAGCACACTGTAGCTCATCCATTCTCTTTCATCTCAAATCCCATATTTCCTGTTGAGTAGAGTAGAATGTCAACTAAATGAATGGAGCTGTACTTTATTGAATGTTTAATTTTTTATTGCTTTCAGAAAGGCAGGAATGATCCTAGTGTGTTCCCTACATTATCACTGCACTTTTCAAGCCACTGTTTGTCCTCTGTTTTAAAGAACTGCAATAGAAAAATGATGTAAGGATTTAAAACTCAAAGTGACAGAAAACAACCATAGGAAGATATGATAAAATGGGCTTTAATTCCTGAATGTTTTGCTATAAGAAACATGCTACCTTTTTAAGATGTTGCAAAAGGTTGGTGGATAATGTTCCGAACTGCAGATAGAACAAGTAAATATAGTACAGCCACCTATCTTACAATAACTTTAATGACTGGGTAAGTCATGATTGGAGCAGTATATTGAATGAGGTAATACACCCTAAAACAAATAGGTGAATCAGAGTACTAAATGTTTTCTTTGATTTTTGAAGACTTGCGGGAGCCACCCTGTTTCATTTTGGAAAATGAGAAACATTACGTATGAATCAGAGTAAAATGAAGGTGAGGAGGATACTGACCTGGCTAGTGATGTAGATATGACAGGACATAGATCTCTAAGGCTAGGAAAGACCAAACAGAACTAGTTGGGTGCAGCACTGTGGATAGCACATGGAACCCAATATAGTCATGAGCTGTTTCATCTAGAGAGGTTTTGTTTTGTTTTGGTCTTCTTTAGAATTATGTATCTCTCTGGAGAGTTAGGAAACAGTTAACAAAGTCATTTCCATGTGAAAAAATTGTGTTGAGCTCATAAAAGAAATTTTACTGGCAAACACTTCCACAGGGAGAGCAGGACAGGCCCATGGAAAAGAGGTAGTTAACTGACTTATGTATAGAGTATGTAGGGTTTGTGTGAAATTTGTGGTTGTATGTTACTGAATTACACCTCCCAGTTTTATTGACAATTAGTCATGCTAGCTGAGATCTCTGGAAGTTATATTCCCCATTCCAGCATATGACACAATGAAAGGCAAAATTGCACTATGAAACACCATTCCAGGTTTTTCCACTCCAGGTTCTTCAATGGAGACATGAACATTGGAATTGAAGTTGGTATACGCCCACTCAGCATTTAATAGATAGACGATAGATAGAATTACTATTTCTTCCCTTCCCAAATAATGATCCAGTAATAAAGTTGTTGATACTGGAAGTGTGCTGCCCCAGCAGTATATTCTGTATGCTGTACTCATCAAGGCATGTCAATTCCTTGGTTTTGGGATCTTCTTTAGCAGCCAGTAGTTCCGAGAGAAGGATAGAAAACTCCCATAACTCCTTGGGATCATTTGGACTAATATTGGGGTACTCGATCGACGGTTTGGCTTGTCAACGCTCATGAAGTCCTCACTCTTGGAACAGGGCGTTGAGTACCCCAATATTAGTCCAAATGATCCCGAGGAGTTATGGGAGTTTTCTACCCTTCTCTCGGAACTACGGGCTGCTCAAGAAGATCCCAAAACCAAGGGATTGACATGCCTTCATGAGTACAGTATACAGAACATTATCATCAGAAAGCTGTCAAGACGGTTCAATGATCGATGGACCGATCTGCGTGACACTTACAGGAAGAACAATCAATACAATGATCCTCCCTTTACTACACTCGAAGAATTCATTGCTGATCAGGTAGAGCAATACACTGACCTTCGAAACCTAGGTCATTGGGATGACTACTCCACAATCACCAAAAGGGCTGCCCATAATCCTGCTGCGATCAAGAGCCCAATGCAGACCACAAAGGAAAAAAACTTTGTGTCTGTACACAAAACACAAATCTCCAACTCTGCCATGAATGATTCAGATACGACACTATCAAGGACAATTCTAATTAAACCCCCAACAACAAACAAGGACCCATTCTGTCCATTCCATGAGTTTCCCCACCCTTTGAACAAGTGTAGAGAATTCGGAAAGAAGCCTGTGGAGGAAAGGAAAACTCTAATTAGGGAGTACAAATTCTTCTATAAATGTTGTGATTCTGCAGAACACATAGCCACAGCATGTACAGCCAAGGTGCAATGTCATCTTTGCAAGAGTAGCAGGCACCCTGGTGCCCTACATCCAAACTCTGAGATAACACATCGTCCAACGGCTGACCCTTCTCCACACAAGGAGATTCCACACGATGCCGAAGCGCACCCAGAAACTACCTCAGATGTAAGCGTCAGATGCACCTCATTATGTGGTGGCTCACCATCACCTTGCACATGCCACCAAATCTGCCTAGCCAAAGTCTATCCTGCTACGTGCCCACAAGAAGTTGTGAAGGTGTATGTAATCCTAGACACGCAAAGCAATTAATCACTAGCAAGGTCAGCATTCTTCGATCTCTTTGATGTCCAAAGCAAACAGACGGAATTCACTATATCAACGTGCACTGGATCCCAGTGCATGGTGGGGAGGAAAGTCAATAGACTCTGCATAGAAACATTAGATGGGCGTGTACAGTTCCCATTGCCATCAATAATAGAGTGGGATGATCTACCAGATGTTCACAGTCAGATTGCGACACCAAAGTTAGCAAATGCCATACCCCACCTCAGACATATGGCTAATCACTTTACTGCCCTGGATCCCGAAGCCAAAATCATGCTCTTGCTGGGAGCAGAGGCCTCTGCAGCTTTTGTTCTGCAGGCAGTGGTCGAAGGCCCAATGGATGCCCCATTTGCCCAGAAGACAAGACTCGGTTCGGTCATCTTCAGAACAGTATGTGTCAATCAGCTGCAGGTCTCAACCCAAGTGAATGTCTTCACAACTTCCACTCTCAGTAATGGGAGAACATCTCACTTGAAACCATGCCAAGAACATTTCACGACCTCATTGATCAAGCCAATTTTAGGAGCAACAGTGTTCCAGACCAGCAAAGAAGACAATGACTTGGCCTTGTCGATAGAGGACAAAGAATTTCAGAGGCTCATGGACAAGGGGTTTCAACAGGACGCTACCAAGAGCTGGGTGGCTCCACTACCCTTTCGCATACCAAGGCAATGGCTTCCAAACAACCATGAGCAAGCTCTCTCTCGCCTCTTCAGTCTGAGACGACTCATGAATAAGAAGCCTGCAATGAAAGCTAATTTAGTAGAGATCATGAACAATATGGTCCAGAATGGACACACAGAACTTGCTCCACCTCTGAGAAATGGTGAAGAATGCTATACCTGCCATTCTTTGGGGTGTACCACCCACAGAAGCCAGGTCAGATCCGAGTAGTCTTCTATGCCAGTGCGCAATTCCAAGGCCTCTCTCTGAACAAAGTCCTGCTCACAGGGCCTGACCTCACCAACAGTCTGCTTGGTGTGCTCATCCGCTTCAGGAAGGAAGCCATAGCCATCATGGCCGACATCCAGCAGATGTTCTACTCATTCCTTGTCAGGGAAGACCATCGGAACTACTTGCGTTTCCTGTGGTTTAGTGATGAACAACACAAACAGCAGATAATGGAGTACAGAATGTGAGTGCACGTTTTTGGAAATGGCTCTTCCCCAGCAATTGCCAACTACAGCCTGCAACATACTGCTGGTATGGATGGAGCCCAAAATGGTGCAGATGCCAGATGGTTTGTGGAACGGGACTTCTATGTTGGCCTAAAATCTGTGCCCACCCCAGCAGAGGCCACAGACCTATTAAAGAGGACACACCAGATGCTAGTTTCATCCAACATTAAGCTGCATAAAATCGCATCCAACAGTGAGGAAGTGCTAGCAGCCTTCAATCCTGAAGACCATGCTAAGGGATTGCAGGAACTTGACTTCGGCACAGATACCTCCTTTATCCAATGCAGTCTCGGTCTTTGTTGGGATTTGAAGAAGGACATCTTCACCTCCAAATCCCAAGCTCAGAAGACTGCTTTCACGAGAAGAGGAGTCTTGTCAACAGTGAACAGCCTGTTCGACCCCCTGGGGTTTGCTGTACCTGTAACGATCTAAGGGAGGCTCCTACTGCACACACTCTCCCAAAACACCAAAGATTGGGACGAGCCACTTCTGCCCGAGCAGAAGCAAGTGTGGGAGACATGGTGAGACTTCCTGAGTTGTCTACAAAGTGCTCAGGTAAAGCGCATGTAAGTTCCCATCTTGCCCACAGCTGCAAGGAAGAAAGAACTACATATCTTCTCAGATGCATCAACAAAGGCAATAGCAGCCATAGGATACATCAAAGTCTACGGTGGGGAGAATGATGCTCACGTCGGTTTCGTCATGGGAAAGGTATGTTCTGACTGATCAGAACCCAGTAGACCATTCCACGCACTCTATCCTTGCATCTCCTTTGGCAGAATCAACCTGGTGGAAGGGCCCAGAGTTCCTGGTTTGCCCAGACACCCCGATGTCACAGAGATCAGAACAACATGAGCTTCAAGACCCAGATAGTGACGCCGATGTACGACCGGAGGTACTCAACAAGTCTCCCAGACAGGACAAAAGGCCCACAGTGCTGGCCACATGTTTGTCGACAACGATAACGGAGGCAAGGAAACTACTCCCTAACCGCCTCTTTGCCTTATCTCACTTTTAACGCTTCTCCAGATGGAGATCTCTTGTATCAGGGGTGCGTTGATTATCCTTTTCCTGCATCACAAGGCAGGGTCCCCAGTCCACTGCACCCAAGCAGAGAGATCCATTCTGCGCACTGTGCAAAGAGATGCGTACCCAGCAGAATTTGAGTGCCTACAGGCTAAAAAGCCTCTCCCGAAATCCAGCTCCCTTCTAAAACTGAGTCCATTTCTTGACTGCCATGGCTTACTGCAGGTAGGAGGGCATTTAGATAAGGCTGAAATAACTTCTAAACTCAAGCATCCTATAATCCTTCCTGCCCACCAACATGTGTCAAAACTGCTGGTCCAGTACCATCACGAGAACATTCAACATCAAGGCAGACACTTCACAGAAGGAGCCGTTAGGGCTGCCGGACACTGGATCGTAGGTGCCAAGAGGCTCGTTGCTACTGTCTTACACAAGTGTCTGCACTGTCGCAAGCAACGAGGTGCAATACCATGTCAGCTGATGGCCGACCTGCTGCCTGAATGTCTTAGTACTGAACCTCCTTTCACCAATGTAGGTGTAGACATTTTTGGCCCCTGGTCCGTTTCTGCCCGTTGGACCAGAGGAGGGCAAGTTAACAACAAACGCTGGGCAGTACTTTTCGCATGTCTCAGCATTCAAGCCGTCCACATCGAAGTCATTGAATCCATGGACAGTTCCTGCTTCATCAACTCCTTAAGGCGGTTTCTGGTGCACAGAGGATCGGTCAAGGTGTTTAGATCTGACCGTAGCACAAACTTTGTAGAGGTCTGCAAGGAATTGAAGATAGGTAAAAACGATTGCCTAGACCCAGCAATCGAGGGCTACCTGAAGGCCCTTGATTGTGTATGGACATTCAATCCTCCCCATGCATCCCATATGGGAGGAGCTTGGGAGCAACTGATAGGCATAGCCCGCAGAATTCTGAAATCAATTTGGCAAAGACACCTACACTAACACACAAGATTCTTACCACCCTCATGGCAGAGGTGGCAGCTATTATCAACTCTCGACCTTTGGGACCAGTTTTTACGGATCCTGAAAACCCAATTATTCTCATCCCAGCCATCTTGCTGACCCAGAAGACAGGCGACTGGCGACCACCAGCAGGGAATTTTGTTCCCAAGGACATGTATAAACAACAATGGAGACAAGTACAACTGCTTGCCGACACATTCTGGAAGCCCTGGAAGCAGGAATACTTACCCTCCCTGCAAGATCGCCGCAAGTGGCAGCGCAAACAGCCCAACCTTGAAGAAGGAGACCTTGTCTTGTTGAAAGACAAGGACGCGCCTTGGAACTCGTGGCCAATAGGACTTGTGCACCAAGTCCTACCCAGTAATGATGGACTAGTGTGCCAGGTGAAGGTTCAAGTTGTGAAGCCGCTGGAATCAGGTCACAACAAGCAGACTTCCACCAAGAAGCTCTACATCAGACCAATCAGCGACCTAGTACTGCTGCTACAAAAGACTGAACTAGAAGATTGAACCTCAAGCTTTGCATGCTTTGTGTTTACATCATTGTTTGCACTGTTTGATGCTATGCCTTTGTGTAACTCAGTTAATTAGTTAGCTAGGTTTGCATGTCGATGTTATGCGTCAGTTATCTTAGTTAGATAGTCAATTGCATTGTTTTATGTCATGCCTTTGTTTGCCTTTAGTTAAAAGTTAGTTGATAGTGGAATTTATAATTCCAGGTGGGGAGTGTGCTGCCCCAGCAGTATATAGCTAGTGTAGGAATTAAGAACTGTCTCCTTTAAGAAACTACCTCATGGGAAATGTAGGCAGAGACTGTCTTATGGGAAATGTAGTTCCATGACATGTGATCACATCTCTGCATACAATTGGCCTCTGGGGCATTTACCCAGATGCAAAGTTTATAGCCGGGCAGTTTAAATGCCTTTGTGAACTGGAATAATAGCGTTCTACATCTCCGCTCAGCATGGGGATAAATTCATCATCTTTTTACACTACGTGAGGTGACAGATCATGGAAAGTCAGAAGTATCTTAACACTGAACTGTAAGTTTTGCTATTAAGAATGCCTGATAATAAACTTGATCTAAAAGAGATTCCTAAGCATGGAGTTAACTGCATGCCCCGAGCAAGCCTATAATGCTTGAGGTAGAACAGGAAGGAATAAAATAGTAGTAAACCTTTCACTATGAGTCAAGATCTAAGGTTATCTGCTTTTTATTACAGTTTTAAGATTATTTTTGTGATTTGAGTGCTTGCAATGTTCTATCCTGTAAATTGCACAAGTCTTATTTAGAAATAAAGTCGAATCGTAGATGGTTTTCTTAAATATAACCTTACAAGAAAAGAATAGTTTAACAGTTGTATACAGAACCTTTTCACCCTACATTACTGGAAGGATCCAAGTCAAGACATTCACTGCTCTCTTGCAATTTTTATTTATATTTATTTAAATTGATGCTTCTAGACTGCCCCCTCTCCCGAAAGGGACTCGGGGCGGTGTACAGTCCATACAAAGTATAACAGACTACAATAAAAGTTAAATATGTACAGTTGACAGTTGGCATGGAGGAGGTTAAAATGCAATTAAAAGAACTGTACAAAGCTAATATAAATATAAGTTTAAACCCCTAAAATAGATACAGTAAATTAAAAAACCCCTAAAATAACCAGATATAATACATTTGCCAGGAGGGACAGTTGTAATTATGCCAGGCCTGCTAATCGGAACAGGTGGGTCTTCAATTTTTGCCGGAAGGAGCGGAGGTCAGAAGTGGTTCGGGGGGGAGGTCATTCCAGAGGGTTGGGCCCATCACAGAGAAGGCCCTACTCCTCGGTGTCGCCCGTTGGCATTGCCTAGTGGACGGCACCAGGAGAAGTCCCTCCCTGTGTGAGCGAATTGGCCGCAGGGATGTATGTGGGAGGATGCGATCCCGCAAGTAACTAGGTCCCGTGCCATGGAGCGCTTTAAAGATGGTAATCATCACCTTGAAACGCACCCGGAAAACCACAGGTAGCCAGTGCAGCTCACGCAGGAGAGGTGTTACGTGGGAGTACCTCGTACTCCCCATCACAGCCCGCGCGGCTGCGTTCTGAACTAACTGCAGTCTCCGGGCGCGTCCCAAGGTCAGCCCCATGTAGAGAGCGTTGCAGTAATCCAGGCGGGACGTCACCAGCGCATGAGTGACCGTGCGTAGGGCATCCCGGTCCAGTAGGGGGCGCAATTGGCGCACCAGGCGAACCTGGTGGAACGCCCCCCTCGCCACGGCTGCCACATGGTCATCCATTGACAGCCGGGCATCAAGGAGGATGCCCAAATTGCGCGCCCGTTCCACAGGGGGCAATTGTTCGCCCCCTATGGCCAGTGATGGAGTCAGCTGGCTGAACCGAGGTGCCGGTAGCCACAGCCACTCAGTCTTGGAGGGGTTGAGTTTAAGTCTGTTGTCCCCCATCCAGACCCCGACGGCCTCCAAACACCAGGACATCACTTCGACAGCCTCGTTGGGGTGGTTTGGAGTTGAAATATACAGCTGAGTATCATCAGCGTAGAGGTGATACTCAACCCCAAAACCATGGATGATCTCACCCAGCGGCTTCACATATGTGTTGAACAGGAGAGGCGAGAGGACCGACCCCTGTGGCACTCCACAAGTGAGTGGCCTCGGGGTCGACCTCTGTCCCCCTGTCAACACACATTGCCTCCGGTCGGAGAGGTAGGAGCCGAACCACCGCAAAACGGTACCTCCGACTCCTATCCCCTCCAACTGGCGCAATAGGATACCATGGTCGATGGTAATCAAAAGCCGCCGAGAGGTCTAATAGGACCAGGATAGAGGAACAACCTCTATCTCTGGCCCTCCAGAGATCATCAACCAACGCGACCAAGGCTGTCTCTGTGCTGTGCCCAGGTCGGAAGCTGGACTGGCGTGAGTCTAGATACTCGGATTCGTCAAGGTGTCGTGGAAACTGCTGCGCCACCACATTCTCAACAACCTTCGCTAGAAATGGAAGGTTGGAGACTGGACGATAATTAGCTAGCTCCATTGGGTCGAGTGAAGGCCTCTTAAGTAAGGGCCTCACCACCGCCTCCTTCAAGGCGGTTGGTAAGGATCCCTCACCCAATGAGGCATTCACCAGGCCCAGAAGCCAGCCTCGGGTCACCTCCCAAGATGCCAGTACCAACCAGGAGGGACACGGGTCCATTAAACATGTGGTGGGTCGCAGCCGTCCACGCAACCTATCTAAATCCTCGGGGGCAACAGCATCAAACTCCTCCCAGGATGGTCTCACAAGACTCGCTGTTGGCGGCCCGTCTGGTCCACTGAGGGGGGCCCATCTGCTCCGGATCTGAGCGACCCCATCCTGCAGATATTCCCCAATGCTTCTATGATAAACAAAATCTGAAATACATTCTTAAGAAGCCCTAGTGGCACAGTGGTTAGAATGCAGTATTTTAGGCTAACTCTGCTGAATGCCAGGAGTTCGATCCTTACTTTACTTTACTTTACTTTATTCGCACTTATAGACCGCCCCCTCTCCCAAAAGGGACTCGGGGCGGTGTACAGTCAATACATAAAAGATACATAACATAAACAATTAAATAATTAAATAGTTAGATAGTTATGGAGGAGGTTAAAAGAAGAACTGTACATTAAAGTAAAGTATTTAAAATATAATTTTAAAAACCCCTAAAAAATACCCCGTAAATTAAATTTAAAAATGGATCTCCTAAAAATGGATCCCCTAAAATACCAGTTAAAATATATCTGCCAGGAGGTAGAAGTTATGAGTGTGCCAGGCCAGCTAATCGAAACAGGTGAGTCTTCAGTTTTTGTCGGAAGGAGCGGAAGTCGGTGGTGGTTCTAATGTCGGGGGGGAGGTCATTCCAGAGGGTTGGGCCCATCACAGAGAAGGCCCTACTCCTAGGCGTCGCCCGTTGGCATTGCCTGGTGGACAGCACCAGGAGAAGTCCCTCCCTGTGAGAGCGGATTGGTCGCAGGGATGTGTGTGGCAGGATGCGATCCCGCAGGTAGCTAGGTCCTGTGCCATGGAGCGCTTTGAAGATGGTAATCAAAACCTTGAAACGCACCCAAAAAACCACAGGCAGCCAGTGAAGCTTGCGCAGGAGAGGTGTTACGTGGGAGTACCTAGTACTCCCCATGACAGCCCGCGCGGCTGCGTTCTGGACTAGCTGTAGTCTTCGGGCGCGTCCCAAGGGAAGCCCCTTGTAGAGAGCATTGCAGTAGTCCAGGCGAGACGTCACCAGCGCGTGAGTGACCGTGCGTAGGGCATCCCGGTCCAGTAGGGGGCGCAATTGGCGCACCAGGCGAACCTGGTGGAACGCCCCCCTTGCCACGGCTGCCACATGGTCGTCCATCGACAGCCGGGCATCTAGGAGGATGCCCAAATTGCGCGCCCGTTCCACAGGAGGCAATTGTTCGCCCCCTATGGCCAGTGATGGAGTCAACTGGCTGAACCGAGGTGCCGGTAACCACAGCCCCTCAGTCTTGGAGGGGTTGAGTTTGAGTCTGTTGTCCCCCATCCAGACCCCGACGGCTTCCAAACACCGGGACATCACTTCGACAGCCTCATTGGGGTGGTTTGGGGTTGAAATGTACAGCTGGGTATCATCAGCGTACAGATGATACTCAACCCCAAAACCACGGATGATCTCCCCCAGTGGCTTCACATATGCTTTGAACAGAAGGGGCGAGAGGACCGACCCCTGTGGCACCCCACAAGTGAGTGGCCTCAGTGTCGACCTCTGCCCTCCTGCCAACACACATTGCGTCCGGTCGGAGAGGTAGGAGCCGAACCACCGCAAAACGGTGCCTCCGACTCCCATCCCCTCCAGCCGGTGCAATAAGATACCATGGTCGATCCTCGCTGGCTCAAGGTTGACTCAGACGCCTATCCTTCCAAAGTCAGTAAAATGAAGACCCAGATTGTTGGGGACAATATGCTGACTCTGTAAACTGCTTAATGCTGCAAAGCACTATGAAGCGGTAAGTGCTATTGCTATTAAGGGTGGGATTCCATGACATGAATGTCATTCATTGCAATATGGCATATATTCTTCCTGCAGCCATCTCACCAGTTTATATCTTGAGAAGGTCAGACATTATGAGCATCCCAACCACTGTTCATATGGGGTGGTTGACATTATCTTTGTTTTATAAGAGACACCACAGTACATAATATCCTTTTCCAGTTGGTACAGAAGAAGCTTCTGCTCCATTAATACATTCATAGAGGAAGACTTTATCAGTATATGTCACATTTAGGAATGAATAAAGAGCTGTCCAACCACAGAACTCTTTGTGGCATGTACAAAAGAGGAATATTAAGTTGATATTATACTAGTGGAACAGAGCCAGTAATTTGAGATGCTCATATGCTTTGGCAAGTCAGAAGAACCAGCTTTCCTGTGCAGTCATGTCTGTTGACAGCAATATTTAAAGTGGAAAGAAGAGGAGGTGTATGGGTAGGTGGATCAGCCAGCAGCTGGCAGCCAATTCTGGAACAGGTCTCTCCAGTTAATGAAAAGAATGCTGACTCAGTCAAAGTCAAACCAGTTTGGACTGAGCTATTATTTGCATCTATTTAGAAAACCATTTTTTTTATTTAAAAAAAAGTCAGGTTAACTTGGACATGGTAAGAACATGTGCAGAAAAGGATGGTGGTAAAGGAATTCTTGTATGTAAATTTTATTCCTACATATGTTAAATATAAATATTAATCTTCCATTAAAAGGGTAAATGTTTCTCCTATTACTTTTTCCTGTCTTAGTTGTTTTTTAAATATTTTAGTTAATGCTTTTTAAATAAGTATTATGTATTTTATATATAAGTATTTTAAGTAGTGATTGGTTTATATAATTAGTTTTTTTCTTGGATTGTTGCTGGCTTCCCAGAGTCATTTTTTGTGTGATGGGTGATCATATAAATTTGATAAATAAATGAAGTATTTCCTATTGAGTTATGAATAGTCAAGTCTTCTTCCTCTCTTCTGCCTTTTATAATATATGAGCAAAGTAAGTGAAGCAGAAATCAATAACACCACAATGTTGAGTACCGTATGTCTTCTTGGAATTTAATTGGACTTAAATAACAACGTAAGGGAATAATATATGTAGTAGCCTTCCCCAATCTGTTCTCTTCTAAACGTGTTGGATTACTGTCACCATTCTGAGCTGCTACAGTCATATGATTGTAGGCTGAAGTGTAGGACTGCATCCCTAGATGAGGTTCCAAGCATAATAAAATCAAGATCTGGTTTGGAAAAGATGTTATGATTTTAATTAAGAAAATAAAAAGCAATTTCCCTCTAAGCATTCAGTTACAGTGGGTGGTTCTTACTGTCATATTTTAGAAAATAGCTTGAATTTGGTTTGCAAAGTTACTCCATGCAAATGAATATGGACAAAGCAAAATATGCAAAGTATATAATAAATGAAACATAAGTATGCCACGTAGTAATAATCATACTAATAACAACATTAACTTATTAAATGTATATATGCTGCTTGACTCCCAGTGAATCTGATTGGATTACAAACGGTTAAAAACATTTAAAAACAGAAAAGCATCTCCCTTCAAACACCTCCCTTCAAAAAAACCAAATAACAACACAATCCAAGAAACAAAGATGGTAGCGAAATCAAATTCAAATGGGAAAAGGGAAAAGAGGAAAGGGGACATCAATCATCCTTATTAAAGGCCTGGGCAAAGAACCATGTCTTCAGGGCCCTTTGAATTCCCAGAGGGTGAGGGGGGTTCTTTGGAGGAACTGTATTCCAGAGGGCAAGTATTGATTGCCCTCTGGCATGAGGGCATGATTCTATGGTTCTGATTGGTGGCATTATATAATTGAAGGAATCCAAATTCTGCCAAGGAGACCAGATCAGACCAACTGAACAGATAATGTTGAAGACACACCATACTTCCAAGGAAGACACAAGGAACTGAAAAGAGATCCACTAAAAGCAGAACTGACAATCATGACGAATAGTCTGGTCCATTGCAATTCCCCTCCAGATAAGGAGAAGACTCAAGATCAACCAAAAGGGTTCCATACAGTTCCTCATGAGGAAAGCACAAGACAATGGTCTTTGATGGGTTTAAAGCTCTGAGAGATGGCAAAATAGCCATCATTTGAAACAAAGTGAGATTGCCCTTTCAAAAGGATACTTCCTTTTTAAATCACTTTTAATTACAAGCTTATTAACTGCTTTTCAGCTACTGTGAACCCTTGCATTAACAGGTTTTACAGCATTGGGTGAGTTTTCTTCAATCCTTAGTGAAAGAAGTTAAAATATAAATTTAAGGACTTAATCCTTTTTTGCTTTTGGAATAAACAATGAAAGTGGGATTAGAATTTTGATTTTGGAAAGTTACAACTAGAGTGAGGACCAAAATAAATTTAAAATAAGATCTTTGAATTAATTATGAGAATCCTTCCCATGGGAAAATGTTTTGGTTTTGAATTCTCTTTAAAAAAATGATAGGATGAATATTTCAAGATTGTACACTAGAGAGGTCCAGAAGGCACTAAAGATTACAATTAAAAAGGAGAAGAACACTGATATTTGATTTACTAATCCAGAATGATATAAAATATTTTGGAAATATTAGAGGGATCTTTTTAACAATGGACTCAGAAGTTAATTTTAAATTAACTGAATAGATAGACTATATTTAAAAGATGCTATGGAAGAGAAACATGTTTTTCCTCACAAGACTTAGACTGATTTGAAAATGGATTTAAAAATGACCAATTACAAGAATCATCAGCCCGAGGGGATTTAGCTGGAAGAGTTGTCTAGCAACCAGGAAAGGCAACTACTGCTGGACTCAGAAGAGAAACACGCAGAGTTAACACCTCCCACAATGCAAGGGCCATCCTGGAGAGGACGGCTACACTACTATGGTCCGCAAAAGCATTGACCAGAAAGAACCTTGCCCCATTGAAGGAACAATCCCCTATATAAGGGGAGCCCCATGACTCACAGATCCATTGGCAACAACTCTCCATCTACTTCACCATTGTATTTCTCAACTCCTTAGTTGCCTTCTTGGTTATCTAACTTTTTGTCATTAGAGTTTTGTTTGAAAACCTTTCTTTTGTAAAGATAAAAGATTTACCTACCATATATGCCTATGATTTCCATGGAGCTGGAGTCCATGGAACAGATCAGGACAATGACCAGCACCATGAATTGCACCCAGAACCAAACTGGCAACCAGTATTACCTCCATCATGTCAAAACTCTTTTATACCTCTGAAGGGAATGATCCAACCCATCCACAGTCATACATACTTCTCTCTTTGTTGAACACTGAATACAAACTTTTTATGACTTACAGTATGACAAACTTTATTACTTTTTATCTTAGCAAAAAAATTAAACAATCTTGTAGCATATATAATGTACGCTGTTCAGATGGGACTTGTTCTGAAGAGATATATGACTGGTGCAGTGGTGGGATTCAAAATTTACTGGTTCTGTGGGCATGGCATGGCTTGATGGGTGTGGCAGGGGAAGGATACTGCAAAATCCCCATTCTCTCCTGATCAGCTGGGACTTGGGAGGCAGAGAATAGATGGTGGCAGGGCGAGTCAGAGATGGTATTTACCAGTTCTTCGAACTACACACAATTTCTGCTACCGGTTCTCCAGAACTGGTCAGAACCTACTGAATACCACCTCTGGTTATGTAAGATATATAGTATTTTGAATGACATTGATGATATTATTTGCAATTCCAAGAAAACATAATTATTTTTCTTGATGCAGAAAATGCTTTTGATTCCTGAAGATGAACTGCAGTTGAAATTTTTAAGTCATGGATTCAAAGTATTTAACAGCAAAGTTAAAAGGAAATGGATCCATTTCAAAAACTTGTTTTTTATATAAGGAATAAGACAAGGCTTGTTGTAGAAGGATCCAATATTTTTGGAATTAAATGACAAGCCAAAAATATAAATAAAACTACATGCTGTTGATATTGTACTTACAGGAACTCATCTAAGTGATTCTTTAGAATTGATAATGAAATAAATATAATAATGTAATATGGATGGTAATTAGTAGTATGGCAACAGGAAACAGATGATTACATGGAATTTATTCAGAAAGGAATAACAATGCCTAAGATGATGATGAATGATAATATTCCCAGTGACTCCGGGTGGTTTAAAATTATATAAAAAAAATTAAAAACATGAAAACAGTGCAAAAAGAACAAATATGTCATACCAAACTGACTCAGATATAAACATAGAAAAAGAAGCAAAGGGGACATAAGACATGGTTGTCAAAGGCTGGACTAAACTGCCAGGGTTTCAAGGCCCTTCAAAATACCTGTAGGTTGGGATCATTCTAATCTTAAAGGAAACGTCATTCCAGAAGTCAGGAGCTGCTAAATAGGAGATGCATTTCTGGGGCTCTAATAAGTGGCATTGTTCAATCAGTAGAAACCAGAGCATGACAACTCTGCCAGATCAGATTGGCTAGGCAGATACAATGGGAGATGGAAAAAAAAAGTATTTAACAATGTTAAAGCAATTAAATACTTAGGTATTTATTTAACTATAAATAATAAAGTTATTCAGAAATAATTATTTGCATAGTTGGAAGAGTATAATAGCAGATATTCTTAAAAGGGAAAATTTGAAGTTATCTTGATTAGGAAGTAAATAGTAAAAATCAACATTCTTCCAAGGGTTAATTTCCTATTCCAAAACATGCCAGTTAAAGATTGATGAAAAGATGCAAAATGACTAGCAAAGACAAATAAGCATTTTCATCTTGCTAAAGAACAATTGAGGATTAGATTTAGGATTTTACAAGATGTAAAAATAAAGAGTGAGGCTGGGCTATCAGATAGGAAGTTATATTATCAAGCCAGCTGTTTGACTTGAATCACAGACTAAATCATAGTTCCATGTGGCTGGATCACATTTATAGAAGGAATAGAATGTACAGAAAGTCTACATAAATATTTTTTGACTGATATAAAAAAAAGTGCAGTTAAGTGTAAGAAATCAATCCGTTAAAATTACCTTATTAAAAAGTATATGACAAATACAAAAAAGGTACAAGACCATACTTACGAGCTGTGTCTTTGATATTAAAGATATATTTTCATCAAACATATGCTAAAAAGGGATCAGTAGTGAGAAAAATCAACCCGTTATCGGACACTATGTAATAATTTAAGAATCTCAGAATGGTGAGAAATGCTTTGTGGTCTTGGTATCTGCAAATAAACGGTACAATCCAGAAGGAATGATTTAATAAAACAAGGTGGTCAGCCCAAGGACTTGATTTAATTTGAAATACTTCTAATACAAAATACAGAACATCTGCTAGGGTTTACATAGGAATTGTTGCTGAAACATGATTTGGAGACTAAACGAGTTAAAGAATGCATTATCAAATGGATACAGAACTTAAATAGAACAATGGGAGTGTCAAAAGAACAGAAACATAAAAATCATTGGGATTAATACATTAAGAGTAAATTGGTACAAGACATTCTTCCGTTGGTACAATACCACAGTGGTGATTGTTAAAATGGACAATACATATTCAGAAAATTGTTGCAAATGTAGAAATGAAGTTGGAACATTTTAGCATATTTGGCAGCAATGTCCTAAAGCTCAGTTATTCTGGAATATGATCTTATAGAAAGAAATAACTCCTAATGTTGATTTTCCTTTTCTATCAGTTATTTTATGTTATTTATGACTAAATCTTATGTACCTAAAAATACATTGATTTGGCTTTATATATGATTAATGTTGCTAGAATGCTTTACATTGGAAATCACATTTAATTCTTTCATTGGATGAATGGCAATTTAACTATAGTAGAATGCATATTTCCAAAACAACTTTTTATAGAAAAAACAAATGTGGTGTCAGTTTCGATTTAACCTGGAAACCATTTGTGGAATACAATTCCGTACATGGCCTGAAGTTTTATTTTATTTTTTAAAAAAATAGTTTTGAACTAACTATGATTATGTATTTTTTTATCATATGGATCTTTCAACTGATTTAATATTTTATTTTAGAAATAGTGAAGGCATTTTGAAGCATTAAGCTATCATGAAACTATTTTTGTAATTTGATTTAATCTACATTGATATATAGGTAATCCCCAGGTTACGAGCGTTCCTTTAGCGAACATTCGAAGTTACATGATAAGTGCCCCCTAGCATTTGCAAACAAGGCCTGAAACTACAAAATTTGCAGTAGCACGGCAGTTGTTTGCCCTTACGAACAACCACAGAGGCTCTGCAACAATCATTCTGCATGTTGCCAGCCGAAATGGAGCTTCTGAGGTGCAGATCCACTCATCAGAAGCTCCATTTGAGCATCCAGAAGCCTTGCTTGGCATGTTGCTGGCCGAAATGGAGCTTCTGAGGGGCAGAGCTGGTCCTCATTACAGGCAGTTTCAGCCTGAAATGGGCCAAGGGAGGCCCATGGAGGGCTGCAGAGGGGCACATGTGTCTGAGAGGCTGGAGAGAAGACTTCTTGCTAGATCTTCACAAGGTAAGTGCCCCAGTGTGACAGGTTTGGGAGTGGGAGGAAGCAACTGTGGGGATCATGAGGTATTTCAGTGGGTTGGGAAGGTCTTGGGTGGTCTTAGGCAGGTGGCCTGTTCCATCAGTACCCCCCCCCCATGGCTTTCCCTACCCTGAAATACCTCATGTTCACTTAATGAGCATCATATTCAATTAGCGAATGTGTGAGCGAAAGGAGGGAGTGATTCTGTTCAAGAAATGAGATTCACTTTCATAAATCCTCGAGTTACTAATGGAATGGGCAGACTCCATTACATTCATAACTCTACCTGTATAAAGATAAAGTGAAGGGTTTTTTTTCTAATGGAACAGTTTATTTTAATTTTCTCTTAACTGCTCTGCAAACTTTTCCATGCAATACTTGTATTTGTAGATGACAAATAAAAGTATTTGTAATTTCTATTATGCTTCTTTTCACTTCCTTTTCAAAATAAAAGAAAAGGGAGTTGACTATGACATGAGTCCCCATTAGCAAGGTGAATCACTTAGAGTAGGCATGATGAAAAGAAAGCCAGATAATATTGCTTAAATAATGGGACCTGCCTACCCTGTTCACCCTGTTGGGTGTTGTCAGATCGTATGTGCCTTGAAGGACTGAGGTCAGTCTCTAGGAAGACTTTATTAATAGTACACATTAAATGTGTACTATTCTTCTTCATGTAAACTAATCCAGAAATGGAAGGAATTATTAGAAGCCCGGCATCCTGATGGTTCAGCCATTAACAAACACATAGAGATAAATTCAGTCTGCACACTATGCCAAAAGCAAACAAGGACCTGAAAAAGAAATAAGCTTGGGGCACATTTTTCCCACCCAGATCAACAATAGTTAAATAAGCAAGGACCAATACACTAGGCAGGAACAGTCAAAGAAGACCCGCTATAGCCAACCAAACCAGGTCTGCCAATCAGATATAGGCAAATTACTGCGACCCACCTTCCCATATCAAATTACTGACAAAGTTACCTTGATTGGTATTGAAAAGTCTACACGAAGAAATACAAGTTCAGAAAATATCACAAGTTCAAAAACGCATGTTCAGAATCGAACAAACTGGAAGGTCCTTTGACCCAAGATAACCGTTTAATCTGTCTCCAGAATGTAAAGTTAAAACTGGCATCCTGGAGTTGCCTATTTCTGCATAAATGATGGATTAGAGAGATAAGCCAACAGGCTTCAATCATCAACCTTTATTACCATCAAAGAGAATAGTGTACAAAAAATTTAAAAACATACAAAATGGAAAAATAAAATTATATAAAAGCTGAAAACTGTAAAGGCCACAATCTAAAACAAAAATCTTTTAAAAAGTCTAAAAATAAAAACAAAACAACAAATGGACAAAAATCAACCACAACCTAAATCTTAATAAATAAATATAAAACAGTCTTCAAATAACTGCAATGCTTCCAGAGTATTATTTCTATTGCTTCAGAATCAGTGGGTCAAAACTACAAGAAAACAAATGTATAGTTGCCAAGAGAAGTCTCTTGACTATATGAGTACTAGTGGAATAAGTTGCCACATGAAGTAGTGAATTGTCCTTCACTGAAGGTTGTCAAGAAGATGCTGGATCTGTCAGAAAGGCGGTAAGGGATCCTGATTTATAAGAATTGGAATAAGAATCTCTTATTACTTTCCAACATCTTTCTAAATATTCTGCAGTTTGCGAAGTATATAGCAAAGCTCTACCATCTTTGCCTTCTCTAAATGTTTATAAAATAGTTAAAAGTGGAAAGTAATTTAACAGAAATGGGATATAAATGTAAGTTCATGTCTATAATTAGTAATGGCAGAAGCACTAATTAGCACGAATAATGGATTAGATACTGTTTGCTTTAATGATTTAGAAGGACCCAAGAAAAATACAACATATATTGTTATATTCTTCCAAGTTCTACATATAGAGAATTTAACAAGGTGAGGAAATGAGGAAATATTTTTGTGATCAACAATTCTAGGTTCTAATCACAGCTGATTGATTTACAAAAGCTCTCCAGTCACAAGACATAAGGGAAGCAATATTGGATTTGTTAATATATCACAAACCATTGTAGAATTCAGCATTGGTTGCTATATTTCTCTGTCAGAAACAGAAATGTTAACCATTTTTAGTGTGGTGAGGATTTATGAAACTTGAGAAGATGTAACTTTGAATGCTTCCCTGAAAGGCATTGCTATGAGAACACCTTAGATCAGGGGTGTCAAACTCACATTGTCACGGTGGCATTATGTGACGTATTGGGACTTCCCCCCTTCACTAAATCAGGCATAGGTGTGGCCAGCATGTGACGCACCTGGTCCGCGGGCTGGGAGTTTGATAGCCCTGCCTTAGATGTATTATATTATTGCATTGCTTTCTTTTCAATTTTTTTGTTTTATTCTTTTTTCTGAGGAAGATACAACTTCCAGGACTTAAGTGTGACTCTAGGGTGTGAAAACTAATCTTCTTTATGAAGCAGCAAGTCACATTTCATTCTTGGTCTGGTCAGATCTGCTTACATTTCTGCAATTTCCAAACAAATAAATGATTTGTTAGCTTCGTTACCCATCTTTCCACCAGAAGCTTATGGCAACATGCATAGCAGCTGGGGTGTCTTCTGGGCAAGGTTAAAAAAAAGTCAAGGAGGTAGGCATGATGGTGCAATTGAAGCTCCATCATTTTTAAGTGTGTTGCATGTACAGAATACATTAGAAAAATCAATCTTCGATCCACCCTTGCTGTCCTTATCTTGATAATTTTTGAAAATGCCCTATTGATGACCTTGCATAACTATCTACTGTATCTATCTATCTATCTATCTATCTATCTATCTATCTATCTATCCATTCATCCATCCAATTAATTTAAAGACATCTTTTCATTCATTCATTAATTCATCCATCCATCCATCCATCCAATCTCTATAACCTCCCAACTCAGCAAAGTGCCTATCTTCCTCATAGAGAGACTCTTCACAAACCTAGGAGGTCAATTGAACTGAAAGAGAGTGAACACAGCAGATGGTAGACTTGAATTTGGCTTTTCCAGCTCCCAATCCCATCACTTTAACCATTTCACCTCATAGTATACAATTTTTAATTGATTTGGCAGATCAATTTTAGGAGTTATAGAAAAAGATGTAAAACAACCCTGCCATACAGAGGGTGAAGTTGTCTGCTTCATTGGCCTCAAACCAAAGGGATGGAACAGATAAAGCAGACAACTGGTATCTGATGGTGAAACACAAAAGGAAGAACCACTTTCACTATCAGGGCTTCCAATCTTTAATTCTGTGTATCTCCGATCAGTACTACTGATGTTTGTGAGTCATACAAGAATCCTCATCTCCAACTGAAAACTTATCTGGGCTCACAGTGACTTTACAGAAATTAGAAATTGCTGTAGACAGTAATTTAAAGCAAGAATTAGATCTGAAAACACACAAAGCCAACTTCTGCTTTGTTTTCAGCTGAAATTGCAGATAGAATGGCTGGGGGCCAGTCACTGCTTAAGGGCGGAACTGAGACTTCTCTGGTTCCAGTTGCCCAATGTCAGTGTACTCTCTTGGTGCCAGATTGCAGTAAATGAATGGATTTGTATTTGCAATGCTGTATTTGGTTAGCGCTCCAAGGCATTTGTTGGTTGGCATTGATGCTGATGCCTCCGGCTTCTTTTGTTCTTTCTCCTTTCCCACCATCTCTGTTCTTTTTGATGAACTTGCTGTAGGCAGAAAGCCTCTTAACTTGACATGATGCTAACTAATCTTACCCTAACCACGCTCTGTATTTTTTGTAGCACCCCCGAAATTGCATCTTTGGGTTATCAAAGCAATGCTTTCATTGATATGATTAATACTCCGTGACAATATGATTATTATTGCTTTAAGCAGTCAGGATGTGAGGGCGATCTGGCTGCAACATCTGTCACCCAATTGATTGCCAAGGTTGATTTGGCTGATCTGGCTGGCTTCCCCTTCCTCCTTCATTGCTCCATGTGCGTCCCTCCCAAAGCTGTGCGCTGGGTGGAAGAAGACGACCATCCCAGATAGGAGGAGTGTACCGATCTTCTGTCACAGGTATACGATAGCTTTTTAAGCATTCAGGAATAAATTTTCAATGAAAGAAAATAAAATTGTGGTAAGAAGAATACATTTTTATGTTATTAACTTTTTCCAAAATGTCTCAACTACCACCTGAGTATCAAATTTGTTCATTTCATTAGGACAAGAAACTGACGTTTTTCTTTAAATTCTAAAGCATTCAAAATAATATTACATTTTTGAATGGGGTGAGGAGGATGATATGCATCATGCAAACCAATCTTTTGCTTATGTTTATTGTTTCTTTGATTAATATGAGCATTAAAATTATGGGTAGACTTGGGAAGCTTATCTGAAATGGAATCACTTGCCTTTTTAAAGAGTAACCAGGTTTGTGTAAAAGCTAATTCACTTTCTCCTTTGGCAGCTGACTCTAACGTTTAATCATGTTATGCTAAGGCTTTCTATCTAATTTGAATTGCAATATCTTGGCGCCTTAATAGGGCGGTTCATATTATGTAAGTAATTCACAGAAGCAGATCATATAGGTAGGTATTTGTTTTCTCATTTGTGGACACTTTACCTCTTAGCAATATAGGCTTGTTCATACAAGGCTTACAAATTGCTTAAGAGAGGGGATGAGCATTGCCATAGTTTGAGCTCTGAGGGAAGGCACGGAAACTGTTTGCTGGAACAAGTGCTTTTATTAACTACTAACAGTGAACAAACAACACTTTAACCCGACAGCTCTTATATAGTTGAGCTGTCAAAACAGTTAACCAATGGGAAGTCTGGAATCTTCCCGCCAGAGTGCAGTTGTGTATGGACTAATCAGAGCTTGCCAATTACTTGACTGACGTTTCCTGCCATAGTTATGGTGATGTAGCAAGCATGTATACATTACAGCTGTCTGGAAAAGAGAGATCACCTATTCTAAAATGCAAAGCAATCTAGTTACCTGGTATTTTTTCCTTCCCCAAATGTTTGGAGAAAATTCAGAGTTTCCCTCATTGTCCTTCATTACCAAATATGTCAATATTACTTTGCAACATTAACTCACAACTAGACCAAGAAACTGAATAACAGATGACTTCTGTTTGATTGACAGCCACGGCAATTTAATTTGTTTGTTTAAAATATTTATACTGCAATTCTTAGTTAACAAGGCACCTGACTTTCAACACAATACAAAACATGACAGCTTTTGTGTTTAGGCTTGTAATCTTTCAAACAGGGCTCCAGAGGCAAATGGAACAGATACAGGGGTGTCAAACTGGTGGCCCATGGGCTGGATGTGTTACACATAGACCACGCCCACCCCAGCTCTGTGAAGGGGAAAAACATCACAAAATGTCATGTGATTACACGAGTTTGACACCCATGGAGTAGAAGAAGGAAAAAACCACAAAATCAATTAAAAGTTAGAGGAAACTCAAAGCCTTTATCTTGCTTCTAACCATGACATTCAAGTGGAGGAGGAAAAAAATGGATTAAAAATGGGAACTGGTGCTTTACGAGGCTCTTGAAAATCTCACCTTTTATACTTTTAAATATTCCCCCATAGATTAAAACATGAGTATTCTCTGTAGAGTTTCTTTCTTTCCCCAAGAACTGTACAATTTAACAACAACAACAACAGAGTTGGAAGGGACCTTGGAGATTTTCTAGTCCATGCCCCTCCTCAAGCAGGAGATTCTATACCATTTCAGACCAATGGCTATCAGGACTCATTTTAAAAACCTCCAGTGATGTGGGAGCACCCACAACTTCTGAAGACAAGCTATGCCAACTGTTAGAAATGTCTCCTTAGTTCTAGGTTGCTTCTCTCCTTGATAAATTTCCAGCGAGGGTTAGCTTCCAATGGCTACATGATACTTTCCCCAAAAGACATGATGTTATCAGCTGGCAGGGAGACCATGAATGAAGATGGACCCTATCAAATCATTGATTTAACTGTGTTGCTGCGCTATGAGCCGTGATTAGAATGTAGCATTGCAGGCTACTTCTGCTGACTGCTGGCTGCCAGCAGTTCGGCAGTTCCATTCTCACCAGCTCAAGGTTGACTCAGCCTTCCATCCTTCTGAGGTCGGTAAAATGAAGACCCAGATTGGGGGAAATATTCTAACTTTGTAAACTGCTTAGAGAGGGCTGTAAAGCACTGTGAAGCAGTACATATGTCTAAGCAAGTGTTAATAAGCAAGTGTTATTGCTGTTGCTATTGGGGTGTGTGTGGAGTTTTTATGGGTTTTTATACTGTATATTTTAAATGTCATTCGGCATTAATGTCAGTGTGCATTGAGCAGCCATATAAAATTAAATAAATAAAATAAAGACTATGCTTGTCACATTTTCATCTCCTCTGATGCCTTATTTCATCCTAGTTAGATCCCTGTGCTAGGTTGGTAAGATACTTTTTACCCATTACTGGAATATTCTGGCTACCGTACTGTACCATTTAATATTTATTTTCTTAGGGAAAATATTTCTGTTGAAAAAAATATTTGGAGTAGCAGATCCCACAATATTATTTACTTACTGTAAATCTATAGCCTGCATTTACAATTATAGAATACTCAAGTAGGCTAACAGTGGAATGCTCATACTGTCTTGACCATATTCCCTGCCTGCTCCACAAAACACAAAAATAATCAAAATAAGCAATTAAAGCCACACAAAACAATATTATTGCATGAAAGCTGCTGAAACCACTAACAGAGTGGTTGAGCAGCAAGAATAAAGGCTAAATATGTCCATAGGGTGTATTGCATAGCCTGGGAACTATATATTTAAAAACTCTAACCAAACCTTAAAAGAGCCAATGTTACAAGAACCTCCATAATAAAGAGGCCGTCACCAAAAAGGAAACTAACCTGACCATTCTAGTGTTACACACAAAATGATTCATGTGACAATAGGTATATAATGGTAATCATCAGTACCATAAGCTATGATAAAATTGAATTGGATTGGTACGTAGATGATGCGCACAATTGATGTTATGTACTTTCTAAATCCTAGATTACAATAATAATCTGAGCATGGGGTAAGGACAAACATCACCCTTACTAGGTCAATGTACTTTAGTGGCCACAGTTGATATACCAATGTAATCTGTAGGAATATCCCCCAAGCTGGAGCAAACTTCTGAACATCCGAAGACAAATCTAGGCTGGAGAGAGAATCTCTCTTGTTTTTTTTTTTTCTTTCAGAAGGATTGTAAGCCCACCCAGAGTCAAAAGTGCCAATTTGAATCTGTTTTATCATTTCTCAGAAACATTTCCATTTTATCTGGGTTTATGTTCAGCTTATTGATTCTTATTCAGATTGTTGGTTTATTATTCCAAGATGTTTGTTTAGGATATCTATAGCCACCTCAGATAACAGAATAACAGTGTTGGGAGGAACATTGGAAGTCTTCTAGTCTAACCCCCTGCACAGGAAGAGAACCTTATACCATTTCAGACAAATGGTTGTCCAATCTCTTCTTAAAAACCTCCGGCGTTGGAGAACCCACAACTTCTGGAGGCAAATCATTCCACTGATTCTGATTCCACTGGTTCTAACTGTCAGGAAATTTCTTCTTAGTGCTCGGTTGCTTCTCTCCTTGATTAGTTTCAATCCATTGCTTCTTGTCCTGCCTTCAGGTGCTTTGATGAGCTAGGAGTGGAAAATATAATGTATGAGTGGTATCTCACCCCAAGCCTGGATCTTTCAAATGGTTACAGAAAGCTAAGCTAAGGATTTCTGGATAATGCCAAAGTATAATAATAGCTGCAGTAAGCAGATATTCCCGCAGTAAGCAGATATTCCCCAGCACCCCATTCTCTGAGGTAAGATTAAAACTGCTATGGAATGGTTCTTCCTAAGTCTATCCATTCCTAGCAGTGTATATACAGGTCTTGGTGTATATCATCAGCCATAACTATTTCACTATCAAACACAGCCATACTATAATCTGTTTCTTTCAAGGGTTGTTACGGGTGTGATGTCAATCACTGATCTCTCAAATTGAGAATTCAGACTGCATGATAATTATTCTACCTGTCAAACATCTTAGGGGTTTTTCTTCAACATGGGACAAGCTATTGTTTCGTGCTTAATTGACCGATCGGTTTTCTTACTCCATCTGTCAAGACAATGAGCCAAAAAGAGTGCCAGAATAATAGAATTATTATAGATAGACATTGGCATTCATTAAACATTAAAAATGTAGAGAACAAGTCATATACAGAAAGGAAAACAATCCATGCATCAATGTGGCTCACTTTGGCAGCACATATACTAAAATTGACATGATATTGACAAGATTAACAAGGCTCTAGTGGCCAGAAAGCAGAAAGTTATTTTAAGTTCTTAAAAAAAAAAGATCTTAAAAAAAGATCTATAAGATGACTTTCAGTAGATGCAATACTGACAGAGATGTATTTTACACATGTAGTACGTGTGTGCACTCACAATTCAGCACTACCATAATTAGGACCAGCCATGGATTCTAATAGATATCAGTTTGATTAGTCCACCATTTCTATATAAAATATTGAAGAAAACCAGAACTATAGGTTGGCTGAAGATACTTAGGAGTGATTGAATCTATAGCCTGATTCATTCCTGATTCGGTGCCAAAGCTCTTTAGGAGTCTCAGCGGATACCTGTCATTTTGCCAGTAAACTCCCTATAAAAATTCCACCCATCTATGAAGTTGAACCATTAGGTTAGCGGGCTCAGTGAATCATCTCTGCCAAAACTCTTGGTCTCTAGCTTGTTATTTTATTAGTTGTGAGAAGTTATGAAAATAGAATATTGTGGATGGTCATGGATAACAATACACAATGTTTACACCACAGAGTTGTCTAATAAACATTCTGAGCTAAGAGTGTTTTGTGGTTGCTTGAAGGAATCCTCTATGGGATAACCACATTTTTATGATATACCTGTCGTCTATTTTTAAAATAAATGTTTATTGAAAGTTTTACCAAGAACATAACAACTAACACAAACAAAAAGTAAAAGCAGAAATAAGAGGGGGGGAGACAAAAATGCAGAAGAATAAAATAAATAAAAAGAAGTGTCCAATTTTCTTTACAAGCAAATATAAGTGTAATTACAACTATATCTTAGTCTATGATTACAAAGGAAAACTCACTCTTTTCAATTATCTAGTTTTTTCCTAGCCATCAAAACCACAAAACATAAGTGCTTTTCTTTCCATTTTATTAAAAAAAAAATCTCTAAGGAATTTCCAGTCAATCATACATGCAAATATGTTTTCCTCTAATCAAAGAAGCTAACTTATTCATCTCTGCATGTTCTTCACGAAATATTCCTCCATTATAGGTATTGTCAAGTGTTACCACTTTCGAGCATGTAGTACTGTAATTTCACTGTAATTGTCATACATACAAACAATGTTGCTTGATTCTTGTCTAGTTGCCCATTAGTCCATTAGTATTTAGCAGGTTCTGATCAGTTCTGGAGAACTGGTAGCGGAAATTTTGAGTAGTTCAGAGACCTGGTAAATACCACCTCTGACTGGCCCCACCCCCATCTATTCTTTGCCTCCTGAGTCCCGCTGATCAGGAGGAAATGGAGTTTTTACAGTATCCTTCCCCTACCACGCCCACCAAGCCATGCCCACCAAGCCATGCCCACCAAGCCATGCCACGCCCACACACACAGAACAGTAGTAAAGTAATTTGAATCCCACCATTGCATTAGGCCCACAATACTAATTATATTCTATCAAAACTGATGAGCTTCCCTATTCAAGATAGAATGCTCTTCTATAAACATGTTTCCCTCACTATTTTGATTATTCTTAACTATCTGATTATTATGTTCTTCCTGTAACGGTACACAGGTACTCCTCGACTTACGACCACAATTCAGCCCAAAATGTATGTTGCTAAGTGAGAAATTTGTTAAGTCAGTTTTGCCCCATTTTTGTGCACATTTGTTAAGTGAATCACTGCAGATGTTAAATGAGTAACACTGTTGTTAAGTGAATCTGGCTTTCTCATTGACTTTGTTTTCTAGAACTCACAAAAAGTGATCACATGACCCTGGGACACTGCAGCGATCATAAATATGAACCACTTGTCAAGCATCCAAATGTAAATCACATGACCTTGGAAATGTTGAAACGGTCATAAGTCACTTTTTTCAGTGCTGCTGTAACTTTGAATGGTCACTAAATGAACGGTTGCAAATTGACAACGACCTGTATTGATATTTTAGAAAAGAAATGTGACGAAGGGAAATATAGTGAAAGTATAGATGAAGTTCCTCTGAAAAAGCCGGTTTTGTTAACCCCGCCCTGCCCACAAAAAAGAAAAAGAAAAAATATGAGACAAGTCTTTTTTATGCTTATTCTACAGTCCAACCTGGCCTTCATCTAACTACCATATTTTTCAGAGTATAAGATGCACTGGAGTATAAGACGCACCGAAATTTTGAAGAGGTAAATTAAAAAAAAAGTTTTTGCACTCTGCAGACTTCCCATTTGTGAAAAATGGGGCATGCAGAGAGTTTGAGAGGCCTGTAAGGTGCTCCTAGGGGCTGGGGAAGGGCAAAAATGGGAAAAAATTGTCCTTTTTTTTTTTTGCAAAAACAGGCCCGTTATTTTTTTTTGCCAAAAAGGGGCATGCATAGCCTTTAGGAGACTTGTAGAGTGCTCCTGAGGCCTGGAGATGGGGCAAAAACAAGCAAAAAATGACCCATTTTTTTGCTCGTTTTTGCCCTCCCCAGCCCCCAGGAGCACTTTGCAGGCATCCCAAACCCTCTGCACGTCCATTTTTGCAAAGGGGGTGAGGTTTCAGGAGGCCAAAAATGTATTCGGGGTATAAGATGCACCCAGATTTTCACCCTCTTTTTTGGGGAAAAAAGGTGCGTCTTATACTCTGAAAAATACGACAGTTACAACGGATTTATTGTAATTGCTAGGTTATAACTAAATGTTAATTTCCTTTTTGTATTTAGTCATGCTTATTATTTTGATATGATTGCCATTTGGCTTTTAATAGTAAAAGCAGCCAGGCAAGCAAGAAGAAAGAGCTTCATCAACATGGAACAACAAAATGTTTTTCTTCTGGGAATATTGTAACCTCAAAGTAATATTGTCATTTTTTTGAAGGACGAGGACTAGAGGTGGTATCCTGCTGGTCCACCCCGTTTCAGGTGAACTGGTAGTGGTGGTTGCAGGAAGCTCTGCCCACCAACCCAGACATCATCACGGACACTCTGCACATGCACAGAAGGTTCTGCCCATGCAGAGAAGTGCCATGCACGGGCTCCCAGTTTCGAACTGGTTGGGAAGGTAAGAGAAAACCATTACTGGTGAGGATTCTGTTGAAAACTTATGGACTCATCTAAATATATTTGTCTTTCCATTAAGCTGAGTCAGATATACAGTATGGCAGTGAAGCACTCATAATCAGTTTTGTTGAACTGCAGAATGCTATTGAGTTTCATTGATATTTCCAAAAGGATATGGGTAATTCTTTCCTTGGCAAAAATTCCCTTGTTACAGCTGGTCAGAATCCTTGAAGTCTAAATCCAGAGGCTTCACTTGTAATTGTTCAAGCTTTTAAAATGATACTAATAAAAGACAGGGGAGGGGAAAGAGAGAGAGGAATGTGATTTATTTGGTTATAGATGGGAAGTGCTTTATCAATCAGAAATAATTAAAATGATAAGGATACACTGTTGCCCTTATATTAGGATATATTGATTTTATTTTGTGAACTTTCAGAGCTGCCATTCATGGAGGAAAATTCTTACTCTTATCTAAGGGGGAAAAGTTTGTTTAGCAACATTCCTTGCAACCTTATCACGAAGCCGAAGACACCAGCCTGAGGATGACGAGTGGGATCTCGTCGAAACGTCACCAAGATACTCTCAATCCTACATGGGAAAAGACCAGAATACACCAAAACATGCATACCTGTATCCGTGAAAATGTACAAAAACACACACACACACACACAAACATGCCTGGATGGCCTTCTGTAATGAGCCGAATGACAGAAAGGAGTAGTAGTGAGCTCCCTCCCATATTTGGGCATACCAGGGGTTGTAACACAAATACATACCTATTTCCCTGGCTCAGCTGATAAGGAGGAGAGCCTGTGGCTTAGTGGCTAATACAACTGCCTAATATGTAATACAGCCCTGGTTCAAATCCCAGTAAGGGTATGGCTAGCTGATGAGAGCTAAATAGCTTGAAATAGATCTATACTAGTCTCCCTTTATTTATTTATCAGCACAAATACAACATACATACATACATACATACATACATACATACACACACATACATGCATACATACATACATACATATATCTACTTGGTACATAGCAAGAAGGGTGACATAAATTTAATAAATACATAATCTTGATCTAAAACATTGTAAAGGGATTCTGAGTCTCGATAGGGAGCTGAAGTATAACTGGTGAAGGAGGAGGAGGAGGAAGAAGAGTTAGAGAGGGAAAAATGTTGTTTTCAATAGTTTGCAGTCAGAAGGTAATCTTAGATACCATATCAGGTGTCATTTTGTTATGCCAAATTAGACATAACTAATGTGTACCATACTGACAGAGATGGAAGACTGTTATGGTCATTATATACATTCACATGTAATTAATCATTCATAATCTTAGTACCTGGCAAGTTTTTTAACACATAAAACAATTTTCTAAGGTAAGAGAAAAGGTAACTTTAAATTTAAGTTTATGCTCTGTTATTAAGCTAAAGTATTTAATATTAACAATATTTCTGATAGTTGGTTAAAAACCTTACTGTGCTTAACTTCAGACTTTCTGACCGATATATATGCATCTCCGATTGTCATGTTGATTTAAGCATGCCTACTAATGACAGTATATAGCAAATTAATGTTCATTTGATTTACTTTTTTTGTGGAATCAAACAAATATAGACTAGGCCTCTTCCCACACCTTGTTCTTATTAAAAAATATTTAGCCTAAAGCTTTCTTTTAGATTTCTTTCTCTGGAAGAAATCTTTACAGTATATGCAATATTTAAAGTATATGCAGAAATATTTGTAAATAAATATTTACAATGTATGCAATTTCAGAACCATCCTATTTTGTCCAAAATGATAGTTATCCCTCATCTCATTATCCTGAATCTTTTTCACAGAAACAAATGAACTGAAACAGTTGATATTACAGTATTTTTTTGTTAAGTTAAGTAAAATATTCTTCAGCAGACATATATGATTGACACGGCACTCCTAATCCTAACCAAAGAGCTGAATAAGATAGTAAAGCTGTTAAGTTCCTCTTCTAGCAGATCCCAAAAGATATTGACATTAAAGTTTCCTGTATCAAGCTGTAACAGCAAAAGTGTGCACTAAATCAACATTTGCAGTCATCAGAGTTGGGGGGATTTTCTCTTTGTTCTTTTTTAAACAATTGCCATAATATGGGCAAAGAACCAGTTTGGTTCTTTTGGTTAAGTTAGAAACCAGGAGACTATGAATTCTACTTCTACGCTAGGTACCAAATTAGCTCCAGGTACCAAATCTCCCTCTCCCTCTTTCTTTCTCTCTGCACTAAGGAAGAAAGCAATTGCAAGCCACTTCCAAAATCTTGCTAAGAAAACTGAGAGGGATTGGTCCAGACCAGGGGTGGGTTCCTGCAGAGACTATTGCCAGTTCGCTCAGGGACACGCTGGACATGCTGGACACGCTCGATGCGCTCGATGCGCAGTACAGCTAAAATTGGTCTGCACATGCACAGAAGCAAAAAAACCAGAAGAGAACTGGTTCACGGCATGGCAGGCCTGGGTTGCTGCCGGTTCCACTGACCCAGGCCACCATGTTACTACCGGTTTGGATGAACTAGTCCGAACTGGTAGGAACCCACCACTGGTCCAGACAGTGGCCATGAGTCAACACTGATTCCAAGGCACCAAAAACAAAAACCAACATCCCACCCACCCCACCCCAAAATAAAGAAAATCAGAATAATATACAAAATCTGTTTAATGAAATAATGAGAAAAAGAAAGAAAAAGAAACCTATACTATCTGTATGCATGCACACACAAACACACAACTGGAACTGGTGAGTATTATGTCCCAGCTGTCAATCAGCACAGTTTTGGACATACATTGGTTAAGCATGGATTAAGCTGTGTTTCTACTGGTTAACGTTAAGCTGTGTTCCTATTGGTTAACGGGTTGACAGCTGTGGGTTTAAAATAAACTGTCAACCCAGAGTTCATGGTGAATAAACTGTTCCGTTAAAAGCCTCCGACTCTCACATTGAATACCTGTCCAGAATATATAAAAGTGAGTTTTATATACACGTATTTGATGTTGGAAAGGGAACATTACTCTCCCCCATATCTTTTACTTATTTATTTTGAATATGGAAAGGAGGAAGAACATGATGGCTCTCATTTAATTATCACTTACAATATTGTTTATTTATTTATTAAATTTACATGCTACCTTATTTCCCCATTAAGGAAACTCTGGATGGCTCACAGATCATAAAAAACAAATGGAAAAACAGTTAAAATGTTAAAACTATGCAAATAAAAAAAAAATTAAACTATGCAAAAAAAACAACCCCTAACTACCCAGGTAATGGATGGTATAGGGATGAGGATTACCATGTCAACCACATCCAGTTGTGATGCCTCCCTCAGAGCCCTAAGTCAACCCAACAAAACCAAGTTTTAATGCTCTTCCAGAAGGCCAAAAGGGGTGTGTGTGCTCTCACCTCTAGTGATAGAGAGTGTCACTGGGTTGGGGGTCTCCTTGACCCTTGCACACCAGAATTCCTTGGCAGATGAAGTTGGTAGCAGGCTTCTTCTACTGGCGCAAGTAAGGTGGGCTAGTCCCATTGGGGTGAGACAGTTCCTCAGATATCAGCCACAAGAAACCAGGAGCCAGGATAAAATTCAAAAACACAGCAAATGTATTCCATGCAGCCTATACAACGCAACCTATACTCTACTAACAGTTGCTGTGATAAGAGTCAATGGATTTCAAGGTGGCTGGACTAAATTGTCTTTTGAGGGTGTAGGGGTTCCAGACTGATGATGTGTTTTACCCCAGCCTTGGGCTCAGCCTGATCATCTCCTACAATGTTCCTTCAGCAACATTTAGAAAATTTCCTACAGGCTCATAGGAATAATTAACCTTCTATTCATACTGATATTTTAATCCAGCTAGTTCAAAATATTAACACTGACAAAGGAAGAATTTCACCCAGAAATAATTATTCCAAGTTAATATGTAACAAAAAGCAAAACCTTACCCACCTACCCCCGTGCCTACAAATTTCCATAGACATTGTAGATTGGAAGTATATCTCCTGTTAAGTAACTAGATTGTTTACTAATATGTTGTAAAACCTCTTTCATTTAAGTCATAAACTATGATTTACAAAGCACAATGATGGATTCATATGTTGCACACAATCAAAACATAAACTGCATTATGGCGTATGATGTGATGTTAGGATTCCTGCTGAGATCATGCATGAGATTCATTACTGAGTTGAAATTATGACTGGAGATTGTGACACAAGCTTTTTCTTAATAATGGGTTCTTATCAGCTTGACCAAGATAAAAAGTTTGTGAGAAGTCTACTGTGATGGTTCAACAAAATAAAAATGATTATGCTTTTTTAGTTTGATTCCAACACTGCATTCTATCCACAAGCTGAAGGAAGAGGCAGAAACAATCAAACAAACAAATAGTGGGAGAACCTATTATGGGTGTCATAGATCAGGTCCTACTGTTCATTTTTTGGGCATGTTGCTTAACTCTCTCTTGATCAGTGTTTCTCAAGTTTGGAAACTTGAAGATGTGTGTTCTTCAACTCTCAGAATGTTGTTTGGGGAATTCTGAGAGTTGAAGTCCACACATCTTCAAGCTGCCAAGGTTGAGAAACACTGGAGAAAGAGGGGGGGGGGGAGGGAGGGAGAGAGAGAGAGAGATTTGACACAGACTGGGAAGTCCTGGAATGTGGAGAATTTGGTGACTTGACACAGGATTTATTGTACTGCCTCTGCAACTCTAGAAGTCAGCGTCATGTAACCTAAGAAGTACTACTTGTTTGAGCTATGGCTAATTTATATTGTGGAGCTAATTTGTAAGGCAACAACAACAACAGCACTGATGCATTGAGGTTGCATAAACTTTTTTCTCTGAAATATGAGAGCAGGAACTGCGTTTTTTTTTTTTTACTGCTGCTTCCCCCTTTATCTTGTTGTTGTGGAAACTCAGTCCAGCAACTCTTGTGTTTATATATTCACCATGTTTATTGACCTGGGAGCAAAGTGGAAATGAGCCAGAATTTCAGGGGGAAAAAGAGCCCTTTGTATCTTTAGTTAGAATGCTATATTTGGGTCAAACACTCAGCCAGAAGTTCCCTGTGATAGATGCAATTCATCTGCAAAAATTTAATAATGTCTTGAAAATCCTGGAGGTCATGAACCGGTGCATGAACTGATGATTGTTTTCCTCCCCAGGAGATGGTGAAAACGAGGCTGTGCAAGAAAAAAAGGCGTAGAAGCCAATTCAGTTCCCTGCAGAGTGCCAGATATGCTGCTTTTCTGGATAAATCTGTATTGGATTATGGCTACATGGAAAGATTTTTAGAATCAACATTTATATTATTACATTTTTATTTTGCTTTTTCTGCAGAATGAAGGATTTGTAACACATATTTGCAGCCTCAAACAGAAGAAGGGTGGGGGTGGGAGATAAGGCCAGAATTTTGGGCTCTCCCCTTCCATTTTGTGTGCTTGAAATTCTGGGATTTTTTTTTAACATTAAGGTGCACTATTTCGGTTTTTATTTAAAATATATATACAAAAATGTCCTTGTGTCAAAAAATTAGTGACTTTTTTCACCAGAGTTTGGTGGTTCATGCAATCAAGTTTCAATAAAGAGTTTGTGCCCATACACGGCACTTCCTTACTTCTACATTGGGAAATACACATAATACCATTGTCATCTTCATGACAACCCTGGGAAACGGTGACAGATCCACTGTTGTTCCATGGTTAAGTCAGGATTCAAACTTAATTTCTTTATCCCTGACTTTATGGTTTCCTTTATACCAATTCACAGCATTGACCAATCAAATATAGAATAAAGGTAATTTTCAGGTTGCAACCATTAATTTAGCAACTGTTCCAAAATTACAATGGCACTAAAAAAAGTGACTTACGACTGGTCCTTACACTTATGACTGTCCTAGCAGCCCCCCCCAGTCAGGTGATCTAAATTTGGGGACTTGGCAACCAGCATGTATTCATGCTCAGGCGAAGCAAAGTGAACTGGTAGCAGACTTCAGAGCATTTCACCCAGGCTCTAATCTTTGCTACTGGTTCAGCGTGTATGGCCCCATGCCCACTTGCTTCACCCACGCACAGCACTTCTGCACGTGGACAGAGCATCTGTGATGACAACTGGGTGGGTGGGTGGAGCCTCCTGCTGCCACCACTACCAGTTTGCTCGAACCAGGGCAGAATACCACCTCTGATTTCACCCCTGGTTTAACTAATCCTCCGAACTATAAATCTGGAGGTTGATCTCCATGATCTCTCTGCCTTCTATGAATAAGCCAGATTCAATGCTAGTCTTCCATAAAAATTGACCTCCGGCAGCTTTCTTCTATCAGACGACTAGGCGTGAAATGCTACCGGTTCGCACGAACCAGTAGGGACGATTGTCGTTGGTTCCATGAACCAGTAGTAAAATAAAAACTTCAAAGGATCGCGCATCCCAGCTGTGAGCCCCGTGACCATCGGAAGCTTTATTTTTTGCTTTTTAAAGTATTTTTTTCCTGATGGTTCGGGCAAATGGGCAGGAAAAAATGCTTAAAAAAAAAAAAAAAGCTTCAGACGATTGCGTAACTTAGCTGTGAGCCGCGCGATCTTTGGAAACTTTCCAAACTGGCAGGAAAAAATATACTTTAAAAAGTGGAAAAAAAGGTTCCATGACAATTAGCTGTGCCGCACAATCGTCAGAACCTTTTTTTTTCAGTTTTCAAAGAATTTTTTACTACCTATTTGCTCAAACCGGTAGTAAAAAAATGCTTTCAAAATTGAAAAAAAATGGTTCCCACGATCGCACAGCTGAGCCCACCAAGTCACATGATTCCCCCCACCAAGTCACACCCACCGGTGGCAAACTTTTTTTTTTTTACATTTCACCACTGCAGAGGACTATTGTGAGGTTAAAATGGGAACTTTCATTATTCGGAGTTTCTAAGTGATGTTTTTTTTTTTTTACATTCAGAGTCTCCAAAATGTAGAGCTTCTCACAGAACGCCCTTCCTGGACCAACAATCCCTACTCACGGCCACTCATGTCCTAATCCCCTTCCATCTTGACTATTGCAATATGTTCTACATGGGGCTACCTTGAAAAACATCTGGAAACTCCAGTTGGTACAAAATGCAGCAGCCCACATGGTTTTGTGTAGACCTTGATGTGTACATGTATCACTTCTCCTGTGGCAGCTGCTTTGGTTGCCAATTTGCTTCTAGGTGCAATTCAAGATGCTGGTTGCCACGTTTAAAGCCCTTCATGGCTTGGGACCAAGTTATCTGAGAGACCATCTCTTGCTGGACACATCTACCAGACCCACTACAGCAGGGAGGCAAGGAATGCTGTGGGTCCTATGGATGCCCTATGGAGATACATCTAGCAGGACCTAGAAGAAGAGCCTTCTCCATGGTGGAACCCTCCCTCTGGAACATCATCTTTGTGGAAATTAGACTGGCCCCCTCTTTAACATTCTTTTGAAAGGCCCTGAAGACATAGTTCTGTCTGCAGGCCTGAGGAACCCAAAGCAGGATGGAGCCCATTAAATGGCTGTTATGAGTGTGTAGAGGCTGTTATTGTTATTTCATTATTTTTATTATTTATTATTTTAATCCCTTTTATATTGGGTTTATATTTCCTGTAAGCTGCCTTGAGTCACCATGTGTAAGTAGGCGGCAATATAAATTCCCCAAATAAATAAATAAACGTGCAGTTTGTTATTCTATTAACAAAATAAAAAAAAAGCTGTTCCATGTGGAGACTCAGCGGTTATTTTTTGTGGTATTTGTAGAATGTCATAAGCTGACTTGAAAATGTTCTGAAACTAAACATTTGCTAAAAGTTATTAAACTACTTATATAGTAGAGGCAATCGATTTTTTTAACAAACAAAAATGTACAACAACTTTCCCTCTGCAAATATCTCCATGCTGCACATGGTAACCCTATAAAGCTCTCCCCATTCTTCATTTGATGCAATGTATTTTACGCCCTGGATCCCTTTCTAACTTTATGCATGCTTGAGAAGGGAAACTTTCCTGGGTAACTGCACTTATTTCCATTCCTTCACTTGAATTTAGGATGAGGAAATTGTGCTGATTTTTAAAATTTTGCTGGCTACTTATGAATAAAGCAGTTGGACATACATTTAGAATCACCCCCCCCCCATAATTGGTCTCTCTAGCAAGACAGCCAGGTGTTTACATAAACCCAGTTTGATCAACTGGACTCTCTGTCTGATTTACGCATTGCACTAAATTCAAGCTGGCTTAATCATAGTTCATTGAGTAACCAGAATTTATGTGTTCAGTTATCACACTAAACCTTACCTCATGGTTATTTTAACCACAGTAAACTGTGTTTGTGCACCATGTTAATCCAAAATCAAACAAACCACATGTTAGCTTAGTGCCATAGTGGTAAGGTTCAGTTTTGGACTTCAGTGACTGCACACTGTAGGCTGCCCTTTGTTATAAAAGTTCTAGATAGAAAGGGGAAAGAGAAGAGATGTTTCCAGAAATAACCATTCTGTCTGGGGAATTCTGGGAATGGAAGTCCTTATATTTTGCAGTTGTCCATGGTTAGGGAAGGATACTGTGGATTTCAAAAAGCCAGCTACCAAGAGAAGCAACAACTATGCTTGAGTAAGCTGTCCTCCACAATTTTCTTTGTTCTACGGATCAGTCACTGTCTCACAGTCTGGCCTTCTAGTCCCTCTTGATTAGATAGTATGACCATCATAACATCTGAGAAGTGAAATACTTAACATTTTTGTTGATATCCACTCCCTCCTGTGCCCACAGAACTGCTGGAAACTTTCATAGAGACACATCAGTTGATAAAGAGAGACATATCAGTTGATAAAGAAAGACAAAACACAGGATGATATACAATCCTAACATAGGAATTCCTAGCCCAATGGCAGTAGTAGGATAAGAAAAAGTAATGAGAAGATAAGGTGCTACAGGCCCGATAATCCCTTACATTTTTTTTATCAATGTTCAGTCAAATAGGGTCAGAATCATCACTGAATTATGCTGAAACTAGTCATATATCAAATAGGAGTGTTAAGATTGATATGATCAAAAGCTGATGAGAAACGCTTGGTAACTCTGTTGTCAGGTATCTGGCTCCTATGCTGATAGCATGACTGTTTCCTGCCCAAAACCTTAGGTTTGAACTAAAACTAGAAAGGATCCAAATGTCAATCTGATCCAAGAAAACCTCGCATTACTCATCATCTTATGACTTTATTAAAAAAATAATTTGAATAATGGATGTTAATTATCTAGGGTAGGACTGAGGGATGCTTCCTCTGTTTTTAAATGGTATTGTGTGTTTGTGCAATTATAGCTATGGAAAGAGAAAAAGTATTGTCAGGCACAAGTAACAAAGGAACAGGAATTTAATTCAAAGCACTCAAATTTATTACATACTATCTATATGTTCTTGTGAAAGGGTAGCAACTCCAAACTGATTATATGTTTGACCCCACCCTCAGGCTCAACCTGGTCATCTCCTACAAGCATCATAGTAGTGGTGGGTTCCGGATCCCATTGCAACTGGTACAGTTGGAACGGGCCCTGTGGGGTCCGCATGGATGCGCACAGCACGTGCACAGATGCATGCAGCATGCACATGCGTTTTATTGCCTCCGCGATGCTCCAGCTGTTCAGCGGAATGTCGCGCAGGTGCTGTATGCGCCATACGCATGCACAAAAGCGCGGAAGCCTTAAACGTAGGCAAGAAGCTCGGGTGGGTGGGTGGGCCTTCTGGAGCACCGTACCGGAATGGTATCTGGTGCTCCGGGCAGGCTCTGGTACGCCCGTACTGGGGCATATCGCCTGCAACCCACCACTGCATCACAGGATGATGAGGTTGCCTGTTGTGGGAAACAGACTTTATCATTCTCTCAGGCTTATTTGTCACATGGAAGTAAAGTTCAGAAAAGTCACAAAAAACTTGCTATTTTACAGCCGCTTATTCCTTTATAGATCTGGGGGAACCCTCTAGATTCCTTTTTGGACTGCATGATCTCTGTCTTAAGTAATCATTGCATCACATGCTTCATTCTATCTCCCTTCAGATGCCAAGTTATTTAGTAAGGGATGAAGCAGTGGTGTTTAAGATTCCCACCCAGTCTCTGAAGGTTTGCATTTTACTGCCAAGAGAAAAACAACATAAATCATTTTTATAATCCCAAATACGTCGGTCTGTTTTGCAGATTCAGGGTGGGGCATGAAGACACAATGGCCAGCGTTACAAAGAGAAAGGAAGAATCCCCCCTTTTTAGATCCAGTTGAGCCTGGGAGGGAAGGAGGCAGCAGCTTTCGCTGGCCTTATCCATGGCAGATGTGCTGAGTAATTCTCAGAAATGTATGAGTGGGGGAGACAGTCTGGGGAGCTGGCCCATTGCAGCAGGAGTGTCTTCTTCTGGCTTCCAAGGAGATGTAAATGCATTTTGCTTAAAATTCATCATATCAGATGATGTCATGACATGATGAGACATAAGATCATAAATTCAAGAAGAAAAAGTCCCCACTGTGGGTCAGATGCTGGCAGTCAATCCAGAAAAGTTTACTCCAAGCTTGCTTTATTTTCTTTCTCTCCACTCTGGTTTTTTTTTAAAGGTGAAGATCTGGTGGAAAGTATATGTTTTCCATCTGTTCACTTTGCAGATGTTATGACACAACTCATCAGCTATCACTGCTCCTCTCGTTCTAACAGCCTCTCAGGGTGGACTCTTTCTGCCCTCTCTTGCTCTTCTCTGTCGTTAGGGTGGGGGTGTTACTCTGAACTCTGCTTTCTGGTCATACATCATTACCTTCAGATGCTGGGATAAACAGAGCAGAGGGGTTACTTTTGAAAACTATGCTGAGGCAGCAATTGCTTGATAAGCTGAGCCTTTCCCCCCCATGAAATAATCACGAATAAATCAAGGTTATGATGCCTGCATCTTGCAAGACTGAAAGTCCTAATTTAGATTAGCTCACATTGCATTTACTGAAAAAACAGTCCTCTCTGTTAGATAATCTCTTGGTGTGATGCTGATGTTGACCTTGGATCATAATAGGGCGATTTCTAAGCAAATGTACAAAATATCTGGATTGTTGTCAGCTATCTTGGAAAGCGAATACTGTTGGAAGAAATGTCATTCTGGGTTCAGTTCCAAGTGGGGAGATAGACACTGGAAATATGGAGACTGCTTGGAAATATGGTTTTAATGGTGGACAGGATCACATGCCTTAAAGATGAAGAAAAAGAGGGAAGAGATGCTGAGAGTGCCTGAGTTTTATACCCTCGCTGGGCTTTTGAATCTGAGCTTGTATTCTGATTGGTTGTCAGACTCCCACAGGACCATGCAGGGGAAACTCTGTAGGCTGTCCTGAGTCCCAAGCTTGGTAGATCTTTGTTATGTAGCCTAAACTGGCTCAGGCCTTAATGGCCCATTGACAAAGGGTCCTGTGCCCATCTTTTAGGGGAAATATTTCCTAAAATACTTCATTTTTCTAGGAGAGGTGTGGGAGTTAACCCTACAATACTATGATAATTATGTTTGGGTTTTGTTTTAATAATACCACGGCTGATGCAGCAGAGAGATCAGTATCTTGGTGAATAAATGGATGGTAAAAAACAGGAGTCTCTCTCATCTAGTTCTTCACCAGATACTGTACTTTTCATCCTTCCATCACTTAGGTCAACCCAATTTGATAAGTCAGAGAGTTGGCCTCTTATAGCACCAGTCACAGAGCTGGAAGGGATCTCAAAGTTCCAAAAAAATTCCCCTAAATCTCCCCATTTTATAATAACTCTAGTTTCTGTGCCTTGGTAGAAAGGAATGTCTGAGAGACTGCTTGAGCAGATGTGTAATTTATTTGTGGCTGCAATCTGTATATTTTAGGCAAATTGAGCCTCCCAAATATGTCACTTTGGATCAACTTGTTTCCTTTGTGGTCACTTTTAAAACTAAAAGCTGTGCCTACTCTACCTCGGAATGCTTGCGGGAAATTTATTCATCCCAAACATTTATTAGCTCAGCATTTTGGTCTTGGTGCATGTGCCACTGCTGAAACTCCACCTTCGGCATTAAATTTGATTTTTTTTTTAGCCGATGTATCTAGGGCAAAACTTATTTTTCTCCAGAAACCTATGGAAGTAGATAGCAATTTTATTTTATTTATTTTAAAAATACTTTTATTAAACAGGGTTTTTTTCCATTAAAAAAAACATAAATACCATCTTTGCAAAATTTCTACATCATTAAGCATCCATTATACTCCTTTTATCTGTACATATATACCTTTCTCTCTCTCTCTCTCTCTCCCTCCCTCCCTCCCTCCCTCCCTCCCCCTCTCTCTCTCTCTCTCTCTCTCTCTCTCTCTCTCTCTCTCTCTCTCTCTCTCTCTCTCTCTCTCTCTCCTGTCTATTTTTACACATTTTTCATCTACTCATATGAAAGAAGGCTGGAAGAGATAATTACACAACCAATATGATTAAAACCGGAATTATTATTAGGGATAATTACAGGGAATTATGAGGAAAAAATCAAATACTATATGTAATAACTGCAGCAAGACTCATATGCGCACAGAACTGGAAAAACAAAAATAAATTAACAGAAGAAAATGTGACAAAAATAATATTAGAATGTGCTCAAATGGACAGACTTACCAAAGAAATAAAAGACAAGAAGAATCTGAATATTACTCAGTATGGAATTTATGGTACAAATGGCTAGAGGAAAGATGCAAAGAATAAGAAAGCAATAAAGGAAAAAAAAGATTAAGAAATTAGAAAATAATCAGAAAACCGCAGAATTAACAAGAGGCGGAAAACGTAAGATAGATTGAATATAAAATAGTATTGAATAAGAAGTATAAGAGAAATATATGTACATAGAAGGATATAAAATGTATTGTATAGAAATAAGTACATGGAAAGAACAATAGGAATAGAAGAAATATAAGTATAAATATCTAGATACCGTGTTTTCCCCAAAATACAACAGGGTCTTATATTTTTTTGACCCACCAAATATGGCCTTGGGCTAATTAGAGGGGGAGGGCTTATTGTTTTGGGGTTGCCAGGCAGTTGCTCCCTTGTGAGCAGGCTCCTGAAGAGCCGGGCACAGCCTCAGGGGTGAAGCAGCCATGAGGTGACCATGCTCATGAGCAGCCACCCAGCAAACCCCCTCTCCAGCCAGGCAGAGCACCATTCACTGACCTAGGGAGTATCCCTAAGGCGCCAAGCCATGTGGCACTCTGCCTGCCCCCCAGCTTCCACGGCTTGGCACATTCGGGATGCCCCCTAGGTCAGTGCATGGAGCTCTGCCCGGCTGGAGATGGGGGTTGCACAAGCGCCTGCTCCGCCCCCAGCTCTCATGTCTCCCAGCCTCACCATGCCCTGAGCCAGCTGTCCTTGCAGCACTGCCGAGCTCTGAGCAAAACTTCTTGTCCGGCTTCCAAACTCCGGAACTCAGCTTCTGATTCTTCCAGCAGCGGCCGCTCTAGTAGTGTGCTGTATGATTATGGGCAGGCTGCCGGAACCATAGAAAACACTCTTAGAGCGGCTGCTGCTGGAAGAATAGGAAGCCGAGTCAGTGAGCGGTGCTCTGCCTTGCTGGGGGGGGATGTTCCTCCAGGGGGCTTATTTTCAGGGTGGGGGCTTATATTTTTGCCCACCCAAAAATGTGGTAAGGCTTTAGTTTCAGGACATGTTGTATTTTCAGGGAAACACAGTTGCAATTTTATTTATGAGCTTTAGAATGTCACACTAAAATTTTGTATTCTACTCAGCAGTAAAATGCAACTGAAACTACAAAAATATCTATTTTGGAATTTTGTTTTGAACACTTAAGCAAATGTTTAAAAAGACTGGTTGGGTGAATAATTTGGAAGTAGATTAGTGAAGTAGAGTGAAAAGCCGTGTACTTAGTTATAGATTTTTATTTGAAATTCATGGAATTGTCAGTACATTCTAACAATTAGTTTTAAAAATTAAAGATGCATATGCTTAGCTATGTCTTAATCTATATATATAACAGCCAAGTACCACTCACTCATCACGAAATCTCCACACCTGTAAAGCTTACAAACTTGGAATTTGGCACATATGTTCCTCTTGGCTTCTAGATGCTTGCTAAGAAAGAATTTTTTAAAATGACCATTAGATCATTAAAAAATTTTATACAATAATTAGCACACTCTGATTCTTAGGAGTTCTACTCCCCTTCCCCACCTGAAAAGAACTCTGTTCCAACTGCCAGTTGCTTTACATTCTGTTACCTCAGTTCAAACTGGCAGACATTCCACTCCTTCACTCAGGAGCTGTCTAGGGCTCCTTATGGTACTAAATATCAGTACCTCACCAAAATGTCTACACCTTCCACCTATGGAAATGCTTCCAGACTTATGTCGGCGGGATTGATATTCCCTTATATGTTTCAATCACCGACCACCACTGAGCCAAAGAATTGAACCAGAGTCAACCGGATTTCTCCTGCATCACATAGTTTAATCGTGAAGCTAGTTAATAGTATATGACAGAACCAGTTTGGTTTAGTGATTAGGCTAGAAAACAGGAGACTGTGAATTCTAGTCCTGCCTTAATCATGAAAGCTGGCTGGGTGACTTTGGCCCAGTCACTCTCTCTCTCAGTCCAATCCATCTCACAGGGTTGTTGTTGTGGGGAAATAGGAGGAGGAGGAAGGAGTATTATGTATGTTCACCACTTTGAGATTGTTATCTATATAAATACAAATGCAATGCTTGTTTTTTCAAAATCTCAAATCTCCGAAGGTTCTTCACCGATTGCTTTGAAAATTTGACACAACGTTGCATTCAACTACATGCATGTTTTTATATAAGTATATTATATAGATGTCACACCTGTGACAGGTAAAAACATGCTTTTTTGTAAAAACTTGCTTTTTTGAAAACCAGCGCCATCTGCTGGACATAAAAGCAACACACGCTATACTATAACATTCATTTCTTGAGTATAGTATATTCGGAACAGTTTAGCCTCTCTCCAGCTTCGTCCCAACGGTCCCTTTATATGTGTGGCTGGGCTGCGGCTGCACCCTTTCCCCTTTCCGCCCCTCCTCCGACGAGCTTCGCCATTTCCACCTGAAGCCTTTTGGCCTCCCCCTCCCCTCTCTCCCCTCCCCTCCTGCCAGGCCTTTGCTGTCTGTGGCGGGGGCAGCCCCTGCCCCATCCCTCGGCCGCCTTCTCCCACCCTTAAGCTGGCCTCCCCCCGCCAAGCCCAGTGGAGCTCCAGAGGAGGTGAAGGTGGAGCATCTCCTCAGCCTGGCCAGCTGCGCGCGCTGTCCACTCCCCTTACAGGGAGCCAGCTACGGCCTCACCAAGGCAGCTCCGATGGGGTGGAGGCAGTGTCAGCCTGAGGCACAGCGGGGCTGGGGCGGCTGCTGGGTGCCCTGTGAGGCGGCGACTGCAGCGCCAATGGCGTCTCTGGATGAGGCCGCGGCCAGTGGGTGCACCCTCGCATCCGCGTCGCCAGGGGTGGCTCCTTCCTCCTCCTCCTCCTCCTCCTCCTCCTGCTCTTCAGGGGACACTGGTCGCCCCCTCTCGCTGCCACCGCTGAGGGAAGCCTCCTCCTCCTCCTCCTCCTCCTCCTCCTCCTCCTCCTCCTCCTCCTCCTCCTCCTCTCCTCCTCAGCTCGGCCAGGCCGGGGCCTGTGGGAGCGTCCTCCATGGCGGCTCTTGCAGGGACCACAGTGGCTCACTTTCATGTGTGGGACACCTCTGCCAGGGAACTTGCGCTTTCTCTTTTCTTTCTTTTCCATTTAACCAGACTGGGCCACAGCAATGCGTGGCCGGGTACAGCTAGTACAATAATAAAAGAGGGATAAAAATACAATAAATAAATCTAATAAAATGAGTGCTTTTCCCTCCCTCATATTGAAAATTAAGAACACTTTGAAACAGGATGTAGCTAACATAGCCATTGTACAATACTGGGAAGATAAATCCACCTCTCATTTGCAGCAGTGAATAGCTGACATGTGTTCTCTGTAAACATTTCAGTTGGCACTTTTTCAACAGAAAGGCTAGAAAAAAAATACTTTGAAGTGATCTGGTCTAAGTTAAGTTTTTCTAGATTTTTTTCCTGTTTCACTTTCTCTCCGTTTTGGGGTTACACAAACTGATGTATTAGATTACATTTAAAATTATTGTATTATTAATTTAAAGTGATGGGCCATGTGATATTTGTTTATATGTTTGGATAGCTTGCTAGTTTAAAAAAAGAAAGGAAAACAGCCACATCATCACTTATGTCAAACAATTTTTAACTGATAATTGATCTTCCTATTATTTATTTCTTCAGTATAAATGGTAAGCATTTAGGGTTATTGTAATGTCTAATTCATTAGAATGATTGATTAATTTTCCCCCAGAAGTAACAAACTGATCAGTAAAGAATTCTCAAGCTGATATGATATTGTGAATGTTGTGTTCAGAGTAAGCAAGCTTTTCTGGTTTTGTCTTGACTTCTTTTGCTTATAAATATAGGCATAATTTGAAAGGTCAATCAATCAGATTAGAGCTGCAAGGGACCTTGGAGGTCTTCTAGTCCAATCCCTTGCTCAAGCAGGAGACCCTAAACCCATGATGGCGAACCTATGGCACGCGTGCCACAAGTGGCATGTGGAGCCATTTGTCAGGGCACGCGAGGCACTGCCCTGTCAGCTGGCCAGCGGCCATGCGTGTGCTGGACAGCTGAGTTCACCTTTTTAAAAGCCATTTTTTACCCTCCCCAGGCTCCAGAGGCTTTATAGGAGGGCGAAAAGAGGCTCCCCGCCAGCCCGGAGGCCCTCCGGAGGCTTCAGGGACCGTCCGGAGGCTTCCCTGACGCCTTCGGAGTGCTTAAAACCCTCCGAGCAAACCGGAAGTGACTTCCGGGTTGCTCGGAGGGTCATTTTAAGCGTTCCGAAGGCTTCAGGGACCGTCCGGAGGCTTCCCTGACGCCTTTGGAGTGCTTAAAACGACCCTCCGAGCAAACCGGAAGTCACTTCTGGTTTGCTCGGAGGGTGGTTTTAAGCGTTCTGAAGACTTCAGGGAAGCCTCCGGACGGTCCCTGAAGCCTCTGGAGGGCCTCCGGGGGGGCAGGGGAGGCTCTTTTTGCCCTCCCCAGGCTCCTATAAAGCCTCTGGACCCTGGGGAGGGCGAAAAAAGCATGTAAAAATGGGGGGGTCGCGTGTTGTGCGCGCATGTGCACTGGGGGGGTCACGCGTTGCATTATGGGTGCGGCACACCTGCACACGACCCCCCTGCGCTCCCCCCACTTGTGGCACACGAGCCAAAAAAGGTTCACCATCTCTGCCCTAAACCATTTCAGACAGGTGGCTATCCAGTCTTTTCTTAAAAACCTCCATTGATGGGGCATCCACAACTTCTGATGGCAAGCTGTTCCACTGGTTAATTTTTCTCATTGTTAGGAAGTTTCTCTTTAATTCCAGGCTGCTTCTCACCTTGATTAGTTTCCATCCATTGTTTTTTTTGTCTTGCTTTCTCGTGCTTTGGAAAATAAATTGAGCCCCTTCTCTTTGTGGCAGCCTGTCAAATATTGGAGTACTGCTATCATGTCATCCCTAGTCCTTCTTTTCTCTAGACTAGCCATATCTAATTTCTGCAACTGTTCATCAAAGTTTTTTGTCTCCAGGCCCTTAATCATCTTAGTTGCTCTTTTTTGCACTTTTTCCAAAGTCTCAACATCTTTTTTGTAATGTGGTGACCAAAACTGGATGCAGTATTCCAGGTGTAATCTTACTAAGGATTTATAAAGCGGTACTAATACTTCACTTGATTTTAATTCTATGCCTCTGTTTATATAACCAAGGATTGTATTAGCTCTTTTGACTGCTGTTGCATACTGCTGGATCATGTTGTCTACTAGACTCCAAGACCTCTGTCACAGTTACTGTTTTTGAGCCAGGTTTGGCCTAATCTGTGCTTGTACCTTTAGTTTTTTCCTGCCTAGGTGTAAAAGCTTGCTTTTTTCCACATTAAATTTCATGTTGTCAGATAGGGCCAGAGGTGGGCTGCACTTACCTTAACAACTAGTTTGCTGGTTGTGAGCGCGCTTGCATGGGCATGCTCACTTTGCTCATGCGCGCTGCTTTGGGGCTGAAATGGAGCTTCAAATGTGCAGCTAATCAACTCAGGCAGCTCCAATGAGTAAGGCTGGTGTGACACCGAACTCAGCTGGGCAGCATGGGCAGGGGGAACATAAAGTTAGTTATAAATGGAAAGGATAGTTCCAGGACGAGTAGGCGGGTGGGTCCAGCTAGTGTTCACAACTAGAGGTTCACCCAACCTGGTCCGACCAGGCAGCAGCCCACCACTGGATAGGGCCCATTGTTCAAGTCTGTCAAGATCTTTTGGGATGCTGAGTTTGTCTTCTAGGGTGTTGGCTATTCCTGCCAGCTTAGTGTCATCTGCAAATTTGATGAGTTCCCCTTCTATTCCCTCATCTAAGTCATTAATGAAGACATTGAAGAGTACTGGGCCTCAAGATGGAACCTTGTGGTACCCCACTGCTTACTTCCCCCGATGTAGATATAGTACCATTAAGTACGACTTGCTGAGTAGGTTTGTCAACCAGTTACAAATCCAACTGGCGGTAATGCTGTCTATCCCACATTTTTCTAGCTTACCAAGAAGTAGGTTGTGGTCTACTTTGTCAAAGATGAATGCAACTATTTTATCCCAATTTTTCTTTCAGCATTCAGGCTGTTATTAATGTTTTGAGCAGATTAATCTCCTTAACAGAACTTGTTGGTTAATGAATGATCAGATTCAGACTGGGAAAATCACTGCAGATTATTTTAGTCTACATTTTCTATCATTGGCTGATGGTAATGATAAAAATCCATTTTTTAAGTCCACCCCCAAAATTGTGTCCCATAACAAATGGCGGGCATATTTTGGAATAGGAAAAATCTTTGAATGAATGCCAAAATTCTAGAATCATACATCATATCATATCATAGCAATGCATCAGATTAAGGAGGTTCTGCCATAGCCTCTCTTAGGCAATAGAAATGGAAAAAATCTTCCTGGATCAACTTTTTAGGAGCTACTCAGATCAGATAGGTATGCAGTAAACATACTTTGTCAAAGAGAGCACATGTATTTTGGAACTAATGGAGTATTTTAAATGGAGGCCATCCATTTGACTTAGGTATATTTGTTGATTTAGTCAAAACTGGATTATATCACCACTTGTGCTAGGTGTGCATCAATTGAAGGAAGTCTGTAACTCAGTGTTTGAGCATAATAAAATTAAACGGTCCTTAGGAACTGGGTCTTGACTTAGCAAATTGCTATATATGATACTACAGAACAATGAGCAAGAGCATTTGACATGTCTTTTTCAAGAGTTGTTTATTTGGTAACAATGCTTGTGATTGTTTTACTGAACTCCAAAGTCCACTTTATAGCTATGACTTTATTTGACAAACTTATAGACATTAAAAATATAAACAAACAGTTGCTTACACATATTTATGATGTGTTTGATCCCTATCTCCCTACCTCCTCTCTGTCTCTCATCTATCTATTATCAGCATCTACCACCTACCATTTCTCTCTCTCCCTTTCTATCATTAAAAGGCTGATACTTCTGCCTTCTATGTGACAATTTTTTTGTCTATTGCACAAGTTGTTCTAAATAAATAAATAAATAAATATTTATTGTCTAGTCTCAGTTCCAGGGAGGGAAAGATCAACATCTACCTTATATTTGATGAATATAAAAACAGGAAAAGGAATATGCCAAATAAGATCATAGACACGTATGTACTTAAAATGCTAGTAGAGTCAGCACAGTAAACTGGAAAATTATTCCATATTCTTTTTTAAAATTGGAAGAGAAAGAACTGCTCTAACAGAAAACAGGGAATCAAGTAGTTTGTTAAGAATCATAATGTGTCAAAATGTTTGTGTAAGTGAGAGTAGAGCTGTTGATAAAGGGTTACAGCTGGGGGGGGGAGTTGAAGGTTACTAAGCAATGGAATCAAGTTAAGATTTAATAGCTGTCTCTCCTTGAAGTGGTGGTGGTGGAGGGAACTACCAAGATAACTAAGAAGTTAAAGCAGCAGTTGTTGAATGAACAAAATTACCCCCATCCCTTTCATTTTAGTTCTAAGTTCAGTCCCAGGTTAACAGCTCTGAGGATGCGGTTACAACCGTAATGGGTTCAAGAGTTAACTCTTTTCTAAACATAAGTTTCATTTAATTTAGAAAAGGATAACTCTGGGCTATTATGTTCCAGGAGGGCAGAATGAATGATCAAAGAAAAGGAGTGATGCCTGAGTTCTTTTAATAATAATAATAGTAATAGCAGAAAAGTTGAAGAAAGTCACAGAATGGTTAATTTTGGCTGCATGGGACCAACCTTAAGAACAAATGCATACAAAGCCAGAATTGAAACTGTAACAGACAACAAGTGCTGCCTCTGCAATGCTGAAGACTTAACAATTGTCAACAAGAAAGACAAAAAAGTATGGAGAGTGGACACAGCAGAACCTAAAGAGAATAGAATAGAAGAACAGGAACTTGAGAAGGTAACAAAATACAAAGACCTACAAATAGAAGTAGAATGACTGTGGCAAAAGAAAGCAAAGGTAGTAACAATAGTAATAAGCACCTTGAATGCAATCCCAAAATAATTGGAGTATCTTTGGCATTGAAAAAATAACTATCAATCAATTGCAAAAAGTAGCTTTACCCAAACAGCTTACATCCTGTGACAATACCTTCAACACCATCAAACATCCACATCTGTTTATTCTTAGGTCTTCAGGAAGAATTTGAGAGGTGAATAAAATGCAAAATCCAGTCTAAACAACTGCCCATGTCACGAATTATAACAACAATCATAACTGAATTTGTGGATAGGGAAGTATACCTGGATTTCAGTCTGTTAGAAAGTTGAGCATTGCTTCTCCAAAACTCACATCAGACTAGAATGTTTTGTCTGATTGTGGTTTTGGATATTGTATGCATATATTGCTTTATATAGAAATGAATGAAAGAAGTGAAATGGAAGCCTGGAGTACGTTCCTCTCTATATGCATTGTAGCAGGGAGTAGAAATTGAAACATTATAACGGTTTCTAGCTCCCAGTTTTTAAATAATGAGCCTTTCTGAAAGTCTAAATTGGAAATTCTTGATTTCAGATTAACCAAAATCTAGATTTCTATATGCAGACACTCTCAAACTCAGTAGCGCAGCCCTGCATCAACTACATTTCCTAAGGCAGCATTTTGCTTTTGGAACACCTTGAAGGCTCAGTTAAAATTCAAAGTAGATTCTCTAAGCCTTGAGACATGAATGAAGAATTGTTTACACCAGACCTCCCAGGTCTAACAACTGCAGATGTGTCAAATGGTGACTCCCATGTTGGCAGTTGTTAATGAGTATAGTACAACATGGGCTCCATGTTGAGAAAGCAGATTGACTCTGTGTGATACAGGGCCTACAGATACATGTCTTCCATGGCACTCTAACTGGAAATGTTATGGATTGTTTTAGAACAAGGCGAAAATGACACAGGATAGCACCTGTAAGAGCAGTTCTGCTTTCCTCCCAGCCATTTCTAGCTGTATGAAATATTGGATGATGTAATAGGCTGCTGAAATAATATGATTTGACCCTAAATCATGACTTTTCCTGATGTAGCCATCCTCCTAAAACATGAATTTGGTATGCTATGAATAGTCATGTGACCTGAAATGTTTTAAGTGGTCCTTATTTTTATTTGTTTCCACATGGCTCCCATCCTAATAATGTTATAAAAATCTTTGAAAACCTGACAGTTCTCCCAGGCTGGTAGCTGAAGGTTGTTTTTTGTTGCTAAGTTTGATTCCCCCCCCCCCCCTGGACATTTCTGATTTGTTTAATTATATTTAATTGTTCCTACTTTTAAAGTGTAATCTTCCTGGGGTTTTCTGGAGACAGACAGCCTTAAATTAGGAATAAATAGATATGATTAAAAAAATGGAAATGAGCATTAGTTTCCAGAGAGTTTCAGAGGTTGACTGTGTTGTGTGTTGGTGGTTCTTGGCCTGAAGAATTAAAGGGAATTTGTGATGAGACTTTTCTGAAGAATTTATATTTAACCCTCATTACTTTCCAGCAAGTGGGGCTACAAAATACCCCATCTGTTGTGCTATAAGCACTACAACAATTTCTTCAACTTTTCTATGGTGTGAGATTGAATCTTAGCTATAGGCCTAAGGTAAAACTGGACCTTCTTTCCAGGAATTATTAAATAAATTGGATTAGGACAACCTCAGTACAGTTCTATGTCTTTAGTAGTCTTCCCTACATGTGATGCTTAGGAAGTGGTAGCTTCTCAGCCAGCATTACTATTGACCATGTTGCAGGGATGTTGGAAGTTGTAATCCAACACAACCGGTCACTGGAGAAAAAAAGCATGTAATAGATACATTTGGTAGGCTAACTGGTGTATAGATACGTTCATATTCACAATTGCCACCATTAGATAACCTAGCAAATACCGGTATGTGTCTTTTAGTGGCTATGTGTAGCACTGATCTCTGTTGTGCCTTTCTGAGTTGATAACTTGTGACAAACTCCAGGCATCTCAGTGCCTTGATAACATTAAAATCTCCACTCTGTTTCAGAGTCCTAATTGCCCCTAATTTATATGTTTTTCTTCACTGTGAAACACTAGACTGCTGATGATAACATCACAAGTGACAGAAGCGGGTATCTGTTATTAATTACCAGGAAACATGATGGACAAGGCAAACAAGGGGGGCCAACATAATCTTTTTCAGAGTTGCTTTTGTACCCATTCAAAATTGGGCCGAATACAATGGTTTGCATGTTCTGTTTTGCTCAGGGCAATTCCTTTTAAGTAGAGTCATCAGTGAAGATTTTAAAGGACCGAATAACTAAAGGGGAACTAGGGCTTTCAACTGTGAGGAAAGAATATTTTTTGGTTCAAAGAAAAGGCAAGGAAGTTTGTGGCTTGGCTAGTCTTGAGGAATACAGGTATACAGTATATCCTTATGATTACCAAACACAGTACTGTCTTTGTGCCAGTGGTGAAATTCAATTTTTTTACTACTGGTTCTGTTGGTGTGGCTTGGTGGGTGTGACTTGGTGGGCGTGGCAGCAGAAGGATACTGCAAAATCTCCATTCCCATCCTACTCTGGGGCCAGCCAGAGGCGGCATTTGCCGGCTCTCTGAAGTACTAAAAATTTCCGCTACCGGTTGTCCAAACTACTAAAAATTTCCGCTACTGGTTTCCAGAACCTGTTGGATTTCACCCCTGCTTTGTGCCTTTTGTCATGTTCATCTCATTTTTCCTGAACTGATGAGCTATTTTCTGAGACTATGAAGTAGTAATAGTTCCCCAGGACAAATTCAAGACCAGATTAAAATATTGTCATCTGAGTATGCAACACATAGCTGAATACTGGTAGTCCTCAACTCACGACCACAATCGGGCCCAACATTTATGTTGCTAAGCAAGAAATCTGCTAAATGAGCTTTGTCCCATTTTACAACTTTTCTTGCCACATTTGTTAAGTGAATCACTGCAGTTGCTAAGTGATTAACATGGTTGTTTAAGTGAATCTGATTTTTCCCCATTGCCTTTGCCTGTCAGAAGATAGTACATGATCCCCAGGACACTGCAACCATCATAAATATGAGTCAGTTGTCAAGCATCCTAATGTAAATCACGTGACCATGGGGATGCTGCGACAGTCATAAGTGTGAAAAATGGCCATGTCACTTTTTTCCAGTGCTGTCGTAACTTCAAGTGGGCAAAAAGCAAATTGTTGTAAGTCAAGGACTGTCTGTATATCAGCATATAGCCCACAAGCATTGCCCAGTGAAATATGTCTAAAATGCTAAAATATGGTTATATCTACTGTAGCAGGTTTTGAAAAATTCAAGGAAGTAGTTTTCAGGAAGCATGATCTGGAATCTCAGTTGGGTTCCAAAAGAAAAGAACCCATGCAAAAAAATCTGTGTTGCCCAACATGTATTTTCCTGTGATAATCAGCCTGTATTTTGTTTTTAAATGAATATGGCCCTAGGCCTTTTCTTTTGATATCACACAACTTTTTAAAAGCTCCAGTTTAGGTTCCCAGACATCAAAATGAATACTCCTCTAAAAAGAATTGGCAATCCTAATTTACATCCCATAATGTGGACAGTTCACCTTTGATCTTCTAAGAAGATTTCTTGGGGCTGTTGACTCAACCTGGAAAAGCTTCTGGTGCGTTTTGAATGCTGTGGCTGGAAATGTATTGGGAAAAAATGGGTAGGGTAAGAACAATGTTACATTTGCTTGCCATATTCATTGAATTAAAATTAATATGATCTCTCTGCAATCAGTAGCTTCCATCTGTAGTCGCATTATAAATTGTAATTTATCATTACAACCCTGTATGTGACAACCCTAGTTGGAAGGCCTCTGAGATTTACATGCAATGCATTCATGAGGGTAGCATGAATGAGCTCTTGCACCTTTGCTTTAGCAGCTGCGTGACCTGGAGCAGGAAATTGATAAGACTTCCCGAAGATTGTTGAATAATTGAAGTATATGAGCTTTGGTTTGATCAGTTGAATCCTCTGATCTCATTCTCCGTTGTAGAAATCAAGGGGAATTTTGGAGTATAAAATCAGTATTCATTAGAACATTAATCCAAGTATAATAGTCAGCACATTTCAAGGAAAGTTGTGTCAAGCATAATAAACTAACCACCTTGGTTTTCCTGTAAGGTCATGCTTTCATTCTTAAAGTTCTTGATTTGCATTTCTATCTGCTAGACACATTTCTGGCATCTTCCCTACCTACACATGTGTGTTCCTGCTCTACGATAAGTAAAATAAACAGATGGTAAAGAAAACATCTTACCCACATCAGAATATAACAGGTAAAGTTGCACAAGGAAATGACACTAAAATACTCTTAGCACATAGGTTTGGGTCAGATCTCCTGCCAAGATGGCAAAAAAGCATTTGATAAAGCAACAGTCACTTATATTTAAGGCAATGCCTCTGGAAGAAATTTTCTTGGGTGACTGGTGCAAGAGGTCAGCTGGTGGCGTGATGAAGACAGTGGGGTCCTCTGTATTAGCTTCATCCCCACAGAGAAGCAATGTGGAGATTAGAGGAGAATTCACTACATTATCAGCTGTGTTGAAGAGAGTGTCTGGTTGCAGAAAGAGATGGGAAGGATGATTTATATGTCCCTTGGTCACTCTTGACACAGACTTCAATAGCCTGCTCAGTTTTCTTAATTTATGGCCTTGTCATCACAAACTTAAAGGTCCTACAGGATTCTTTGTTGATTAAAGGATCTCAGTGCAAACTCAAAGACTTTTTGAGTAAAAAGCCAGAGTAGATTTAACTGGGATTGCTACAATAAGTTGGAGTCCAATGTAAAAACAATTCCATAATTTTTAAATATTTTTTTTGTAAAAATGAGATTTCCCAATGTCACTAAGAAATGTATCTGTATATGAAAGTTTGTAATCTGGCACCAGTAAATTAATTAAGATTTTGGAGAACTAGCCATCAATCTATATTTTTCATGCAAAATATATCTGATGCCACAAATTTATTTCAATATGCAGAATATATCAACAAAGAGAATTTCAGAGTACACGAGAAGCCTAAACCATATAAATTGAAGCAAGTGGGTAGGTGAATTATGATGGCAAGAATATAGCCTACCAATATGCTACTTTCCCTAGAAACCATATCAGGATCCTCAAAGAGAGCTTCTGTATCTGGGCCCTTAAGTGGATGATCCATACTGTAGATAGTACCAATATTTAATTCAAGATAAATGTGTACTTAGACCAGAAGCTTAGAATGGTAAAAGTGGATTCTGTAATGTTATTTAATGTTCAGGATTAGAATTGAGTTTCTCTGGGAGCTAAGTACTCAGCACTTCTTTTTTCCATTCCTGTGGAATCCCCTGGGAAAATCTATATACCGAGGACTCAAAACATTAAAAATGCTCAGTTTCAGAACAATGCATTTTCTGCTATAGTAAAAACTCAAGAGATGTGTGTGTGTGTGTGTGTGTGTGTGTGTGTGTGTGTTTGAAATTATTCAGGCAAATGATTATTAAAAAGCAGACACTTAATAGAGATGATCAACTATGGATATGAAGTATTTATAACTAATTGTCATCAACTTAATGAGGTCTTCAAAGGAAGAGAAGTAGACCTATCATTTTTATTTTTCAATACGCCCAAGAAATGTATGGCGATACTGCTAGCTGGTTTACTTTAGCAGAAATCAGATAAGAAGTGCAAGAGATAGATATTCCCCCAAGAACTCAAGGCTCTGCAATCTTTTGCTTCCTATTCTATCATAATTTGCAGCCCTAGGATAGTTTTGTTCTTTGAAATGATTGATATGAGTTTCTATATTTGCTATTCCCAGACAAGGGTGTTCATAAAAAGAAAGAGAGGCTGTCTATACAAAGAAAGAGAGATGGAAGACTCTTAAATCCCTTTCATATATTATGAATTTCAATTGTCCTATCCTCAAGCAACACTGCTTATTACTTCTGGACTGAGTTTACAGAAAACCATAGCTTCTATCATTAGTGTGAACTCATTAGTTTGACAGAGAAAGGGATTACCTAAAAGTGGAATGGATAAAACTGGGTCCTGGAACAGAGCCCACTGGCTTCTTTTCAACTATTTCACAAATGCTTCCAACAGGGAAAAAAAATGAAATGGAATATAAAAGAACCCCTTCCCCTGCTGCAATTGAGGCATAAATTAGTGTTCTGATACACTTTATTAAGTTTTATTTATTTTACTATCATGATTTTTTTTTCAAGAACCAGACTGTAAAACCACATCTGATTCTTGGAGGCTGCCTGGACAAACCCCTGCAGTTTTCTTGATAAAGAGTTTTCAGAAGTGGTTTGCCATTGCCCTCTTGGTAGGGCTGAGAGAAAGTGACTGGCCCAAGGTCACCCAGCTAGCTTTGTGCCTAAATCGGGATTAGAACTCACAGTCTCCCAGTTTCTAGCCTGATGTCTTAACACAGAATTAGTTTCTCCCCATCATTATAGTCATACATTGTTGTTGTTGTTACTTGCAAAGTCGTATCCGACCCATCGCAACTCCTTGGACAATGTTCCTCCAGGCCTTTCTGTCCTCTACCATCCTCTGGAGTCCATTTAAGCTCACGCCTACTGCTTCATTGACTCCATCCAGTCACCTCATTCTCTGTTGTACCATTCTTATTTTGCCCTCAATCTTTCCCAGCATTAGGCTCTTCTCCAGTGAGTCCTTCCTTCTCATTAGGTGGTCAAAGTATTTAAGTTTCATCTTCAGGATCTGGCCTTCTAAAGAGCAGTCAGGGTTGATCTTCTCTAGGACTGACCGATTTGATCGCCTTGCAATCCAAGGGACTCGCAGAAGCCTTATCCAGCATGATAGTTCAAAGACCTCAATTCTTTTGGGGCTCAATCTTTCCTATGGTCCAACTTTCACAGCCATACATTGCAACTTGGAAAACCATAGCCTTGACTATATGCACTTTTGTTGGCAGGGTGATGCCTCTGCTGTTTAGTATGTTGTCTAGATTTGTCATAGCTTCCCACCTCATGAGCCAGCGTCTTTTAATTTCTTGGTGTTTATATTATACATGTGTAAATATACATTATACAATTATCATAGTAGAATTTTGCAAATATAGGATTTTAAAGACAAAAAATTATATAGCCTTTGAAATGTATGTTAGGTACGGAATCAAAGGTGTACGTAAGCATACAATTCAATAGGTAGTGAAGATTTTATTATAAAAAGTGAGAACATATCTAAGGCTAGATACAAATAATGTTAAGAGTCTTGTGATAGAGCAGCGATGGCGAACCTTTTTTTGCTCGCGTGCCATAAGTGGGGGGAGCGCAGGGGGGTACCCCCACTTATGGCACTTATGGCAGGTGTGCGGGCGTGCTGCACCCATAATGCAATGCGCGATCCCCCCAGTGGGCATGCATGCACTACAGGTGCGATCCCCCCCATTTTACATGCTTTCCCCCCCTTCCCTAGGCTCCAGAGGCTTTATAGGAGCCTGGGGAGGGCGAAAACAGTCTCCCCCGCCCCCCGGACGCCCTCCGGAAGCGTCAGGGAAGCCTCTGGATGGTTCCTGAAGCCTTCAGAGCGCTCAAAATGATCCTCCCAGCAAACCAGAAGTCACTTCCTGTTTGCTCGGAGGGTCGTTTTAAGTGTTCCGAAAGCTTCAGGGAAGCCTCTGGACGGTCCCTGAAGCCTTCGGAGCGCTCAAAATGATCCTCCCAGCAAACAGGAAGTGACTTCTGGTTTGCTCGGAGGGTTATTTTGAGCACTCCAAAGGCATCAGGGAAGCTCATGAAGCCTCCAGAGGGCCTCCGGGGGAGCGGGGGAGACTCTTTTCGCCTGGGCAGGGCAAAAAATGGCTTCAAAAAAAGGGTGAACTCAGCTGGCCAGTGCGCGCATGCACGCTGGCTAGCTGACAGGGCAGCGCCTCGCATGCCCTGACAAATGGCTCCGCATGCCACCTGTGGCATGCGTGCCATAGGTTCGCCATCACTGTGATAGAGTATCTACAATCAGCACATGCAAATAAATAGAGGTGTCAAATGTCATAGACATTTTTAACAAGACTGAGCTATTTCAGTATTTGGAAACTTTTTCAGTATACTGGGGATATGACTTGGTCTGGCTCCTGTCTTTTCCAATAGGATATGTGAGGAATGAACAAAGATAGCACATGGAAGCTACATTGCTCTATCTTCTCGGAGACAGAAGCACTTGTAGAACTTGGATGAGGAAGTTTTCTCTTTGATCCCTGTCAGCTGACACTATGGGGCACTTTGAGAAGCCTGGGAAATAATTTTGGAGAAAACTAATCAGATCCTGCACCTCACAGCTTATTAAAATGCTGATGTTTATAACTGATGTTTTAATGTGAATTGCAGTTCTTTTTTTCTCTATGTTTTACTCAACTTAAAAATAAAATAAAAATTAAACAATCTTATGTTTTAACATTGTAACCCTAAAAATGGCAGATAGATATTGATAGATTTTTTTTTAACTTTTCTCTTTTTTATTTTTGGAACTTTAAACTTTCTTAAACACTTTTCTTTGGGAAAATGTAGTACTTTTTAAATTGCACAGTATCAGTAAAAAGCCAAAAATATAGATTTCCTAATCTAATTGAAAATAATTTCTATTGTCTGGAAAGTCAGATGAAGAATATGGTGCCTCTCAAAACTCCATCTATCATGGAATATAATGTAGACACACTTCCACCTATCCTTCCCACTGCCTCAACAAACTTGTTGAATCACGTTATCAAACTCACTGAGTTTGCATTATTCTTCCATTTTGGCAGGAATTAGCCAAGTGATTTTTGATGAAATAGATACTATTGGGTTCTTGGATGGATCCTATTGATCTCTTGCAGCCCAAACATGATTGTTGTTCACTAGTAAACAATGCAGACTATTGGATGTGAGGGTCATCAGGCTGCAACATCTGTCACCCCATTGATTGCCGGGGTTGATTTAACTGATCTAGCTGGGGCTATCCCCTTCCTACCTCACGGCTCCCATGTGCATTCCTCCCAAAGCTGCATGCTTGATGGAAGGGAGCAACTATCCCTGGTGGAAGGAGTGAACCAATCTTCAGTCAAAGGTATATGACAGTTACATACCCGTGCTAGAACCAAGAAAGAAAGAAAGAAAGAAAGAAAGAAAGAGAGAGAGAGAGAGAGAGAGAGAGAGAGAGAGAGAGAGAGAGACTGACTACTGATGCCTCTTCTGTTTTGCTTTGAATCTGCACACTCAGCAATCTCAATTAGCCTATGAATATTTGGGGATTAAATGGTATAACATGTAATATGACTGGACAGCATACAAATGGCTTGGCGATTGTATAATCTTCATTCCCTTAACATCAGCACATGTCTTCAGCAACACTATGGAAACCACTAGTGACCACTGTCTGCTTCCATGGAAACCCCCTTGCTTTTTCTATTAATGCAAAGAAACTAATGGAAGGTTGATGTAATGGTCAGCATCTTCAATGAGGGGTAGCCTCAAAGCTTAAGACTCCTGGTGTCAAAAATAAATTAAATCTTGGTAAAGAATGAGGATAAGATTGCTGCCTTCACAGCCTGAGATTACACCCTGAATCAATGGGGACTCTCAGAACTTCTTGGACAGCTTTGTGGCAGCTCTAAATCTGACAACCCACCCTCCCAGTAGGCAAATAAAAAGCAAGGATCTATAAGTAAATGATTGCACTGAGTACAAAGTCAAATTAAAGCATGGAATTATTGACTGTCTTATTAACAGAGGAGCCAAGCCTGAGAAAAGCTATCAAAAAGCAAATGCAATGAACTCTGATCTTGTTAAGAAAATATAAGAAAAGGTGACAGTTCTAAGTTGGGTTTCCTCACTTTGATAAATTTATATATAGAAACTCCTGCACAGATCCACTGTCTCTTATTGCCTTATCTTAGCAACTAAAACTCCTCAACCTTTGTAAAACAGGCACATATTTCTGATTTGCGTCAGTTGAAAACTTATGGTAAATTAATAGTCAGGAGAATTGAACGTTATTATTGGATTTTTCAGTCTGAACTTTATACTTCTTCAGGTCTAGATTAGAAACATTGCAGGCTGAAGTGTTCCATGTGTGTTTGAAACATTCTTTAATCTGACCCGAACAAGAATTGGTGAAGCAAGTTTTATAATTATTAATGGAAAGGAGATTCATTTATAGAAAATTAGGGGGTAGGCAAAGCTTAGTACCCAGATAATTACAGTCAGAGTACATGATGATGTGGGTATTAAGCTTTGCCTGCCTCGTAATTTTCTATAAATGAATCTCCTTTCCATTCATGTGCTCTGTTTTATGTGCTAGAGAAGGAAATGATATCATATTAACAATGTGATAGAGAAAGAGCAGGCAGAGTGATGGACAAGGTGCAAAACACTTTAAGAATATGTTTAAAATACAATATTCCTTTATATTTTCTATTCAAAATTTATTTGAAGGAATACACAAATTCTAGACCACATGTTCCAAATATATTGTTGTGGCCCACCAGCGACCAGCAGAGCTGGCAGTAGAATTGGACAGTGAGGAGGTTGGGGAGGAGCATGGGCCAGTCCTGGACGCTGGGGGAGGCTTGGACGAGGGCTCTGTGTCAGAGGCAGAGATGGGGCCGAGGCCGTCTGGCAGTGATCAAGTGCCTACAGAGCCAGATAGCAGTGAGGTAGAGAAACAGCTAGAGCCTGTTCCCAGTTTGCCTTTGTGCAAAGCTGCCAGAAGAAAAGAACAACTCAGAAATCAGGGTCGACTTGGGAGTAAAGTCACAGATGGAAGATGATTGGCCCCTCCCAATAAAAGAGGAGCGAAAGGGGAGTGGGCTTTTTCAGGAAACAGTTCATTCGGTCAGTGATTAGATTCATTTCAGGAGTATGAAGATCTGTCCGTGAATCTCAGAGACTCTGTGCCCAGTCTCACAGCACCTCATTTGGAAAATATTTACATGTCAGCTTTCCGAGACAGATAAGGTCTGTAGTCATAATTACTCCTTTGAAATACTGTTTGCTAGGCCTTGCTGAATGTGAATGAGAGGAATTCACATTCTTTAATAAAAGGGGTTTTGTCGGGAGCAGGACTCTGCTTCATGCTTTTTAGGGAAGCCTAGGTCAGAACATACATAGCCTAAAGGTGCTTGAGGAAGGAAGATATAATAGTAGTTTTGCCGGTAAATTAACAGAATGTACACATACATAATCCTATAGATTAAGAAAACAACTACTGGAGGAGGCCTTCTTCAGCCGCTTGCCAGACACTGAATCTTTAGAGAAGTTCAGTTTCTCAATGCTTTGATGAAGTCCCTGTGGTTGCCTTTGGAATTGCTTAACATCTAAGGAAATGTTCTTTGCACGTATCCCTGCAAAAGAGGAACTGGGATTATCTGAAGAAGTCGTGTAATTGACACCGAGTGCAACAACTGCAAAACCATTCTCATTAGAAATGTTTGTAGACTGTGGTGAACTATGTGACATACTGAAAATGGATATGGATGAAATCTTGGCTCTCTCCTTCTGTGGGATATCCAAAGAAGAAAGGGAGACAGGGGTATATTTTACAAACATGTTGGGGATCCAAATACAGACAAAGAATGAAGATGGTTCCTAAGTGTCCACCAGACTTCTTTAATCTCCCGATAAAAAAAACTTTAAGGTGATTAATCACTTCCCATTTGGCTCTTTCATTCATTCATTGACTAAGGCCTTAAGGCTGGTGTCCTGTTTGAGCTATCAAACAAGTGGTAGATGACTTATAAATGATTAAACATAAGTAGCATAAATTTTTAAAAGGCATTCATTATTATGTTTTCCATTTCCTATTATCATGAGATACTAAAACTAGAAAGGAAAAAAATCCTGGTGTGAGGCAATAAAAAATTAAGTGTCTTATCAACCCTGTTTCATTGTGTGTTACTTTTTTAAATATTAGAAATTGCTGAATTTAAAACATGTGTGATTTAAAGGTATTAAAAGTGCAATAGACTTGTAGGAGGGAGTTCACAGCAAGTGCATTTACTATAGTGAAGATAGCCATTTTTCTACCAATATCATAAAGGCAAAGAATTAGGAAGCTTGCAAGCTGCTTTCCATTTGTACAAAATACATGTACCCCATACCTCTTTTCAAAACATGTGCCTTCATTTGGTTTCCCCAAGCCTGATATACTCTGGGTTTTATTCTGTGGTTTTGGGTTATGACTTCTGTTAAACTCATTAACAATAGAAATGTAAACATTACATGTCTTAATACAATGTTGAACTATATACCAAAGCGCTGGAATCTGACTGCTTATCAGGAATTTTGGTTGAACCAAGCATAGAAGGGAGATAGTTACAAATCATGTTGAGAAATTGGAAATATTTTATTATCCCAGACATCAAGGAATGGTTGTCCAAAATGTGGGATTCACCTCTTTTGGAAAAGACAATATTTCTACTACTGTGTTACCATGGCAGAGAGTTGATAATATTTTATAATACTTTTTTGTGCTGTTCATGTTATAGCATATTCTGTATAGTATAGGTAGTCCTTGACTTATAATATTTCATTTAGTAACCATTCAAACCATGCTCTCTACATGGGGTTCCCCCTGAGATGCACCTGAAGGCTGCAGTTGGTTCAGAATGCGGCCACGTGGGCAATTGTGGGAGTTACTAGGTACTCCCACGTAACACCTCTCCTGCGCGGGCTGCACTGGCTACCTGTGGCTTTTCAGGTGCGTTTCAAGGTGCTGACTATCATCTTTAAAGCACTCCATGGCACAGGACCTAGGTATTTGCGGGATCGCATCCTGCCCCATACATCCCTTTGGCTGATCTGCTCTCACAGAGAGGGACTCCTCCGGGTGCCGTCCACTAGACAGTGCCAGCGGGCGACGCCCAGGAGCAGGGCCTTCTCTGTGATGGGCCCGACCCTCTGGAATGACCTCCCCCCCGATATCAGAAAAACCACCGATCTCTGCTCCTTCCGTAAGAAGCTTAAAACCCACCTGTTCAATTTAGCCGGCCTGGCCTAATCCCAGTTTAGTCCCTCAGTCTGTATTTTAAATTTTTAGGGGTGGGTTTTAGGTTGTTTTTAATTTGTATTACTTTGTACAGCCTATTGTTTAATTCGATTTTATGGGAATTTAAGGGTATTTATTTTTGTATACGGTTTTTTAATGAGATGTCTGTACACCGCCCCGAGTCCCTCCGGGGAGAGGGGGCGGTCTATAAATCAAATAAAACTTAAAACTTAAACTTAAAGTCATGACGACATTGAAAAAAGTGTGCGATTGTTTTTCACATTTTCGATTGTTGCAGGTTCCCTGAGGTCAAAATTCAGACACTTGACAAATATTTATAAAAGTTGCAGTGTCTTGGAGTCATGTGATCATCTTTTGCAACTACTTGACAAGCAAAGTCAATGGAGAAGCCAGTTTCACTTAGCAACTGTGTCACAACTTTAACAGCCGCAGTGTTTCACTTAACAACAGGGGCAAGAAAGATTGTAAAATGGGGCAAAATTCATTTAACAAATGTTTTACCCAACAACAGAAATTTTGGGCTCAATTGTGGTCATAAGTCAAGGACTACCAGTACTGTATATAGAAGTGTTGGCGAACTTTTTTGGCACCAAGTGCTAAAACGGGAGCACGTATTTGAGTGCGCGTGTGCCAGAAACCAGCTGCCCTCTGCGCATGCCGGGAGAGATGGCTCTGTGTGCCACTTCCGGCATATGTGCCATAGGTTCGCCATCATGGGTATATAGTAATATATAGAATCACTATATCAGTGAGATGGAAATCAATTAAATAAATAAATATTCATTACTAACTCAGTGAACATTGTAAGTATACAATGTAAAATACGGATTTTTTTTCTGTCATGGTAGGATATTTTATTTTGTTTGGACTTTCGTTTTAAAGTTTAAAGATTGTTTTATTAATTGTGTATGCATCAAAAAAAATTTAAAAAAGAATTGTAAACTCTTTACAATTTAAAGAATTTAAAAAGATTTCTAATCTGAAGTGGAGGATGATTGCTTGAGATTCTGTTGCAGAGCTTTTTAACATGTCTTCCGAGGTTGAAATTGTTAAAAAACGTGTCTCTTTATGGATGCAACAGCTGTTGGTTAAAATTCTGCTCAAACTGCTCTTAGATTTTATGGATATAGTTGGGCAGTAATATATATGTTTAAATTTATAGCAGCCTTAAAGCAAAACACACTTTCTTTCCTTTGATTTTTCTCTCTCCCAGAGAAAGGGGGCTTCATGTTCCTTAGGTGCTTTGTTTTATGTTGAAACTGCATTGCTGTCACTGTTGCTTTTGAAGAGAAATGCAACTTGTAAGGAGTTTCAATATCACTTAGCAAGAATGCAGCCCAGTAATTTCCTTCTGTGCTGTGGAAATAAGACATTTGCTATTTCGCCAGCTCATAGTACTTGCTGGAAGTGAGTACTTCATGCATGATGACATAAAGAGCAACTTCTGTCTAACAAACAGCGTGAAGATCTTTAGATTCTAATCCTTGCTGGACTTTTATCACAAAAGCCAGTTCTGCAGTTCAATATATAAGATTAAGGAAGGTTAAATCCATCTTCCCAGACTTGGCAAGCTTCAAATTTATTAAACTTCTGTGTTATAATTCCAGGCTAAGCTGGGTGGACATTATGAGAGCTGGTCTAACGTATCTAGAGGATGCCTTATTGTGGAGGCTGCTCTGAACCAAGCAGAAGATAATCTTGGCACTGAAAATTAATTCAACCCAATGTACGTCAGAACAGTTGGTTTCTGGCTTTTGTTGGCTTTCCAAATTACTGCCTTGTTTTCCTCCTTGTTCATTATCTCCCCAGAGATCCATTTCCATAGTTAGATACTTTGTTGGTTAAAAAGAGAGTGGCATTTAAGAAGTAAAAATGGGCATGTGGGCACACTGCAGAGCTAGTGCAAACAAGGTAGGCAAATTATTTTTTCTAAAGAAGTTATAAAAATGATCTGTGACTCAACCAAGTTGTTGTTTTTCTCAGGCATTCTTGTTCTGCTTTTGATGGAATCATCAATATTCAAGAATGAACCACAGAGTAGTTTGATATAGTGGTTAAGGCACCAAGCTAGAAAGCAGGAAATTGTGGGTTCTAGTCCCACTTTAGGCATGAAAACCAGCTGGGTAACTTTGGGCTGCTAATCACTCTCTCTCAGCCCAATCCACCTCACAGGGTTGTGCTAGGGAAAATGGAAGGAGGAAGAAGCATTCGGTATGTTTGCCACTTTGAGTTGTAAAGGTAGAATGAAAAATAAATCTAAAAAATTATCATGGAAGGATACAGAAGGATACAGCAAATGCCCCCTGTAATCCTGTACAGGGCCATGTACTAGAATCAGATTCAGAAGACGCTATTTAGCTATTAGCACTAGTCCTGGGTTTCTTTGCGTGAAAGGTGAACTCTGTAAATTTCATAGACATATCAATACAGTTTTCTTCTCAACATTACTGAAGGTTTTTTCGGGGGGGGGGGGGCAGTCATCTTTTTTTTTAAAAAAACAAAAACTCTAGTCTCCTAGAGTCTCCTACTACTGGGTAGACTACTGGGTAGTCTCCTATCCCAGTTCTAAACTTCTCTAAGTTTATTTATTTTGTTTGTCAAACATGTACAAGAGAACAGGTATAAGTATAAACATGGACAAGAACAAAGGAAATGAGTACAAATAAATGGGGACAGTAGGACAGGGATGGGGGTGTGCATAAGCGCTGGTGGTCCAAGGTGGCCAGTTTAAGGTTGAAGCTGTGAAGCTTTGAGGATGTAACAACGGAGTCAGGTAGAGCATTCCAGGCATTTACCACTCTGTTGCTAAAGTCATATTTTTTACAATCAAGTTTGAGCGGTTTACCTTGAGTTTGTATCTATTGTTTGCCTGTGTATTATTGAAGCTGAAGCTGAAGTAGCCATTGACAGGTAGGACACTGTAGCAGACAATTTTGTGCACTATGCTCAGGTCAGACCATAGTTACTTAGTGTTTTTTTAAAAGATCAACCAAAATAAGCTAAAGGCTTTTTTCTGATCTGGGTCCTGTTCCAAATAATCCAAATTAAAGTGCATTTATCAAATAGATGCCCAGCTTCTGTTTCAATGCATTCAGTAATTAGGGACTTAACTAATTAATTGGTTCCATAGTTAAGCTGCTCTTACTATCAGGATATTTTCCCACTACCAATCAGTAAAAAAACTTTCCTGTTTTCCTGTAACTTAAATCCACTACTCTGTGTCGTCTACTTAACTAAAGAGCAGATATTGCCCATCTTCTGTATGAGTTTCCTTCAGCATCTGAAGAATGCTACCTATGCCTTCTCACTCTGCTCCTTTCAAGCTAAACATAATTGGTACCCATCCCTGGTCATCCTTATTGTTCTGCTTTTAACCTAATCCATTTTTTAACCTTCGTAAGTGTGATGCGCAGAAATGGACACTATACTTGAGAAAGGGTCTAAAATTAATCTGACCAGAGAAGCAATTTCATACAAAAATATACCTTTAAAATAAGTAGCTCCCTCGATTGTGAATGAATTATTGTCATGCATTTTGCGTGTAAAAGGCACACCAGAAAATTCTTTTCTGTAAGTGTTTGCCAAAGAGATTCTTCTTGCTGTTCTTCTCTAAAACCAGAGTAATGCAGGAAGTCCCTGACATGCAACCATTCATTTAGTAACTGTTTGACGTTACAATCACGTTGAAAAAAGTGATGTCCTTGCACTTATCTCCATGGTCAAATGATTAACATTTGGATGCTTGGCAACTAGCATGAATTTATGAAGATTGCTGTAAAACAGGAGTGTCAAACTGGCAGCTCCTGGGCTGGATGCATCACATGCATGCAACGCACTCCCAGCTCTGTGAAGGGAAAAAACATCGCAATACATCACATGGCAGCAACGTGACACCGTGAGTTTTACACCCATGCTATAAAAGAATTGCTGGCAAAGCTGGGGGTGGGTGGAGTTAAGCAAGTCATCAGTTTAGAGTTGTTACATTCCAGCAAATGGTCTAAGTCCAACCCCTCCAGAATTCTGTTGACCCTTATGTGGCACCAATTTAGTGTTGAACTTTAGCTGACTAGATTCTTGTGTATAGGCTTGAATAAATTTGCGCTGCAGCTTAATGGATATTCCTGATCCTTTCCACCTGACAGTTGCAGTGTGCGGGGAAGGGGGTGCCACATGGTCACCATTTGTGACTTTCCAACAAGCAAAGTCAATGGGAGAAGCTGCATTCTTTTTTTAAAAAAAACCCTGTGGTTCACATGACAACTGCACTGATTTGCTTAATTACCATGACAAAAGTTGTAAAATTGGGTGTGACTCACTTAACAACTGCCTTACTTAACAACAGAAATTCTAATCCCAATTATGATAAATTGAGGACCAACTGCACTTGACTAAATGGAGCTTCAGTGATCTAGTTCTAACTTTTCCAGTTAGAAACTACCATATTTGACTGAGCTATTTCTTTGTATGGGCTACAAGGTCTATTCAGGGACTCCATTTCAGGAAAGGAAGTTGTTTATGTGGAATTCAGGTAATTTATGGATTCTGAGGCAAAATGAGAACAAGCATGTATTTTTCTAAAAATATGCATGAGTTCACAATTAATTTGCATCTTATGTTTTATTTTTCTCTTTTTCCTTAGAGCAGGAGATGAAAAAAGCAATGCGATAATTTCCCAAAAGCTTTCAAAGGTTTTCAATGACTAAACTACAAAATGCAGTTAAAAGAAGACATATTCAAGTTGGTTTCTGAAACTCTTAGAAAACAAAAGCCTAAATGTCCTAACTAAAAGAAGAAAATGTCTTGTATCAGCTGCATTTTAAACGTGGTTCCAAAGCTAATAAAGACGTGAGATTTTAATAATAATAGAAGTAAAAACACCACTACCTTCAGCTGCTACCGGTAGATTGTATACAGCAGGGGTGTCAAACTTGCGGCCTGCGGGCCAGATACATCATTAGTTGGCCCCGCCTTGTTTAGCGAAGCGGAAAAAAGTCCCAATACGTCACATAACGCTGCCGTGATGATGTGAGTTTGACACCTGTGGTATACAGTATTAAAGCAGTGCATATGGCAAGGGTGAAACAGTAACATCCAGCTCTGTATTTTTTATGTATTGATCCTGACATTTCCAACTAACTTTTGTTAATCACTGAGTAAGAAAGAAACATAGGGATGTGGCTGCTCAGTGGTTAAGATGCTGAGCTGGTTGATCAGAAAGGTTGGCAGTTCGGTGGTTCAAATCCTTAGTGCCACATAATGGAGTGAGCTCCCTTTACATGTCCCAGCTTCTGCCAACCTAGCAGTTCTAAAACATGTAAAAATCGAAGTAGAAAAATAGGAACCACCTTTGGTGGAAAACTAACAGCATTCTGTGGGCCTTTGGCATTTAGACATGTCAGCCATATGACCACGGAGACATCTTTGGACAGCACTGGCTCTTCGGCTATGAAACTGAGATGAACACCACCCTCTAGAGTTGGGAACGACTAGTATATATGTGCGAGGGGAACCTTTACCTTTATCTTAAGAAAGAAATGGAAATGGATTTTTTTTACTGACCTCAGATAGGATCTCCCCCTCCCAAAACCTCACCACCATTTTGTGGTAGAGAATAGGGTTAGGGTTAGGGTTTCCCATTCCTTCTAGGCCTAAGAATTGTGAGAATGGTAATCCTTCCAGTCTGAAGATGGTGCTTCAGTGGTAGTAACCTCATGGGTCTCAGAAATAAAATTTGCCTGGCTTACATGGTAAAGAATTGGCTCAAGGGAATGTAAAGGCAAAGGCAAATTTATCTTCTAATGGCTTTGTGAACATATCCATGTGGCTTCCTCGGTGATAACATAGACATTATTCTGCATTCTTCTCAGATGATTCCAAACTTTCCAGCCTAATATATGGTCCTGGTATTCCCTGGAAGTGTCCCATCTTAGTCCTAACTAGATCCAAACTTTCAAGTGGACCAAAGGCAGCTAAGGGCAGGGTAAATGTTAGTGCTGTATAGAGCTTGAAAAAGGCATTTTCATTCAGGAAATCCTCAGTGGAATTGCCCTGCCCCCAACAAGGTAAAGCGCCAAATAGAAGTGCCTTTCCTTTGGTGTAAAACAGCTGCCCCTTTTAGACTGACATTTTCCACTCTGCTGGGATGGACATGGACATGCTCCTAACAGAGGTGGGTTTCTTACCGCTGTGGCCCGGTGCGGCCAAACCGATAGTGGTTTAGCGGCCTGGGTCATTGGAACCGGTAGCTACCCAGGCCTGCCATGCCACCGAACTGGTTCTCCTATGGGGCCGCCATCTTGATTTTTTGTTCTGTGCATGCGCAGAACAATTGTAATTGCACAAATGTATTTTTTTTCTTTTTAGCATTTTTCGCATGTACAGACCTATTTGTGTCCAAATGTCCTCATTTTTGCATGCACTGAACTGGCAGTAATGCCAGGAGCAACCCACCCCTGGCTGCTACCCCCTGGGAAATGATGCAATAAATCTGAAAAACCTCACAGACGGAACTCCTTGGAGTAATTCTTCCAAAGGTATGTTGCTTCGTAGTCTCAGGGAAAGTTAGAATTATCATTCCAAGCAATTTCTGATCATAATAAAACATCCTGTCTGACCCACCATTCCTTGGGGCGGCAGGGAATGTTGCAGATCCCCTCTCCTAAGGAGGTACATCTGGCAGGACCCAGAAGAAGGGCCTTCCCTGTGGTGGCTCCCTCCCTTTGGAACATCATCCCTACAGAGTTTAGACTGCCCCCACTGACACTCTTTTGCAAGGCCCTGAGCATCTGGGTTTGCCAACGGGACCGGGGAACCCACAGTGAGATGGAACCCATCAAGTGGCTTGTTTGACTGATTGCTGTTGCCGCAGAGGTGAGGGGTTTTTGTTTTTTATTGTTGTACATTGCTGTTTTCATTTTTTGTAAGCCACCCAGAATCACTGAGAATGAGTGGGCGGCCCTATAAATTTTCTAAGTAAATAAATAAATAAACATAGCGAATGCAGTATATCATAACATTGATAAAAGTAACATTTTTTGTTATTATTTTCATGGACATTAACTATTCCATAAACATAAACTAGTGCATAAAAAATTCTACACTTTTCCTTTTTAAGAAATTACGGTTGCTCCTTCTGTGGTTGCTCCCTTAATGTTAAGCAAATTAAATTAAATGAAATTGTTATGGTTTCTCTCCAAAGACCTAGGTGATCAACTCTGACCTTTCTTTCCTTGATGGCAGCGTGCTGGCATTAGTTTTTGCTTCGGAGGACAAGACAATGAAAACTAGATGGCTTTTATGACCTCTTGGTCATTATTGCATTGATTGATTACATCGACTTGGCTGTGGCTCGGGAGTGTTTTTGCTCTGCTTTGGCTCTGGATGTTCCAACTACATCTGTTCCTTGTTGTCCTACTTGCTTTAGTGACATCATCTCAAGTATACAGTTGCAATCTATTCCGTTTTTGAGATTGCCCTGAAAAGCTTTCAATAGTGCAGAGTGCTACTGCTTTTATAATGGCAAAGCATGGCGTCCTTATGTTGAATTAGCTCTGTGCATTCCATTGGCAAGAGACAATGTTTTGCCTCCTATCTCCACTTGTATTGAACTATAACAGAAATGCTACAATAGCTTCTTTTCTGTTGCACCCCCCCGCCTCCCCCCAAATAGGGCTGTTATCTCATCCTCAGGAGGAGAGCTGGCTTTCATCATCCTTAGCTGAATGTCAAAGAAATGTTTTATTTCTTGTTCCTATGCAATCTCAGAATGACCTCTAGGTATGTACAACCTTAATCATACATAATCTGGGAGGGAAGCCTGGTGACTGGCAGTGTGTCAGCCCTTTGAGGTAGGCCAAGTCAGGGAACAGACTTAAGATACTTGATTGGAACTATACTTTATTGATATTTATATGCTTTGATCACTGAAGCTTGAAAGTCTGGCTGTGTTTTTCCTTGCTTTCCTCTTACACTATCCAACAAGATGCAGTTCAGTGTTGAGAAAAGTAAGGTTGGAACAGGCCTGGCAGCATCCACATGGACATGCGCAGCATGCACATGCATCTTAGCACCTCTGTGATGCTCCAGCTGCTCAGTGGAGCATTGCGCAGGCGCTGTACGTGCCATGTGAATGCGCGGAAGCACCGAAGACTTAAAAGACTTGTTTTTCAGTTCTTAATTGTACCATGCATGCGCGCACAGTGCACATCAAGCACATGCACGTGAAACACGTGCACGAGCGAACCGGCAGTAGTGCCGGCCGGAACCAACACCTGAACAGGAGGTATCTGACTCAACAGCAGCGCCCGTGAGAGGAATCTAGATATTCTGTGGACCACCACTTAAATATGAGTCAACCGTGTGCTAACAGTGAGAACAATTAATCAATGGAACAGTTTACCTCTCAGAGTTGTGGCTGCTTCATCAAGAAAAGATTGGACAACCATTTTTCTGGGATGATGTAAGTACTCCTGCCTTAGGCAGAGGTTTGGATTAGAGGACTACATAGGCCCCCGCAAACCCTATGATTCTAAACACTCCATGGAATTAGGGTGGAGTCTCTCTGGGCATGTTTCCAATGTCCTCCTTCCCTCTTTTCTGGGCTTCAGTTATGCTTTGGTTGTTGTAATTGTACTGTATAGGGTCAACTCCATAGCTCTCTATATAGTGGCTGAGAACAGAGGCAGAAGAGGCAGGATAGGGACAGCAAATGTCATCTAGAATGTTTTTCTACCAGCTGAGGAATGCTCAGTCCAGAGGAAAGACCCTTAGGGGCACATTGGGGATGGTGTCAGTAAAATTCAAGATGGCAAGCTTCAGAGAATACAGGGATATTCTGGTCACAATTTTGTCAATTACAAGCAAGCATAAAAGTTGGTGCAGTGACATCCAGAGGCTTTTACTGTCAAGCTCATTCTGATAAAAAACAGCACTGCCCATTCTTGCTACCTGTGCAGGGGTGGGTTCCTGTCAGTTCTAACCTCTTCTATAGAAAAGGTTCCATAAATCTACTGTGCTGTTTAGAACCGGTTCCAGCTCACTCACTCCCCCCGCCCGTAGGCAGCATGCTTGCCCTGCCCGCCGCTCACTGATTGGCTGGCTCACCAATCGCCCCGCACACCTCTAAGAGTCCTATCTAAACCTTAAAGTCTTAAAGCTGTCAAGTTTGAACATCCCTGGGTATTTTTTTTCTAAAGGGTTAGGGGTGCAAGGTTCTTGTAACTTGACAGCTTTAAGACTTGCACACTCCAATGCCAGAGTTCCTGAGCCAACATTACTGGAGGATGAGTTCTGGGAGTTGAAGTCCACAAGTCTTAAAGCTGCCAAGTTTGAACACCTGTGGTTTTTTTCTAAAGGGTTTAGGGGTGCAAGGGTCTTGTAACTTGATAGCTTTAAGACTTGCATGTTTCAAATGCCAGAGTTTCTGAGCCAACAATTTGGTTGCTAAGCAAGAGCGTTGTTAAGTGAGTTTCGCCACATTTTACACCCACCCAGTCACATGACTGCCAAGCCACTCCCACTTGGTCACATGGCTGGCAAGCCACTCCCACTCAGTCACACGGCCGGCAAGCCACTCCCACAAAGCAGGCCACACCTGCAGAAGAGGTTCTAAAAAAAATTGAAACCCATCACTGTACCTGTGTGATACTGCAGTTCATGTGGAAAAGGGTCAAGCTTGCCATGAGGTCACTTATATCACAACTTGTATCATCCAGGGCAGTGGTGGGATTCACATTTTTTAGTACTGGTTCTGTGGGCATGGCTTGGTGGGTGTGGCATGGCAGGGAAATGATACTGTAAAATCTCCATTCCCTCCTGATCAGCTGGGACTCAGGAGGCAGAGAATAGATGGGAATGAGGCCAGTCAGAGGTGGATTTTTTTTTACCGGTTCTCCAAACTACTCAAAATTTCCACTACCGGTTCTCCAGAACTGGTCAGAACCTGCTGAATACCACCTCTGATCCCGGGTGCCTATAGAACAGTGGAAAGATGATTGAAGAGTGAAAGGAAGGATTATCTGTTATTGTTCACCCTGGAAATTAAATGAAGTGAATTGTTGTCTTGGAATGAAAGAAAATGCAGAAATATTTCACTTTAGGATTCCATTAGCATTTCTCTAACATTTGTTGACTTTGTGTGTCCGGAGAAGAGAAGAAATATAATGTTTCCATGAACCTGAATTAGAATTATTGTTAAAATTACAGAATAAATTTTCAACAGCGCACTAAAGCAAATAGTCTGGGTAGCTTGATAAAAGCAATGCCATGTGTCCTCTGTTTTTTATGGCATTTAAACTGACCCAGCAGGGATGATTTAGAAATAACAAATCCTGGGCATTGCACGTTTAAATTCTTTACTTCCTTTCCAGATTCTTATCAATGGACCCCAATTCCTGGTTCTGTTTTCCTTTTACCTTAAAAAAAGAAGACATGCCAGATATGTCTGACATGATGAAATATACATTAATAGCATAAAACATTTTTTGCAGTGCAAAAATGTGATGGAAAACAAAGGCAAAATTCCTGATAAAACCTTGGCAACCGTGTCCCATCTACTTGACTGCTTTGTCTTTTATCCAAATACCACCAACTGTCACTGGTTTTATTAGCCAAATATATATTATTTCCATCCCTTGTATATTTTCTATTTAAAGAATAGGAAAATGTGAGCTCCCACCTAAGAGCATGTATATTGCTAAAAATGATTTACTTATCTAACATATGTTTCATGTTCCACCAGACCCGGTGTGAAATCCAGCAGGTTCTGACAGGTTCTGGAAAACTGGTAGTGGAAATTTTGAGTGGTTCATAGAACCGGCAAATGCCACCTCTGGCTGGCCCCAGAGTGGGTTTGGAATAGAGATTTTGCATTATCATTCCCCTGCCCTATCCACCAAACTATGCCCACCAAGCCACACCACATCCACCAAACCACGCCACAGAACCGGTAGTAAAATATTTGAATTTCACCACTGCACCAGACACTACCAGGATTAGAGCTTGTATGTACTGTATGTATGTATGTATGTATGTATGTATGTATGTATGTATGTATGTATGTTGTATTTGTACTGATAAATAAATAAAGGGAGACTAGTATAGATCTATTTCGAGCTAATTAGCTCTCATCAGCTAGCCATACCCTTACTGGGATTTGAACCTGGGCTGTATTATATCTTAGGCAGGAGTGTTAGCCACTAAGCCACAGGCTCGCCTCCTTATCAGTTGAGCCAGGGAAATAGGTATGTATTTGTGTTACAACCCCTGGTATGCCTAAATATGGGAGGAAGGTCACTACTCCCTCTTTCTGTCCTTCGGCTCATCACAGAAGACCATGCAGGCAGAAAACCATATTTTTTATTTTTAATGTTGCCTTTTTATATTTGTGTTGTATTTGTACTGATAAATAAATAAAGGGAGACTAGTATAGATCTATTTCGAGCTAATTAGCTCTCATCAGCTAGCCATACCCTTAGTGGGATTTGAACCTGGGCTGTATTATATCTTAGGCAGGAGTCTTAGCCACTAAGCCACAGGCTCGCCTCCTTATCAGTTGAGCCAGGGAAATAGGTATGTATTTGTGTTACAACCCCTGGTATGCCTAAATATGGGAGGAAGGTCACTACTCCCTCTTTCATATATAGATATGTACAGAGTATGAAGGAAGGTCAATTAACAGAGTGGTATTTAATCCTGAGAAAACATACATGGAACCAACAATATCTGCTGGGGAATCAAAAAAGTCCATTTGGCAGTTGTAAAAGTGTGATTGAAGCTCTGCTACTTTTAAATATGTGTTAATGACTTATGGACATATAAAGAAGTGGGGATTTGACTATGCTGCTGCGATGACCAACTTGATTTTTAAAAATCTAACCCCACCTTGAAGAGACCACTGATATGTTTCTGGTATATCAGAAAGCTCCTCGTGTTCTCACAACTCAGTCATAAACCTTATCGGAATAAGTTAAGGGAAGCTCCATTTGCACTACTGGTATAATAATGGTCTTAAAGAGATTTGGGCAACAGTTGTTGAGACAATACATGCAAAAGACTTTGTACATTGCTTCTTCTTCTCAATTATTTTGTTTCATCTATTCTTTACTCTTGTAACCATAAATGAAAAAAATAAACCCTTGTCTTTTATAATTTGGAACTTCAGCTATTGCAGAAAATAGGACCGTTTTCCAAACCAGATATTTTTTTAATGTGTTAGAATATGTGAGAACCATCAGAAGATTGACTGTGCAGGTTGAAAATGACAAGAATGATAGTTTCACAACTTGGAAGGCTCTCAAAAAAGGAATATTGGAATATGATATGCTTCAGTTATCATGATCTTTGATTAAACAAAGATGTTGGCATTAGAATGTGGTTTATGAGCTGTGATAGTTTCAACACATTGAGGAGAACAAATTGGAGAAAGGTGTACTGTGCAAAGATACAAAACTTTTGCTCTTATAAGAATTTATAAAAAATGAACTGCGAGGACATGTGTTTCATAGCACACTACAGTTATTTTAGTTAGACATTTGTAACCTATTATACCTTCTCTGCCATATCTCCTCATGCTACTCATACATCTTATTCCTTTTTAACAAGTATTGCTTTAAAAATATGACATTTGTTAAACTTCATGATACTAAAAGTAACAATCAGATTATTTGATCACTGACAGAAGGTAATTGCCCATGACATTCCATCACAAGCCAACTTTGCAGCATTAGTCATGTATCAATCAATACTACTCTGATACAGAAAAACCCTCCTGATGGTTACTAGCTTAGTATGGTGAAAGAACTCAGTAACTCCAATGTCCTTACAACAATTGCAGGATCAGAAGTTCCTTGATCCTTACTGACAAAGTTAAAAAGGGAGAGGGAAATTAGAGTAACCCACATTTTAACAATTAGACAAGCTTGGGTATTAGAGGATGATACTTTTATCTCAGAACACTGTCCTTATTAAAAGGGAAACATATTGAATTTGTCTAAATATAACCTGCATGAGGTAAGGAGCTGATATCAAAGCCAAAGGAAGTCTAGTATGTGTTGAAAGAAGAATTCTTCACTGTACAATAATCCATACACTTGGAGCATAGAATGTGAGGAGCATGACCCAACAAAAACCTAAAATTGTCAAAACTGAAAAGAAATATACTAAACTAAATGTTTTAGGAATACTTAGATTGATCCAGTGGCTGATTAAGGCTTACTGGTGCCCTAAGCACTGACAAATCTTGGTGTCCTTGGAGGTTTTTTTCATTGGATTTCATTGGTTTTTTTCTTTCTCAACTTTGTGGTGCCCCCTTGGGCCTGGTGCCCAAACACATGCTTAGTCTGCTTAATGGTTAATACACAACTGGACCTCTTCGGTTGGCTTGGTAGGTTTTTGGGAGGCATAGTTAATAGTTTTTTAACTGACTGAATTTCTTCAGAAAAAAATAGTCAAGAAAACCACTACAAGCATTAAATACATAGTGGCTGACAGAGGTGTGAGCATAACTAAGGCCAAGGGAGGATGATGGAGAGAAGCAGGAGGGAGGACAAAGTTGATAGATGTAACTGACAAGAGAAAGACACCTCTAGCAAAGGGATTCAAAAGCTCCTGGAGAGACATGGAAATGAAGAAGAAAAGAGAAGAATGAAAGAAAATGCCATTGCCAACCAAGGTGGAAATATGTAGAGGGGCAGGGGAAAGAGTCTATTGATGTGCAGAGGGGGGGAGATACTTGGATAATGGAACAAAAATTATTTACAGCATGTGAAGCTAGTCCTTTTGTTGTAGATTCCGAAAGAAAAGATAAAATATGTTATTGTATTTCTTAAAGTGAATTTAAACCAACCTGCCTATTACTGCAGAACAGAGTTCTGGTTCTGTGATGAAGAAGATGATGATGAAGAATGCAGAAGACGTATCCACTACAAAAAGCAGCCCATCTGGAATTCCAGATTTTGATCTCAAATCCAGGGACAATATTTCAAGAGTGGATAGGAATATGCATTAAAAACAATTACTCAGGCTTTAGTGTATGCTCAAAATATTAAGGGTTTGGATCCTGAGAAAGAGAAGCATATCCATATGTCCATTGGCATCTGTTGCAAAACTGTCATGAAGAAAAATTGTGAAATGTGCATTGTGATGTCACAACATAAATCCCAGCCTTTTGTATTTCCATCCCAAAATTGTCTCCCAATATATAAGTCACAGATTTTCTGATGTGACTCACCACAAACATTTCATCATTTAGTTTCTTTGTCCTCCCTCAGTGGTGGTCAATGCCTATGTCTAGTGAATGGATAGACGGTGTATGAAAAAAATCTTTATAATGTCTGCAAGCATCTTTAAGGAAAGAGATTGAAAACATGCACCACTGACTGCATCTTTTTTAAAGATAGCTATTTAAAAAAATTAAAAAGTATAATTGCCTTCAGCTTTCATTTGTGGTTTTTGGCAAATTGTATTATTGTTCATATTTCATTTCAAATAAGAACAAACGTATTCAAACCAGTGGAAATGTGTTGATCATAATTGGAAGCATGAATTCTAATTAACAAAAATTCTCATGTTATGTATGCCTAATTAGTGAGATTATAGTTTGTATTTTATAGAAACATTTGTTCATGGATACCTTCAACATGTTATAAGTGAGAGCATTTTGTTAAGCTGACAACAATCCCACTGGGTAGATCAGAATGGGCCACTAATTTAAATGATTATAGGATATATTATTACTATTTGAGACATTAGATCATATGAAAAAGGAGCAACAGCACTCAAAAACAGACTTTGCTAAATATAAATTTGGTTGTGACCTAATACATTTGCGCTTAATTTATCTGAGAAAGAACCAAAGGGGTTGGGAAAGAAGATATCCCTAAAATTTCCCCAAATAGGAATATATCTAAACTACTTTCGGAATAAGCTACTATAACCAAGAAAAATAGAGCATGAAAGTAGTTGGAAATAGAATGATATAAAATATCATTTAATCAAATGTTAAATGAAGGAAGATGTGGAAACAAGAACAGGGAAATGAGAGTGTTTCTCATAAAAATCAAAGAAAATTACTAGCTGTAGAAATAAGTTAACATAACTGTGGAAAAGATCTGATAGGAGAGAAGTGTCAGAGAAAGTTACAAGGACTATACTGAAACCTTTTACAAATGGAATTATAGAGCTAATTGTAGGGACAGAATATATTCAGAAACTGATAATGAGGTTCCATGGATTATAGACTACCTGTCAAGTATGAAAGCTCCAGGCAAAGATGAATTATTTACTGAAGTATTTAAAACTACAAGTGAAGAAGCAGCTAAAGTGTTAATAGTTATATATCAACAAGTATGGAACAAGATTGTGTGGTTTAGATCATTGTACATCTACACTGAAGCAGGGGTGAAATCAACTTACCTTCACTACCGGTTCTCAAATGTGAGTGCACGTGACACCTCCGTGCATGTGAAGTACCTTCTGTGCATGCACAGAGCATCAAAAACAGGAAGTGATGACATCCAGGCAGGTAGGCGGAGTTTCCTGTCACTACCGCTACTGGTTTGCCCGAACCGGATAGAACCAGCTGAATTGTACCACTGCACGAAGGTTGGAAATGCAAGAGAATGTGCAAATTACAAACCATTGTAGTATTTCCCTAGGCAAGCAATGTTTCAGGATCCAGTCTGGGTGTAGCAGCTCTTCAGAATCCCTTTGCCAAGCAAAGAATTGTCCCATTTCTATTTTGTGCTGAAGGTGCAGGCACCAAAACTGCTATTCACAAAATGATTGGGAAAGTGAGGTGGATCAGTCTATATCCAGTGACTATTGAAGCAATGTACCATGTCTCCATCACACATTTGCCACCTCAAGATGGGGCAAGGTGATTCTGCAAGGTCAGACTGAAGTTGCATATACTTATGAAATTCTTCAGTGATGCAATTTAGTAATTAATAACAATAGTAATTTGTTCTTGAATATAGTTCTACTCTTTGCAGTCTTCTGGGTGATTAATTATGGGATTGTGTAAAGGTATACAAGAGCAGCTGTATCTTTTAGCAAGCACATCTTAATGCTCCTCCAGCATTCTGAATCATGTAGACAGATGGGATAAGTTAATTTTATTTCTGCCACCTTTTCCCAGAAAGACCATATCTAAAGCAGCTAGGGAAAATTGTTTGTCTGTCTGTCTGTCTGTCTGTCTGTCTGTCTGTCCGTCTGCTGTCTGTCTGTCTCTCTCTCTCTCATCTATCTGTCTATCTATTATCTATCTATCTATCTATCTATCTATCTATCTATCTATCTATCCATCCATCCATCCATCCATCCATCCATCCATCCATCCATCCATCCATCTCTTTATATAGTTGCCCATGTCAAATCAAGTGACTTTCTTCCTATCTATGAAGCTATTGGATGCAAAAATTTGAAAGTTCCAACTTCTGTACTGAATATAGAACAGAAATGAATAATTCCTTGGCCATAGATTGCATGTGACCTTGGACCACTTGAATTTGTCCAAAATCACATGGTCAAAATTTGGCAGCCAGCTATAAAAAATTGATAGTGCATTTTTCTGAGTTTATTTAATAAGAAAAAATATATGCATTACGCATCTGAGAGAGTTTTGGTCCTTCAAAATATAAACAAGCAAACCTAAATCAGAGCAAGCAGGAAGGAGCAAATTAGTCCTGCTCTTTGGAGAGATTGGTTCAAAACTGCACACTACCGAATTCTGTGAAGTTTATGCGAATTGGATAGCCAGCTTCGCAGTTGATAGATACTTGAGCAGGCACTCACTGACTGTGTTCCTATAACTACCTTAATTGGATCATGAGTAAAACCTTTGTGTCGTGCAAGTATCAACCTCCCCACCTCCCCAAAAGCAATGGAGTTAGACATACCATCCCTTATATCAGGAGTTTTGTTTTCTTCACTGAAGTAACAATCCATTTGAACAGGAAAAGACAGTGTCTCCAAATATAATTGTGATTGGAATCACGGTTGTGGGGCTGTGGAGTTGTGTAATGGGCATGCCACAATCAGAAGGAATAGGGCAGTGCACCACACTTGATCATCTGATTTTTTTTTTTACCCTTGCTGGGTCCTGCTTAAAAGAGAAAAGACTTTGCCTGAAAGCATACAAAGAAAAGTACAGATAATCCTCAACTTACAAGGGTCTGTTTAGTGATCTTCAACGTTCTGAAAAAAGTGACTTCTGACTGTTTTTCACAGTTACGACCTTTGCAGAATCCCCATGATCATGTGATCAAAATTCAGATGCTTGGCAATGGGTTCATATTTATGACTATTGCTGTGCCCAAGTTTATTTTGTGACCTTCTGACAGGCAAAGTCAATGGGGAAGCCAGATTCACTTAACAACCGGGTTACTAACTAATCAACTGCAGTGATTCACTTAACAATGAGGTAAGAAAGGAGGTAAAATGAGGCAAAATTCACTGAACAGATGTCTAATTTAACAACAAAAATTTGGGGCTCAACTGTGGTTGTAAGTCGAGGATTACTTGTGCTACTGGCCAACAGGACCAGAAACAGAGACTGGGTGATTTGTACAGTTACTGAGGATTATCCCTATGATGAATAAATATGCTATTGATTTGCACTCATATATGGACTCAGAAAAACAGAAGGCAACAAAGGCATCTACTGGGCAATGGTAGTCATGGTGGATGAGTATCATGGTGTTTTACACGAATAAATAATGTAAATTCCATACTTGTATCAGCAGGAATGAGAAAGAAACTCAAGGATGTTCCTCGGTACAATTCGAATACTCATTACAGGAACAGAGTCAGATGGAGAGGCATATTTCAGAGGTTACTTAGTTCAAATATCTGAAAACCTGGGTGTTTCTGGGCTGGTCCGTTAGGGCTTCATGGGTTGCATGGGTTGCTTGGGTTGCTTGGCTGGAATAATAATAGCAACAGTACTTAGACTTATATACCGCTTCACAGTGCTTTACAGCCCTCTCTAAGCAGTTTACAGAGTCAGCCTATTGTCCCCAACAATCTGGGTCTTCATTTTACCCGACCTCGGAAGGATGGAAGGCTGAGTTAAACTTCAACCGATGAGACTCAAACTGCCGAACTGCTGGCAACTAGCAGTCAACAGAAGTAGCCTGCAGTACTGCATTCTAACCACTGCGCCACCACAGTTCAGGGATTTGTTGCAAGCTAAGTGTTCTTGATATCTGAATTTCTATAGAGACAAGAGAATTTAATTGGTGCACAGGGGAAACATAGATAATTACTAACAACTAGGGTTCCTTGTCTTTTGGCTGCCTCCCAACACTTTACTGTGGATTGTTTAGCTAAAATGCCAGAGAGATACCAGTAAAAAAAATCCAAGTACGCCTAAAACTGAACGTGTCTGTAATAGTAGGCATATGCTGGGAGTCAACAAGAAATATGCATAACAAAGTTTACGTCTAAGCAGAAATGTGTAGGATTGCACATTAATAGTAGCAAAAGAAAGGGTCATTAAATGGCGATCAGGAAATGTATGTCTGACATAGATTAACAGTAGTCCTTTCCTTTTAAGAACTTGTAAATTGATATTTCATCAGGACTGGAAAGATTTCAGTTATCCACAGTTCGTCCAGATTCATCAGTGACTGCTTGGCAAGACAGCTGGAAATTTCAAAAATTATTCTTTAATACAGTTTCCACTCATTTTGAGGGATTTGGCCAAGCTGCAACTCTTCATACATTTCAGCTTCAGGTACCAGCCAAAGCCACAGAGTTGGTTAGAGGCATGGAAAAAATGTTAAAAGCAGAGCAAGGTTGCTGTTTTTAAAACAGAGCATGTTGAATCTTTGGGGAAGAACTGGGTTCATATTTAAAACTGGCTCATTTTCGGCTTCACTGGTAGAATGAGACCAAGGGTTACAATGAACTCTGCAGGAGGAAGATGTTTGTGCAGCCAAATTGCTACTTGACCTCAGAGTTGGGATGGATTTCTCAATGAATATCCACGTGGAAATTTAATTTTACCAGTCCCATAGAGAAGGTTTTTTTGGAAAGAGGGGAATGGTGTTGTATTGCTTTCTAGCCATCCAGGAACAGACAGATGTAATTCCTTCTAAGGTTGTGTCTAACCTACAAGGATCATTTCTTTCCTTTTGGAAACTGATACTTTTTCTTGGCAGCAATTCAAGTGCTGCTCTGATTCTCTAATCCCACCCCAAAGAATACAAAGTGAGGTGATTTGGTTGGGTGAAAGAAGAGAACCAGAATCACTGCCACTTTGTTTTTTGTTCAATAGGACCAATCTCTGGTTTCCCACAGTGGCTATTCAGAAAGCATGACACGAGATCAATATCCTTCTCTGAGATGCTGTCCAAGCATAGCCAACATGCTCTGAAGCTGCAGGCAATGATCACCCAATTGAAAAAGATATAGACAACATAAATCTTGAACAAATCAGACAGGCCGTAGCATTACTAATTCAGAATGATTTGTGCCAAATATTCATGACTAATAAGCAACATGTGGTGACATTACTGGTGACTTTTCCATATTGATGTGATGCTATTAGGCTACCATATTTGCTCTATAAAAATCTAGACAATGACTCAGTAGAAGCAAAAATGTTGATTTCCTCTGGTTGGCTGAACTTGGATGTAGGATTTGGTAGCCTTAAGTGAATTGGTAGTGGTTGAAATATTTTCTTCTCTTCGCATTAACTGGATTTTTTTTTCCAAACTGGATTTTCATAACCATTCTACTAAGAATGATGTAACACAGCAACACCCTTCCCTCTTTTCTTGGAATGAAAAGTTGCATGGGATAAATGTTTTAAAGTTTCATCCAAATGCCCAGCTAAGGCTGAAAACTTCTGCTATCTGTTCTAAATCTGATGCAAGGGGGTATGAGGGTTGTGAGTGCTGAAGTTCAGCTTATATGAAGGAGGAGAGAGTTTAGAAAAGTCTGAGATAACAAATTACCTTTTTGCACTAAGTGGGAGACTTTTCAGAATTTTGCCAAACAAACAAATAAAAGTCCACCTTGTACTAGTTAGCTGCCAACCCACCATATGTCTTTGGGATCATGTTTAAAAATGACAAAAGTACCCCAAAATTCCTTATGATCCACATTGGCCAATACACATACATTGTGTGTGTATCTGAAGACCACAGTGCATATTAGAAAAATGCATGGGAACACATAATGAAAAGACCTGTATCAGCTAGTTCAATTATTATTTTCTAATTTTATATCTTCTTTTCACAGAAACAGTTAATTCAATAGTACAGTTTTTACTTTATTTGAAGAACTGAATACTAAGCAATTCTTAGCCCTTGGTACATGTTACAGTCGAGCACTTCTTCCTATACTCTAAAGTTTGTCAGCTGTCTTCACTGCTGGACAAGGAATGCACATGCTGATAATTTGATCTAATTATCACTCCTTTAGCCTGTGGCTGCCATGTCAAGAGCTCTCCTTGCTGAGGTCCATTCTCTGCATGCTTGGAGTGTTTGCAAGACCTTCTGCAATGGAAAGTGAAAAGGAAAGAACTTTCACAGGGACAATTAAGCTCTGGAATGCAGAGCAGGCAAAGATCTATATCAAGGCCCGTGGGGATAATGGGCAATACCAAATCACCCTCACAGAATTTGGAGATGCAAAAGAAGGCATATCCCTCTCAGGAAGAAAAATGAGGATTTGTGCTGAGTATTCATGACTAATAAGCAGAATGTGATGACATTGCTAGTGACTTCTACAAATTGGAGACATAAGAGGTATTTTATGATGCCATATTTGGACAAAAAACAAAATCTAGATTAAATAGAAGTAAAAAGTAGTAAAAATCTGGTTGTCTGGAGATTTTGGGGGGATTTTTTTGCAGACCACATCTGGTCTAATTCAATTTTTTGTTGTAGGATTTTTATCCCAGTCTTTAAAAAGTCTGATAAAATAAGCACAGTTATGAAAATCCTACCAATGTGGGAAAAGACAAAGGACCAGCAAAGGCTTATGTAGCATCAGTCAAAGCAAGACAGATCAGTAGATGCAAAATATTCCCACTGCATGCAAAATATTAATTGAAAGTAGATGGCCTTAACTGAGATTTCTGTTTTCTGGGCACTTTTGCATTGTATCAAGGGCATTCATTGGTTAACTGTAGTGAAAATAGTAAGGTGAAAGCACAAATGCTATATAAATGAATACACTTTTGCACCAAGGGGGAAAAATGATCTCACTACAAGAAAGCGAGGAGAAGTCCTACCATCCTGAAGGATTGTGGATGGTGCAGATGCATCAGTGGAGAGCTTTTTCTTTTTTTCTTTTTTTTTCAAAAAGTTTTATTTGTTTTTTTAAAACATTTATGCGGAAAAGGGTAAGTGGAATGGTTACAAATTTTGGCAGTTGCAAGTGTGGCAGACGCCCCCTCCCTCCAGACTCCTAGGTTACATCAAAATATCAAGCCTTAATACATAATCATAAAAAATCAGCATATTAATTCTAGAAAAAATAATTTTCAATCAGTTTATATAGTTATAATATATAGTCTAGTTATAAATTCAATATTACTTTCGGTCTGTTTATAACATTGTGGTTTTCTTATTTATTTTTGTGATCTGAGCTTTCTTGGTGTTGCCCCTTCACCCCCCGCTGTCAGAGCTCCGGCCCCTCCCGTGTCCTGTATGACCGTTGTAGTGTCTTCTGTTTTTTCTAGGTTCGCTTTATTTTTTTCCATAAAGGCCTGTGCCTCTATGGGTGTGTTGATTCTGATTCTTGTCTCCTCCCAGAATATCAGCATACCTTCAGGCATCAACCATCTAAACCACACCCCCTTCTGGTATAATTTATTCGCCAATTGCGAATAGCTTTTTCTTTTTTCCCTAATTTTTTTGGGAATCTGCTTCAGAATGGTTATCTCCCTGTCGTGGTATGTCAGTGTTTGCCCCCTTTGTACACCCAGAATTTCATCTCTTGTGGTTTTCCTAAGGAATTTAATATGAACCTCCCTGGGTACATTATGTGTTCTGGCATATGCTGAATTCACTCTATAGGCTAGATCTATCTCCCATTCCATCTGCTGTTTATCTTTGTGTATATATTCAGCTAAAATATTAGTCATAATGTCCCTTATATTTTCCCCATCTGCTTCTATTACATTTTGGAATCTAAGATAAAAGGACATTCTCTCAAACTCTGTTTTCATTTGTTGGATGTCAAGTTCTTTGTTCCCCTTCTGTAAAGCCTCTACCCCCCCTTTCGCCTCCGCCACCCCACCCTCCACAAGGTCCAGTCTCTGTGAGTTCTTAAAGATTTGGGCTTGATTCTCTTTAATTTCATCTTTCATTTCCCTTAACTGTTTCTTAATTTCCTCCTGGCCCTGTAAAATTTGTTGAAGCATTTGTTGAAAGTCTATCTCTGTAGTCTTGGGTTGCATCAGTTCTGTTATCTTTGACTGTGTAGCTGGACTAGACGTTGCAGACGTTGGGGCAGAAGTAGCAAAGCCAGGCTTTCCAGGAGGTGGTCTTTTTGGAGACATGGTTTATGAAGCAAGGAGATCAGTCAGAGTAGAAACTGGGCAGCTGGAGAAGTAGAGCAGGCAGGCGAATTCAGAAGGCAGAGGATCCAAACAGGTGGGAGTTTCTTTAGTCACTCTAGCGATAGATGAAAGTTTTTTCTCCAAAGAGTTCAGAAAATAACAATCCACAAGAGATTCCTCTGGGTGACTCGGAGACAAAGACCGGAAGCCTGAATTTTAAAGGTGGAGTCAGGTTTCACAGTTCATGAAGACAACGGAAGTGTGCCATCTTGCCCTGCCAGCTTTGGGCTCAGAGGCATAATAAAATTTTAAAAGTTCAGAAAGTTCTCAGTTCACCCATAAGTTCTGGAGCTAAGTCCAATGAAAGTCACTTTTATAGGGGTGAGGCATCATTAGTTGGCTCTCCCCCTCCTCCTTCCCCTGGGGGTGAAAGCAAAATCTTCTCAAGCCGCTTGTCCAAGGGAGGGGGGAAAATCCCCCTCCCTCTAGCCACACCTCTAGCAAGGATCCGAAAGTTTAACTTTTTAAAAGTGCTGAAAAGTCCATCAATTCAAAAGAGAGGGAATGAAGAAAGGAAGCCTCTCACCATACTGCCGCTGCTTCGTTCAAGAGTGTGTTCTCCGATCGGCATGGAGCGAGACGCACGCGTGCCCTCCAAAACTGCTCCCCGATGCCTAGAACGAAGCGGAGAAGCCGCCGCTAGCCGCCGCCGCCGCCAGGACCCTCTGCGAGCCGTTCCCTCGGCAGGACGCCTCTCCGGGGCGTCCTGTGCCCCCCCAGAAGCGGGGGAAGCCCACCGGGAGAGCGGGAGCAGGCAAAGGCTTGCCTGTCGCCGTAGCCGCTGGAACCGGAAGTCAGTGGAGAGCTTTTTCTGATGAGGCCTAATTCCACACTGCTTCCAATGGGACAAGTGGAATTCCAGATGTGAAGAAAAAGTTAAGCCTCACCCAACACCTGCCTCGGTTGGTGAGTATCAGAAGGGCTTTGAAAGTAGCAGAGGGGAGTGCTGTTTCATTCCCCCACTATTTAGGATTGCTGAGTGAATCACATGTGGAGAGAATGCTGCTTTCCAGATGTAGACATAGGCTCCATCCTCTCCATTCTTTGAAGCAGTTAATCTGTGCTTCAGAAAGGGGTGGGTGGACGGGGGTGGAGAACTAAAAGTTTTTCTTTAGGCATGTATTGCTCACATGTGTTGAAATGGTGAAGTTGCTTCCTGAAAGCTCAAACACTGATGAGGAAATTGTCATATAGTATTAGCATTACAGCCCTACAAGACTGTGAAGTTGCACTCTTTAAGTTTATCAAGTTTATTGGCTGCTCTGGGCCTAGCTCTGTTGCAATTGTTCTGTTTTTGCCAGTAAGGAGAAAGTTGGATAGTGGTAGATAAATTAGCCATGGTGTGTTCACTCAGAAAATGGCTCCTGTCCATTTTCAGATCATGTAATGAGCTTTCTTGGACAGCTGGAATGTTGGCTAAAATCCTTTGCGCTAAAATGCAAAACATCAGCATTGTGAGCTTTTGACATTTCATCCACAAATCCTGAATAGCAAATGGCAGCTGATGCCGAAATAACTCTATGCAGCAGGCTGTAGCTTTCAGCTTTAAGGGAGTTTCAAAGAAAACAGAACAGAGGTTCCTGACTCCGAGCCACAATAAAATACTAAAGTAGAAAGAAGGGGAGCTAAACCATGAATATATAAATAGGAGAGAGTTGTGTGTACAGGAACATTCATTGCTTTGAAATTTCCCATCAGGAGGAAAAACCCTGTCTGGAATAATACCATTGTAACACAGAAGGGATGCAAGTTGATCTTTATGCACCACAAAGAAAACTTCTCAGATGGGCCTTCAAATTGATAAGAGGGCTTAAATCCTGATCCCTCCTCCATGGTGTGGCAGTTGACTCTGGGCAGGCATAATGAAAACATTCTATGAATTAGAACCCATTGCAACAGGCCTGAACTCTATGGGAGTCTTCTTAGTCACCCAAGATAGTCCTTACTCACACTCCAGTGTGGCCTTGATCTCAGGAGGGACCTCCTCTCCCTATATCATTTGGAATTGCAATAGCATTCCTTCACTTCCTTTTATAGGACCCCCACAGGTACACAATCCTGAAAATCTGCAATACCTGGGTTACAACTTTCCAGATCACCGCTTGGTGTTATAAAGGGAATGTCCCATTTTTTCTTGGCTGCCATCTAGTGGTTACCTGGATTCGTGCAGCTTTTGTGTAGTATACCTACTCTTCTCTTGTCCCTCTTCTTTTCACCAGCAGGAGCAGGAAGAAAATGAAAGAGGAAAGCAGTGCCAGGGAGCTGCCAAGGATTCCAAGAGTTCCCCTTCCAGCTTCTGCTTCTCCTGTAGAGGTGACAGTTGATTTGGGAATTGCAGTAGAAGGGGACAGCAATTGTATCAGCAGAAGTGGTAACCCTTCCTTCCTTCCTTCCTTCCTTCCTTCCTTCCTTCCTTCCTTCCTTCCTTCCTTCCTTCCTTCCTTTCCTCCCTCCCTCCTTTCCTCCCATTTTTCCTCCTATCCTTCCATCCTTCTTTCTGTGCTTCTGTCTTTGCCTGTTGTCTTTGCCTGAGATGGTTTCCTATGCAATCCATGTTGGGCTGGAAAACTCTGGACAACCACTAACTATGCAGATGACAATTTTGTGCCATTTTAAAGTGTCCAATGCTTTGCAGCCCAAATGTATTGAGATATGAGATACGTTGAAGGAGTGCGTGAAAGAGCAGTTAGTTGGTCAGGCTGCAAGCTTCAAGGCAGCTGCCTCTGCTGTCTTCACTCTATGTCCACTGAAAGGACCATAATTAATGCAATATAAATGCAAATGTACCACAAGAGAATCCAAACCAGATAGAAAAATCAGTAATTGAACTTCAACAGTGCATCAGTATGTAGATCTCAAAGAAGTAGTAATAATTTGTGGCATCCTAAAGGCATTTAAAAAAATGGAAGTGGACTATGTTCTGTGAAAATTTATGCAGTAATAAATTAATTAGTTTTTGTACAGAAGAGTCTTTACTGTTTCTGCCACAGAGAAAACACCATGCTGATATTGGGGTTATTGCAGCAGGCCTGCAGAAATCCAAATGACCATTGGATGGCAGCAAAGAGACGCAGAACATTATTTTTTCTGTCATCTTGTGTCACCTGGATTTGGACATGAGAATCAAGTGTCCACCATCTCTTAACTCAAGGAAGCAAGCCAGAACTGGTAGCTCACCAGTTATAAATGAAATAATGCTAGAATTCATTACAAAGTCAACAAGCTAAAATTTTTGTTTTAGCCAAAATATATCCTTAAGCTAGCTCTAGCTTACAAAAGCTATTCTATTGTAGAAAAAAAATGATTTTTTTAACACAGCCCACAGAATCTAAAGCTTACATTTATTATGGCTACAGTCGTTTTAGTAGGACTCTTTCCTTAGATCTTCCAAAGTGAAATAAAGACGCAGGTTGGACAGCAAGAAGTAGTGTTTAAGTGTTCAGATGAGGCTTTGGTGACCTGCAGATGCAGATTTTATGATCAATTTCAATGATGGAGATTGAGTTGAATTAAATTTACACTTCCTACCCTCTTAGTCTATCTCAGGAGATTCTGCTATTTAGCTGGGATTACCCAATTAAGGCAAATTAGGAGTTTCTTCCGTTAGCTTCATGTCTGTAAAGCAGACTTTGAAAGGCAATATGGACTGACTGAAAAATAATATCAATGAAAAAAACAACAACCCTTAAACAGCCTGGTTGCTTCATGTTCAACATCAATGCAAAGACATTCTGATGTATACTGTATGTATAGAGATTCCATCAAGTTATACAGGATTTTAACTCAAGTCAATTAGTGTCTATTCATGTACATCTAAATGTCTCACCTTTGCCTGTGTTGTGCTTCAGGTCTTCACATGATTGCTGAATGTGTCTAGTTAGCCCATATCCTGGTGGAGCTAGTAGAGATTTTAACATTTGGGTGGATGCTAAAATCTTCACTAATTCTCCCCCACCCTCATAAAATTTTAAATTGCAGGATGGTAATCACGGAGCAAAACATAGAAGAAAGAATGACCACGAATCCATCCAGTTGCAAATGAGGTACATTGGTAGACATGCATGTAACTCTTCAAAACATTTCAATGGCCATCTGTCCCCTGTCTCTTTTGTCCCAGAGATTTCTCCCAGAGCTCCTCTGAATTTCCACCCTATATGCTTGCCCTTCCAATTACAGTTTCCAGATTGTTATTCATTACCTGCACTGTCTGCAAGGCTAGTTTTACTGCCGGAAAGTCTTGTGAAAGTGGAGCCCCCACCTATTCATAAAATGGCTCAAAGCCCGCCCCTCCCAAGCGAAAAACAGCCAACTCCAATTAAATGTTGGGCTCATGGCTCAGCCCTGTAGAGAGACCGAACCCTTCCCTTCTTGATTCAGAGCCTGTGGAGCAGCCCTGTTGGTCTCCAGAGAGTTGTCATGGTTATTCTGCAAATAGCTGATGTCATCCTCCTTTATGTAGCAGCAGGAGCTTTTCAGTTGATCAGCCCTGGGGAGAACAGTTTAAAATGTGAAGACATCCAGAATCTCAGTCCCTGAAATGGCAATTGCAAGGAAAAAACCCAATAAAAGGAAGGAGGGAAGGAAGAGGGTGAAAGATGGGAATCGGATGGTCTCTCAGGCTGGGCAAAAACTGATGGGAAAAAAAATGCGACAGACACCGAAGCTCTCGCTGGTAACAATGATAGGACTGATAGCAGAAAAAGAATGAAATCAGTAAGGAAGCTTATTGAAGTAGATGAATAAGTAGAGAGAAAGGCAGTCAAAATTACACAAAAGCAGGAGAAAAATGAAGAAATAAGCTGTTTGCGTTGTGACTTAGGAACTGAAAAGTAGGATAAGCACCCCAGGGTTTAAATGCATTCCAAATAGTCAGTGTCATATGTCTAATGTTGACAGCTGACATTCATCTATCCATTGATGAAACAATGCACAAGACCCAACAGTTAGCAAGACGCAACACTTACTCATTTATGGCCATATTCTAAACCCCCTTATTCATATTAATTAGCATTTTAATCCTTCAATGGGCACATTAAAATAGATGCCAGTCTGACAAAGCTACTTTGTTTAGGGTGAAAAGGGATGCAAAACATGCCTCTTCTGGGTTCTGCAAAATGAAATGCTTTTCACTGAAATGCAGTCAGAGATCTGGTAGTGTAAATCAAAGAGTGCAGATAAATGAGAGATGATGTTTTTAGGGCTTCCGTAACATTTCAGAACGTACTTATCATATAATGGCAACCAAATTTCAGAGTCATTTCCATAGATAATCAGGTTTGCCTTGCAGCTCAATGTTTTGTACTAAGCAGCCCAATCTATTCTGAAGCCCTTCTGAATTAGGAAGCTTCTCAGCATATTATCCAAGACTTGGTACTTGAATAAGTCTGAAGGATCGAATCAAAGACATGACTTGAATTTATATTCTATCATTGAGTTATGCTCAATGAACATCAATATATTAGGCTTGCATTTTCCATCACTAGTTAGAGTTGAATCTATGACCTCATGAATGGTGAAATATTTGGGTTATGTGCCATCAAGTCAATACCACCTGTTGGCAACCACATAATTAGATTTCCACTAGGAATATCTGCCTCCTATCTGGTCCTTCAGGTCTTTTATCAGAACATTCATCACTGCCATGATTGAGCCCATCAACCCTGCCTAGGTTGTCCTCTTTTCTTTCTTTCTGCTTGTCCCAGCATTATAGACTTCTCCAGAGAGCTAGATAGTTGCATATTGTGTCCAAAATATGACCATTTCAGCCAGGTCATTTGTACTTCAAGTGAGAACTCTGATTCAATGAACCATTTGTTTGTCTTCTACCCATGGTATTCTCAAGAATCTTCTTTTTCTATCCCACTTCTTCAAAGTCTAAGCAGACATATTTTATAGTCCTGTTTAGGGAGACAGAAAATTGCCCCAAACATCTTGTGGGTTAGACTTTGCATAGAAATAGCCAAACTATTTAATTTGAAAGATGGAATTGCATCTGAAGGAACAGCCCATTTTTTTCCTATGTAACTTTCTCTAATCATGGGTTAGTTTGACTCTAAGCTCCTCGGTAAACAGCTGGACTCTAGTCTGAGGACATTAATAAGAAATTCAAACTGAATTCTGATCTCTTTGCCCTGAGCTTCTGCTTTAAACTGGGTCATATCCAGGAAACTGACAAAAATATCTCTGCCACGATCATTCACTATCCCACACTTGTGCTTCAAAATAGACTCCTGTGTTTTTGTTTGGTTGCCTACAAGACTTCTCTCCCTGCCCCTTGAATTCTTGCACTTCTTATTTGTATGAATTTATCACTCCCCTGATCCCAAAATAGCTCCGGTATTTTGGGACGTCTTTGGAACACTCAAGTGTCTGGAGGAATGCAGTTGTGGGCAATCCAAGGCCATCGATCATAAAACTGAACTCAGGCCACAGAAGAAGCTGTTGGAAAAGTTCAGCATAACTTTCAAGTGGCATAATAGCCCGATTATGTATGTGCGTATGTGAACATATCCTTGTGTTATCAAGCTATCCTAAAAGTGTTCCTTCGTCATTTCGAGTGCCCAAAAGGATCTAAAACATTGAGCTCATTCATTTTCACAGAAAAATAAGGCCAGCCTGGCTGGATATATTTGTATAGCACCCCCCTTCTCTATTTTTGTAAATTTGTGTATACATTGCTGTGCCTAAGGTCAGGATCCAAGGAAACCAAGTCTCCTGGATTCTGATCCATTAGCTTCCTTCGATGATTCATTGCTCAGTACTCAGTACCTTATTTCTTTTTTCAGTCTTTGCTTTCTTTGTAAGATAGTTTTATTGTGATTTGTTTAATATAATGTTCATAGGTAAGCAAAACATGAACCTGATAACATTTACAAATTTGAGTTATATGATGATGAGCCTTCTGCATGAAAGGGGTGGCTGGAGCAATAGACCCCTCCTAGCTGAAAGGAGAAGGGTTTGATGAGGCTGCAAATAAGAGCCAATGATTTCCCTAAGGAATTTATTTATTCTTGGCTAAGGCAGGACAGGTGAACAATGAACCACTCATTGGCACAGCAGTAACATCTTTTAAAGTTGACAGCATTCATTATTGATCAGTGGTTGTGAGCCCAGGAGTGTTTAGCAATGAGTGTATATAAAGTGCAAACATTAAATTAAATGACAAGGTTCCACCTTTATTCGATATCTAAACTGTGCTTTCTGGCTTTTCTCTTGTGAACTGCGGTAGGATCCTCCCTGGGGAGATTCCAGCAGTAATCGACAAGCATGGATGGACTCCATTTCACTTGGTATCTTTTCCCCATGACTGTGATATCCTGGTGGAATCTGTCCCCATGCTCATCACTCACTGCCCCACAGCTCAAAGGTAAATAGTCTCAATGCGAGTATAAGAAGTGAATTGTGCACCAAGTGCTTCATAGGACCTAAACAAACTTTCCCCGTGTTTTTCACAGTCATCTGCCTTGCTGTTCTCCAAGTGAAGATAAATGTATACACTTCTATGTACTTTTTCATTGTTCTACCATACTTTGTTGAGAAGTTATGACACATCATGATTATTAGACTTCTCCTCCCTTGTACCATGTTTCCCCGAAAATAAGACAGGGTCTTATTTTCTTTTGATCCCCAAAATAAGCACTTGGCCTTATTTTTGGGGAGGTCTTGTTATTTTTGAGGTGCAGGAGGTGGCGATCATGGTCACCTCATGGCTGCCTGCTGTATTGCAATATTTTTGAGAAATTAACACATTTTATCTCAGAGGTCGATAATTTCCCAAAATTTGTAGACCTTGTACAATTGTAGTGTCATTTGACCAAAGCAGTCATCTTGCCTTTTTGGACTATTTGTTTGTCTTGAAAAAGTGCCTGAACACAGGAGCAACAACATTGTAAGCGAATTTTCTTGTTCGACGTACAGTATATTTTGCAATTAAACTTTATTTTAGATCATCTGTTGCAAAGTGGTCTTTTATAATCCAGTGCTACTTGTTGCCTTTTAACCAAACAGCTGCAGTTCATGTCACATAGTAACCCTAGTAGGGTAATAACGTGGTGACATATTCTTGGATGCTGTGTCTCCATGTGTTTGTGTTTTTACCGTAGCCGAGGGCAAAGGATATGTTTTATACATAAAAGAGTCCTAGATCCAATGGAAAAGATCAATTAGCATTAAAAGGTCCCTGGACCGAATCCTTGGAGAGCTGCTGCCAGTCAACCTAACGACTAAATGAACAAATTGCCTAATGGGAGAAGGCAATTTTTAGTGTTCTCCAAGATGACAAGCTGCCCTAAGTGATATACCAGTGTCCCCTTGACTTTCCTATCATGTGGCATGTATCTGAAAGGACTTGTGTGTTAAATCCCCAGATGCATTACAAAGAAGCATCTACATGCAAGCTTTAAGCAAATCTCTGGAGACTGCATAAATTTGCCAGCTAGTCTCAGGTTTCTCTTCCTGAAAGGAGATGAAATCCCCTGCCCCTTGGTCTTATTAGTTGGAAAATCTTCTTCTAGCCATTCTTGGTATGTGCTTGCTATATCCTAGATCAAGTTTTGTGCCCTTAAAGAAATTCAATCCATCATATAAGACAATCCATTGCATTTTTCTTTTTATGGAAAGATGTACATTAATCTTGAATTACTTTTGCTCTTTCCTCCATTTTCAGGCTGCCGTTCAGCAAATTTCCTGTGTGACATGTCCAAATTTTCCTATTCTGGGTTTCATTTAATGCAATATGGGATCATCGCCAAATTCCACTGCTACAGTAGCTGGGTATCATTCAATAGAATTCTCATAGTTACATTGGCCATCTGAGCTTAGCTAGAATAACCCTTTTATCTTGAGACCGTGCACATATTTTTCTCCTGTATAAATCAGACTGTTGCCTCCCAAGGAAATAATTAGATGTTAGGAAGGACAAGAAGTCTCCACTGGGCTTTTTAAAGTAGCAATCTTCTTAATGAGATTTGGTTGTTCTTTTGCCTACTATTATTGGCTATTAGTTTAGAGAATAAACTAATGATGGTAACAACCACACAGAAATAATAACACATCCATACTATGTTTATCAGGGATTCAAAGGTACAATAAGGTCCAAAGTGTGTGTATTATATTTATATAAGTTAAAATGGGATTAGACCAGTGGTTCTCAACCTGTGGGTCGGGACCCCTTTGGGGGTCGAATGACCCTTTCACAGGGGTCGCCTAAGAATGTTGGAAAACACATATTTTCGATGGTCTTAGGAACCGAGACACCAATTTTATGGTTGGGGGTCACCACAACAGGAGGAACTGTATTAAAGGGCCGTGGCATTGGGAAGGTTGAGAACCACTGGATTAGACTGACAAGGCTAGGCAAATCAGATCTCATGTCACTCATGTGCTAGAATATTCACACACCTCCTGTATTGCATTATCTCAGGGCTGTCAAATTCAATTTCACTGAAGGTCTCAGGGTTGTGTTTACCTCAGGGGGCCAGAGTGGGTGTTGCCAGGGTGGGCGTGGTCAGCTCAATATCACTCATGTCAGCGATGCCTATGGTGACCCAACCACTCTATCAGTGAAAACAGGCTCCTGAGCTCTGTTTTTGGCTGTAACAGCTTCCTTCAACCCTCTGCCAGCAAAAATGGAACTTGGGAGGGCTGCCTGCGGCCCTCTCGAGCTCCACTTTTGCTGGCAGAGGCACCGCAGGCTGTTCCTTTGCTGTTTTCAGGCTAGCCCCAGGACAGTTCTAAGTACCCCATGGGCCGAATCTGGCCCCCGGCCTTGAGTTTGACACCACTGCATTATCTGAACTGTAAAAAAATTAATATTCAAAATTGATTCTGCCCCAGATTCTACAGATTTGACGGCACCGGAGCCCTTTTAGCATTCCTATTCTCATATGCTAATTTTATGCATGTAGGCTTTCTATCTGTAACTTAGAAACTCAGAGTAGAGGGAACCAGAAGTTGTCTTTCCAGTGATGCGGAGGTGGGCAACAGGAATTACACCAGTTCTGGGTTCTGAAGGTCTAGATGATGACCACCAGAGGTCAGCAAAGAGAGATAGAAAACTCTAATTCTTTGGTGCCATATAGTGGATGACTCATTTCATTTTCATGTCTTCAGATCTAGTAGCCCTATCCCAGGGGGAAGAACAAGATAGAGACTGAATAGGAACACAGATGAGAAGTTTAGGATCTGCTTTAAAGTTCACTGTAAAGAGGGGGAGAAATTGAGGACAGGTATGTTGGAGGTGTGAATATCAAAGGTAGACAAACTGGCTTTGGAATCCTTTCACTAATAAAGATTTGCTCCCCCCCCCCCCCGTTTCAGCCTAGGCCAGCGACAAATGGCTCTCTGTTCCATCTATGACACGTGTGCCATAGGTTCGCCATCCCAGGCCTAGACTATATCAATTGTAGCTGCAAACACGTAACTTTTGAGGAGATTTCCTGTTGCACTTTGTTATGGATCAATCCTGAAAATGAATATAATGTGATGCAGCTGTTAAAGCCAAAGGTTGGCATTGCCCATTGTAATAATTCATTATTTTGTTAACCATGCTTTAGTGAATAAACGATAATTGTTACATGGTTTGTCACATCATGCAATGTGTGATGGAATGTAGTGAGAAGATGGATTCCAAGGGATGCATTCCTTAGGAGTAAAAGGCAACCCAACCAAGATATCATGTGCGAGAGAAAGGAGGTGAAGAGAGTTCCTTCCTAATAATTCACAGAGTATATTGTAGAATCTGACAGTAGAGTCCATGCAAGAATTTGTCTAGTAGCTTGGTGGTTTTCTTGGTAAACTGGTGCATGGATGCTGCTGCCTAGTTTCACAATGAAACATCTGCAAGAAAATCAAACTCCAGGGACCCCACGAACAGGTACATACTTGGAAAAATGGATTTTTTCCCAAGAAAGCTGAATAGATTCTTCATTTATCTAGATCAGTGGTTCCCAACATGGGGGCCACACCACACAGGAGGGGGGGTAATTTGATTTTTAATGGGGGCAATTTGAACCTTGTTTAAACCAAGTTAATGGCCTTTTAGGCTTCTTCTGGATGAGTAGAGTTCACTTCTTGAGTAAAGTAAGAATTATATGTCACAGGGCAGGCATCAGGATTTTAGAGGTGCTTAGGTGGGGCATGGCCAAAAAAAAGATTGGGAACCACTGATCTAGATCAATGTTGCCTTATTTGGCACTAGTTCTCCCAAAACTTAGAAAGGGAACCCACATTGCCTATTGTTAATTTTTTTAAAAATTAAGTTTATCAAGATATAAAATACAAAAGAAAATGAAAATAGTGAGAAAATAGGAGAGGAAAAAGGGAAGAGAAAGAAGTGTAGAGGAAAGCGGGGGGGGGGAGGAGGAGGAAGAAAAGTATTGACTTCCAACTCCTTACAGCACAGAAAGATAAAATAGTAACATTACAGCGTCAACTTTTTTACTTTTTGATATCAATACAGTATGTGCTAGCCATTTCTATAGTAACAAAGTTATCTACAGTATGTCACATTTCAACGTTCGCCTCAGAAACACAAACACCGATGACGTTGACGGCGCACCCGAGGTGCTGGAAGCCGAAGCTGGGGAGGACTGTGCACTGGAGCGCTGGCAGTCGTAGAGCTGCACTGATCGTCCAGAGCCCTTCTGAGGAAAAGATTGCTCGCCCGTAATAACACGAGGGAGAAGGGGTTGGGTGGTGCTAGATCATCGGGATGGCAGTGGACCTCTGTGAGCGGTGATAGCATCGTCGGAACCTATCGCCCTGCAAATGGCAGCCCGAGGGCTGACAATCTAATCAGCAAAATCCAAAGTTTCATTTTTTTCCATTTCAAGCACAAAATCCAGAACCTTTGTTTCCAAGTTGAAACAAAGTTGGATGTGTTATTTTCTTTGATTTAAAGCAGCCAATTTAGCCACATCTGCTAGTGCCATCATTTTTTCCCCCAGCCATTCCTCCATTATGGAGATTAAAATATCTTTCCATTTTTGTGCATTAAGATCCAACACATATGCATTGCCTGTCTTCTGATATCTTCAAGCAGCAATCTCAAAAAATAAAAATGGGACTGTTGACATGTAGAATACATGCCCTATCATTAAACTATGCTGTGCCTGACATAATTTTGCTATCATCTCTGATGATAAATATGCCAGAATTCAACAGGTAGTCAGTCTCACAATGGCAGCTGATACGGACTGCCAAGCAGATTTATTTGAAAACAGAGTGAAGCTCATGTTTCCTTTTTAATTACTTCATCTCTGAGATAGTACTAGTGGATGGTCTGTTTTCTTATTTGCAAGACCCACACTGCCTTCCAGTTCCTAGATTTTTTTCCCATTTCCGCCCTGTGCTGCTTCAATGTCCCCCTTTGATTAATTTCTGTAGACCTCATTTAAATGTGTTTCTCACTGTCCTCCATTCCAGTTACTGGAGTTACAACAGGGGAAATTCCTAGTCTCAGAACTGCCAATGTACTATTATTTCACCTTCACTGTTTGCAAGAGTATTTTAAATGTAGCCAAAATGGTTATTTTGCAGCCAAAAAAAAGTTATTTTCATTGAAGCTGCTCAGATTTTTATGTTATCTCTTCTTAGCTCTTAATGTTATACTTTTAGACATGATCAAACAAATGAAAATAGCACACACACACACACACAGTACAGTACAGTGGAATGTAGATAAGGGATTGTTACAAAATCTGCAGTAATTCAGGTGATGCATTGTTGATTCTGATGTCAATCCTCTCCTATTATCATCAGGCCATGGTTCATCATGTTTTAAGACTGCCATCATTGTACGAGTACCCAAAAAAGAGAAAAACTAATATCACATGCCTTAATGATTGCCATTCAGTTGCATTCACTTCCATTGTGATGTTTTGAGAGATTGATAAAGGACTATATGGTTTCATGCCTTCCCCTTACATATGACTCATTACAGTTTGCCTATCAGAAGACCGCACTTTCCTATCTTAGCTTGGCACACCTGGTGAAGAATACTCATGTATGAATGTTGTTTATTCATTTTAGTTCGGCGTTCAACACAATCATTCCTCAGCATTTGGGGAACAAACTGGGCCTATTAGGTTTTAATACTCCTTTATATAATTGGATACTGGATTTCTTTATTGATAGGCCCCAATCTGTGCGAGATGGAAGAAAAGTTTCCAACTCCATCCCCACGAGTACAGGTTCCCCACCAGGCTGTGTCCACTACTGTTCACCTTGATGACCCACGACTGCTGTGCCAAATCTGCTATGATACATATTGTGAAGTATGCAGATGACACAGCAGTGGTGGCTCTTATCTGAGATGACAATGGAGATGCTTCTAGGGGCTGGTACAATAAAATTGTTCTAAATGTTAATAAAGCAAAGGAAATCATTGTAGATTTTATAAAAAGTCAGTATGGTCATACTCCACTCAGTATCAAGGATTAAGCTGTAAAGGTGGTCAACAGTATTAAGTATCTTGGGGTGCAGATAAATAACAATCTGAACTGGCCTCTCCACATGTCATCCTTAGTGAAGCATTTCCTGCATCGATTGAGGAGAGCACATCTTTCGCCTTCTGTCCTGGCCACTTTTTACAGAGGCATGATTGAGAGCAATTTAACAAACTGCATCACTATTTGGTTTGGTGGCTGCAGTGACTCAGAAAGAACGTCCATTCAGAGAGTGGTAAGGACAGATGAGAAGATTATAGGAAGCTCGCTTCATGTCAATCAGGATACTGCTTATAAATGCTATGTGCTTAGAGCTCAAAGCATTGTTAGAAACCCCATACACCCACTTCATGGTCTCTTTCTGTTGCTCCCCTCTGGGAGGAGGTTTTGAAGTATATCTAGCAGGTCTATCAGATTCTGTAACAGCTTTGTTCCATATGTCATCCACCTGGTAAACTCGCCAGATTCGTTTCTCTCACCATGTCCATGTACACATCCAAACTAGACTGTATTGTTCCTCCTTCTCATATAATATATGTGGGTATATGCTTAATTTTGTGTTTATTTGTTTATTTGTTTGTTTATGTGGTGTATATTGGAGGTGGAGACCCTTTGAGAGCTGTATGCAATGAAATTTCATTTTAATGTATGCTGATTAGTATATATTCAAAGTGACAATAATGTTATTCTAAGTTCTAAGTCTATTGATTGTCTGGAAGGAAACAGGATGAATTCTGATTTGTGCTTACTTTCTCTATATTTTCAACATTTTAGAAAAGAATGATTGCCGGTTGGCTTCAAAAATGAAGGGATTAAGAAGTCATTGAGCTAAAATCCTAAAATTGCAAAAATTGGGACAACTGCTAGACATCAGACTAAGACATTTCTGCCTATTATTTGGAGCGTCGTCTGGATTCTTGCAGTCAAATACAGTAGAACCAGGGTTTGGAAGTGTCAGTGGTGTGGAAGTTCCCTCAAATAATTTATTATTTCCTGGAAGCTCCTCAGAAAGCAACATGAAGCATTTATCATTACAGGCCTGTTTAAATATTCAGGAGTTCAGTTTCAAGACTTGGAGACACACCAGAGGAGTCAGAATTCATTGTAGATGTAAGATGTTGTTGTTGTTTAACTTCTTCAGAACCAGATTGAATAGGAGAAAACAATTCCAGCTGCCATCTTTGATCACATTGCTGTGATCAAATTTTAGAGCAGTAGTCATGTGACTGGCACTTTCATTTGACCTAGTGAGGTTCCAAGCCAGAGGTTGAGGCAGCAGAGCCAAAACCTTTGCTCCCTAGAGAAACAGCAATGAGACAGAGATGGTTTCAGTCTCTTTGAGCTGCCAGCCAGTTCTCTGTTGCTACTCGGTTAGCAGAGAAGGACTGAAGAACAATAGAGAATGGGCTGTCAAAAGACAGACCCAAGAACAGAATGGTGGGAGGGAGAATGCTGAATAGATGTTTCCTACACATGTTTACAAAGAGCGGCATTGATATCCCACTATGCTGGGTGCCTCTGAGGTCACTGGCACAGAGGGATGTGATAAAAGAATCACTGTCAGTGTAACAGCCCCAGGACAGAAGGAATTTCCATTGGAGGGTTATGGAAATCAGAGATACTTACTCTGATGTTACAAGTTTCCATCTTTCGGTGGCAGGAAAATATCTGGGTGTGAGATGCAGCAAGATGTTAAGATAAAATACTATCAGTCACAGTGGTGGGTTGCAGGCGGTATGCCCTGGTACGGGTGTACCAGTGCCCGCTGGGAGCACTGGGTACAGTTCCGGTATGGTGCTCTGGAGGGCCCACCCGCCTGCCCTCGTTCCGTGGTGTTGTGGAGTGTCGCAGGAGGTAAGGACACATGCGTGCGTTGCGTGCGTATGCGCACGTACTATGTGCATTCATGTGGTGGCTGCAGGGCTGAGTGCACTGTATCACTTGCAATGGGATTCGGAACCCACCACTGATCAGTCATAAAAATACCCTAATTTCTATTGTTTGCAATCTACATGCCACAAAATGCTGCAAATGTTGTTTGGCAGAAGGTGGATCCAGATGTTCTGGAACACTTTAGGGCAATTTTCAAAAAATCAGGTTTTCTCTCCCTCCCCTTGAATTTTTCACCATATAATAACAATAACCACAAAGCTCCCTCTAACCATGCCTTTTCTATTTCTATTTCTATTTCTATTTCTATTTCTATTTCTATTTCTATTTCTATTTCTATTTCTATTTCTATTATTTCTATTTCTATTTCTATTTCTATTTCTATTTCTATCTATCTATCATCTATCTATCTATCTATCTATCTATCTATCTATCTATCATCTATCTATCATCTATCTATCATCTATCATCTATCTATCTATCATCTATCTAACCATCTCTATTTTATATATCTATAAATACTAATACTAACTAATATAAAGAAAAGAAAAAGAAAAAGAAAGAAATCAAAGAGAAATCTAAAGTTTAGGAAAGAAAAAGTAAAAAATAGAAAAAAAGATACAAAGAAATAGCTTTCAGAAAATGCTATATATAGCAATTATAAGTACAATTATACATTTATCTCTTACTCTGTGGTTGCAACATAAATCTCTTCTTTATGTAATCTATTCTGTCTAGTAATTTAAATCCTAACTCATATGTTCATTTCTTTCTATTCCATGCAAAAAATCTACAAATGGTTTCCTGTCAGCAAGAAACAGATTTTATCTATTTCTTGATCAAAGAAGTCAATTTAGCCATTGCAGCAAGTTCCATCATTTTTATCAACCATTCCTTCATTGTAGGTCATACTGAATCTTTTCAGCTTTGTGCTCATAATACTCTCGGTGCAGTTATCATGTACTGTACATAAAGCTCCACATTTTTTTTTCAAACTATGTTCCCATCAATCCCAAAAGAAAAACCTATGGACCTATTTGTATATTAATGTTTAAAATCGCCTGAATCCGTTTGTGTATTTGAATCCAGAATTTTTTATACATCTACAAAAAATTATAAAGTGTCCATTCTTCTTGTTCACATTTCCAACATAAATTTGAAGTGTTTTTTATGCCTTCTAAACAAAAAAATAATTTAAAATTAATGCATAGTGTAAATTTCTTTCCTTTCAGTCAGATATTTCCCATTGATCTCTCTTTATATTATAACCAAATAGATTAGCCTACTTTATCATTCATTCTTTCACTTGTTCTTCTTTTGTTTCAAATTTCAATAAAAGTTTATACACTTCAGCTCATCATTTGTACATAATTCTATTTCAAACTAAATTGTACAATGTTCAAAATCACAATTATCTCATCTAATTTTTTTCAATAATTGTAAATAAGAGAACCATTGATAACTATATTTCTCTGCCACCAGTTTTTCTTTTGATTTTATTTAATATTCCTTTTAAAATTAGTATCTCGAGTTAAACTAGCCCTTTATTTTTGTCTATTCTTTCTAGTCTATAAAATGCTTCTTGTGCAAAGAGCCAGAAATGTGTTTTCATATTTATCATGAAATTAATTTATTCCATACTCTCAATTGGCAGATCTACCATAATGTTTTTAAAATCCATATTAACCTTGACTTTATTGTACCATAAATATCCATGCCACTCATATTTTTAATTGTGTGTTTCTAATTCCAAAAATCTATTTCTCAGCAACACCTACTCATTCATTCAAACCAGATAGGAAGCTGCAAATCGCATAAACCCAATTGTCCTCTTTCCTTTGCATTTTGTAAAGTTTTATATTTAACTCATGTTTTTCCCCATGCCATACAAATTTAGATATATCCTTCTGCCGCTGCTTAAAAGGTGCATCGGTTGTCAAAACAAGTATAGTCTGAAACAAAAATATTATTCTAGGCAAGACATTCATTTTTATCATAGAAATTCTCCCCAGCAATGACAGTTTCTCCCATCACAACATATCTTTTAAAACTGTGTTCCATGTCTTAATATGGCTACTTTGAAATAATTTCCAATTCATATTTGTCATAGCCAGATATTTTATCTCCTTCTCAATTCTAAACTTTAGTCAATGATTGATCTTCTATTTTTATATTTTGTTAACATCTTTGTCCTCTGTTTAGTAATCTTGACACCTGCAAAAGCACCACATTCTTACATTGGCCATAAATGTTTCAATTCTTTTTAATGGATTTTCCATAACCAACACCAAGTCATCTACATGAACTCCTAACTTAAACATTTCTTTTTAAAATCTTTACTCCCGCAATCCCCTCAACTTGTCTTATAGCTCTATTCAGTATTTCAAGAACCAAAATAAACAAGAGTGGAGACTGTGGGCATCTCTGTCTTGTTCATTTTGTAACTACAGTATCCAAATGAGTCTGCCATAGTTTTTAATATCTTCAGAACACGACTCAGTGTCAGTAAATGTTTGAGCAATAAACTTACGTCAATTCTTTATGTGTAAAAGTTGCAGAACTGTCGCTGTTGTTTTTCCTTCTCTTGCCCAAAGATACATTTCTTCCTATGATCTTTGTGCCTAGAACGCTATTATTGTCAGTGACCCAAACAACTACGTATTACCATATTTGTCACTTCCTTTAACACTAAAATGTAATTCTATTCTCATCTTTATTCCCAGTACATGCTGTGGGGCAAACGAGACATTATTTTGAGAATGCAATCGATATATACTTCAATACAATACAATAGTAGAGTTGGAAGGGACCTTGGAGGTCTTCTAGTCCAACCCCCTGCCCAGGCAGGAAACCCTATCCCATTCCAGACAGATGGCTATCCAACATCTTCTTAAAGACTTCCAATGTTAGGGCATTCACAACTTCTGGAGGCAAGCTGTTCCACTGATTAATTGTTCTAACTGTCAGGAAATTTCTCCCCAGTTCTAAGTTGCTTCTCTCCTTGATTAGTTTCCACCCATTGCTTCTTGTTCTACCCTCAGGTGCCTTGGAGAATAGTTTGACTCCCTCTTCTTTGTGGCAACCCCTGAGATATTGGAACACTGCTATCATGTCTCCCCTAGTCTGTACAATAAACTCCACAGAAAGCTCTTGGAGATTTATTTTCAATCAGGCAAATGTTTTTGACATGGAGCTTATTGGATCAGAGATATAAGAAATAATCAACAAAATCAAAGCAGCCAGGGAAGGGAAAAATTAATGATTTTCTTCTACTGTGGAAAGATACATTGGAAAATCTTAATTCTATTGTATCTCTGTTGGTGCCAAACATGCATTTGTTCTCATTCATATCTTCTTGTCCTTACTATCTCCTCCTTCTCCCCTCTCTCTTTGTTTCTCCTTTCCTCTCCCACTGACTATATATGCCGCAGTGGTTAGAATTCAGTGCTGCAGTACTGCAGCTAATTTTGCTGATTGCTGGCTGCCAGCAGTTTGGCACTCCGATCCTGACTGGCTCAGCCTTCCATCCTTCCGAAGTTGGTAAAATGAGGACCCAGATTGTTGGGGGCAATATGCCGACTCTGTAAACTCCTTAGAGAGGGTTGTAAAGCACTGTGAAGCACTATATAAGTCTAAGTGCTATAACTCAGGCCATGAGCTTTTGTGCTTCTTAAGTTTATAATAGTTCTCAATAGAGAACTATTTTAATAGTTCTCAATTCGGCTCCAGAAAACTGGTAGAAGAGAATTTTTCATTCCCTTTTGCAAGGCTCCACTGGTGCTCATTCTTGATAAAGTATAGTATAGTAATCTAATCTTATTATTTCTAATAAGTATGAAATTAACCCTTGGTAGATTTTGAAAAGTATTTTGGGCCTTAATTACAGTTAGCCTAGTGAGCCTCATGTAGCCCAATTGGTGCTATATTCTAAAATATAGTGACTATTTGACTTCATGGATTACTCAATGGATTATTTATTATTCCTCAATCACCAATAGTAGACCAATTAAGTGGGAGAAAGAAGGAATTATATCTATGGAGAAGGGAAACTACTCTGGTTTCTTTCTCATTGACATCCAGTTCAAGAATTTTGGAAGAGATACTCTAGCTCTGCCTCAGCATCTGAGACTTAGAAACTTTTTTGTTCTGGCCACGATGAAAGAAGAAAGCAAATTCCTCTTTGATTTGCTGTAAGATGAGCAAACAGGAAAAGATACAGATCAGCGACTGACCCAATGCACAGGGCCAAAGAAGTATTCTCTCTACAGGCAACAGCTGGGAACTCTCCTAACTTCTTCTTAAGATTGGGAATAATAGCCAAGAGTTAGGTATTTTGTTCCATTATTTTAATCACAGAGCTTTTAAATAAATCAGAACTCTGAGTGAAGAGATATTCTTTTTAAAACTCTTCTAAAACTCTTGCAATAATATTCCATATATTTTTCTTTGTGTGTATAATTTCCCATCACCAAGTTTCTGAAGCTCAAAACTCATTTTTGGTGTCCTTGGCTGTCCATAAATATTTCATGTTGACAAATACACATTTGCAAACATCATGACAAGTGTATCACAAACCAGATCTGAGAAAAGAAAATGAAGAACGTATCAAAGATATTTCATATCTTGTTTTATTTCTTCAATAGTACAAATAGTAGAAAGGAAGTCATCAAGAGCAAAGATTACCTTTAAGTCAGTATTTTATTTTGCACATGTTGTATAACATTTGGGAGGTGACTGTACAGTATTAGTCACAATACCTAATGGAACTCTCATGTATACAATCGGTGTACCACTAAAACCAGAGGCTGCTTGCCATCTTCATTGTGCCCTTTTTGTGAACTTGGAGAGGCAATTCTTAAGACAGTGTCCTCTCTCCAATGATTTACAACATCATTAACATGGCCTGGCAAGCTCTGTTTTAGTTTCTGCTCTTTTGAAGCTGACTCTGTCTTGCCCCAGGCCTTGATTTGAACAATTTTATTCTATTGCTTTGGATACAAGAAATTATCTGATTTCCCCCTTCCTTATCTTGCCACTGTTTTGGCCCGGCACACAATAACAGAATCAAATTGGAAGGGACACAAGAATCAGCTAGTTTTAACTGTTTTCAGGGTGCAGGAAAACCAATTAAATTACCCATTGGGGGGGGGGACTGTCTAGTCTTTTCTTGCAAACCTCCAGAGATGGCAAACCCATCATCTCCATCATGGTGTGGGGGAAAAAAACTGCAGCAGTTTCCTACATTTGTTGGGAGTTGTCTTCATTTGGCCACTTCTGCCTTGCTTCTTTTGATCCATTTCTATAGCTTCTAACTTAATAAAAGTGAAGAGCTTGCCAACTTAGATGAACAACATGTTTGTTCTATCCTCTATGATTGCTGATGTCAGTTCTTCAAGATAGACTAGACTAGGAAACAAAAGTCATATAGGCTAACGATATGTTTATTATAAGGTTATAGTCATAGAATCTTGCAAGTTTGAATGGCATTTCCCCATCCCTCCCTTTTTCTTCATGAGAATAGAGAGGGTCTGAAACATTTTCTCGGATTACATTTATGCCCTGAACTCAGATTTCCCTTATCTGACCATTGTCTTGGTTGTGGCTCTTCCCCCTGTTCCTTGAGGTTATTTCTTCCTCTGATTACCTCAGGTGAGGAAAGGCTTTTGAAACGCTTTCTGATTAAGCAGATAGAGCAATTAATAAAAGGTTGTAACATCTGACTTTAATGTGGATAATATTTTAACATTTTAAAATGAATAAAGTGTTCAAGAAAAAAAGCAGAATTTAGGTAATGTCTCAGAATAGGGTACGTTTAAAAAATACGACAGAATAAAACTTGCAGAACAAAAGGTAATCACGATTTGCCTTCGGGTCTGTGTGTTCCAAAAATGTGCCAATCTTGTCTTTTCTTTCTGCTAAAGAATTTCTATTTGTCCCCATGGGAGGCAGTTTTACTTCATGTTTGTGTGTATGTCCCTTCCTTTCTTTTAGATATCTAACAAACTGAACTATTTTTTTTTGCTTCTAGTTACATTTTAATGACATAGTTTCCCAATGGCACAAAGAGGTAGTTGTACGTTTTGTCTGCGATGAGAATAGAGGACTATACAATATCTGTTCAGTAGACCTTCTTCCCCTTTGCAACATTCCCAAAGAAACACATGGGAACCCCCCCTCTCACCCCCTCCCTTTCCTCTCCTTTTTTTTTTGCTGGCTACTCTCTGGCCCAGATTTCACAGTTCATGACTCAGAGCAGAGTAGCAACAAACGCAGAAAATGCCAAACTAATTATTTCGCTTTGTCAGCTTGGTTAAAAACATTATTATTTTGGGAGGAGGCTGTGTTTTCATAAAGAAGGCCTTTGAGAAAACAAAACAATAAAAAAAAACACCCCACTCTGTGGCCGCCCTCTCTTTTCTACAGAGGCTCACTCTGCTGAGTCATCAACAACACCAGTGCAGTGACCTTCCCTCTTTCAATCCAAAAAGCTGGCTTCTTCCCGCTTGATTGAAAGGAAAAAAACAAAGACCTGAACATTGAAAGACAATATGGGCCATCCATGCCAGCTTGTGCCAAAAGACAATTTGCTGCTTGAATGTGTGGCTTTGTAAAAAATAATAATTGGAGTCCAGGGTCTACTTTTCAGTAGGCAAGAAGGGGGTTAATTCCAGTTACATTCCATAACTCTAGTTCAGGGGTGTCCAAACTTGGGAACTTTAAGACTTGTGGACTTCAACTCCCAGAATTCCCCAGCCAGCCATGCTGGCTGGGGAATTCTGGGAGTTGAAGTCCACAAGTCTTAAAGTTCCCAAGTTTGGACACCCCTGCTCTAGTTGGTACAGTTTCACCATAGTAAAACATGGAAAGAAATTATGAATGACTGATACCTGCAAAGGTGAATTTCAGGGCTTTGACAGATAAGTAGCTACATCGTTCTCTAGAGCAATGTTTTTCAATTTCATTGGCTTTAAGGCCATGATGGCGAACCTATGGCACGTGTGCCACAGGTGGCACACATGCCATTTCTGAGGTCACACAAGGCATTGCCCTGTCACCTGCAGCTCACATGTGCATGCTGGCCAGCTGATTTTTGGGCATTCTTCGCCCTCTGGAGGTTTCCCTGAAGCCTCCGGAGGGCAAAAAACCACAAATGTGCAAACCGGAAGTCCGTCCCCAAACTTCTGGTTTGCCTGTTGGGCCATTTTTCACCCTCCCCAGGCTCCTAGAAAGCCTCTGACCTACCAGGCCCACTGGAAGACAGAAAATGGGCCACTTCTGACCTCCAGAGGGCCTCCGGATGGGGGAGGCCATTTCTGCCTTCCACAGGCTCCAAGAAAGCCGTGTGCGCATGTGTGGGGCAGCGGGCGTGGGTGGTGTGTCACATGCACATATGCAGGGGGCATGGCACGTGGGGCATTACATTATGGTGGTGTAATGCCCCACGTCCCGTGAGCTCAATAGCGCGCATGTGCTTTTTGGCACCTGAGGTGAAAAAGGTTTGACATCACTGCTTTAAGGTTTGTGCACTTCAGTTTCCAGCTGGCTGGAGAATTCTGGGAGTTGAAGTTCCCACATCTTAAAGTTACTGAGTTCGAGAAACAGTGCTCTAGAGCATAGGTATCCTGCACAAATACACATTAAGAGACCTTCTGAATGCCTGTACCCGAGTCTCCATGCCTAGCATATCTCTTGCTATATTGTGATGTGAATCTGTTCTTCACATATCTTATGCCTCACCTCACTGTGTATGAAACTGGAATATTTAGAAGCCAGCCTTCTAAACCTCACTTGCTATTTGTGTTCCTTAGAGGAGGAGGGGCTGGCCAGAATCATATGTGACATAACTCTCTCTGTTCTGTCGATGACATCCCAATCTGTAAAACCTGATTTATGAACGTGACAATGGAAAACAGCAGAATTCATAGTCATGGCGTTCCTAAGACAATGTTGAGTGGGTTACTCCAGCTCAACTTAGTTTGTCGCATAAGGCTGCTGTGACAATTCTAAAATGTAGCAGTTGTGGAGAAACTAAGTGGGTATTATCTTGAGTTCCATATAGGAAGAACGGGTCAAACAATGAATAATGAATGTACTATTTTCATTTGCAGCAGGATTAAACAAATGTCTATTTCTATTGATCAACATATTACTATTTGAATGCATTACAGCTAGAGTAAGTGCTTTTTGTGGGGAATTTTAATTTAACTTGAAGCTTTCTGATTACAAAAGTTGTCCGATGTAGAGCAACATTACAGTAATCCAATCAATTACAATAGAGCTGGAAGGGACCTTGGAGGTCTTCTAGTTCAGCCCCCTGCTAAAGCAGGAGACCCTATAGCATTTCAGACGAGTGACTGTCTAGTCCAGGCATGTCCAAAGTGCGGCCCGGGGGCCAAATGTGGCCCTTTTTCAAATTTCAAGTGGCCCGCAGCCTCTTCTCCCCTCTGGAGTTATTTGTTTAGTCTTTCATAAAATACCGTATTTTTCGGAGTATAAAGATGCATCTTTTTCCCCTCAAAAAAGAGGCTAAAAATCTGGGTGCATCTTATACACTGAATTTTTTGCCTCCCAAAACTCTGCCCCCTTCACCAAAATGGCTGTGCATAGCCTTTAGGAGGTTTTCAGAGTGCTCCTGGGGGCTGTGGAGGGCATAAATGAGCAAAAAACGGGGCCATTTTTTGCTCAACTTTGCCCCCCTCCCTAGCCCCCAGGAGCACTCTAGAAGCCTCTTAAAGGCTATTCATGCCCTTTTAAAAAAATAGGCCCATTTTCGTGGGAGAGTGCAAAAACTTTTTTTTAAAATTTGCCTCTTCAAAATCTTGGTGCGTCTTATACTCTGAAAAATACGGTAGTCAATTCGCATTTAATGTTAAGGGTTCAAAGAATGTCAGGCTGAATGATCGGCCCCACACATTTTCACCTCACCAAATCTGGCCCTCCTCGCAAAACGTTTGGACACCCCTGGTCTAGTCTCTTCTTAAAAACCTCCAGTGATGGAGCGCCCACGATTTCTGCAGGCAAAGCTGTTCCACTGGTTAATTGTCCTCACTGTTAGGAAGTTTCTCCTTAATTCGGGTTGCTTCTCTCCTTCATTAGTTTCCATCCATTGTTTCTTTTTCTGCCCTCTGGTGCTTTGGACAATAAATTGACTTCCTCCTCTTTGTGGCAGCATCTCAAATACTGGAACACTACTATCATATCATTCTGAAATGTTTCTCTGTGCATGTGTGTGTGTGTGTGTGTGTCCCATCAGTATCTGTATCTGTTTTCTGTGTGATAGATATGTGTTCTGACCCCCTCCTCTTGTATACCAAGACACTCCGACACAAAGTCTCTTCAAAGATGTTTATTGACATACAGGTTCCACTTTGGCAGCAATCCAGCCTGCCAAGGTCAAGATAGCACTCTGGGCAGCAATCCAGCTACCAAGCTCCAGATAATCACCTTAGCAGCCAAGGTCCAGGGAACAGATTGACAGTAATCCAGGTAAAACCTTTAGCAGCAATCCAGCCTGCCAAAGTACGACACAGATCTGAGCTTCTCCAACTCCAATGATCAGTTGATTCCTGCAAAGGGTGTGTGTCCACAAGCAGTCCCTTTATAGTCTGGAGAGGAGTCTAATGATCAGCAGCTGAGAGCCATTACCTCTGGTAATTGCTCAATTGCTCCTTACGCCGGGTAGCACGTCGGTAATGAGCATCTAATAGCTCACTGCTGTCTGACTCACTGTCCTGTGACTCCTCCCCACTGCTCCAAGGAATGACATCAGGAGCCCCCTTCCTTTGGCTTTCACCACTGCTCCATGCCTCAGGCGCCCCCTGGTGGCCAACCAGCCTCTCTGCGCCCTGCTCAGCGTCGGAACCCTGTCCAGGGTCCCCCACCTCCTCTTGACCCAACTCAGAGGACACCTCGCTGTCGGAGTCTGGTGGCAGCGGCACCGGCACCGGCTGGGCCACAACAGATATGCTACTGAATTTTATTTGATTTCATTTGGATTTTGTTGTTAAATTGTTAAAAATCCCAGTCATCGAATCTTTTCTAGCCAGGATAGGCAAATGATTTCACAACTGGACTTGATGCTGGCATAGAGTTTCAGTGTGTGTTACAATACTTCCAAAAATGTTTTCCTTGTTTTTTTCACTTTTCCTTCCTTTGCTGCATATTATATCAAAACTCACAATTCTAAACCAACCCAAACCACAACAATGAAAGGAATTGAGAAAGAAAAATGTGTAAATACCTATTGTCTATTGAAGGCATATATTGTTATGTATAAATTAACTTGATTTTGGACAACTGACTGAAATAGGTCTGAAAAAAAAAGATATCTCATAATAAAGTTTTAATCTGATTTATCAAATTCCAAATCTTCTACCAATACTTAAAAAAAAATTCAAAAAACTTCTGGTTTTAGTGTAAGAAGCAATTTTGTTGATTTTAAATGATATGGATTTAGAATAATCTTCAGGTATTGTTAATGTTCATGACTGTAGGACATATTTATTGAAAAGAAATGTTTGTACTTGTTTCTAAGGGGGAAAAATCAGATGTTTCAAGGAATGGTAATCACCATAAGAGTAAATCTTTGTTAAAATACATATCTGTCTTTATTTCATCACATCCTATAACTATGTCTCCATATAGCAAATTTCGATAGAAATGATAGGTAATTGCCATTAAGCCATTAGGTGCTTAAAGCCATTTTTCTTCTTTTAGAAAAGAGTATTATGAACAGAGAAGGGCAATCAATCATTTTAAAGCAGTACTAGATATGATTTTGGAAATGGAAATAATGTATGGATCCAACTGCAATCTAAATAGTTTAGATTTAGTTTAGAATAGTAACTCCCTGGGCTCCGTTTTTGCTGGCAGAAGGCTGCAGGAGGTTAACGTGGTCGAAAATGGAGCTTAGGAGGGCTGCACATAGCCCTCCTGAGCTTCGTTTTCTCTGACAGAGGCACCATGGGATCAGTGGTGGGATTCAAAAAATTTTACTGGTTCTGTGGGCGTGGCTTGGTGGGTGTGGTGTGGCTTGGTGGGCGTGCAGGGAAAGGATACTGTAAAATCTCCATTCCCTCCTCATCCCAGGGGGAGGTTACTGCAATATCCCCATTTCCTCCTGATCAGCTGGGACTCGGGAGGCAGAGAATAGATGGGGGCGGGGCCAGTTAGAGTTGGTATTTCCCGGTTCTCCGAACTACTCAAAATTTCTGCTACCGGTTCTCCAGAACTGGTCAGAACCCGCCGAATACCACCTCTGCATGGGATGGTTCTTTGCTGTTTCCAGGGTGGCCCCATGGGACAGATCTAAGCCCATGGGCCTTGAGTTTGACACTGCTAGTCTAGAGGATTCTAATAAAATAAAACAAATCAGAAGTAGATTATTATATGAGAAAGCAGGGATATTACCTGTGATACAGAAAACAAATGTTTATTCAATGCCTTAATTTGGGATGCTTGTGGAAAGAATTCTCTTCGGACTCTTATATTTTATCAGGGAACTTATTTCTAAACCCAGAATTCTGTTTTCTTTCCTAATTTCCAGGTTGCCCTGTTACATAGAGAAGATGTTTCATCCCCACATAAGCCTAGGATGTAGTTTCGCATATGGCCTTACATAGCTGTCAGCTATTTTTGCGTCTCTGTAGATAAGAAGAAAGACAAAACAAACTGTTCATTATTGCTGAGGTACTGCTGCGTACAATTACTATTTCACATTCTACATTTACCTTTTAGATTATTGGGTCTTACTATCATGGCCATGAGAACAGAACACCATTACTATCTGAACATTTTCCATATAGCACTGCTTTGGAATGAATCTAAAAGGTTTGAAGTATTTGGCCTTGTATAAATTTTGGCCCTGAAACTAAGATTTTGGAGGCTATTGTTAATACAACAAAAGCAATAGTTGTACCCTATATTTAGGCTTATATATCGCTCCATAGTGCTTTATAGCACTCTCTGAGCAGTTTACAATGTAGAAGTATTATTTGCACATTGCCCCCAACAATCTGGACCCTCATTTTATCAGCCTTGTGAGGATGGAAGGTTGGGTCAACCTTAAGGCCCATTAGGATCAAGTTCCAGGTTATGGGCAGTGTTAGATCGGGTAATGAAAGGCACAAAAGGTTAGCGATAACAACAGCTCTTTATTGGTATAATGGCAGGCATCCACTGAATGCATGGTCGGACAGCTCCCTTTTTAAAGGGGAGCTGTCCGGCGCTCCAGCCAATCAGGGGCCTCTCTGTTCCTGCCGGAAAAGAGAGGACCTGAGTGGAAACTACTATTGTCTTGCTGCAACCCCGGGGGGGGAGGGAGTATCTAACAGACAGAGTTTGCCTGCAATACTGCACTTTTAGTCACTGTGCCACCTGGACCCTTCTACTTAGGACCAGGGTCCTTTCTACTTAGTAGCCCTGAGGTAAGAAGGGTCCCTCTACTTACTTTTCTCTACTCCATAATAGGTAATTACATCTTAGCCATGCTCTGTTTTGTCCTTTTTTCTGCTCCGTGTCTCTCAGGTTTGCTTTGCAGATTTATGTTTATCAGTGACTGACTTTCCTCATTTTTTCATGGTTGATTTTCTTTATGCCACTACCCACTTTATACATTTTCCCACTCCATATTTAGAGTTACTGTGCTGGTTCACATGTATTAGGATTAGGTTCACTGAACCATTTTATTTATTCTAAATTTTATTCTAAAATTACCAATTGTTTATCTGTGATTTTTTTGTTGGCTTGCATGCATTGTAACCGAAACTAGGTAATATTTGGCCAATCGTTTCTTGTTTGCTTTCGCTATGGATGAACATGCATTTTGAGTATGAATTGAATTAACTCCTATTTATTAGAGGTAAATAGTTATTCCAAAAATAACAAGGCCTGAACTGCACAAATATATATGCCTGCCACACATCTGTTGGAAGACCATGTGAATTACTGAGTTTCCCTCGCTGTGGAAATAAGGAATCTCAAGCAACATGTATTACCTTTGGCTGATTTGGAGATAAACAGAATCAGCTTAACTAAGGAGAAGAGAATATTTCTGTGACACATTTAGCAAAGCAGCAACAACTCCGATTGTTTTGTTTTGTTAATTTAATTTAAATGATGCTATTCCACCTTGGATTATGGACAGAGCGGCTAACAAGCATCACATTTGAGGTGGGGGGACTAGCAAACATTTGTAGATCATATCAATGTGCTTAGAGAAGTAAAACAAACAAACAAACAGCTAATAGGTACAAACTGGTGGAAGTGGGATACAGCTTTAAGTGCAGTTCTAAGGAAGTGGAGTCTTCTACAGGACTAAATATTTCACAGCTGGCTTCTTCATTTGTCCTACAAATGCAATGTTCTCCCAAATGACAGCAAGAAGAAAAGATTGGGGAGTGGCAATAATAACAAGTTTTCCACAATCTTCCAAGCATTCCAGTTACTGGTGTTGGTGTTTCTAAATTGTAACAATACATTCTTTGTTCTCTGGATTGGTCAGAAACATGACAAGGCAGTCAAAAAGGCTTAGAACTAATCTTCCGTAGGGAATTAACTCTCTAAGTCAGTGTTCCCCACCCTACATGCCCTCTAAGATTTCAACTTCCAGAATCATGGCAATCTAGAGATTGTCCAGGCTGGGGAAACTTAAGCAAATAAATGAAGGAGTGTTGTGCTGGAAATAAGATATATGTCACTAAGCATAGAAGCACTTTCTTCAGTTGTCCAGAAGGAAGGAAAAAAGAAAAGACTTATCCAGCACATGCTGAAGCGATTTCTGGTTTGGAGGCCAAACCCTATTCTTTTTAGCACCAGAATTAATACCAGACAAACTATCAAGCAGTAAGCTAAACTCTGAACAAGGAACTATCGAACAAAGAATGAAGCAGTAAACAACAGCTTAATCAAGGCACTACCAAGGAGAAACTGCTGTATATAAACAGAGAGCAAGCCCACAGCCTTCTAACACTGAAGATGTTAACTAACTGGGTAGAGAAATGTCTGCAAGGAAACAACCAAGCTCGGAGAGCATCAAGAGGTGCATCTGTTTTCTTTCATTCTCCAATCTGTAATTTCCCATCTTCTAAAAAACAACTCTGCACTGCTAAGGAAGGGCAACAAGCTAACGTTCTTCCCATAAGCCCAAATATCTGTGCTATGCATGCAGACAGTTAGCAGGTTGTATCTTTCATTGTGGTTTTCCTGTTCCATTTCTGTGTTCTGCAATTTTGAGGAGATACTATTTTAAACCCATCTGCTTTGCATTTCCATGAATTCTGCTGTACCATCAAATTCCTCTTTGCTGGAATGGATAGTGCTGCGTAGTGACGTGTGTTACAGTTTTAATCAATTCCCGCTTCTTTTCTACTCGTGAAGTGAGGAAAATGATCGTAATTGTGATGTTTACTGGGACAAAGTGTTCTGTCTCAGCTAAAACATTCTTCTTGGGTCTATTTCTTGATAAATAGCCATGCTAATATGTGTTGCATAAAAACAAGTGAGAATTTTCAGCATTTTAGAGATTGGCTAGGCTAACAGCATACCAGAGAAAATGGAAAACAACCCTAATGCTTTTCCTAGCCCATTTTAAGAACATATTGTTATCAATAGATTTTATTTTCTGCCCTTAAAAGATGGCCACCCATTACACTGGAAGTGAAGTAGGGCAAAATAACATGGCATGTATTGGACATTTTAAGGTATGTTCTTTCATTTTTGGTCTTATAGCAATAGCACTTAGTCTCATACATCGCTTCACAGTGTTTTATAGCCCTCTCTAACTGGTTTATAGAATCAAAATATTGCCCCCAACAATGGGGGGGGATCCTCATTTTACTAACTTTGGAAGGATGGAAGGCAGAGTCAAACTTGAGCTGGTCAGGATCAAACTCTTGGCAATGGGTAGAGTTAGCTTGCAATACTGTATTTTAAGCACTGTGTCACCACAGCTCGTATGCAGCCATTCTGTGGTTGTCTCGTTATAGACTTGGACAGAGAATCCGTGTACTGATGGCATATCAGAACTGCTGAATAGAGTCATAAAATCATATAATTAATTGGTTGGAAGGAATGCTGGATATCATCTTTTTCAGTCCAATGGAAAGCAGTATTCCAATCTGATGCAACTCAGACTCTGTCTGAATAGTTCTAGCAAAGAAGCCTCTACTGACTCCTGGGGTACTATATTACATTGCTGAATTACTCTTAGGACAGTTTTCCTATCCAACCACAATCACCTTTCTTTAGTTAAATTCTTGTTTTTGTCTTCTGAAACAATTCTAAGCAATTCTGCTCCCCCACACCCAGCTCTGCAGGTAGAGGTCATGTTCCACTGCTTCATTACCAGACAGGGGGCCCTGCATTAGTGGTTGGGCTTGGGGAATAAACTGTGCAAGTGTTGTTGTATCGTCTTTCCTGTGGCATAGCTTTATCCCTACTTGAGCTGCTTGACCTCATTGTGTGATTGATTCATCCAGCCATCTTCTCCTGGATGATTTCAATTTGCCTTTCTCAAATAGTGGTTCAGAGGCAATTCAGGAATTCACAGCTGATACAACAACACGGCCCAGTTCTATTTCCTCATAATCTCATCAATTGGCCATACATTAAACCTGATTTTTATCCTGGAATTGCAGATATATGATCTAAAGGTAGAGGACACTGACATTAGTCCATTATCATGGCCAGGTCACTCTGTGTTTTCCATTGAGCTTACTGGTGCCTTTAACCTTTAAAGATACATGAGAATAGATGCAGTCAAATAGTTACCCCAGGTATCTGTTGGACCTATTTGATTTCTACAATATGATTAGTTGTTTCCCTAGGGCCTTTACAGACAGCTCAACCCCTTGGAATGCAAAGATAATTGTAGACTTTTGATTGGATTGTTTCTAAGTGGCCATTCTCTATAGTACATGCTAATCCAGAAGAACATCATACTAAAGAGTGCTAGAAGGTAAAATAGCAGAAAAGACATTAATGCTAGTGTTAGATATTAGCATATATCGAGATAAGTCTCCCCTCTGGTCCGCTACTACAGCGGGAAACAGGTATCCCTCTGATTGGTTGAGGGGCGTACCCGATCCCTATAAAAGGGGAACCCTCCGACCACAGAGCAAGCTGGATCACTACTACTACTAATAAAGAGCTGTTAAGTTACTTCGTGTCCGCAGTCTGTCTCTCGTTGCCCAGATCTAACATTGGCGACGAAGGTGGGATTGAGAGACAGATAGGACGAAGAACGCTACCTCCAGAATCTCCGGATTTGATCCAGCCCAGGAATTCGGCAGTAATTCCGACAGCCATCTCAGATCACCGCAGCGCGGCAAATTCAAACTGAGAAGATGGCGATGCATGCTCCCCCCGCTCCTTTCGACCCAGCAAACGACGAATGGGAAGCTTTCATGATTCGTTTCGAGTGTTTCCTCGAAGCGAACGAATACACGGGGATCACCGATGCGAGGAAGAAAAACATCTTCCTCGGCTACTGCGGAAAGGAAGTCTTCAATACGGCCAGAGACCTCACCGCGCCTACTCCAATACAGGCAGTATCGTGGATGACGTTGCAACAGACTCTGCAAACTCATTACGCGCCAAAACCTTCCCGCCATGTCTGCCGCAAGGAATTCAACATGAGGACCCAGAAGGCGGGAGAATCCATCAATCAATATGTTGCAGCCCTACGAAAAGCAGCAACTCACTGCGAATACAGGGATCTGGAAGAGCACATCTTAGAGCAGCTCATCTGTGGGTTAAGAGACATTTCGTTGCAAAAGAAGCTGTTGGGAAACCCGAATTTAACCCTACAGTCAGCGTTAAATGAAGCAAGAGCGTCAGAGTCAGCGGAGAAATCATCAGTGACCATACAACGAGGGGCCAACGTAAACCAGCCAGCACCAAGACAAACCAGAGTTCACTACGAGGACACAAGCCCCGACTTCGAGAATCCCGAGTTCGAGGACAGTCACCTGATGCAGAGCAGTCACTTGAGGCCTGGGGGGAGACCCGGATCCCGTTTGCCGCCCTGCGCAAGCTGCGGAGGGAATCACCCCAGGTCTACTTGTAGGTTCAGGAACGTTGTTTGTTCGCACTGCAACAAACTTGGGCACATCGCACGAGTGTGCCGGAGCGGAGTCCTTGCCTCACGGCAGCCACCCATGTACCGCCAACAGAAGCCCAACCCAGGGGCTTGGCGAAATCAAAAAGGGCGCCCAGAGAGAAATCCACAAGTGTTTACCCAGAGAGAATATTTCCAAAGAGCTGAACGAGCGTATCCCCAGAGAGATTACTCACAAGGAGTTGAGCGAGCGTATCCCCAGAGAGAATACACACAAAGAGCTGAAAGAGCGTTCTATCAAGACGCTCAACGAGAGTATTTTCAGGATGTTGATGATGAGATAGAGTTGACCCAGAGAGAGGAGTTGCGAACGTATCTCACCACAATACATCAGGTCCGCCCTAAGCGGCCAAAAAGGCTGAAAGTCACAGTCCTCTTGGAGGACTCACCCTGCGAGCTAGAAGTTGACACAGGATCGACCCTGACGATCATTTCATGGGCATCCATGAAACAGGCTATCCCTAGCCTCAGAAAGAGCCAACTACGCGCTCCAGACGTCCTGCTACGTGACTACCAGGGGAACCAAGTCCCCATCATGGGCCAAGGCACATTCCACATCCGTTTCAAGGACATCGAAGCCCAGCTGCCCATGACCATTGCCAGCGCGCCATTGCAGAACCTTCTGGGGCTTGATTGGTTTGAAGCCCTGGGGTTAGAAGTCACCGGAATCAACGCCGTGAGAAACAGCAGCGCTGAACAGATTTTTAAGGAATTCGAGGATGTGTTCAGCCCCGGTCTTGGTAAGTATGTGGGTAAACCAATATCATTCAATTTAGACCCCAAAGTGGCGCCAATCCGACTTAAACCGAGACGAGTGCCTTTTGCACTCCGCCCAAAAATAGATAAGGAAATAGATAAGTTAGTGGAGCAAGGAATCCTTGAGCCGGTAGATCACGCGCGCTGGGAAACGCCCATCGTGACCCCAGTCAAACCAGACGGATCAGTCCGCATCTGCGCGGACTATAAATGCACAATTAATGTCGCGCTACAACAGAGCGCATAGCCTGTGCCTGTAGTACAGCATTTATTGCACTCATTGGGGCCAGGAAAGGTATTTGCAAAATTAGACATGGCACAAGCTTACCAGCAACTGCCAGTTGATAGCGCCACAGCGGAGGCCCAAACTATAGTGACGCATAGAGGAGCATTCAAATGCAACCGGCTACAATTCGGCGTAAGCATTGCCCCAGGATTGTTCCAGAGCGTCATGGAACGACTTTTGCAAGGGATACCAGGAGTCGTCCCCTATTTTGACGACATCTTGGTGTCCGCTGCAAATGAGGAGCAATTAAACAAAAGAGTCAGATCTGTTTTGGCCAGAATCAGAGAAAAGGGTCTCCGCCTTAAAAAAGAAAAATGCCAAATTAACGTGCCTAGCGTAGAATTCCTGGGTTATAGAATCGATGGTCAGGGAATACACCCCACTTCAAAGAAAATTAAGGCGATCCAGGACGCCCCCACACCACGAAATCAGACCGAGTTGCAGGCCTTCCTCGGATTACTTAACTTCTACAGCGTTTTTCTGAGGCAGAAGGCGACCGTTGCTGAGCCACTACACCGTCTACTCCAGAGGAACGCACCATGGAAATGGGGACGATCCGAAGCTGCAGCTTTCGCCGGGGTAAAGCGCCTGCTCACCACTGACTCACTGCTTGTTCAATACAGCCAGACCCTACCGCTGGTATTGACCTGCGACGCATCACCTTTCGGAGTTGGAGCAGTCCTCAGCCACAGGATGCCCGACGGAAAAGAAGCACCCATCGCGTTCTACTCCAGAACTCTTTCATCGGCCGAGAGGAATTACAGCCAAATGGACAGGGAAGCGCTGGCTGCCGTAGCGGGAGTAAAGCGTTTCCACGAATACCTCTACGGCCGCGATTTTGAACTGATCACAGATCACAAACCGCTGTTGGGACTTCTGGCGGGAAACCGCCCCACTCCGGTCTCCCTTTCTCCTCGCATGACCAGGTGGACTGTTTTCCTGGCTGCGTATTCATACAAATTGATTCATCGACCGGGCTCCACTCTTGGACACGCAGACGCACTCAGCCGTTGCCCATTACCTGACATTCTGCCAGACCTCACTCCAGAAGTACCGGTATTGCTCATTGACTGTTTGGATTCGGGACCGGTTTCTTCCTACGATGTTGCAAGGTTCTCCTCTAAAGACAATTTAATAAAACAAGTTCAAACTTGGGTTTGGAGGGGGTGGCCGAAGGGAAATGTGGGCCCGGAATTCAAAATGTTTTGGTCAAAACGGGACGAGCTCTCAGTGCTACAGGGATGTTTGTTGTGGGGGGATCGAGTTGTTATTCCGTATGCTTTACGTAAAAATGTATTAGATGCTTTACATATGGGTCATCCGGGAATTGTTAGAATGAAGGCGTTAGCAAGAAGTTACGTGTGGTGGCCAAACATGGACAAAGAAATAGAGGAGTGGGTGGCCACTTGTGACCCATGCCAGGAATCGAGACCAGCACCCCCGGAAGCGCCCGCCACAGAATGGGAGAAACCCAAAGCACCCTGGTCGCGAATACACATCGACTTCGCAGGGCCATTCCAAGGTCAGACTTTCCTTATAGTTGTGGATGCATACTCAAAATGGCTAGATGTAGTCCTAATGACTTCAACCACGGCAGAGGCAGTCATAAAGGTTCTACGGCGACTTTTCGCCACCCATGGCCTGCCAGATCTCCTAGTATCTGATAACGGGCCCCAATTCACGGCCATGCAGTTTGAAACATTTTTAGCAGGTTTGGGAATTCGGCATGCCCTCGTCGCGCCATTCCATCCAGCATCAAACGGACAGGCGGAGAGAATGGTGCGATTCGCAAAAGAGGCCCTCGCTAGGATGGGTCCGGGTGATTGGCAAACACGCATTGACCATTACCTCCTAATTCAGCACATTACCCCAAGCGCAACAACGGGTAGGAGCCCCGCTGAACTACTCATGGGTCGCCGCCTACGGTCTCACCTGGACCGGCTTCACCCGAATTACTCTGCCACGGCTCCCCCAGACTCTACAAGCAAAATCCGGTCTTTCAGAGTAGGGGATTCAGTTTATGCCCACAACTACGCAGGGGGAACATTATGGATGCCGGCAAAGGTCATTGGCATCACGGGTCCACGATCGTATCTGCTGGAACTAGAAGATGGGCGAAACTGGAAAAGGCACATCGATCAACTTCGGGGTCGCCTAGCACACTCCGACCTTCGAAACGAAGACGAGAGTTTCCTGTCTACAGAAAGTCAGCCACGCGAAAGCCCCATCATAGGAAACGACGACGCCGGCGAGCCAAGCGTGGGACAAGACAACACGCACGAAGCAGAGAAACCCCCAGACAACGCAGCCGAACAGACTCCTGAACGCCCGAGCAACGAAGGCACAAGACCTCCAGAACGGGAAACAGGAAAAGCACCCGATCCTGCAACTACTTCGAACCAACCCGCACCCGGTCCTGCAACCACTTCAAACCAACCCGAACTACGACGTTCCTCCCGAGCAAGACAAACACCCACATACCTAAAAGACTATGTTACCTACCGCAACGTTCCATCTAGGAGGGGAGGGGTGTTAGATATTAGCATATATCGAGATAAGTCTCCCCTCTGGTCCGCTACTACAGCGGGAAACAGGTATCCCTCTGATTGGTCGAGGGGCGTACCCGATCCCTATAAAAGGGGAACCCTCCGACCACAGAGCAAGCTGGATCACTACTACTACTAATAAAGAGCTGTTAAGTTACTTCGTGTCCGCAGTCTGTCTCTCGTTGCCCAGATCTAACAGCTAGTAAACAATAACAACAAATAGGACTATACATAGGTACAAGACTACACTTGCAAGTTCCTCTTGATCATGGTTCCCATCAGGAGAATAACTGTACTACGGTGATTAAATATGTGTCTCAGAAACCAGTCAAATTATGGAAAAATTGGTGTTTCAATGTTCCCTTCTTCAATAAGAAAGAATTTGTATAACAAATACAGGTGGAAACCTTTCAATACTTTAATTTGAACCCAGAAATATCAAGTGCTCACATTTTTTAATGGAATCATATAAAACATAAAAAATACAAGGGAAAATAATGTGAAAGATTAACGGAAACATTTATGGGTGCAAATGGCTAGATGCCCATCTGCTCGGTATAGAATAGTACAGAAAAAAATTGAAAAATCTACATGGGGCTGCCCTTGAAGAGCACCTGGAGGCTTCATCTGGTCCAGAATGTGGTCGTGCGGGTTATCATGGGGCTACCTAGGTGGTCCCGTGTTACACCCCTTTTAGGCGGCCTGCACTGGTTGCTGGTAGTTTTCCGGGTGTGATTCAAGGTACTAATTGTTACCTTTAAAGCGCTCTATGGCTTAGGCCCAGGGTACCTGCGAGACCACCTACTGCCACCAGTAGCCTCCCACCGTCCAGTGCGATCCCACAGAGTTGGCCTCCTTAGGGTGCCGTCGGCCAGACAGTGTCGGCTAGCGACCCCCAGGGGGAGACCCTTCTCTGTAGGAGCGCCTTCCCTCTGGAATGAGCTGCTCCCGGAGCTTCGCATAATCCCCGACCTCCGGTCCTTCCGATGCGCCCTAAAAAGTTGGCTTTTCCAGCAAGCTGGCCTGGCCTGAACAAAATAAAACAAGTCCTTGATTTAATTGTTAATTTTAATCCAATTTTTAAAATGTTATTGTTCACACTAATTGGGTTTGTTGGATACTCTATTTAATTTCTTTTTAACTTTTGTAATATGTTTTTTTTTTAATGTTGTATGCCGCCCTGAGTCCTTTGGGAGAAGGGCGGCATATAAATCCTGAATCCTGAACTAAATACTATAATATCACAGCAGACATATGCTTATGGAGATACTGGGAAAACAGGGAAAGTCTTGGGAAGATGTCGGCTAATTGCTTGAAACAAAGAAAAAAAGGCTATGATTCCAACTATCAGAGGTGAAAATGATGAAACATATAAAAGTTAAATAGACATAAAAAGACAATTTTTAAAATTTACTCAGAATTATATAGCAAATGAGAAAATGTATAAATTACTAAAGTTGCTAAATAAAAGTTATCCTCCACATTTAGATAACACACAAAAACAACTTTTACTTGCTCTAGCATGTGAAATAGAGATTAAACAAATAATTTTGAAAAATGATAAATGGTAAAACTCCAGGATTGGATGGATTCCCCATAGGGTGGTATAAACATTCATTTTTGGTGCCAAAGCTTTGCCAATTGTATGATGAGACACTGGATAATGTCTTTATTTGCAGCATTCAATCAAGGTTGTATCAAAAGCGGGTAAAGATTACACTTGTGTGCTAATTATCATCCAGTTTCATTGTCTAATGTTGATAACAAAGATCTTAACAGCAGTGTTAGGGAACAGATTACAGCAAGTGATATCATTCATTATTAAGATTGATCAAGCAGGTTTCCCATTTGGGGAGAAGACCAAGGCAAGGTATAATTTCTGGAGTCCTGCTTTGTTTTCTTAACCTTTTTACTATCTCAACATTCTTTCCAACAGCTCTTCCTCTTCTTTCTTTTTCCCCTTGACATAGCCACCCCTTTTAACTTTCCTTGAAAGTTTAAGTTCCTGTTTTAGCTTTTCTGAATCTCTTTCTGCATATATTCCTACACTTTGGTGATTATATTCAGATTATACCAGTTGTGGGTTCCGGATCCCGTTCCAACTGGTACGGATGGAATGGGCCCGGTGTCGTCCAAATGGATGTGCATGGTGCATGCACGCATGTGTGCAGCACGCACATGTGTCTTACCACCTCCGCGATGCTCCAGCTGCTCAGTGGAGTGTCGCACAGGCTCTGTACATGCCTTGTGCATGCACGGAAGCACGGAAGCCTTAAAAGACAGGTAAGGAGCTTGAGTGGGCAGGTGGGCACTCTGGAGCACTGCACCAGAATGGTATCCGGTGCTCCAGACAGGCTCCGGTACGCCCATACCAGGGCGTACTTCCTGAAACACACCACTGGGTTATACCCCCAATAGCAATAGCACTTAGACTTATATACCACTTTACACTGCTTTACAGCCTCTCCAAGTGGTTTACAGAATCAGCATATTACCCCCAACAATTTGGGTCCTCATTTTACCCACCTCGGAAGGATGGAAGACTGAGTCAATCTTGAACCTGGTGAGATTTGAACTGCCAAATTGCAGTCAGCTGGCAGTCAGCAGAAGTAGTCTGTAATACTCCACTCTAACCACTGTGTCACCATGGCTCATAAATGTCCCTTTCTACTTTTAGTGTTCTATGAATCCACAGTGATTTCCTTAACTGTCTCTCATATTTTTTTCTCATTGATTTTGCATCTAGTATTTTTTTCCTGAGAAATTCTGAATTCTACTGAGTTTTCTTTGGCCAGAGGATTTCTGTCCATAATACTGATACCTTTCTAACAGTTCTGGTTATTTCTAAACTAGTTGAAATTGGTTGTCCACAAATCAGTGCATGTACAACTATGTCCCGGTTTCTTTTTCTGTAGCATCTTAAATCTCAAGATAATCCAATTGATTCCTTTCAAAGTTCCCACTATTTTTAACTTCTTCAACCACAATTCGTGTTGGTTAGGATCAGATGTATTTATTTATAGAATTGATATTTTGAATCTTCAAGGCTCACAGAGGCTGATATCAAGATACAGAAATACAATATAATAAAGTAACACTATGCCATACAACCAGAAATCAGAATAGCTAATAATACATAACTTTGAATAAAGTTGGTGAACAATCATGAGTTTGGTGTTTAAAACATCTGTAAGACCATCAAAAAAGTTGTTCACTTCAAAAAAGAGGGGCATCACAAGCAGCTTCTCTCATAAAGACTTTTCAGATGAGTTGAACTTGAAAACTTGAGAGACAATCTCCTTCTCACTTCTTCAGTCATCTGGAAAATAAAATAATCAACAAGAGGTGCAGTAGATGACATGGCTGACAAAGCTACCATATTTTTCGGAGTATAAGACACACTTTCTCTCAAAAAAGAGGCTGAAAATCTGGCTGCGTCTTATACACTGAATACAGCATTTTTTTTTGCCTCTCGAAACCCTGCCCCCTTCATCAAAACGGCTGTGCAGAGCCTTTAGGAGGCTTATAGAGTGCTCCTGGGGACTGGGGAGGGCAGAAATAAGCAAAAAACAGGCCATTTTTGCTCAATTTTGCCCCCTAGCCCCCAGGAGTGCTCTATAAGCCTCCTAAAGGCTATGCATGCCCTTTTTTTCACAAAAAATGGGCCAGTTTTTTTTTTAAAAAGGGCCATGTTTTGCTCATTTTTTGAGCATTTTTTTTGCCTCTCAAAACCCCGCCCCCTTCATCAAAACGGCTGTGCAGAGCCTTTAGGAGGCTTGTAGAGTGCTCCTGGGGGCTGAGGAGGGCAGAAATGAGCAACATATGGGCCATTTTTTGCACCCCCCCCCCAGGACAACTCTACAAGCTTCCTAAAGGCAATTCATGCCCCCTTTTTGAAAAAAAAACCAGGCCCTTTTCCGCAAAAAATGGAGCGTTTTGGGGAGGTCTGCAAACCCTTTTTGTTTTAATTTACCTCTTCAAAATCTTGGTGCGTCTTATACTCCGGTGCGACTTGTACTCCAAAAAATAAGAGTATATGGTATTGTCCTTTACTGATTTGGGAGAATGCAGAAACAGTGCAACAGAGGAATGACAGGCCCATACTTCACAGACAAAGGATGGAGGAATTAATTGGCATTTATTACAAATATAAAGAAAGAAAAGGCAGGAAAGAGAAATTCTAAAGAAAAAATCCTGCTTGTGATTCAGTTTCCTTCATGACTCCAATTTCTTTGTTTTTAACTTTATTCGGCTTGGGTTCCAACAGAACTGAATGCTGTTCAGATCATAGCAATGACTGACAGGGCCCCGCAGCCAGAGCCACTCAGTTTGTTTGCTGCACTGTGATCGACCAATTCTTTCCCTGTCAGCGAATGACACAGTGACGAAGAGGGCAGGAACTGTTTTGTCTCTTACATGGTGCACCAGCATAATCAGGGCAACACCATTTGGCAGGGAGTCAGAACACACCCAGTGGCAATTTACAAATGGGGGCAGCAAATTCATAGCTTTCTGTCAAGTCAAGGATGGGCTCTAGCACTTTAACTCAGCAGTGGTGAAAGACCCTAGATATATCTCTGGCTAAACTGGAAACCCACAATTGGGTGTTTTAGGCATTTGGGAGATTGAGAAGCTGACACTGATTTTGGTAGTACAGATAGTCCTTGGCTTAGAACAGTTTATTTAGCGACTGTTCAAAGTTATGTCACTGAAGAAAGTGACTTGTGATTGCTTTTCACACATGACCATTGCAACATCCCCATGGGCATGTGATCAAAATTTGGATGCTTGACAACTGCTTCATATTTATGATGGTTGCAGTATCATGGGATCATGGGCATCCTTCTGACCAGCGAAGTCAACGAAGAAGCCAGATTCACTTCAAGCCATGTATACTACCTTAACAGCTGCAGTGATTTACTTTACAACGGTGGCAGGAAAGGTAGTAAAATGGGGCAAAATTCATTTAACAACTTTCTCACTCAGCGACAGAAATTTGGGGCTCCATTGTGGTCGTAAGTCGAGGGCTACCTCTTTATGTGGCTTCCTTTTGTTGTGTTTACCATCGATCAAGGAACTCATGGTGAGAATTCTGTGACCTGGTACTGTGTGTTTAACATTTGTAGCAAACATTACTTGATAGCTTTGTTCTTCACTTGCTGCACCAGGAAAGGGAAGTTGCTACCTGTAAATGCAGTGCAGTTGTGAAGTATGCTACAGTTCAATATTAATAAAGCCCTCCAGCATTTAATAACATTGGATTACCAAACAATTCAGAGTGCAACCCATTTGTCTGATGTTAAATAAATACAAGGGCTCCTGTTCCCTTGAGAGCTGCTCCGATTAGACATGTTGTTTATAATATGCTTGTTTGCTGATTGGGAGGTCAAGCATGTTTGACATTCCCAGCACTCTCTTTGCTGGGATCTCTACTTTGTCTTGGACTCTCTCTCTCTCTCTCTCTCTCTCTTTCTTTATACCCAGAAACTGTGTCTCCCTTTTTAAATCAAATGTTTACAGTTCGGAAGTTGCCTAGATAATTTTAACCATCTGCCGTACCTCGAAGAAGGGAAGGCTTTAATTATTTGAGTTTTTAAAAAGTGACCTTTTCAAAAACCTCAGTTCTTTTTTTGACACTTTGGGATTTGGAAATGACTGCTTACTTGAAACATCTGGATGCAGACAAACAGCCCAAGAGAAATAAACAGTGCAGTGTGTATCCTTCATGCATCACTGGAAATAACACAAGATAGTTCATATCAAGCATCTTGGTATTTGACACATACGTGGTTGGTCTGACCAACATAGAAACATAGAAAAGACAGAAGCAGGACAAACCCTGTTTCTTTCCTTTCACACCTAACTTTAGAGGAAGAAGGCAACCCAAATAAGTATATGCCTTAAAGGTAAGAAGGAAAGGAAATATAATATTTTTAGTGTATTTGAAGGTTATACATTCTCTTGAGATTCTGAGTGATTTGTATGTTCCCTGGATAATCTAACCAACTAAAGGCATTAGATCCAGTATTCTTCAGTTTCTATCTTCATAATTTTAACAAAGGTTAAAATTAGGATACCTAGTATTACATTGGTTTCATTTTCTTTTTCTTTCTTTCTTTCTTTCTTTCTTTCTTTCTTTCTTTCTTTCTTTCTTTCTTTCTTTTTCTTCTTTCTTTCTCTTTCCCTTTCTTTCTTTCTTTTTGAATATACTTTATTGAAAATAAATTTTACTAACAATATTAAAAGAAAAAAAACTCTAAGAAAGGTTAAGAAAAAAGAGAATACAAGTAGTCCTTGACTTACAGGCATAACTGGTACTGGAATTTCAATCATAAGTTGTTGTGGTTGCAAATTGAGTCAGACCTGATTGTATGACAATTTTTACAGCAATCTTTAAGCAATTTATGTGATTATTAAGAGAATCCGGTTTTCACAATGGGCATTTTTTGACAAAAAAGGTTGCAAATTGCAATCATGTGATGATTATAAATGTGAGCACAGGCCATAAGTCACTTTTTTGAAGGCAATCATAATTTTGAACCACTGTTAAGCAAATGGGCATAAATTGTGGACTACCTTTAAAAGAGCGTGTTCTGACTATGACAAGGAGTTAATGTTAGTGTCTCCTATCCTTTAGATTTTATCTCATCTGCTTAATTTAAAAAGATATAATGAGTTACTTCCTATATAGGTTCAGTTGGAGTCATGAAGATTTGGCAACCAATGCACTAAGATGGGGTAATGGGGCTGGAAGGTGGGATTAACCTCACATTAGTAATCATCTTTCCTGAGCGTAGTTTAGCCCTTGGCTTCTCCTCTACTTCTCTCGGTACATCACAATCTTTCTTTCTTTTGAGGTCACCAGCCCCAATCCCTTTACAGGTAAACCAGTGGAGGGTTTCAATTGTTTTTAGAACCTATTCTGTAGGTGTGGCCTGTTTTGTGGGAGTGGCTTGGTGGTCATGTGACTGGGTGGGTGTGGCTTAGTGATCATGTGACTGGGTGGGCATGGCCAACTTGTAAAATGTGGTGAAACTCACTTAACAACACTCTTGCTTAGCAACCAAAATGTTGGCTCAGAAACTCCGGCATTTGAAGCACGCAAGTCTTAAAGCTGTCAAGTCACAAGACCCTTGCACCCCTAACCCTTTAGAAAAAAAACCCCAGGGGTGTTCAAACTTGACAGCTTTAAGACTTGTGGACTTCAACTCCCAGAATTCCTCCTCCGGTCAGGTTGGCTCAGGAACTCTGGCATTGGAGTATGCTAGTCTTAAAGCTGTCAGGTTACAAGACCCTTGCACCCCTAAGCCTTTAGAAAAAAACCTCCAGGGGTGTTCAAATTTGACAGCTTTAAAACCTGTGTGTATTGCTGGGGTGCCATCAGGACAAGCAAGGTTTTGGGAGGGACCTTCCCTCCCCCTCCAGAGAGCCCATGCTAGAAGAGAGGAAGCAGACTTGGTTTGAATGAGGGCTAACGGGCAGTTTAGTGGCCAGTGAGTGTCTCCTTCACTCATTCGAGCAGGTGAAAAAAGAAAGGAGGTTCTCGTAGCCAAGGCAAAGGAGCCTGCCACTTGCTTCCTTCACATGTTCGGGCAGTGGAGCTGGCAGGCGGGCGGGCGGGCGGGCGGGCGGGCGGAGGGTTGCCCTGGCCTGACCGGCGGCTGGCACGACCGAGGCAGCATGTCTTGGGGAGGGGCGGGCGCAAAGGGCACCTGTCTTCCCCGGCTGGGCTGGAGCACGAGATGGCCTTGCAACAGGTGCGTCTGCTGCTTACGGAGCGAAGATGTGGCACTCGGCAGCGGCGGGGGGCTTGTTTTCCAGCCGGTTCCCGGCCCTGCAAAGGTTCTGAAAGTGCATGGGCTCCGGAGCATCCTGTGCTGCAGCCGCCACAGCTGCCACTGCCTGTGCTCCCAAACGGAACTGTCAGATGCCAGCAGGTGCCTAAAGCTGCTGCTTGCAGGCATTCACAGCTGCAGGTAGACTGCGCCTGTAGCAGGAAGCTCTTCATCCCGTGACAGCTCCTCTCCAGCGCTCCCTTTCCCAGCCATCTCCTCCTTCACTCATTCAGGCAGGTGGAGAACAAAAGGAAGTGCCCGTAGCCGAGGGCAAAGAAGCATGCCACTTCCTTCCTTCATGCGTTCAGGCAGTGGGGCTGCTTTCTTGCACACCTTCTTTCTTTCTCCAAAGGCGTGTGAGAAAGCACCTTCGTTCCAGGCGTGGATTCCTGCCAGTTCTAACCTCTTTTATAGAAGAGGTTCCACAAATCCACCGTGCCATTTAGAACCGGTTCCAGCTCCCTCCCTGCGCCCCTCCGCACCAGGCTTGGCCTGCCCACCACTCACTGATTGGCTGGCTCAGCAATCGCCTCGCCTGCCTCAAAGAGTCCTATCTAAACCTTAAAGTCTTAAAGCTGTCAAGTTTGAGCATCCCTGGGGAGTTTTTCCCTAAAGGGTTAGGGGTGCAAGGGTCTTGTAACTTGACAGCTTTAAGACTTGTGTGCTTCAAATGCCAGAGTTCCTGAACCAACATTTTGATTGCTAAGCAAGAGCGTTGTTAAGTGAGTTTCACCACATTTTACAAGTTGGCCATGCCCACCAGGTCACATGACTGCCAAACCACTCCCACTTGGTCACATGACTGCCAAGCCACTCCCACTTGGTCACATGGCTGGCAAGCTACTCCCACAAAGCAGGCCACACCTACAGAAGAGGTTCTAAAAATTTTTGAAACCCACCACTGCTCCGTTCCTACCCCAAAAAGACCATTTTCTTTTAAAAAAATGCCTCTCCAGATGATCTTGAAAACCTGCGAGGTTGCTTTGGGAGGGGGCAGATGGACAGCATTCCCCCCCCAGTCCCTGGGTGCCTGCAGCCTCGGAGCCTGCAGCTACTTGCACAGTAAAGGCAATTAAGAACTTCTCACACTCACGAGAAGATTTTCTTTACTGTGCAAAGACTTGCTTTAAGGCTGCAGGCTCCCAAGCTGAAGGCACCCAGGGATGGTGGAGGGGGAAAATACTGCCTGTCTGCCTCCTCCCAACGCAACCTCGCAGGTTTTCAAGATTGTCTGGAGAGGCTTTTTAAAAAAGAAAACCCTGAAAAAGCCGCAAGATCTGGAGAGAGATGGGTGGGGTTTTTGCGGGAGGATCCACAGAACCAGATTGCCCAGCCAGCACCCTGAAGAGGTCCGCGTGGGGCTCTGAGAACTGCAAAGCGTGGCGCAAGGGGCAGAAGCCCCTGAATCAAGCGGGGAGCCTAAGCAAAGGAGGCGGAGAGCTGGGCAGAGGAAGGGGGAAAGTACTGCTACTGCTGGAGCTGCGTTGCCCCACTGGGTTCGTGGACTTCTGCCCCTTGTGCTGCACTTTGCAGCTGCTGGAGCCCTGCATGGACCTCTTTGGGGTACAAGTCTGTGCAGGGCTCTGGCAGCTGCAAAGCACGGCACGAGGGGCAGAAGTCCCCGAACCCAGCGGGGCAGCACAGCTCCAGCAGCCCTTGCTAGGGTTTCCCCTTTCCTCTGCCCAGCTCTCCACCTCCTCCTTTCCTTAGGCTCCTTGCTGGCTCTGAGGCTGCAGGCACCCAGGGATGGGAGGGGGGATATTGCCCCTCTGCCCCCTCCCAAAGCAACCTTGCAAGTTTTCAAGATCATCCGGAAAGGCATTTTTTAAAAAGAAAACCGCGAAAAAGCCACATGATCTGGAGAGACGGGTGGTTGGTATTTTTTTGGGGGGGGGAATCCCCAGAACCAGGTTGCCCAGCACCCCAAAGAGGTCCACGCTGGGGTCCAGTGGCTGCAAAGTACGGCACGAGGGGCAGAAGTCCCCAACCCAGCGGGGCAACACAGCTCCAGCAGTAGCAGCGCGGCTTCTTGCAGGAGCATGCCGCCCAGATCAACTTACCTTATGGCACCCTCTGCAACCTGCTCTGTGTAGAGTCAAGTTGGCAGCAGGCAGCCCTCTCTAGGGTTTCCCCCTTCCTCCACCCAGCTCTCTGCCTCCTCCTTTGCTTAGTCTCCCCGCTGGGTTCGGGGGCTTCTGCCCCTCATGCCATGCATGATGCAGACGGGTGGGGAGAGAGAGAGAGAGAGAGAGAGAGAGAGAGAGAGAGAGGGAGAGAGAGAGGGGGGGGTGACCGGGCGGGGAGGGAGTGTTCTGGCACTGGGCCTCCGGAAGAAGGGGTATGGGAAGGCACACTAAATTTCACCATCTGGTACGGTCCGTACCGGCTGAAACCCACCCCTGAGGTAAACATTGAATAAGAACTTTCAGCTACCAAACACTACCAACTGAACAAAGTTATAAACCAATTGTTGAAGCACAAAGCATGGTAGCCTTGAACATTTTCAGACAAAGTAGCCATTTCTAAGCATGATATTCCAAATCAGACAATCACCAATTTTGCTGAGTCAATGACATCTTGCTTCATGGATAACTGGTTGCATTCTCAAACTAATGAAGTTTCTTGGATGAGAAACAAAAAGTTTTGTTCAGTACAGTTGCCTTTTGGAAAACCACTTTTGAGACAACTATGATCTGGGTGAGTAAGAAGTTCCACAGACATTTAAGCGTAGGGAAAGCTTCTTACGTATTGTGAATAAGTAAAAAAAAAAGATAATAGAAACAAACCTGGGAGTTAGGAAATTGGAATAAAATAAGTTTAGGAATAGGAAAAAGTTAAGACTATTTTTAAGAATAAACATTTCTTTTTCTGCTCACCCTCCTGCTTGTGCTGTACTATCCAGAAACAAATCTGTGACAGCGTATTATAACATGGTAACGATAGCCATGGAGATGTAGAATTGTAGAGGCCTTTGAAGGATTTGTCACTAAGAGACACTGGGAAAGCTTCTAGAAACCATGACAGAAGAAACAAACAAAAGACATTCAACGCATAAATGTCCAAGGCAAGAACAGCAGTCAGGAGCAAGTGAATAAAGATACAGCAGAGCAAGAATAAGTAAATTTATACAGAAAGCCAACGCAATACTCAAGTATCAGATGAGGGGATGTATGTACAGATGAGGCCCCGGGGATTAGAGGAAGGGTCATATGTGGAGATAGGACCCAGGTATGGATGGAATGGATATGAGAGTGAGGAATATGAATTTTGATAAAACATTTTCTCTTGCCTTCATTTCTTTGCCTTAACAATTAAGAGCTTTGCTCATTCCTCTCCTCTCTCACTGCAGAAGGAGGTGGCGGTCGCGGGGGAGTGAGGGTGCTGCCTCAGACAAAGACTTAAAACTGCTTTTACTTTTCTCCATGGAAGGAGTTAGGGGTCATGACTCATGAGAGTGGATGGGGGTGCTGCCTTGAATTGCTCTGCAATAGCACTTTACCTGTTAGAAAACCACTAGCCAGGATATTAGACACAAGAATAGCTCGCTTATAAGAAAAGCCCCAAGAAGCACATACCTGGAACACTTTGCAAAATACCCGTGACCTGGGGTGAAAAACAGGTGATGCGACATTTAGTTTTTAGCATAAAAGCTTTAGGGGGCTGAAATCCAAATAACCAATCAATATTGTCTGTTATGCATGCATTATTAGGGGAAGTGCAAAGGGTTGACTGCACCCACCTTTTGACTATAAAAATTGCTGTAAGATTCTAATCTAGGCCTTTGGTTAGCTTTTGAACCAAAGTCCTTATATCTTGGCACCAAAATAAAAGTATAATTCTATATCACACCTTGTGTCCGGTGACTTATCGGCTTTGACACCAAGCAAGAGCCCAGTTTTGGGGACAACAATACAAGGGCAGAATGGAGACAGAGAAATTGTTTGGTAAAACGTAACAAAACAACATGGCTTTTCTCAGCATTCCTCATCAAATAAAAAAACAACAACAGCACAACCATTTACTGATTATTTTTTCTTTAGCTGAAAGATTTTTTGATCAGAAGGCTCCACAAATTTAGTTTCCTTTTCTGATTAGTTGTCCTGGTAGTTCAGTAAATCAGGAAGAATCGCTAGTTCCTCCTCTCTGAGATACCCCGTGTATTAATTCTAAGTATTTGGCTACAAAGACTAGCATAAGAATTGCCTACTGTACTTTTAGCATCCTCTGTGAAAATGCCCTGTTTGTGAACTGACTGCGTTCAGTGACAGATTGCCTTTAGAAGATTTACATTTATTTGTGGATCCTATTTTAGAGGGGATTGTGTTTACTGTGTATCTATTTGAGAAATGTGGTGGCTCTAAGCACTCTCTCCTGTTAATCTCTACAATTGTTTATTTTATGGCGGAGGCTACTTTGCATTGTCAGGACATCATCCCTGACAATGTTTTCCTTGGCAGCTTTTCTGGGTATCAGACTTGGCCTCTCCAGATTTCTCATCATTAGCTGTTGAAGAAGGCTAAGCAAACTTAGGCAATGTTTGCTAATGACTTGTGGCAAGTTGGGGGGGGGGGGGTTAATGAAGGAAACCTGCAAGAGACATTTGTGACGCCATGAGAATTTGATCATCCCACTCCAGAAATACAGTAGATATTTGAGTTTAGGGGTAGTCAGGCTTATTGAATCTACTGGGGTCCCAAAGGTACTTTTTCAAATATTTATTTATTTATTTTATTATTCATGCTTCTAGACCGCCCCCTCTCCCAAAAAGGGACTCGGGGCGGTGTACAGTCCATGCCAAATATATCAAAATACAATAAAATTGAATATGTACAGTTAGAATGGAGGAGGTTAAAAATGGAATTAAAAGAACTGTACAAAGCAATATATATAAATATAGGATTTTGAACCCCTAAAACACATACAATAAGTTAAAAACAATACCCCTAAAATAACCAGTTAATACATTTGCCAGGAGGGACAGTTGTAATTATGCCAGGCCTGCTAATCGGAACAGGTGAGTCTTCAATTTTTGCCGGAAGGAGCGGAGGTCAGTAGTGGTTCTAATGTCGGGGGGGAGGTCATTCCAGAGGGTTGGGCCCATCACAGAGAAGGCCCTACTCCTTGGTGTCGCCCGTTGGCATTGCCTAGTGGACGGCACCAGGAGAAGTCCCTCTCTGTGTGAGCGAATTGGCCGCAGGGATGTATGTGGGAGGATGCGATCCCGCAAGTAAGTAACTAGGTCCCGTGCCAGCAATTGGATTTTCTTTGTTTTTCCTTGAAGACGTTTTCTCCCTCAACTAAGAAGCTTCTTCAGTTCTGAAGTAGCTTATTGGATGAGAAGCAAAATGTCTTCAAGCAAAAACAAAGTCTTTTTGCTTTTTGAAAATGCACCTTTGGGATAACTATGACCTGGATGACAGAATCTCCACGGAGATCTACTAGGGTGTTTATTGGATCTCAGAGCTCCTATGACCAGAACCTCAGGTAGATATATGATGAGAAACAAACTCACTATAAGATGTTGACCGTATCATAATCAAGAATATCAATTCTTCTCTCCTTATCTCCTCACCCCAAACCAGTTTTATGGTCTGCCACTTTCATTATTCATTCATCCAATTTGAATGGAACCAGAGAATGCTGAATTAAGATTTAGGGGAGGGAGAAAGGCATTTTTCCCCAAGTGCCTCCTGCTTTGCCATTTGACCTGTGCTTGCATCAAACTCTGATATATTACTGGATTAACCGCATAGCGGTACAAAGTGGAACGCTGCTCATATTGCTCTAAATGTCTGAACTAAGTTGAGTAAGTAATCTAATATGCGTATGCTCTGTGGCTGGTCATCATTTTCTTCCACAACTTGCAAATCTGTTGGTTGGGTTTAATCCAGCAATTTATACCTGACTTGCTTTACTTCCAGACAAGTGAATGTTGCTTAACCTTTCAGGCACTTTGAGAAAATGATGAAATCCAAAGAAGAGCAGAGTGAAATTCAGAAATATTCACCATTTAATTAACCATGGAAAGACTCTGCAGCTTTCAGAGGATCTTTCTGCAGCTTTCAGAGGATCCATCACCTAGTTATCATAGCTGCAAGGCTGGATTGGGTGTCCTATCTAGAGTGATCTTGGAGGAATGAATAGGAAAAAAAGTCTACAAAGATTGCAGTAGTCTGAAAAGCTGTTGGTAGGAATAAAAAATTGAGTTTGTTTTTGACCCGCTCACAATTTTCAATTTTCTTTCATTATCAAAATATCAGTACAGGGGGGAAGAAAAGGGAAGGGAAAGGAAGGGAAGAGGAGGGGAGGAGAAGGAAAGGAAGGATAGGAAAGGGAAGGGAAGGGAAGAGGAGGGAAGAGGAAAGAAGGGAAAGGGAGGGGAGAGAAAGAAAGGAAGAGGAGGGAAGGGAAGGGAAGAGGAAGGGAGGGGAGGGGAAGGAAAGGAAGGAGAGAAAAAAAAAGAAAAGGGAAGGAGTGTTGGATATGCTTTTGTAATCTATTCTAAGTTTAATCAATTGTTGGTGCAATAGAAGGAAATGCCAATATGATATTATTCTTCCATCCTGGACCATTTCTAGCCAACATCTCACAACACTGATTCAACTACTATATATAATAAAATTAATAGTTTAATGTAATAATGTAATGGGATGAGAAATATGATGAGAATAGCTATTAGATATCCATAAACTATACATATACAAGTTTGTCCTTCAAGTATCTACATACCATTTTATGTCTGTAGCTGCTTGGATGACATTTTATCGGTGCTGTTTCAAACAATTCCAGTGGAATATCTCACCAAGAAGGAATTATGCTTCCTTTGCATTCTTTATCCAAATAAATGGAAGCTTGTAAGGAAGAGTCAAAGAAGAACTGGAACATTTTTTAAACCTTTGTAAGCATTGCACAAGATAATGTGGCACCATCACAGGCTGTCTAAATTTCATGGGTAGTGCTGACGTATCATATTTGAATGCATATCCATGTAATGTAATGTAATGTAATGTAATGTAATGTAATGAAATGAAATAGAACTATCACACAATCAGTGAATTTTGCTGAAGCTTTCTCATATTCCAGTGAGAAGCATTCAACAACATGCTTGTTGTGAAGCAGTAGCATTCCAAATGCCATCATCTTGAACACAGTCTGTCCTAATGGCAACATGGCATCCAATACTAATGTCACACAATATCTCAGTGATAGCCAATGAGGAAGGGCAGGGATACAACATGTTTGGACCCCATTATCTATTCTAAAGGCATCTTGCTATGAGCCTTCAAAACCTGGAGAAGGAATAGTAGATGTGTTGTAGCACTGTGGTTTGCTAGCCAGAGTGGCAATGGAAACATCTCGCTGTGTGCAGAGAAGCATGTGGTAGGTTTCTCTACCACATAGCTAAGTGGATTATAAGCCCCATCAGATCCTCTTCCTATAGTCAAGGATTCCCCTCTTGTACTGCAATATGGGAAAGAACAAGTCAATGGGGACCTACAATGTCACCAAGAAAGTTGGGTTGCCCTTAAATGATTTATTGGAAAGCATTCCAGGCATCACTTACGATTTATTATGAAGGAGTTCATGCACAAGTGATTCCAGTAAACCCTTTGCAAAGAAGCACTTTTCTCCCATCTATTTTACTGTGTGAATAATGCCAGGAACTAAGTGTGTTAAATATACACTAAATATTGATAGAAGAGGCTGCAGTTTGTTTACAGATTTTACCCCACACAGGCAAAGGTGTGGTTGTTTGCAAATGGGGAGATCAGGAGTTCTAGTGTTTGGGAATTCAAACAAAACTGTCCTGTGAGATTTCACATGAATAAGAACAGCTCATTTATATTGGTGTGTGACCTCCCAAGAAGTGTAATTTGATTAACGGTGTGAGCCAAGGGCACACTTCAGCCAACTACACCCTTTTCAGTGATTCTTCAGGGACTTGGCCATTTGTACTGCATTTGAAACCTTCCATCCGTGATCCCAAAGGTGAGATTTATGTCACAAACTCTCAGCGACATATTCCAGGAAAAGGATATGCAACCTGTTGCCCTCCTGGTGATTCAGATTACAATTTACAGAATCCCAGCTAGCAAGGCATAGAATAGAGTGTATGGGATTCGTAATCCAAAACTTGGCGGGGGGAGGGGGGCTACAAGTTGCCTACTCCAACCTCAGGGGAAATTCTCTGTATTGAAGTCAGGTTCTTTAAATGAAACCATTCACTATAATGCATTTTTTTTAAAAAAAACACCCTACACCTTTTCCTCTTGTGGGTTTAAATCCTGTTGTAGTTCCTGCCAGCTAGCAGTTCCAAAATATGCTTAATAGGGCTAATTGAAACTGGCATACTATGCAAACTTTTGCATACTATGCAAAAGTAAGACTCACTATATATATATAATGGGCCTTGTTTCCAAATAAATGCACATAGTATTTTTATGTATATTAATAATGCATACTTGGAGTATGAATTCTGTACTCCAGTTTCACTATAAAAACTCTTCTTGCATATTCACCTCATTTGCAGTAAATACAGCTAAATCATCAAGGCTGCAGTGAGCTAAGTATATGTTTTGTGCAGGATGCATATAATCATTCATATTTTCTGTAATTGCAGAAAATTCCAATTTTTATATGATATTTCAGGAACCAGAGAATTTTGTATCAGATCGCATGAGATCATGCTAATACCCTTATCATTTGAAAAGAACATTAGTATTAAGATACAACCCAGAAAATTCATCAGAGTTGATAGGCTGTAGGCTGTAGGTAGATAGCAGCTAAGAATCAACAGCAGTGTTAGTAGCAAATCTAAGGTTTGATTTTGAATTCGGATGCAAAAAGACATTAAACACACCAAACCCAGAGAGTTGATTATTACTTAGGCCAAGTCTCAACCCACATAGGAAGCTTATTATATCCTTCCTTTTTTTTACATAATTCTTTATTTTTGAATAAACACAAACCGATAAAACACAACAAACACCACAAAAATATCTTCCATTACAAAATGTAAAAAGTGTGTCAATTGGTTACAAAGGAGCTTTCGTGCATCCCTTCCACAGTCATCACCTACAATTCATATCAAGTTATATATTTTAAATCAAATATATTTATATACATTACTATCATCATACCTCAATCTTTATATGACTATAATTGTTTTTACATCCTTTTATATAAAATGTTCCAAAATTTAAAGCAAAACCACATGATGGCATTCCATTATCTATTTTCAATATCATCCAGCAACATTACATCTTTATAACACTTTCTAAATAAAAATTAATTATGTTTAATAACAAAGTTTCTAAACCTCCTTTCTGTTTACAATTTATATTCAATTTCCCTTTTATCATGTCAATACAAATATTACATTATTATCATTATCAATCATTTATTTAACAATATCTGTCATCATTTCATTTTTTTTGGTCTTAGTTTAACTAAATTTAACTTACTCTTTTTTTAATAGTATAAGCTTTCATACATAATAGAGTTTCTAAACTTCCTTTCATGATCACCATTTAGAATTTATACCAAATTTTCTCTTATCAAACCAATACATATGTGGACATTGTTATCATTATCAATTATTTATCTAACTATATCCATTATCACTTCATTTTTAACATAATGCTTTAATTTTAACTAAATTTGTCTTTCCAGTAATAGTGCAGTCTTATGTCTTTTGCCATTTGTGGAATTAGACTTCTGGTTATTTCCTTAATCAAATTTGTGTGGACTTCTCTTCGCAACTTGTTGCTATTTACATATCTTGTAAAATCTCGAGACCCTCCATCAGCTTCTTTAACCAGCTTATCTTTGGTTATCAGTAGCGCTTTTGTCAAAGTTTCTCTCCTTGAATCCATCAATTCTTCTCTTTTTTCTTCTTCTATACCTTGAAATCTTAGTAGAGCTCCTTTCCATCTATCTTCCCTTTCCATGTTCCACTCTTTCCATCTCCAACCACACTCAGTTCATCATCAGTATCCACAATTATCTTGCCTCTTTGTTCATTTCTCCCCTGGGTTTCTCTCCTACTCTAACCTCCACTTTTTCCATTTTCTGGATATCTTCAACTCTTCCATCGAATTTCACTGCATTACAATCTATATTTTTCAATCTCTTCTCAATTCTCTCTGTTGTTTCTAATAATTTTTGAATTTCAAACATAATCTGTTGTAATATTATGGTTTCTTCTTGGTATTGTGTCATTGTCCAATTTATAAACACTGCCACTCTAGTTGGAAAACAAAGCTTTGTTTTTCACTTCTCTCTCGCTGCCAAAGAGACATCCAAAGGGCACCTGCATAAACAATCCATCTTGTCTCTTTGCAAGCTAAAACCTTTGAAGTGCAAGGTCAAAATGATCAAACAAAAGAGAGAAAAATATTTCCAGAACTCAACCTCCAACCTCCAAGTGGCAGTGATATTACTACCCTCTTTATATTAGTTTTATATCTTCTTTTATTCCGGGCTTAAAAGAAACAAAATTCTTAAATGGAGCAAAATAAAGAGAAAAAACCCATCCAAACCAATATTATAAAAATAAAGAAAAAGATTTAATCCATAGGTTAAAAAAAAGAAATAGAAGAAGAAAAACCAATACTTTCACTTTAAAAAATAGGAAATATTTGCAAAACTCCCATCCATAAAAGAAAATGAAAAAAAAGGATAACACACTGTCCAATATAGCTTAATTTCGCCACTTATTTTCTTTTCTTTGCAAGTTTAATTTAGCTTTGATTTTTTTTTGGGGGGGGGCAATCTCTTTTATAACAATAAAATTTCCTCACCAGATGGACACACTTTCGCTTTCTGCTTTCCTCCCATTGTGAAGCTGTCCCAACTTCAGCAGCTTTTGGCTGCGCTTTTGTCTCTGGCAAGAAGAGATTCTCTTGGATCAATCAGGGACTTTGCGATGTCCCTGAGATCAACAAGACTTACTCTTCCCTGTCACCGTCTCTTTGGGATGGTTTAGGTCCAAAAGGACCATCCAGCGGCAAAAGAAATTGACTGCGATCTCCGAGCTTGCACGTCGTACCATTACAACGTCAGCTCCTGTCTCCCTATATCCTTTCCAAGAGCAGCATTTGGTGGAAGGGCTGAGTCTGGGAATAATCTGAAACATAGTGTCCCAGAAGGCCTTCACAAAGAGCAGTATCAGATTTTAAAACCTTTCAAACAAACAAATGAGGAAAAAAGATGTTCCAGTAGGCATCAACCATCAATTGAGCAACAGACTTAATGATGGGGAATGATTTTACCCAGTATCATTAATTTTTCAAATTAGTATTCATGCAATGGGGTGTAATGTGCTATAACAGCATTTTTCATTTAAATGGCATTGTATAATACACATGAGCATGGGGGACTGTGTGTCTGCTTTAATGTTAATTAAAATGTAAATCAATGAAGTAATATATCCTACTGCAATAGCAAATCATGTCTAAGCTGTGAATGGTTTACCTCTCCCATGTGTCATCCTCTGCTTCATCCTTCTAGAAAGATTCAAATCCTGGCTTCATTTGCAATGTACAACAGTAACTCCAATATTATCTTCTGCTGCTATAAAAGTGACTCTATTTTAGCCCACAACCCAAGATTTAAATGGTCTCATCTGAGTATCCCAATCCAGGGGTCGGTGGCTGCTGGCATTACTGCCAGTTTGGCGCATGCTCCATGCTCATGCACATTTGCACATAAATAGGTCTGTGCATGTGCAAAATGTTACAGAAATGAAAAATTAAATTTGTGCAAAGGAAATTGTTCTGTGCATGCGGAGAACTGAAAAACAAGATGGCACCACTGTAGGAGAACCAGTTCAGGAGCGTGGTAGGCCTGGGTTGCTGCTGGTTCCAATGACCCAGGCTGAGCAACCACTACCAGTTCAGTCGAACTGTTCCAAACCAGTAGGAACCCACCACTGTCCCAATTTCTCCTCCTACGCTGCCATAGAGCCACCGTGAGAAAATGTTGCCATGTTTTCCCTCTTGTTTTAGGGAAGTGTCTTCATGTGCTGAGTTCTGACTTGATTATCATTTGTAAATTATTGCATTCAGGCAACACTGACACAAAGAAGAAGCCTGTTTATTAGGAGGATGGGTGGGGAGTCCATGACACTGATATGCATCAGCCATGCAGCCTCTCAAAGCCTTTAGCAAACTATTCATATTGTGCTGATATTGTGAGTGAGAGGGTTCACTATCAATCAATCAGAATAGAGCTGGAAGGGACCTTGGAGGTCTTCTTGTCCAATCCCCTGTTCAATCAGGAGACCCTATAGCATTTCAGACAAGTAATTGTCCACTCTCCAGAGGTGGTATTCAGCAGGTTCTGACCAGTTCTGGAGAACCTGTAGAGGAAATTTTGTGTAGTTCGGCGAACTGGTAAATACCACCCCTGACTGGCCCCACCCCCATCTATTCTCTGCCTCCTGAGTCCCAGCTGATCTGGAGGGAATGGAGATTTTGCAGTATCCTTCCCCTACCATGCCCACCAAGCCATGACCACAGACCAGTAGTAAATTTTTTTGAATCCCACCACTGCCACTCTCTTCTTGGAAACCTCCAGTGATGAAGCACCCACGACCTCTGTTGGTCCGCTGTTATCCAGCAGTACATCTGGAAGGATAGGCTTCTGAAATAGCAGGACATCTGCATCTGTGGCGATAACAATATTTTTTATTTCTTACAAAAATAATGGAACTTTCTGGCAAAGATTGAAAACTGACTGGAGAAATATATCATAACAATAGCTGGATGATGGCAGTCTGTGGATGTTCCATCAGCAGTAAATGAGATAGGTTTTGCCAATTCCACACTCAAGCATTTAGTCATGAAATATCCTATGGTTTTTTTGCTTTAGAAAATGGAAGTTGCGAAATAATTTATTATGGGTCTTGGAAAGCATTGGCGTATTGGTATGAAATAGGCCTAATTTGCACTTTTGGGGCTGATTCTCAACTTGCGACCATTCATTTAGTGATTGTTTAAACTTACTGAAAAAAGTGACTTAAGACTAGTCCTAATACTTACAACCATTGCAGGATTCATATGGTCACATGATCAAAAACTGGGCACTTGATAACCAGCATGTATTTATGATGATTACAGCGTTCGAGGGTCATGCGATCATCACTTGTAACTTTCCTAGCCGGCTTCCAATAACAAAGTTAATGGGAGAAGCTGGAGTCACTTAATGACCACATGATTCATTTAATGATTGCAGTGTTTCACTTAGCAATTGTGCCAAAAAGTATCATAAAATTGGCCATCACTCACTTAACAGCTGAAATTTTGGTCCAATTGCAGTCATAGGTTGGGAACTATCTGTATATGAATCGGACTTTAACTGTCCAATGCATGTTGCATTTCTCTGACTATTGAAGTTTAGTTCTCAGCATTTATTTATTTATTCAATTTTTGTGGCTGCCCTCATATTCACGACTGTAGATGGCTAATGACAGTTTAAAACATATAACAGTGAGAAACTAACATCCAACACACATATAATCAACAGCCTATTAAAAAATAAAAACCACCAACAAAAAAACCCCAACAATATAAGGGCAACGTACAATCTGGGCCCCCAAATTCAGTCACAAAGCCATATTTTAGGGGTTTGTGGAATGCCAGCAAGGTTTTTTAAAAGTAACATCAAAATATACAACTTTTTAAGACAATGTAGCCTTTAATTCTGTACAGTTCTTTCAAAAAAGTATGCTTGAAAAACCATACAGTAGTGTCATTCTGAGTTGATTTAAATTACAGACTAATGTGGAAATGGAACATATTTATGTGTAAAACATGTGAATTAGATTGGAAAGACAATCTGTCCATTTTTAGAACTGATTGTTCTAAAGCCTGCTATCTATCCACAATTCCAGAAAATGAGCCTTGACAGGAATGTCCTGTCCTGAATGACAAAATCAGCCATGTTAAAACTTTGTTGCATTCGCCTTTTCACTCCAGCACGTTTTTATTTTATTTTAGGTCATTATTGTATTTTTCAACAACAGTTGTAGTTTCATCTTTGGCAGAAATTCCTCCTTAACTATCCTCCTTTTTTAAAAAGGGAAGCCATTAGAAGGAAGTTGCTCTGATTTCACATCAGCCTGAAGCTTGGCAGTGAGCCCTCCATCTGTAGAATCCATCTCCTCTTCCAGTCCTCTGAGCATTAGCAGAGTGTGTGCAAGATTGACACCGGAGAATTTCCGTCACAGATGTAAAATCCTTACCTTGCTTTCTATTGTTGAAAGAGCAATGGAACAGCATTAATCCCAGTGTGGAGTCAAACACTATTATAAGTCAGGGCTGCAGGTATAAGCAAGTGCATTTCAAACAGTACAAAGCTAAGCTGTTTCTCTCCTTTTCAGATGTGGTGCTTTCCTCAGTTCTTGTTTTCTGACTCCATCTTTTCTCTCATTTGTTATGTTAGTAAGTTAGATGATGAATAAGCTAAATTCTGAAGTAGACCTCAAGCAGGGGTGGGCTTCAAAATTTTAGCAGGGGGTTCTCTGCCCGGTTGCTGAGCGTGGCCTAGTCGGCCTCTTGCACCATGGTGGTGGTGGAGTGTTTTCGCCCTCTCAGGGTTCTGGAGGCTTTCCTTGAGCCTCTGGGAGGGCGAAAATGGCCTCCCCAGACTCCGGAGGCCCTCAAACTTCCAGTAGGCCCATTTTCCGTCTCCTTTGAGCCTCCATGCATGTCCTGCACTTACCTGCATCCAAAACGGGCTGCATTGGGACTCCTGGGAGGGGCTGGGGCCAAGCAGGCTGGGGCCAACCAGGAGTGGGATTTGGGGGTTCTCCAAACTGCACAGAATATTAGCTACAAGTTCTCCCGAACCCTTGCGAATCCCAAGCAGCCCATCACCCTCTCTTCTTTTCCTGTTTTGCAGCAAAAAAAAAAAAAAAAAAACACTAGAAAAGACTACAGAGCTCCCTTTTTAATTGCTAAAATGTAGCTCCTTAGATAATCCCAATTTTTGAAATATGCTGCTAATTCTGAATTAAAAGGAAAGATAAGTCAGGAAGGCTTTTTGCTACCAATCTGGATAGGACCAACTGCTTTCAGATCTTTCTCTTTCAATGGCAGCCATAACTTCACAATGCCAAATTGGATGAAGAATGTGTAAGTGCTTCCCCATCATCCTTATTTGTAACTTTTTGCCCACATATTTTCAGTCGTGACTATCTGATATTAAATGTTTGCAATGGCGCTTTTAAATCTTTACAAGTCATAGGTTTATACAAATTCTGGAAACACCCTGCTTGCATTCATTCTTTTTGGCTCAGCCAAATGGATTTCCATCCATTTTCTGGCCTTGGAATAGTAAACTTGAAATGACCTACACATTAAAAACAAAAACAAAAAAATAACCTAGTCCCTGAGTCTGGAATTTGCAGACATTTCTTTCAAACCTTTGCTGCAATGCAAGACAGTAAAGCAATAGGCTTAAAGAAAGTGGAAGATATGTAGAAATTTTTAAAATTTCTCCTTTCCCTCTCCTTTCTCTCTACCCTCCACCCGTCAAGAAATTTCATCAGGAAAAAACTGGCATGCTTCTGAAATCAAAGGCTTTTCCTTGCCTCCCCTCCCCTTCCCATTTTCACAAAGTTGTCATTTCATCCTCCCATTCTTGCAAGTGTGCCCCCCCCCCCCAGCAGAGCTGGCAGCAGATTCAGATAGTGAGGAGGTTGGGGAGAAACATGTGCCAGTCCTGGAGTCTGGGGAAGGCTCTGATGAGGGCTCTGTGTCAGAGGCAGAGGGGGCCCCAGAGCTGTATGCCAGTTATCAGCTGCCTTCAGAGTCAGACATCAATGAGGCAGACGAACATCTGGAGCCTGTTCCCAGTGTGTGCATGCACAGAGTTGCTAGATGAAGGGAGCAGCTAAAGAATAGAGGTTGACTTGGGAGTAAGACCACCGGTGGACAATGAATGGCTCCTCCCAGAAGAAATAAAAGAGGAGCGAAAGGTGAGTGGAGTTTGCAGGAGACAATTAGTTCGCTTAATTGGTTTGTGACTCTCTGAGACTCCTTGCCAACCTTTGCAGATATTGGCCTGTCAGCTCTCCAAGCCAGATAAAGTTTGTGACTGTAAATCCTCCCTTGAAAGACTTTGCTGGATGTGAATGAGCAGAATTCACAGTAAATTAATAAACAGGTTTTTTTGTCAGGACAAGGAGTTTGCTTCATGCTCTTTGGAAGCCTAGGTCAGAACAGCATGCTAGACATCAGGTTCATCTCAAGACCTACTTTAGTCATATTAGGCATTGTATTTGGCTCATCTAGAAGAGTATAATATATTTTAGAGCATTACAAAGAAACCCTGAGAAGAAAAAGATAGAATACTTTCATATGATGGCTGCTATTCTAACATCTAGAAAATTATTTTATTTTTGGAAGGAAGAAAGCCATGCATAGAATATGCCTACGTGGCTTCCTTGTTTAACAGGAGAAAAAAAGAGAGAATAAATGGTGTCTTTGTACTTCATTCTTTCTACAATCTGCAGCATCCATAACCTTTGCTTGTTCCACTGGAGAAAGGTGGTAGGCATCTTGGAAACAAAACTGACAGTATTTCATTCAACATAAGGGCAGAATGAAATGTAATGATCCAATGTTGTAAGTCATTGGCAGATGGCAGCACTAGAAGTTCTGCTAGAAGTTCTGATGCATTCTTTAGCACCTGTTTCTTCATTTCAATTGGCAGGGGATTGTTATGAGAAAAGATTGGGTTGCTATTGTTCATGAAATAAAAGTCTGCAGTGAGTACTTTTCGGTGTGTTTTAAGCAAAGCACCATGATTAAATTTCTGAGCGCCAGCAATTCACCACTGAATGCAGACGACTGTATTGAGGTACTGTGCATCACTGCTCTCCCCCCCCAAAAAAAATCTAAAGAAGAGCTCAACAAGTAGGAGTCCCTTTGGGGAGAGGGGGCGGTATAAAAGTCCAAATAAAGTAAAGTAAGGAGCTTAAACTTAAACAGTAGCAGAGTCTGAAGGGACCTTGGAGGTCATCTAGTCCAACCCCATGCTCACGCAGAAGACCTGTACTAGGGATTCAAACCGCCAAATTGCTGACCTTTCTGACTGGAAAGCTCAGTGTCTTAGCCGCTGAGGAATGAAAACTGTGAGAGCAACAAATACATTTTACATGAGAAAGGTGGATGGATTGAATAATGTGGATTGGAGGATCATGAATAGGGAAAATGATAGCAAGCTTGGTAAGCTCTGTGCCACATTACTCATGTTTTTCAGTGTTGGAAAGCTTGTGCAAGACAGGTTCTTTATATGCTGACAGGGGAGATGAAAGCTTCAAGAGTTGAAATGCTATGAGTATGAAGGTGAGAAATTTCTGCTCAGCATTATTAAGCTTACAAAATATGGCCTCAACTTTATGATGCAGAAATGAAGTGTCAGCCCATGGAATATCATAACAAAGTTCTACTTATAGGGGGAGGGGGGAGGAATCAAAGCCAAGGCTTCAACAGGAAAACTCATAGTAACATTTTTTGGGGGATGCACATAATGTTTTTTTTAGCTATATATGGATTTCCTTGAACCTAGCACCACCACCAACTTTATTTATTTATTTTTTTATAACAAAGTTTTATTGGTTTTTTTAATATTTTACAAAGGGAAAAGGTAGGGGATAGGTTACAAATTTTGGCAACTGCAGTGTGCGGTAGGTGCGCCCCCCCTCCATACTCATAGTATACATTTGCACATAGTTCATTATTAGGTAGTAACATAATAACATATAGTCAGCATGTAAGTTCAGTTAATAATTTCAATCAGTTTATGTCAGGTGTATTTTCTTACTCATTTTTGTGATCTGAGCTTTCTCGATGTTGCCCCATCTCCCCCCGCCGACAGAGCTCTGGCCCCTCCCGTGTCCTGTGTATCTGGTGGAGGATCATCAGGTTTTTCTAGGAGTAGCTTGTTTTTTTCCATAAAGGCCTGTGCCTCTATGGGTGTATTGATTCTAACTCTTGTCTCCTCCCAGAATATTAGCATACCTTCAGGCATCAACCATCTAAACCACACCCCCTTCTGGTATAATTTATTCACTAATTGCGAATAGTTTTTTCTTTTTTCTCTTACTTTCTTGGGGATCTGTTTCAGAATGGTTATGTCCTTATCTTTGTATGTCAGGGCTTGCCCCCTTTGTGTGCTCAGAATCTCATCTATTGTGCTTTTTCTAAGGAATTTGATGTGTACCTCCCTGAGAACATTGTGTGTCCTAGCATAAGCTGAATTCACTCTATAAACCAGGTCTATTTCCCACCCCATCTGTTGTTTCTCTTTCTGGATGTAGTCAGCCAAGATGTTTGTCATGATGTCCCTTATATTTTCATCATCTGTCTCCATCACATTTTGAAATCTAAGATAAAAGGACATTCTCTCAAACTCTATTTTCATCTGCTGGGAGTCAAGTTCTTTGTTTCCCTTCTGCATCCCTTCCATCCCTTCCCTCATCTCAGCCGCCCCACCCTCCAAAAGGTCCAATCTCTGTGAGTTCTTGTTAATTTTGACCTGGTTCTGTTTAATTTCTTCTTTCATCTCCTGGAATTGTTTCTTTATTTCCTCTTGTCCCTATATAATTTGCTGAAACATTTGTTGAAACTCCATCTCCAAAGGTTTAGGTTGCATCAAAGCTGTTATCATTGATTGTGTACTAGGACTGGAGGTTGCAGATGTCGGGGCAGAGGCAGCAAAGCCAGGCTTTCCAGGAGGTGGTTTTTTTAGGTGGCATTCTTTATACCATAAAGAGTTCAGTCAGTATATAGAGAATGGTCAGTCAGAAAGGCAAGGCAGCTAGGAGAGTCCAAGAGACAGAAGGTCCAGGCAGAAGAGAATTTTTGTTTCCACTGGCCCTGGCAATAGAGCAAAGTTTCCACTCCAGGGAGTTCAAAGAACAGCAATCCACAAGAGACTTGTCTGAGCAACACGGAGACAAAGACCGGAAGCCTGAAGTTTCAAAGGTGGAGTCAGATTTCACATTTCATAAAGACAGCGGAAGTGTGCCATCTTGCCCTGCCAGCTTCGGGTTTGGAGACAACAAATAAAGTTTTCAAAGTTTAATGTTCAAAGTTTCCAGATCATCATTGTTTTAGGGTTTTAGTCCGAAAATTCACTTAGTAGGGGCGTGACATCATTGGTTGGCTCTCCCCCTCCTCCTCCTTTCCCTGGGGCTAAGAGCTAAATCGTTTCCAGCCGCCTGTCCAAGGGAGGGGGGGAATCCCCCTCCCTCCAGCCGCGTCTCTCTGATTCATGCCGAAAGTAGAGTTTAAACAGCTGACTTTTTTGTTAAAGCTGATAGAATAGTTAAAAGGAATGGAGGAAGTTCACGCCTCACCGCACAGCAGCCGCATCCTTCTAGTCTCTGTTTCTCTGGACGGAATCGTAGCGAAGATGCCGGAGCGTCTCCCCATCATGCTCCCCGGTGCCTGGAGCGAGGCGGGGGACCTCCCGCCGGCCGCCGCCAATCCAGGGATCCCCCGCGGTGCCGCCCCTTCGGCAGGACGCCTCTACGGGGCGTCCTGTGCCCCCCAAGGAGTGGGAAGCCCACCGGGGGAGCGGGGGGCGAGCAAGGCTTGCTCGTCGCCATCAGCCGCCGGAACCGGAAGTGCACCACCACCAACTTTAAATGGCAACACTTAAAACTTTGAAACCATGATTAGTCAGAGTTCAGAACTACAAGAAGTAAATTTTGTGCAGCGGGGCTTGACGTCGCAATGACACGGCATGCAATCTCGGTGCTCCAGGATTGCTGTCGATATCTCTGCTCCTGGACGGTCCTTTTGGACCTCAACTGTTCTGAAGGAACAGTGATAGAGAAGAGTATGTCCTGCTGATTTCAGGGGCATTGCAATGCCCCTGATTGATACAGGAGAAAGCTCTTTTTGCCAGCTACAAGAGAAGCAGCCAAAATGTCTGCAGAAGGTTGGGACAAGCCTCTGAAACAGAAGCAGTACAGAAGTGTGTCAAAATGGTGAGAAAAAAATTTATTATTAGAGAAGGGAAAACCTAAAAGGAATTTAAAATAAAATTGAAGACAGAAGAAAATAAGTGGCGAATTAACCCTGGTTTAAGACTATCATGTTATCTTTTCTACCTTAACTTTGTTTTTTATGGATGGACTTTTTACAAATGCCCCTTACTTTTAAACTGGATTGGTCTCTTTTTTTCCTTCTTCCTCTATACTTTTTTCCATTTTTTGTATTTGTGGATTAAAAGGTTCTTCTCTAGTAAGGCTTGGATGGAGCGTAATTTTTAAACATTTTTTTACCTCTCTTGGAACTTGGTGTTTACAGAGAGAGACAAAAACAGATGGAAAAGAGGTAACACTGCCATCTAGTGGCTAGAGGCTTGGCAATATCTGATAAAGCTATAAACTTTGTTTACTGAAAGGATCAGTGAAAAACGTTTTGTTTATACAGGTGTTCCTTTGAAGGAACGAGAAATTTCCTTCAAAGGAAGGAAAGAGAGATTTGAAAAACTCCACTGAATTTGTTTGAAACTTAAAAAGTCTCAGATGTTTTGGCAGTGTTCATAACCTGGAAAATGGCACAATGTGAAGAAGAAAAGGCACTAACTTTGCAAAGAATTTTCTTAGAAATTAAAGAAGTTTTAATAATTACAGAGATAATTGAAAAGAGACTTGAAATTATAGATCAAAATACATAAAATACTGGGACAGTGATGAAGTTTGAGGACAGAGCTGAAAAAATAACAGAGACATATGAAAGTGATAAGAAAATTGTTGACACTGACAGCAAACTGAGAGTGGAGGGAAATGACAAGTGTGAAATACGGAAAGGAGAAATCGATGAACTGGAACTTTATTTCAGATGTCAGAAAATAGATGAAGAAAGGAGAGAAAATTTGGCAGAAATAATGAGAGTAATCTTGGCAGAAGCACTAATGATAGCAAAAGTTAAGCTGATAAAAAGAGCAGATAGAGGGTTTTGAATTCTTATAAGGCATGCAATGAACAACAAGTTCTTAAGAGAAGTCCACGTAAGACTTATCAAGAAAACACCTAGAATACAGACTTTACAAATGGCAAGAGATATTGGACTACACTATCTCTGGAAGGATACAGGATGATGAAATGAAATGTCACAATAAATTTTAGTTCAATGTAGTTAAATTTTGAGTGCTATGTACAACGTAATAATAGCTATAGTCAAATAAATGATTAATGATGATAACAAAGCATTTATATATACTAGATTGCTAATATGAAATCTTATACAAACTGTAAGTGACGATTATGGAGATGATGTTGAAAAGCCTTTTTATAAAAGTTAAACAATTTTATATAGAATAGAATATAAAGATGTAATATCATTGGCTGATTTCAGGCTGATGTAATAAAATGTCATAATATAAATTTACTTCAAATTTAATATGCCTTATGTTGAAAGGATGTAATAATAGCTAGGCTTAATGGATGTTTAATAATTATATCAGTTTGTATACAAGTATATTAGATTGATGATACTAATAATGGGGGAAAACATGGAATTGAAAATTATTAGAGAATGTTATCAATGCTAAAATAATAGAATGATGTCACAATAAATTTTTGTTAAATATATTAAAAATTTGAGTGCTATGTACAACGTAATAATAGCTATAGTCAAATAAATGATTAATGATGATAACAAAGCATTTATATATACTAGATTGCTAATATGAAATCTTATACAAACTGTAAGTGACGATTATGGAGATGATGTTGAAAAGCCTTTTTATAAAAGTTAAACAATTTTATATAGAATAGAATATAAAGATGTAATATCATTGGCTGATTTCAGGCTGATGTAATAAAATGTCATAATATAAATTTACTTCAAATTTAATATGCCTTATGTTGAAAGGATGTAATAATAGCTAGGCTTAATGGATGTTTAATAATTATAACAATTTGTATACATGTATATTAGATTGATGATACTAATAATGGGGAAAAACATGGAATTGAAAATTATTAGAGAATGTTATCAATGCTAAAATAATAGAATGACTTAGAATAGGAGGAAGTATAATAACAATGTATACAAAGATACCTTGATTGTCAATATGTGAATTTTGATAAAATTCAAGTGAGGACTATGGAAAGGACACAGAAAGACCTTGTAACCAATCAACACACTGTGTGTAGTTGAAGAGGCTTTTGTGTTATATGTGTTGTGTGTTTGTGTTTGTCTGAAAATAAAAATTTTATTAAAAAAAAAGAAGTAAATTTTGCTGCAACATGACAATGCTAAACCTCGTATCCAACAGGCCACCCAAGTGGTAATTGTGAAGTTATCCCATTCGCCATAGAGTCCAAACTAAGCCCATGCTTTTCCAAAAAATTAAAGGAATATCTTTGTGAGCATCTGTTTGGCTCAAATAAAGAGATGAGAAAGACTCTGAAGATCTGACTTAAGAAACAAAGTATGAAGTTCTTTTCTGACAGCTTTATGAAGCTTATCAATTGTTGGCACAATTGTGCAGTAAAAGGTGGTGATTATGTGGTGAGGTAAATAGTACTACAAAACAAAAGATCTCATTTCAAGGATTACATTCCTGGGTCATTAATTAAAATACCCTTATATTAACAAAAACTACAGAAATGGAGGGGTTCAGGAGAACATCTAGCTAAGATTCTGTGCAGTTCGGAGAACCCCCAAATCCCACTCCTGGCTGGCCCCACCCACCCTGCTCCTCCCCTCCCAGGAGTCCCAATGCGGCCCATTTTGGATGCAGATAAGTGCAGGGTGCACAAGAAGGCTCAGGGAGGGTGAAAAATGGGCATACTGGTAGTTTGGGAAGGCCAGAAATGGGCCAGTTTCCAGCCTCCAGAGGGCCCCTGGCACCTAGGAAGGCTGTATTTGCCCTCCTGGAGGCTCAAGGAAAGCCTCAGGAGCCCAGAGATGGCAAAAACACTCCACCCCGCCATGGTGCAGGAGACCGACTAAGCTATGCCCACCATGGCCAGCTCAGCCCAGCAACCAGGCAGAGAACCCTTAAAATTTTTGAAGCTGAACCCTCCCCAGAAGTAAAGTGTTTCCTGAAAATTCTGGTCAGTCCATTTGAAAAAAGACATGTGTTAGAAAAGGCTCAGATAGAAGAAACCAAAATGATTAGAAGGTTCAATCTACTTTCCTGTGAGAAAAAAACTAGAACATTAGAAATCATTTAGTGAGTGGGGGAGAACATGAGATGCATAAAACCATGCATGGAGAAAACACTAGGATCAGGGATCATACAAGGTAGTTGATTCGGGTGGATTTAGGACTGACAAACAAAGTACTTTTTCACACTGTGCATACTTAACATGTGGAATTTACAGATACAATTATGGATGACCAACAGGATGGCTTTAAAAGTAAGTTAGATAAATTCAGAGGAAAGATCTGTCAAGGGCTATCAGTTTTGAGACAGTGTTACTTCTGGGATGGGGGACAGCATGCCTTTAAATATTGTGTGGATAGCAAAATGACAGGAGAACAGTAATAACTATGTGAGCAGAAGCAACTATGTCTTGTTGACATAGTTGCTACTGCTCTCCTGCCATTATGTTATGCAAACAATATTTGGAGGCATGCTGTAACAATGTTTTAAAACTGATACCCCTCAATAGAGCATTCCTCTGTTAGTTGGTGAGCATCACAGAAGCATTTGGTTGGACGCTATGAGAAACAAAATGTTTTGGGTCCACCAAACATCACTAAGGTTTTAAGCAACTGTGTGCACTAGGAATTTTTGAATCGGGATATATATATATTAATATAAATTAACTTTTTTAAAATAAAAAGTTACTTGCACGAAAGTGGTAACAGCTTTCATTGGTCAATAATAACTGAGTGTACAGGGAAATAATGGAATCTTTCCACTCAGCTTTAAAAGAAAAATCTGAATGATTATCTACTGGCAATGCTAGAAGGTCAAAAGAGATCCTCATTTTAGCCTTGAAATCCTGATCAGCTCCATATTTGATACTATTATTGGATGATTATTTGGCAGGAGATCAGGAGTCTGAGTTGAGTTGACATCAAAGCCAACATTAAAGAATGAACCAAAATCGTTAAAAAGAAAACCAAGAGTTAGGTCTATTAAACTTTCAGAAGCAAAGATGAATCAGAAGCAGGAATTCATCAATAGTTAGAAATAGAAATAGAGATTAACCTAAGAATAAACTACTACAAGTGACTCACCTTGCTGCTGAAACATGAAACCAGTGAGAAAGGAACCTTCTTTAGTATATATTAATGACAAGTGATGTAATTAGTGCGAATGGATAGATTTCCCCCCCCAAAGAAGCTATCAGTGCAGTTTATTATTGGCTGGCAACCAGGGGTGAAATCCTCCAGGTTTGGCCTGGTTCGGCCGAACCGGTAGGGATGATTGTCCTTGGTTCTGCAAACCAGTAGTTAAAAAAAAAGCTTCTGACAATCACGTGGCTCAGCTGTGAGCCGCGCGATCGTCGGAAGCTTTTTTCCTGCTTTTAAAAGCATTTTTTTCCTTGCTGGTTTGCCTGAACTGGCAGGGGGAAAAATGCTTTAAAAAGCTTTTAAAAAGCCCTATGTGAAAAAAAAGTTGGCCACGCCCATCCAGTCACATGACCCCCCCCCCCCCAAGCCATGCCCACATAACCAGTGGGGCGGGGAATTAGATTTCATCACTGCTGGCAACAGTTATTAATTGATATAAACCAAAATTAGTGATGCACATGTATATGCTTTAACAATGTTTTTTTTTCTCAACAATTGCTGAACAAATTTACTCAGACTGGTTGTGAAATATGGGATGATTTTAAGGTACTTAATGAAGACTTTCATCCCTTAAAAATTCCAGCCTTTGAAAAAGTCCAGGACTAATTGGTATCCTGGCCACACCCAGTTTTGGATTGTGGGTGACCCTCCCTTGACATCTTGGCAAAATCTGATGTAGTCTTCAAACCACTGAAAGTTGGCACCCCTACTGTAGATTATAGGATACTATAATATAAAGCAGTCCTTCTAATGCCTTCCAGACATGATGGACTGTGTCTTCTGCAATGCTGGCAAGGAATTATAAGAGTTGAATTCTATTACATCTGGAAAGCACTAGGACGGGGTGCTTTACTGATTAAAAGTAATTATTTTAGAAACTCTGCTCTTTCAAAACTCTTCCTTGCTGAGCCTTCACAGGGGATAAGAGGCTGATTTGAGATTCTCCTCTACAAGTCGAAACTCAGCATGGACTTGGCACAGCAGTTACAACCAAAATTAGCTGATCAGAATTAGCACAGCAAGTTAGTGATGAGTTTGGATCTTAGTTCCAAACATATCCACCCATTGGGTAGAAGCTCAATTTTACACACCAAGTGGAACATATTTTTTAATGGGATCATTAATCCTGCTGAGATCAGGAAAAATAATTTATGCTTTAAACCCTGTCAGAGAGAGCATGTGTGATTATGTGAGTGGTTAAATTTTAGTCCACGCAGACCAGTGCTCAATCCGTGGTCATGTGGCCGGCATGACTAAATGCCAAAGGTGCACAGAACACTGTTACCTTCCCACCAAAGGTGGCTCCTATTTTTCTGCTTGCGTTTTTACATGCTTTCAAACTGCTAGGTTGGCAGAAGCTGGGACAAGTAATGGGAGCTAGGGATTTGAACCACTGAACTGCCAACCTTCTGCTTGACAAGTTCAATGTCTTAGCAACTGAGCCACCACATCTATCTAGTCTACCTTACAACTGTGTAATAATATCAGACACAGCTATGTATAAGCTGTCCAGCTCAAAGATTAATTGTGGATTCAAAGAAATAAGAAATACTAAGCACCAGAATATCTACCTGGATCTTTTATTGACCCAGATCTGTGTATTTCTGTAGTATGTTATCAGTAACTACGATCGCAAGGAAGGAGATGCATGATTCTGCCTCCTGGCCAAGGATTTGGTTTATGAAAAGTGAGCATCTGTAAACTCTAGTCTGGCTCTTAAAGCTCCACTCCATGTGGGTTGGATTTCTATGCTAGATGGCTGCATTTCACAGACATCTGGATTCAATAATCTGGTTGATACAGGCCATAAAATTAGAAACTGAACACTCCAGAAGGTAGAGGTCAGCCAGTGATTCATTGTGATCTAATGTGCTGGGCAGCAGCTCTTTGTGGTCGAGTAACAGGCTGTGTGAGGAACGGAAGGGCGGGACGATGGAAAGGGATCAAGCCGCACTGCTGAGCAAGGCAAGAACTAGTTTGTTTTTCACTGTCTTGACCTTGGAAAGTAGAAATTGGGACCCACATTCTACTTAGCACATCTGCAGCCTTTCTTATTTCAAGCTGGCAAGTAGCTTTATAAAGGAAGTAAGACTTCACAGCAATTTAACTTGGCATCTACTCTTATCCTAACATTTTTGTGGGCGCAGAAGTGCATACTTCTCCATCCCACTTTCTTTCCTCAGGCTTAAGTTTGTAAATTGTGTTGAGCTCTTCCTTCTTGTTGACCCTTGCATTCTTACTGAGCGTTCTCCTACCCACTATCCTGTTACAGTTGAAGTTTTATTTTATTGATTTGTTTGAATTATATCCCTCCTTTTTTTCCAGGCACTCTGGGTAATATATATCTGAATGGCTCCTATCATTTTTACAGCCAACAGTTCTGTGAGATAGCCTGGACTGAGAGTGAATGACTCAAAATATTCTTAGTTGGTTTTCATGAATGACATGGCTTGGAGTATCTCCAAACCTATTCTTCAACAAGACTATCTGACAGATTTCTTCCCCAAAGCCTTTGTAACTTGATTTAATATATTAATAAACAAACTCATCTATTCCTAAATGTAGCAAAATAGTTTGAGCTTTGTAAGCCTTATGGATATCTAGATTTTGCTCAACAGTGATCTCATAGGACAGTCATGACTAACCTTTTTTTTATGGCGTGCCACACCAATTCAATCCTCCTCACCCACCTGCACATGCACACAAGACACCCCCCTGCGCATGCACACATGACCCCTCCCCAGGCTCCAGAGGCTTTCCAGAAGTCTGGAGAGAGTGAAAACGGCCTCCCCTGGCCCTCCAAAGGCCCTCCAGAAGCTGGAAATGAATCATTTCTGAACTTCCAGTTGGCCCATTGGGTCTGATTTTGCCCTCCTCGGGCTTCAGGAAGGCCTCCGGAGGCTGGGGAAGGCGAAAAACAGGCTCAATGGGCCAACTGGAAGTTTGGGAACACCTTCCCCAGCCTCTGGGGGCATTCCTGAAGCCTGGGGAAGCCCCAATGGGCCAACCAGAAGTTCAGAAACAATTCGTTTCTGGAGGCTTTCCTGAAGCCAGGGGAGGGTGAAAATCAGCCTGCTGGTGCATGCATGCATACGGGAGTTGACAGCTGCCATGCCAGCAAACATGGCTCTGCATGCCACCTGTGGCACACGTACTATAGGTTTGCCATAATGGTCATAATATATTTAAAAAGAATTATGAAACTTAGATCTTTTATTTTCAACTCAAAGACCACTTTTAACTCAAAGGCTTTATCTATTTAAATTTTTCAACCTATAAATTTCTTATCATTAAGTAAATGTTTATAAAACTTAACAATTAATAGTTTTGCCTGTATTAAAGACATTTTGATAAACAAGAGAAAAAGGGTGGAAAATTGTTTAGTTAGCCATGAGGGTGCTGCTTCTCTTTCTGCTTACTATGCTGAAATAAACATGAAAAAAAGAAAAGGAATTTTCCAGGAAAAAATTAATGAATAATTAACAAGGTAGCTAGCTAATCATGCTGGAAGCAAAGGTTTGAGAAGATCAAAAGTCTTGCTTTTGGATCTTGGGTAAATCTATTATTGTACTTACAAATAAGCTAATACATGACATACAAAATTGTACCTCAAAATAATATACTAAAATTATTAAATCTTTCAAAAAAAGTAACTTTCTAAATCTGTTGCAGCAAAGCTCACAAGCCAGGGGTGGATTGCTCCCGTTTCGCACTGGTATGCCAGAAGGGGTCCATCAAATTTATTGTACTGTTTAGAACCTGTTCGTCTGGTGGAAGAGTACCAGAATGCTCCCTCCCGCCTGCCCCCTTCGCTTCCTCCCCTCACCCATCCAGTCACCGCTCGTTTGCCCCGCCCATCTGCACCATGCTTTACCCGCCTGCTGCTCATTGTTTGGCTGGCTCACCAATTACCCTGCCTCTGAGAGGCAGGAGGGCTTTCTCACACACCTTCTTTATTTCTCCAAAGGCACGCGAGGAAGCCCCCGTTGTGTGAACATGTGAAATGTGAAGGAAGAAAGCTGCAGGCTCATTTGCCTCAGCTATGCAATCTCCTTTCGTTCTCCGTTTGCCTCCTTCACTCGTTTGGGCAGCAGAGAACGAAAGGAGGTGACGAGGGCAAAGGAGCCTGCAACCTCCTTCATTCACACATTTGGGCAGTGGGGGGAGGTGGGTTCTCGCATACCTTCTTTCTTTCTCTGAAGGTGTGCGAGAAAGCCCCCCCCCATTGCCCGAAGGTGTGAACTGTGAAGGAAGAAAGCTGCAGGCTCATTTGCCTCAGCTACGCGATCTCCTTTCATTCTCTGTCGGCCTCCTTCACTCGTTCGGGTAGCAGAGAACAAAAGGAGATCATGTAACTGAGGACAAAGGAGCCTGCAGCCTCCTTCATTCCTTCCTTCCCTCAGCGCCCACCAAAGCGTTGCTGCTGCTTGGCTGCCATTGCTGCCACCACGCCCCTCTGCATGCCTGGCCTCTGGCCTGAGTGGTAGTGAGCGATGGCAGTGTGGGGTGGCTGGCAGTGGCAGCTACTGCTCCTGGGCTAGCTGTGGGTCACGCTGCTCAACAGGCAGCACCCCAACTCCCCCGCCGCTGCCATCGCTGTGCCACCTCAGCAGCAGCACCTCTCACCTGCAGAACTGAGGCGTGGAAGAAGATCGAGAGACGTGGAGCCACAGATTCCCCCCTTTCCCTCGCCCCACAGCTCGCCTCCTTGGGTGGGACCAGGGCGCGTGCAGGGTGAGTGGAGTTTGCAACCAACTTTAAAGTGAATGGGGCTGTTTGTGACTAAATGGGACAGAGAACATAGAGGGATGCAAGGGAACATGGAGGTAATCTAGTCCAACCCCTTCCCAAGGCAGGAGTCCTTCCTTCTCTTTGAGAGCTGTCAGTGGCAGACATGAGGGAAATGGTGTGTGTGTGTATGAGAGAGAGAAAGAAAGAATGAGAAAGAGAAAGAAAATTGGAGAGAGAGAGATAAGAAAGAAGGAAGGAAGGAAGAGAAAGAAAGAAAATAAGTAAGGGAGAGAGACACAAGAAGGAAAGAAGGAAGGAAGGAAGAGAAAGAAAGAAAATAAATGGGGGAGAGAGACACAAGGAGGAAGGAAGGAAGGAAGGGAACTTATGATCACAATTGAGCCCAAAATTTTGGTTGCTAAGCAAGAGCATTGTTAAGTGAGTTTCACCACATTTTCTGACTTAGCCACGCCCACCTGGTCACATGACCCAAGCCACTCCCACTCAGTCACATGGCCACCAAGCCACTCCCACAAAACAGGCCACACCTACAGAATAGGTTCTAAAATTTTTGGAAACCCACCACTATCACAGGGTTATGGTCAAAGGCACCTACAGCCAATAAAGGGTGTGTGGAAGTGACAAATTTGCATAAATTCACCTCTTACATACTTGTCTGCCACATCATGATGCAAGTATGAAAGGGTCTATGTGTTGGGCCATTACAATGCACATTTAAGTTGTTCTGGCATAGCCATGGTTAGGATTGGCTGCAATTGCTTATGTTGTCATTGAAATGGTTTGATAAAGCATTGATGAGTCTCAGTCTACTTCATTAGTAGATGCCTGGGCCAAAGAGCTTAATACCAAGCCATGAAAGCTTCTGTATAACAAATATCTTGCTCTCTGTAAGTGGCCACCAAATAACATATTCAAAAGGAACTATTACTTGCAAATATATCAGAAAAATAGTCTTTTCTCTAGCATAGGATTTTGATAGAAATTTCTTTTAAAACAATTATAATTTTCAATCTTCTATCAAAATGTTGCTGCAAAACTTTATCTCTTGTCTTTTTCCTAATAAAATGGACCCAAAAAATGTCTTGCCACATTCTTATTGTGGCAAAACTAGAATCTACACATTCTATATCAATTTCTGCCTCCATAGCAACAAAGTATCTCAGTTTAGCTTTATCTTTTGTTTTATAAAATCTTCCTGTTACTTGTAGTTTAGTACTAAAAAGAAAGTACTCCCATGAAGGTCTGATTTGTTTGTCCAGTTTAATTCAAGTTTATGCAAAAATGCTTTCATCACAAGTAAAATAATAAAATAAAATAATTGTTGTCCTTATCCATTTTTTTAAAAAAATAACCTCTTTGTTAAACTTTTTACCAAAAGTTTAAGGATTTAAAAAACCTCATTGTCTCTTTTTATTTTTATAACCCAGAAAAAGAGTTACACTCATCAAGAGATATTTTGTCTTTACTGTAAAGAAAACCTCTCTTTATCTATAGATTAATTACTTCCAAGTGTGCTTAAGAAATAAGGATGACTGAAATTATTATCTATATAGGCTACATTATGGCTGTAAGCGTAAATGGAATCATGTGCCTCTTAAATCTACAAGAAACTTGCAAAAACTTTTATTCCTGTAGTTTACTCACAAGCACCAGCTATCCAGAGTTATAATCTCTCCTTCGACTTGACTTTGCCAGCCAGCACCCAACCTCTGGTTGGCATTCTTGGCTGTAATGTTGTCTGACTCTTTTGGGATATCTAGTCTACTATAATCCACACCAGAATCTCACTTATGGACTGGAGATTAGATGAAGGCCACAGTGTAGGAAATGGCAGGGGAAAAAATTTGCCAGGTTTTGTGCTAAGGTTAAGTGCAAAGGGGAAAATGTTGTATATGTAGTTAATACATTCTATGGTTTTGCAGGTTATGCAAACACTGAATATTTATATGTGAAAAAGAAATTGGGAAATATTTATGCCTGCATCAGTGGTGGGTTCCTACCAGTTCAGACCAGTTCAGCCGAATCGGAAGTGGTTTGACGGCCTGGGTCGCTGGAACTGGCAGTGACCCAGGCCTGCCACACCCCAAACTGGTTCTCCAGGCGGTGCCTTTGGCACCATCTTGTTTTTCAGTTCTGTGTATGCGCAGATCAATTTTAATTGCACTTCCTGCCGGAACCCACCCCTGGTCTGCATGTAAGTTGGATAGGAAAATAACAAAGAAATATATATTAGTCTGTACGGTATTCACTTCAATCTTGAATATATATTATGCCCAATGAGAAATACCAATAGTTTTCTAAGTGCATGAAATAAAATATGAAATGTGAGAATCTGGTAACCCAGATGGAATATAAGAACTAGAACTGGCACTACTGTGCAATTGTTAGGTCTTTAATTCAGAAGACCTGGTATGCATTCTCTTTTGAATTTTCCCTATGTGATGGATATCAAGTAAAAATTCTGTAACGGCATGAAAGAATTCAGAATAGCAATTGTCATATTTATAGATGCATTTGAGAAAAGAACCTTTGATTGTGAAATGTGTGACGAATGAAAAAGTATCAGCCTTCCCTGATAGACCAAACAGAAAACATGACCAGATGAACTAATTCTACTTTATGGCAAGGCTACTCTACCAGAATCTTGCAAGTCTGCAAGTATAAATTTTCCACTGTTTCCATGACAATCCAAGAAGCTAAGGAGGGTCCCTTCTGAGCCCTTTTTCTTTGTCCACATTCCCGCTTTAGGCTTTGTCCTCTCTTATCTGGTGGTTCTCTGTGCAGCATCTTGTTGCTCCATCTACTAAGGTCTTTTCCAGATTTCATGACACCAAGCCCTTTGAAACTTTGCTTGAGTTGAATGAGCATTTAAACTGTACTGAAGCCTGGTGAAGAAATGCATTGTGTTTTCTATTCCTCTAAAAAAAAAGGACAGTATTGCCAAAGACGATTCTTGATGAAGGGCATCTAGGCCTCTTGCCAGCTCTGCTCTAACCTGTCGTCCCATCTCAAACTCTAAATCCCACGGACTTTGCTATCTATCTTGTGAAATAAATCCCTTCCCTTGTTGCAAGGCATTTTGCCAGCTTCCACAATGTTTGCAGTTACTCCAGGTGTTCTACTGCAAACATCACCTCCATCTGCTCCTGTTCCTCCGGGAGATGACATGTTTTCATTACCCCTTAGCCATTTATGGCTATGTTCACTGCAAAGTAGAATGGAGGGTCCTGAATAGGATAATGAGCTCTTATACTTGCATGCCACATTCACAGTTTTGGCTAAACATATGGGTGGAGCAAGAAAGCATCCCCTTCCAGTCCATACATTTATGTCTCAAAACATATTGTGTGAATGGTGTTGATTGTAGCAAAGAACAGCTGGGAAGTATGAGAAGGTGAATAATTATTACTATCCATTTCTGCATTGTAGGCACATAGTGTGTCAGCATTTATGTTATCCCTTCATTTAAGAGCGCATGACCAACACAGCTGCTCATTCCTGATTAGTGCCTGATAATTCAGGAAATATTTGATCCCATTTGCCCATAGCTGGGACTTGTGAAAAGGAAGTGAACTTGTGTTGGAAGATCATGTTTATGCACTCTCTACTGTAATAGTCTTAATTGTGTTTCCAGCTCTCCCCTTCTGGTCCTGGCCTGTGTATAGAACTCAGTGAAAATGAATGACATTCATAATTTGAAGGAGGCACTGGACTGTCTTCTGGTTAACATTTCCCTGTAAGTACTGAGCTTTCATAAGTGAAAGGGTTCATAAGTGAAAATTACCATTATATATATTTCTGTATATAATTTACATTCAGCATTTAAAATAGTATCCCACACTTGCTGTCTGAAGTGTCAATTTCAATGACTGGCTCCCATTTTTACCATGCCTTTCTGCTCCTTGTGGACACATTCTTATGTTAAGGCACACCTACATGAATAAATAGCTGTAGACACAACACCACTTTTTTGTGTGGCTGTCGATAAAAATAGGATCGCCAACATGATCGCCAATGTCTGATGACAGATATGGCACAAGAAGAACAAGACACACACATACACATATTGTCCCAACATACATATAAATCTCTTCTGTGTATCTTTGGAAAATCTATAACTGTATTTATAATTTATGTTGTGAGTTATTTTGTGATTTCCTAAAGCATGTTCTGTTTCTGTTTTTTTTAGTTATAGATAAAGGTAAAGGTTCTCCTTGCACATATGTGCTAGTCATCCCCTACTCTAGGGGGCAGTGCTCATCTCCATTACAAAGCTGAAGAGCCAGTGCTGTCTGAAGACGTCTCCGTGGTCATGTGGCTGGCATGACTAAATGCTGAAGGTGCACAGAACCCTGTTACCTTCCCACCAAAGGTGGTCCCTATTTTTCTACTTGTATTTTTTATGTGCTTTCAAACTGCTAGATTGGCAGAAGCTGGGACAAGTAATGGGAGCTCACTCTGTTACGTGGCGCAAGGGATTCGAATCACCGAACTGCCGACCTTTTGATCCACAAGCTCAGCGTCTTAGCCACTGAGCCACCACGTCCCTTCTTCTTTTAGTTATGCTGGTTTGTTAAAGGATCATTGATGAAAACAGTCCTGTGATGGGAACACAATATTAGAAGCCACAGTAATTTTTTTTTCCAATCAGCCTCATTAGCCCAGTTCATACATAATGCAGAGTCATAATGGATAGCTTCACACTGCCAGCTCAGCCCCAAACAAACAAATCATATTGTTTCCCCACAGCTACTTGAATTGTTCCCCATCCATTTGTGAGTCAGCAGAAAACTATTCTGGAACGAAATGTGCTACCTCTGTTACTGAGCTCTATCCTGTCTCTTCCCAGTTACTGCCACTCACCTGACTTCCCTTCAAAATAATGCCTGACCAAGTATAAACCCAGTTGCTGGTTCCCTTGGTGGGATGGTCCGAAGGAGAAAAATAAATAGCAATAGCACTTAGACTTATATACTGCTTCAATAGTGCTTTTACAGCCCTCTGTAAGCAGTTTACAGAGTCAGCTTATCGCCCCCAACAGTCTGGGTCCTCATTTTACCCACCTCAGAAGGATGGAAGGCTGAGTCAACCTTGAGCCAGTGAGATTTGAGTTGCTGAACTACAGCTAGCAGTCAGCTGAAGTAGCCTGCACTACTGCACTCTAACCACTGCGCCAGCTCGGCTCTTAATGCAACCTTAATAGCAGTGCAACTAAGAATGATGGGGCCTCTCTCACTCATGAACTAAAGATGACATCCCTAGTTGAGGATGAGGGGTCCTGGCAGGAGCCAAGATGTTGCCAGGGAATGTTTGTGCCTTGGGCAGGTAGGAAAAGACTTAATGTCTTTGTGCAATGTACAAACTCAACAGTCTCCTGTGGCACGGGCAAGGCCAGCAAAATGATTATGCTACACGCCTGCAAGGATTGAGCACAGCATTTTTTTCTAAGTGTGGGCAGAAAGCGGATCAGGACATTCTAGTAAATTGAATAGTCATTTCCAGTAAATTGGCAATGGCTTCAGACTCCCTATTGTTTGAGAATCACAGCAATTTTTTTAAAAAAAATCCCTATTCTTTCTATACTAAATTATACTGCTGAACTGAAGAAAATGCAGGGCAATCAGGAGTATCCTAAGCTCTGCTCAGTTTTGTTACTTATAAGAAATCTTTGGCTTAGAATAATTTTTTCAGTGTCTGTATTGTGCGCCAGGCAATTATTGGCTTTGGGAGTTCCAGAGAAAAACAACCGAGTGAATCCTGGAGTCCTGAAATCCTTTTGCCTTATTCTAGAATGCTACCTAAAGCTCTTCTTTGTATGTTTGCTTAAATAGATTAGAATGGCATCTAGAATGTATCAGCCAGCTAAGATTTAATTAAAATAACAGATCACTTGAATGTACTGAAATACATATTGTTTTACACATGCCTTATTTTGGGGCTTTGCCTGCTTAAAGGAATCGTTTGGTCCATAATGGTCCTCTGGTTTCCAGGTTTCTTTGGCAGGCTTGCAAGCAACAGAGCTCTGTGTTTTGGGACAGAAGGCAAATTCCAGGTGGTTCTTCGGACTGTGGTGTGGATGGACAGCAGCCAAAACTGTCAGCTGAGTCCTGGATCAAACTCTGGCCCATTCAGCAAAACCGCATGTGATGCAAGTTTACACAAGTGGGATTTTTTTTTTATGGCACGTCAGAGTAAAACAACCGTCTTTGCTCCTGGCTTTAAAAGAGAGGAGAATTTAAGAGTTTCAACTAACATTTGGGGAAAGGATGAAGTTATTAGAAAGTGTGGCTGCTTTCAAGAGGAAGCTAGCACTGTGATGGAATGTTGATTAACTTCTGATATTGTTTGGTTTCTGTTTGTTTGAACAAAAACAATAAAAGGGGGACGATACGGCTTGAATTGATAGAAGGGGGCATTTCCCATTTCTCTATCTGCTGCTTTCCCAGGCTGTATCCCACATTCTAGCTTTAGCAAGTGCAAAGCAGAAAAAAAGGTAGGCATAAGACAGTGCCTTCACTCTGAAGTTTCAGTAGGTGTCTTCTTTTTCAGGAGTTCATGTTTTACACACACACATTTGTGTTGCTGTCTTCTCTTTTAATAGAGGAAATAGACCCGAGAACTGTCTTCTGCTGCACACCAAGTTATTTCTTCCAGGAACTTATTAAAACCTTAAAGAACCAATCATTCAAAAATCTTTGTGCTAAAACTCCACAGAACAATAGTTATTTCCAAACATATGTCTATTCCTGATTAGAAGCATGCAGGTAATCCCATTTTAGGTTATACAAATCATATCCAGTTTACAAGGGAGAGGTGAAGTAGAGCAGTGTAGTAAGGAAACCATTTAGGATTGCAGAAATTTGGGGAACAGCTTCCACCAAAACTGACAGCAGATGGATGGGTCAGTCAAAGAGAATGATAGCACACTGCTTGGTTCATGCAGCTAGTGGGGAATAGAAGAATAGAGTAGTGAGGCTAATGTGTTTAGCAGAACCTTTGTCTAACTTCTAAATGGCTATGATAGAAAAACAAACAAAACTCAATTAAAAACCCTTCACCGCTTTCCCCATCCTGTTTGAGATAAGGCCTCGACCTGGTTCAGTGAATGTAGGTTTAATAAACAAAAATGCATTTAAGCCTTGGGCTATTCCACTCCACCATCCATCCATTTCATCAATACTATGCAATCAATTCAAAGAAGAATTCAATCAGGCTCAATTTCTTAATATGCCAAAAGTAGGAAACAACTACCAGCTTCAGAATAAATAAGGATCTCAAACCATAGTTTGAAGTTGTTTTAATATCCTGGCTTTGGTTTCAGTTTCAGTCCCATTAATAATAGCATTTCCCTTTATATACAATGAAGCTACTGGGTTAATCAGAATACTGAGAAAGGAAGGAGAAAGAGTAATATGAAAATAGACAATAACGCTATATGGTTTTAAGTGCAGAGACACAGCTCTTAAATTGGAAAGTACCGTACTTAACCAAAGAACATGGAAATGAAGAATGATAATTTGTCATTTGTGATACAAGCTTTAGTTCCTACCCTTAGTTTTAATCAAATTGTGCTTGACAGTGATACAAGGAACTTAGTGCTTCTTATGCAAAGATAAAGCATCTGAAGCATCTTTAACTTCTAATTCTTGGGTGCTCTGCACATTCCCTCGATTAACACTCTATGCACATCTCTACAGTTGTGTTAATATAACATAATTTCTGAGCTCACATTAAATGCTATGCAAAACTAGACCAAACCATTTTACGCCTAAGTGTGTGATTGCCTGCCTGAATTATGTCTGATATTAAGATCATGGTAAGCCTGCGACTATGCCAAAGGGTGAACTATCAATCCCATTTTAGACTGGTCTAATGTGTTTTTATTCCCTTGTGTATTATCTCATCCTGTGCAGGTTAGACCAATATATTGACTATTTAAACATTAAGATAACACACTGGAGCTGGCTCACCATATTAAAACAGCCATTTCCAACTGGGCATTCTTGCAATATGTTGGACAGAGTTCCCCAAAATTCTGACATGATGCTATCCAGAAATTTGGGAAATGTTATTCAACGCAAATGGAAAGTACCAGCTGCAGAAGTCTGTACCGGAATAAAAGCTACCTTAGGACTGTTTTATCTGGGCTAAAAAATCTAGATGGTTGCTAGGTAAGAAGAAAGTGTTAGAAATTTGTATTCCCATACCACCAGCTGGAGGTCACCTGGATTTTTAAGGCCTACATATGACAGCTGTAATACAATATATGGCACAACATACACTAGTATATTCTATAGCTTTTCCCAAAGAATCCTCAAAGTAAAGCAGAGCGTGGATTATCAGATGCAGATGCCTGAAAACAGGGACTAAATATGCTAAACAGAAGCAGCTTCAGCCTGTTTGCCAATGTTGTATGTTCCTCAAACCTACTGTGACTTAGGCCTTCTCATTATGAGGAAGGATTGAAGTTCCTCATAGAACCCATAATTAGTCCTAGTTAAGTTTAAATGTTGGTGTCTCTAGCTAAGATCTGGTAGTTGGTAGTGAGAAAAAAAATCTACTTAAGATCCTGGTGATCTCTTTTTCAGGGGTAGATAATAAACTGGATTAAAATGGACAAATAAACTGTGTGTTTTGCTTCTTTGCCTTTTGGCTAAAATCAAGTGACAAATAAACTGTGCCAAAACAAAGCGAGGAACTGTAACCTTCACACAGTGTGATGTATACTAAAGGATAATTTCAACACTCTGCTCTGTTGATAGTTTTGTTTGATTTGTATCCCTTTTTCACAGATATTCAAGTTAATTGGATTAGGAGCCCTCCAATGGCCTTTCCAACCCTATTATTCCATGTTTTATTACTCTTGTCCACTTTAAAAATCCTTGTGAGGTTGATTGGGTTGAGAGAAAGTGTCTGACTCAAAGCCACTCAGAGAGACTTCATGGCCAATGGTGTTAGGAAGCTGCCAGCCGGCAAAAGGGATCAAATGGGGAATTAGCCTTGAGTCTTTACACAGTCACAAGCTGACCCTCTTCCCCTGAAGCTCTATGGAATCTTAGATTTTTGTTCTCAGGAGAAGGCAAGTAGTCTGGGGAGATTCCTGTATTATAGGCAGAAGACAATAAAGCTGTTAACTTGAACCTTACAGGTCTAGACCTGATTGGTTGTGCCTGACAGATAGGCTTGAATCAGGTCTCTATTGTGCCAAGTCAACACTTTAACCTCTAGAGTTTCCTGGCTCTCTTGATTGATTTCTTTAAATTTCTGAGGATACTTGGAAAACCCTGTTCATAGTAATCCAGGAGTCACTTTCCAACATACTAAAGCTGCCTGTATCCAACATGAAAGGTTTGGAGCAAATTGCTTCCATTCTCTTTCCAGCCACAGCCGTACTCTTTCCAGGTTTTAGCTGGCAAAAACCATCGTAGCATGAAATTGGCTATCATGGGGGCAGATCTTTATCTTTCCTGTATTACCTCCATTTCTAGTTTATCTGACTTCCCTTCAAGGTCATTGGTAACAGCCTGATTTTATACCCCTTTTTAAAACCAGGAGGAAATGTTACTTTTAACACCCAGACAGCCCAGGGGATGACTTAAGGCTTCTTCACTCATGGGCTGGGAACAAGATGATGGCAACCTCATGGGGAGAAAGGGGAAAGTAGCTGGTGTCCGGGCATCAGTGGTGGGTTCTAGATCCCTTTGTAACCGGTACGCTGCAATGGGGCCAGGCGCCCACCATGTGCACCCGTGCAGCGCATACATGTGTACCCACTGCCTGCAATGCCCCAGCTGCTTGGTGGAGCATCGTGCGGGCACCATATGCTTCGTGTGCGTGTGCAAATCCCCCAGTTGGCTCAAATAAAGGTAAGGAGAGTGGGCAGGAAGGTGGGCCCTCCGGAGCACCGTACCAGAATGGTACCTGGTGCTCCCAGCAGGCACCGATACGCCCGTACCGGGGAAACCAGTTGTAACCCACCACTGCTGGGCATGGTTTTGTTGTGGTTTGATGCAATTTGGGGACATGGTCACAGTCTGGACAAAATCCTGAGACAAGGCAGTTTATGCGAGTTAGTCCCTTTTAACAGAAAGGCCCATGTGCGTGCTCCAGTTAGAGTGGATAATTACGTCTGAGCTACAGTCCAAAACATTACTAATAGAAATGACGGTGTTGTTATATATTTGAAGGGTGTGATGAATGGGAGAACAGAGGATTAGAACCAGATCAGACTTCAGTTTCTTCAAAGTAGGAACTTGCTGAAGACTGCTCTTTCCTCCCCCCTACTGGCTGCTTTGGAGATCATTAAATTTACAAAATGAAAATGGTTTCTGATAGCATAAAACACAGAACGTAGAATAACAGACTGGGAAGGAACCTTGGAGGTCTTCTAGTCTAACACTCTGCTCAAGCAGGAGAGCTTATACCATTCCGGACAAATGGGTATCCATTTACTTAGCGGCTTCTAGTTTGGCTGTAAAACTACACTGGTTTTAAAAAATATAGCCGTATGCCTTGGCTGGTTTTATAAACTATTTCCCCCTTCTTATTTACTCCTTCATATTAACATTTACAAAGGAGATTTTGTGTATAGTCTATTTTGCTCCTGAAACCTTTTAAAAATTACCCCTAGTCATAACAAGATGAATTATTTAAAACAACTACCGTGTTTCCCCAAAAATAAGACAGGGTCCTTTTTTCTTTTGACCCCCAAAATAAGCAGTTGGTCTTATTTTTGGGGAGGCCTTATTATTGTTGAGGTGCAGGAGGCGGCAAGTGTGGTCACCTCATTGCTGCTGCTGTGTTGCAATATTTTTGGGAAGGGCTTATTTTCAGGGGAAGGCTTACTTTAGCATATGTACTCAAAAGCTGATTGGACTTATTATCCAGAAAGGACTTATTTTGGGGGAAACGGGGTAGCAGAAGGGAAGGGAAGCAGAAGCCTAATATCTTGAATGGTGGAATTAGTGTCTCCCAGTGAATCTGGAGTTACTGCATCCTATGAGGCACAAATAGCCAGTCTCAAATGACTTTGGACCCATTATTTGAAGAACCAAAGCCTCTCTGGAGAAGTTTCTAATTCTGGGAAAGAGACAGAAGAACTAGCAGCAAGAGGATGGGCTCAGTTACTGTGGCAATGAGTACACTGTTGGGGGACTTTAACGAGCAAGTTAGAGATAGATTGTCATAGAGAAGATCTGTAGAAATAGCACTTAGACTTATAGACTGCTTCATGATGCTTTTACAGTCCTCTCTAAGAAGTTTACAGAGTCAGCATATTTCCCCCAACAATCTGGGTTCTCATTTTACCCAGCTCAGAAGGATGGTCTGTGATATGATTTATAATCTATATTTCTATGGTCATATTTCATATGATCTATGAAAACCATTTGGTGGCACATAATTAATTGAAGAACTTGGCTCTCTTTAGCCTCTGGTTTGTGCATTCATTATACTTTGTTTGGTTATTGAATTGCCGATTCCCCAACTTGATGTCCTCTAAAAGTTATGCCATTCGAAGGCTATGCTGCTTACAATCCCAACTCTTTGGGAAAACATCAGGCTAGGGACACGTTTCTCATGGACTACTCCATATTGAGAAAAAAAAGAATAAAGAAAGTTTCAGGCCATTGAAAAAAGAGTTTTTTTTTGGCCTTCTAGTGTTCTTTCTTTCCTCTACTGGAACTATAAGATATAGTTAATAGCTGTAAGATACTTGAACTGCAAATTGGGTTGTGGCTGAAAAATATACCTGACAAACAATGGACAAGTGCAATGATTTTTAATTTGTTATCTGTATTATTATGGCAATGGTGACACTCAGACATCAGGGGCAAAAGAAGTTTCTGAGAAGCTGAGCAAAGGAGTTCACCTGTCGTACAGTTCTAATTAAGTGAACCAACCTGTTGCAGGGAGGTGTTTTTCTACCTGTCAGGCACTTGCTAGCCAACTCCCTTTACCTTTACAGCGATAGGCAAAACCTGTACTGGCATGCTGGCTTACATGAACTGGATTTTTCGTGATTTTGCTATTGTTAAAGCAGCTGACTGCCAAACAGGCTTTTTACACATGGCAAACGTATTTGCCAGTGCCATGTTGTTGTAATAACATTCTGTTATCTGTCTTAAAAGAGAGGAATGTACAGCAGGGATTTTGGCTCTTCTGCCTGGAAGAAATTGTAGAATAAATACTTCCAGAGTCAGTAGGGGATTTCATCTTCTAATCACTTACAGCCAGGAAGACAAAGCTATATAATAGATTTCACTAAACTGGCACCTTCTAGGCATGTTGGATTAAAATGTTTGTCATCCTCAAACAGTGCAACAGATCTCTCTTCTGGCTAGGAAAGATTGACGTTATGGTTCAACACATCTGGAACACAGCAGGAAGGGAAAGGCTGTCTTACCAAGTCCTGCTCTACTGCAGATGTTGGGGTTGTAATAAACCAGTTAGATAGTAGGAAATGGAATATTATCTGCGGTGGAATGAGAACAGCTTTTTTGACAAAATGTTCTTGGGATTTCCTGTTTTCTGCTCTGTGTTCTGCCAACACATAATTATTGCTTCCTTCTCTTTGCCCTGCACCAGGGGGAGGCAAACTTGGCACTTGAAGTGTTGCCAAGCTGCTACTCTAAGCAACCCTCACTATTGACCAAGCATCCTTCACTATTACTGGCCATGTTGCCTGAGACAATCCTATGGCCTCTCTCCTAGTCATTGAGATCATCTGAAGAAGTTCCCCCATAACTATAACAGGTTGCTTTCACTGCAGTTGTGGGTCAAACCTCTAGCCTGGGTCTTTGGGGTACATCCTTTGCTGATTTAAGAGGTCTAATCTCTTTGCTTACTTTTAAACATTCACTTTCTGAAAGCAACTTTTAATTCTTTATTCTTGATTTTCATTACTTTTAATAATTACTATGATTCCTGGTTTTAATACTGATTTTTTGACTCACTATAAATTGCCAAGAAATCTTAAAAGGTAGTGATATAATTTTAATAAGCTAATAAATAAATAATTCATTTCAAGAGCCACAAGTTGCCTACAAAAATACAATCCTCCACGAGCAGAAATAAACTACTGGCCACTATGTGGACCTTACCCATGTTATTTTTCTTGTCAGCAATAGGAAAATAGTTATCTTCTTGTATTTCTCCCCATCCCAGTTTTTGAGCCTGTCCTAAGGTCCTGAGATTCCTGGTGGCTGTCTATCAAATATTAATCAAATCTGATCCTGCTTGGCTTTTTCAAGGTCAGCCAAGGTTGGTACATCATGTTATTACCTGCAGGATACTCTACACAGTGGGCAATATGGGCCATATTTTGATGTGCCAGGCAGAAAATGCTGCTAGATATTCATAGATATCACCTACTCCCAAGTTTAGATACCCATTGGTACAGGGGTGGGCAGCTATGGGTTCGCCCAGGTTTGGGAGAACCCATAGCTAACGTTACGGCCAGTTCTGAGAACCTCCAAATCCCACCTCTGGCTGGCCCTGCCCACCCCATCTGCCCCTCCCAGGAGTTTCCACATGGCCCGTTTTGGATGCAAGGTAAGTGCAGGCCTGCGGGGAGGCTTGGGCAGGGGAAAAAAATGGGCCTCCCGGAACTGTTTCCAGTCTCCAGAGACTCTGGAACCTGGTGGAAGCAGTTTTTCCCCTCCCAGAGGCTCGAGAAAAGCCTACAGAGCCTAGGGAAGGCAAACCGCCCCCCATGATGCAGGCCACGCCCATCTAGCAACCAGGCAGAGAACCCATTGCTGAAATTTTTGAAGCCCACCCCTGCATTGTTATGATTATGAAAGAACTGCACATGTACAGATTGATCCTGGGATTTTTTTATGTGCTGCTGATCTATTCTCCTTCTCAACTTAGTATCAGGTCAAACCAAAATAGGATTGTTACTCATGAAAAGGAGAATTGCATCTTCAGCTCCAGGAAGCTTGATTGTCTTGCTTGCTATGGTTATAAGACTGCAGCTCCTGTAGTAGGAAATGAAGACTGGCCACACTGGAATCCCTATAGAAAGAAAATAGATGACATTGGAAGAAATAAAATAGAGGACATTTCCTTCCTGGGAATTAGCTATTGTACATATGTACTGTACAGCAATTCTGACCAGCTGTGAACCATCCTTTTTTAAGGAGAAGACAACTGTTCCTGACTTTTGATAGATTGCCTGCTTGCAGGCAAACATTTAGCTTTCAGCAAAATGCAACACAAGGTTGAAGACGTTTCTGCATATGGGAAAGATAAAGGTCTTGCAATTCACCATATATTTCATCTTGAGCAGAGATTAGGGTAGGTTGGACACGATGATAGCCTAACAATATATAAAAAGAGACCTTGAGGGTTTTAAAGGAGTGGGTGGGCAATTTTTTTAAACTGCAAAAGATTTTAAGACAAGTGGCCAAATACTTTTTGGACAAAAGAGGCAAGAATTCCCAACCCCCGCCAGAAAGTTCTTAGGAAAAATTCTCAAGCTTGAAATATGAAAACTTTATGCTGATTTCATGTGTATAATTGTCTGGACCAAAGGCATAGCTGTCAATTGACCTCAGCATGCTGCCAATCAGCTTATTCTGGAGACTTGCAAACATCTGCTCCCCTAGTCACTATGGGAGGAAAATTGCCCCAAGCTGTTAAATAACTAGATTTGGGCTGCAAAAATGCATATGGTTATTAGATGACAATAAAAACTTACTAAAAACTGTTAACTTTTTGTCCCACTTATTTATCATCCTGATGATTGCTTGCTTGATGTATTAGATCTACATGTAACGGACAAATGAAATGAGAGATTGGTTTCTGTCTGTTTTTTCCCCAAAACCTGCAGTTTCAGACTGATTTCTCTGGTGATCTTCAGATTGCTATGACTCCAGATTAGGGTCCCCAGGTATTGGAACAGGCAAAGGAGGTCATAGACAAATGAAAAGGAGGACAAATGGGGAAAAAGAAGGCCACACTAACTGTATGTACTATTTCTTGGCATCCCCAACAAAAATTACAGCAACACACTGCTAACCAGACATAACAAAAAGCCCACAACTCCCTAGGCTTACATGTATGTGAAATTATTTTTTTCAGCATCAGAAAGACTGTTTTTTTTCCAGTCTCAACATTTTTCCAACAAACCTTTACTTTAAGAACATATGTTAGTGACAGTATAGATATTCTCTGATGCATGTGCCAAATGGATGCCAAATGATGAGTCATGTGATCTAAACATGAGGCTACATCATAAATTTAAAGAACTGGTTTAAAGCCAATGGCTGGAATCAGGAAATAAATAAAATAATGTAAATCTAGGTTATCAAGTCTGTCAACAGACAGGGGGGGGGGGGGGAGGAAGCAAACAATTTAAATTGTCACAATACAAAAAAATGGTATCACTACAATACTGTTGTGAAAACTCCCCCCCCCCCAAATCCAAACAATTAAAAAAAAGGCGGACAAAATTTGTTTTAAAGCTATGCCTGATAGATGCAGGTCAAGAAGAGAAAAAGGAGGACATGCTCTCCTTTTTACTAGATGTCTGATAACCCTACACCAGATGCAGTCTCACAGAACACACCATTGTTGGCTGCAATATGAGGCCAGGCCTTGCTCTGGTTATACAACAGTAACCTCTCCTATAACAGAAACACCAGCTCTTGAAGAGTTGATGCTATTGGTTCTTGTAAATTCATAGAATTTGATAGCAAATGCAGGGCAAAACACCATTTCAGATTCCAACCCCACCCCCCTCTATTAAATGATCTGGAAATCTTTTGTTTAAATTTCAGGCACATTTCTCAAGAAGGTTAACTCTAACTACACAAGCAAAGTTTCCTACATTCTCTTTCTACTTTTACTGATAAGAAACACAGAAGGGAGTGAAGAGCTGGCAGAGATAAATGAACTATAAATGTTTTTTTTTCTTCTTCTCCTTTTACAGAGTGGCCTAATGCATACATATCTTGGCAGGGGAAAATACCATTTCAGAGACTTTCAGTAGACGTTTACTTTAGAATGTGCTTCTATGTTACTCTAACATTTCTGAGCACTTCTTATTTCTACATGTAGGAGGGTGGAGCTTTTGCTGCAGCAATGTCACATTATTGCATTATCATTCGTGCTCCCTCTTGCCTCGCCATGGACATGCCTATACACCTATGCATATAGTATAAAGTTGTGATGGAATGTGCACCTGCAGCAGCAGTGGAGGAGGATTTTGGCCAAGAGACTACATAGTCCTGAGTGTCAGCTGGATGGGGAAGGAGGAAAGAAGCTCAGGGTAGCTACACCTTAGAATCTATCAGAATATGTCTAGTCAGTTAGAAAGTTACAGCTTTAATTTGGCAAGATTCTATTAGGTGTAAGCAAATAAATTGACTCAACTGATTTCACTGTCATGAAATGGGAACGATAAAAATATATTTTTTTACTTTGAAGTTCTCCCCTCTTTTTGCGAACTTCATCAACCAATTAATTGCTTCATGGTGTAACTTTTCTCTCAATCCAGTTCCCTTAGATAGTTGTCTTATGGTTCCAAGTCTGTTCATTGTCTCTATATGGTTAAATCACTTTAATATACCTCTTTGTACTCATTACTCACTTTGTGCACACTAACTCACTCACTCACTCTTTACTCTATCTTTTATTGTTTCCCTGCACAAACATCTGAAAGACCGTTGTATTCAACTTATTATCATGTTTCGTCTGACACACGAAATTCTCAATTCCATATAACAATACAGGCTGAAAGTATGTTTCTACATAAAAATGTTATTTCATTCAAAAAAGATTCACTTTTCACTACTGTTCAATCAATATTTGCAGCTCCTAATAATTCTCCATTTCCTTTTTGTCTTTGGACAATATTCTACTAAAGTATATAAGCCCCTCTACCTGTTCTAAGATATATATTTTTTTGCCATTTATGTAAAAGTGGTAATTATTCACTCAGTTTTCCATGTTAAACTGAGGTCTTTGCAGACTAATTATCTTGTAGATTTTGCACTCATTTGTTCTACCAATGGCATTTTTCTGATCTTCAGACACAGGAGCATAATTTGCATTCAGATTAAGCAATCAGACCAGCCACTCCAAAAACAAATATATCAATATTTTAACTTTTACAATCTACACACCTTCAATCTTGACATTTTTCAACATTTTGATATCATGTGCGCTTTTCACCACTTTTTCTTAGGCACTAGGCTTCATTTCAGTACTATTTTTGTTACATCCTACTCTTTCTCATACAGATCTCCAAACTATGAACATTGCTTGACTTCAATTTCATCTCAAATAGCATTATCACTTTATTTTTAATTTCATGTGCTCTTCTGCGGGTTTTGGTTTAGTCCTCTTCACGTACATCGAAAACAATATTTACTTCCTTCAGAATTGTTCTTCATTTCCTTGAGAATTGTTCTGCCTGTTTCTCTCCCTAATTTCATTTTATATATATATTTTTTGTTTTCTGACAACATTCTTTGCAACTCTCTTTTTTCCTCAATATACCCATTATGCAATATTTTTTCCGATCTTCATTTTTACAGCAATCGTTTTCTTGTTTGCTATGTCTCACCCACTTTCATTTCTTTCGTTTCATGATTCATTTCATCTTTCATTTTATCATTCCACCAAGCAGCCTTTTCATATCCTTCCCTAATGCATTTCTCTGGCACTCTGTAATATAATTCTTTTCACATGCTTCCAATCAGCTTTCGTCTAACCTTTCTGTTCATTTGGTTGGAAAATTAAACTATCTTTTAATACATTTTCATGTAGGACTTATATTTTCCTCTTCCTAAGCAATTCTACATTCTCTCTTTTTTCTTCCATGTCCATTCCCACCCCCCAATATTAATTCTTATTTATTAATTATAAAAAATGGTCAGTCCCTCATTTAGAACCTTTTATCACCTTCCCCAATTATCTTTTTAAATCATAAACAGTAAAGCCAATCATCAATCATATATCTGTATCTACCTTCATTCTTTTGTATTGGTCTATATAATGCACCTATTTCATGCATGCTCATAGCAACCTGCTCATACTTTTTGAAATATGCATTAAGCTCCTTCATTTATTCATTTGCACTTTTCCTTCCCTGACTGTATTTCACATTTTCATTCCATTCTATTACATTCTCCATTCGCCTAATTTCAAAGACATACTGATAACATATATCTATTTTTCTTTCATTTGCTTATTTAACTCTTTTTCCTTGTTCATTTATGCTCTTTTACTCCTTTTATATTCCAAATTGCAAATTTGCTGTCACACAATGTTTTTTAGTTACATTGAGGTGTAGATGAGGTTCTTTCTTTCTTTCTTTTTTCTGCTTTCTTTCTTTTTTATTTATCATATTTGAATATTCATCCATCTCCCATGAAAGTGACTCCGAATGGTGTACTCAATTAAAAAACACACACATAAAAACAGTCACAAATATAAAAAGGGAAAACCAAACAGAAGAGAATGATATTAACCACAGTAAGGGAACCATCACGAAATCTCTCTGGTTCCCTGGGAACCACAGGTCTGATATCGTAATCAGGTCTTGAGGGAGAGTTGGAATGTGGTGAGGAATAGCAATAGCAATAGCCCATACATTTATATACCGCTGCACAGTGCTTTACAGCCCTTCCTAAGTGACTTACAGAGTCAGCATGATGCCCCCAACAATCTGGGTCCTCATTTTACTGACCTTGGAAAGATGGAAGGCTGAGTCAACCTTGAACTGGTCAGGATTGAACTGCTGGCAGTTGGCAGAATTAGCCTGACGTACTGTATTCTAACCACTGCACCAACATGGCTCTTCTTGTGGGAATGGAGCTAATCTCACTTCCGGGTAGAGAACATTTGAAAAGATAGGTGCCAGGGCAAAGAATGCCTGGTACCTTCCAGATGTGATTTCCTGGCAGATGAGACCTGTAGCATGCCTTCTCTACAAGACCTGATGAGGCAGACAGATGTAATTAGGGAGAGGAGATCCCTCAGATAACCCGGTCCAATGCTATGAAGGGTTTTAAAGGTCAAAATCAGCATCTTGAACTGGACCTGGAAGTAGACTGGCAACCAACACAGCTTGTGAAGCAGAGGTGTAATGTGTACTGCTCTAGGGTCACACATAACTACCGTTATGTGAAGCTTCAGGAGGACTCACAGTCCTAAGGACTCTGTCTGCTTCCACAGGTTCAACAGGTTCAAATTATTCTGAGATAACAGGGCAAAAGGGACGCAGTGGCTCAGTGGCTAAGACACTGAGTTGTCTATCAGAAAGGTCAACGGGTTAGCGGTTCAAATCCCTAGTGCTGCGTAACGCTCCCGTTTCAGCTTCTGCCAACCTAGCTGTTCAAAAGCATGTAAAAATGCAAGTAGAAAAATAGGGACCACCTTTGGTGGGAAGGTAACAGTGTTCCATGCACCTTTGGTGTTTAGTCATGCCGGCCACATGACCACGGAGACATCTTTGGACATCTTCAGCTTTGAAATGGAGATGAGCACCACCCCCTAGAGTCGGGAACGACTAGCACATATGTGTGAAGGGAACCTTTACCTTCACAGGGCAAAACTCCTCCCTAGACATTTCCACTGGATTTGCAACAGCATCCCATGAGAACGAATCTGAGTAATTTTATCCAACAGTGCTGGAAAATTCCTCTACACACCCCTGAAAATTTTATCCAAGCCATCCTTACTGGGTTTTTTTTTTGGGGGGGGGGGAGTCATGTCACTTGAAACTATACGCTGTTGCAGTAAGACTGGAGGAATAATGATGCTTTGCCACACTGATTGCCACTAGGAAGGCCTTAAAAGCAGCTCTAGCCCGTATTCACTTGAATTGGTCCTTTGTTGAGCATCAGTGATGGTCTTAACATCACTTTTCTTTCTTTCTCAACTCTTCTGTAAACCACAGACAATGCCAGGATCCCTGAGATGAGAGAAGTCACACATGTACATCCACAGCCTTAGCTACTCCCTTATGGTAAACAAGGCTTTGCATGGGCCATTTTAACAGGTTTCCAGCATAGCCATAGCTGTGCCACATATAGTATTCCTTACTAATAGTAATAGCAGCACTGGCCAGTTTTGAAGCATTTGGGTGAACAGATGCAATCACAGCTAAACCCTAGCTTTTTCCCCAAGTATTTTCAGATTATATATCATAGTATTCATATTTTGTTATATGAAATACCTGCATCCCATCAACTAGGATACTCTTGCAATGTGCTTACACACCCTTAGAATACCCTCAGGCTGTAACTTCAACATTTTGAATCTTAGTTCTTCTTAAACTGTATTCCCACATGTCGCTGTGCCACTAATTTCCTATCTGAAGAAGTCACATGTTAAAACATCAGAAACGCCCCATCGTCCAAACAACATTGCTGTATTTCAGTCTAACGGAATAAAATTGTCTCCAAAAAGCTATTGATTGCACAGCTTGAAAGAATAGTTCCCTAATCTTGATTAATTCAGCAGTTGTTTGATCTTTCTGAAATTTAAATAAATCCTAAAAAAAAAATACAGCTAAATCTCAGATGATACAGACTCTGAGGAATTGGCAAACAGAGTATTGGCCTGGAAGCCTTACAGATTCACTAATTATCCATAAAAGGATACATGCAAGCACAGATTACACTTAATTGCCTGTTTCATTGTGGATACTTGCCATAAGTGGGGAAGTGATTTAGTCAGATTTCACACATACCACACAAAACATTTTCAGAAGATTGGAGACAGGCAAATTTCCATATGGTTCTTTCAGATCATACCCAGCATTTACAAGGAAAAATGATGAACAGGGAATCCCACTCCCCTTGTATACTTCTGTATATTTCTGGTTTTTCCCCTGTATATTTATATAAACACAAAACTTTGTCCATCACTCTTCAACAATCCCTGGGAGTCATTAGTGTCCAGTATGCTCTGTTCTGCCACAGCTCATAGTTGAAGCTGCTAATATTTTCCTCAAGGTTGCTGCTGTAGTGGATGAGAAGCCAAACAACCTTTGGGGATACATTGAACTTTGGAATTGGTGAGATGGTAAACCATTGAGAATCTGCTTTGTTAAAAGCAATGCCTAAGAATGCTAAGGTCCCCATCCAGTGCTCCAGTTTTTCTTTCTTTTTGCCTGCTAGTCTATCTTTCAGGGAAGATAGGTTCACACCAAGCAATGGCCTTTATTTTTGAAGAATGTTAGATGTATGGCCACATGTATTCCTTTAATAAAGATGATGTTGGAATCTGTGGGCTTTGCTTTAAAATTATAATTCTTTTTTTAATGAGATAAGACAGTCAACAGACATCAAAGGAGGTGCCTCTGGGTTATTGTGGGCCACAAGTATCATACAACTAGCACTGCAGAAGAAGCTTTTTCTGCTCCTGCCTTCACTTTTAGTCAAATAGTGGAACAATAGAAGAGCAATCTGATTTGCCCCTTTATCTCTCATAGGGGACATTGCTAGGGTAAGACGCATATGGATACACATTTCATCTTCAACCTTTGACAATTGTGCAGGTTTTGGCAGATTATTTTGCCATCAGTTCTTCCACAGTGAACTGATCTCGCCTGTCAATAAATTTGTTCCTCAGAATATTCACTCATCGTCAAGCAAAACAAGCCAGGAAAATGCGTATTTATTATTTAAAACTGCAGCTGTAAATTATTTACTAATCCATTTCTTCCCTACCTTGAATTTATTTGTCTACATTGCAAAAGAGTTATAGCTTTCTTAATGAACATTATATGTCAATCATGTGATGGAAGAAGTAGAACTGTTCAAGTTGTATATCCTGATTGTTTCCTATCATCCACTTATAGGTGGAGTTCTGAAGACAGGACTTTTCTACAATTATGAAGGTTCACCCTGAGATTTAGAATCCAGATTGCACAGGGATAGAATTTATGAGGAAGCCTAGATGTGAACACTTGTCCCCAGCAGTATAAATATTTCATGTGACATTGCTCTGAGCTTTTTTTCCCCCTGCTCCATCCATGGATGAAAGGCTGACAGGCTGGGGGAAATGAAACACCATATCACATCACATGCTTTGTTATAATCCATATTTTAATAAAAAGAAGGCCTAGGGATACATGGCATACAGCTTTGCCTATTATGTCTCTTACAACATTTAGAAGTTATTTATGAACTTCACATCATCCATGACATACCGAATATACAGGTTCATATAAGCAGAACATGAAACTAATGATAGGACATGATACCCTTTAATTGACTGCATATGTTCATGTATCTCATATGCTCAATTTACATCAGTAATATGGCCTGGGAATCTTTTTAGTAATTTTCCTGTTTGTTTGCAAAATGTTTGTTGTTGCCAGCTTCATCTCTTGATTTTATTTTCCCAGGCTGCTTGGGCCAAGTTGCCAAAGGAACACAAAATCCTGTCCTCTCCATCCATCTGGAATGTCAGGAAAATCAATATGAGCATAGAAATCAGTGAGAAAATATGATTGGAACATGACGCTCTGTAGTGAACAAAATACCCACCTGCTATATACTACAATATAGCAGCCAATGTTTCTGTTCAAATTATCCTTAGCATTTTGGGAACTTTAAGAGATAAGCAAGAAAATGGGCAATTATCTGATTTTTTTTCAAAAAAATGTGCTTGTAATCATCAATTTGCATGCTTTATTATGTCTGAATTCACTTTCTGATTCCAAGTCTGTGGATGATATGCATGAATAAGGTCAAGACAGAATCAGACATTATGAAAACTCTATTGCTTTGTCTCCTCTTTGATGCCAGCTTAGCATATTATATAAGCCTTTGCACCAGAGTAAGGTCAAATAGAATGATTGTATGACTTTTAAGGAATTCTCACAACGTTAGCTCTTTTCTGTAGCGAAAAGTATATGGACTCCTCCTGGGTAATAGGAACTCATATGACTAGGCCTCTGGTTTCTTTCATTGATGCATGAAAAAGCTATAAATGAATATATCTTGCAAATAGATACATCATTGCAGTTCAGAATGAAATTATATGACACAACAATCTTTATTGCTGAGAGAAACCTGCAGCAATACAAGTAAAATTATAATGCCACCATAAGTTATTTAAGTTATGATACAATGCAATCCATAAAATATAATGCTGTAAAAGTTGTTGAACTATATGTCTGACATGAATTAGAAATTCAATATCAGTTTCATTGTGCTGTAAAAGAAGTAGAAGAAATGTTGTTACAACCGCAGGCCATACAGATAAAGATACCTAATGATCCAAACAATACTGTAAAACTGGGGAATCAATTATTAAAAGAATATAGTCACATACATCTCGAATTTCCTCTGTTTGTGAGCCTAGTTCTTACTGGTATGGTAAGTGCTCATTTTACTTATTGCCACTTTGGCTTCTTCACAGCTCAAGGAAGATAGCAATTTTGGAGAAATACTAGAGAGAGTAAAACTTCAGAAGTTTGATCTGCTTCTAAACATTACTAGAAAACCCATATGAGATGGGCCTATTGGAAAGAATGTACAAGTAGTCCTTGAGTTACAATAGTTTATTTAGTGACAGTTCAAAATTACAACAACACTGATAAAAGAGATTTGTTTAATTATTATTTTTTTGCCCTTAAGATTGTTGCATGGTCACATGTTCAAAATTAAGACACTTGGTAACTGGCTCATATTTATGAGGGTTGAAGTGTCCCAGAGTCATGTGATCGCCTTTTGGAACCTTGTGATAAGCAAAGTTAGGGGGGAAGACAAAAGATTCACGTAATAACTGTATTAGTAACTTAACAACTGCAGCAATTAATCTAAGAACTGTGACAGGAAAAGTTGTAAAACGGGGCAAAACCCACTTAACAACTGTCTTGCTTAGCAATGGAAATTTGGGGCTCAGTTGTGGTCATAACATATTCTTCAATCAATAGTTGGCAAGTATTAGCCAACATCCTGTAAATAGGTAGATTATATGTGATGGCTTTATTGACTGAGGAATGTGAAAGAAATAATGGTATGTAAGCCCTGATTAAAATTAGTCTAATTGCCATGACTTTGATATGTTAAACCCATGTTGTGAGCACTTTTATGTGTGCATGGCTTGTCATAAAATACCGATGTAGAGAAGACAAATTGTTCAGGTGGCTTTCTATGGTCCACGTTATTCCTACCTTACCCCATTTCTCATCATGTTCACGTTTGCTTTTTGTTTCTAGGGTTGATCCAGTCAATTGAAGGTGGTTCAATAGCCAGAAGAAAGTTTATTGGAATCTGAAGTTACTTCTTATATACATAGCTATTTACTTTAGACAGCTATGCCATGTGCTAAATTATTACAGCACTTGCTTGCTTGCAAAAGGCTCAGCTGGTAGCACATGCATGAATCAATTGTCACACAGCTTATATGATTACAGTTGTTCACAGTTTCTCAACATCAGCATAAGCTGAACTCCTGGTAGTTTTTTTTTCTCCCACAGGCTATAGGATCACATGGGTGACATAAATCATATTAAGGAGTTGTATAACATCACAACGTTGAACATTCAATCATGGTTTAAGCTGTAGTAGCTAAGTGTTTTCATTCTATAGAACACCTGGAAGCACAGAAAACTGCATTGGTGATAAAACAAATTCGAGACAGTAAATCCATGATCAGGTGAAAATATATGGCAAACACATTTTTCAAAAAATGGGAAAAATATATTTTTCCACATAACAAAAGGTCCAGATCCATACTACTTAAATGAACCATGCTGATTGCTCTGTACGAACCAAGATAATGAGTTTATTGTTTAAATACCGAAACAAATTAATGAAAACTTATGGAATTATATTTCCCTAGAGAAAATAATAGAAACCTAGCTATTAATGATCGTTTCTAGAAACCAAGGCAGCACTCTCTAAAGACTGGTTATTAGGGATCATTATTAGTCACAGTGGCACAATGGTTAGAGTGCAGTACTGCAGGCTACCTCTGCTGACTGCTGTCTGCTGTCTGCCTACAATTTGGCAGTTCGAATCTCACCAGGCACAAGGTTGACTCAGGCTTCCATCATTCCGAGGTGGGTAAAATGAAGACCCATATTGTTGGGGGCAATATGCTGACTCTTTAAACTGCTTAGAGAGGGCTATAAAGCAGTATGAAGTGGTATATAAGTCTAAATGCTATTGCTAGTACTATTGCTATACATAGTCAGTGATCACTCTTATACCCCATTTCCCACGGGCATCTAAATGGCTCCTAAAAGTACTTTCAGCAAGGAAGAAAGACAACCATGGGGTATGACATAGATAGGACAGATTCTCCAGAATGGTTTTTAATTGATTATGATTTTATGTATACATCCACTTTCCTCCCTTCCATTCAATCATGTCCAATTCTCAGGGACTGCCTGGACAAGTTCCTACCAGGTTGTTGTTGTTGGTATTTTTTTGGAAAGATTTTTCAGAAGTAATTTGACATTGTTGCTTCCTAGGGCTGAGAGAAAGTTATTGGCTTGAGGTCATCCAGCTAGTTTTGTGTCTGAGGCAGAACTAGAACTAATGGTCTCCTGGTTTCAAGCCTAATGCCTTAAACATTATTCCAAACTGGCTGTCATACATTTAATATAAAAGAGGAGTTATATTGTTTGGCAGCTGATCAATATACTGTCTTCTAGGTCCAGTTTTCCATCAATGATTCATGGTAGGGTTTTTCTGTACTGGAGGTGTGGAACAACAATTTTTCAAAGGTGTCTGGTTCTAACCACCTTTAATATTTTTCTGGTGACCCAGAATGATGGATGTTAGACTGGAGGGTGAAATTGATATGATGGTTAAATCATATTAATCACTGTGCTGTTCAGCCTGCCAAAGCAGGATATTTTTTTAAATAATGGAGCAAAGAAATATGTAATAATGGGCTTTGCAGAACAGGTTTTACTCTGTCTGTTGTCTTAATAGCTTGAGTGATGAGGCCAGTTCTGAGGATGCTGTGACTTAGTTCATAAAACAACATTGTGATTTAACATACTGGATTAGGACTTGGGGGGGTGACCAAGCTCCTATTCCAGTTTCAGCCTTGGAAGTCATCTGGTGACTTTGGGCTAGCCTTTCTTTCAACCCAAATGGTTATTGGGGTGAGGCAATGGAACGCAGGAGCTCTATATAAGTCACTTTGAGTTACTGAGAGAATAGGGGATAGAAATCTAACAACCCAATAATACACTTGGCTACCATTTTTGGATATAGACAATGCATTGAACCATAAACTAAGCTTGAGAATAGGATTCTCACAACTCACTCAGTCAGCAAAAAAGAGAAAAAGAAAACCAAAAGTAGAATAAAACCAATGAAGATTAGTATGTTGTGTGAATGCAACTGTGAATTTTTAAAGATAACTTGAGAGAGCATGTTGTAGCTATTAAACCCAAATTTCATTTATGCACCAGCTATTTTGAATTCAACTGAGGTCGGTGGTAGTTCGAATATCAGGGGGGAGGTCATTCCAGAGGGTTGGGCCCATCACAGAGAAGGACCTACTCCTAGGTGTCGCCCGCTGGCATTGCCTAGTGGACGGCACCAGAAGGAGTCCCTCCCTGTGTGAGCGGATAGGTCGCAGGGACGTGTGTGGTAGGATGCGATCCTGCAGATAACTAGGTCCTATGCCATGGAGCGCTTTAAAGATGGTAATCAATACCTTGAAACGCACCCGAAAGGCCACAGGTAGCCAGTGCAGCTCGCGCAGGAGAGGTGTTACGTGGGAGTAACGTGTACTCCCCATGATAACCCGCGCGGCTGCGTTCTGAACTAACTGCAGTCTCCGGATGCGTCCCAAGGGAAGCCCCACGTAGAGGGCATTGCAGTAGTCCAGGCGAGACGTCACCAGCGCATGAGTGACCGTGCGCAGGGCACTCCGGTCCAGTAGGGGGTGCAATTGGCGCACCAGGCGAACCTGGTGGAATGCCCCCCTTGCCACGGCTGCCACATGGTCCTCCATTGACAGCCGGGCATCAAGGAGGACGCCCAAATTGCGTGCCCGCTCCACAGGGGACAGTTGTTCGCCCCCTATGGCCAGCGATGGTGTCAGCTGGCTGAACCGAGGTGCCGGTACCCACAGCAACTCGGTCTTGGAGGGGTTGAGTTTGAGTCTGTTGTCCCCCATCCAGACCCCGACGGCTTCCAAACACCGGGACATCACTTCGACAGCCTCGTTGGGGTGGTTTGGGGTTGAAATGTACAGCTGAGTATCATCAGCGTACAGGTGGTACTCAACCCCCAAACCACGGATGATCTCACCCAGCGGCTTCACATATGCGTTGAACAGGAGAGGCGAGAGGACCGACCCCTGTGGCACTCCACAAGTGAGTGGCCTCAGGGACGACCTCTGCCCCCCTGTCAACACACATTGCTTCCGGTCGGAGAGGTAGGAGCCGAACCACCGCAAAACGGAGCCTCCGACTCCCATCCCCTCCAACCGGCGCAATAAGATACCATGGTCGATGGTATCAAAAGCCGCCGAGAGGTCTAATAGGACCAGGATAGAGGAACAACCCCTATCTCTGGCCCTCCAGAGATCATCAACCAACGCGACCAAGGCTGTCTCTGTGCTGTGCCCGGGTCGGAAGCCGGACTGGCGTGGGTCTAGATAGTCGGATTCGTCCAGGTGTCGTGGGAACTGCTGCACCACCACATTCTCAACAACCTTCGCCAAAAAGGGGAGGTTGGAGACTGGACGGTAATTAGCTAGCTCCATTGGGTCGAGCGAAGGTCTCTCGAGCAAGGGTCTCACCACCGCCTCTTTCAAGGCGGTTGGTAAGTATCCCTCACCCAATGAGGCGTTCACCAGGCCCAGAAGCCAGCCTCGTGTCACCTCCCAGGCTGCCAGTACCAGCCAGGAGGGGCACGGGTCCATTGAACATGTGGTGGGCCGCAGCCGTCCATGCAACCTGTCCAAATCCTCGGGGGCAACAGAGTCAAACTCCTCCCAGAATGGTCTCTCAAGACTCGCTGTTGACGGCTCGTCTGGTCCACTGACGGAGGTCCATCCGCTCCGGATCTGATCAATTTTGTCCTGGAGATATTCCCCAAACTCCTCTGCTCTTCCCTGTAAGGGTGTCTCCCGCGTCCCCTGCGATAAAAGGGAGCGGGTCACCCGAAACAGGGCGGCAGGGCGGTTATCCGCGGACGCAATAAGGGCGGCACAATATCTACGCTTGGCCGCTCTTATTGCCACAAGGTAAGTCCGCAAATAGGCTCTTACCTGTTTTCGGTCAGATTCGGAGTGTGAGGACCTCCACCTGCTCTCTAGACGTCTCCTGTGGCGCTTCATCACTCTTAGCTCCTCAGTGAACCAAGGAGCCCGGGTGGGTCGATGCCGCAGGAGAGGTCGCAAAGGCGCAACCCGGTCCAAGGCCCCAGTCGTCGCCCTATTCCAGGCAGTCACTAGGTCCTCGGAGCGGGAGCGGGACAGGGCTACAGGTATTGGCCCAAGCTCCATCTGGAATCTGTCCGATTCCATCAGGTGCCTGGGGCGGTACCAGCTTGTAGGGTCTGGTTCCGCCTCCTCGCGATGGGGGATAGCGCCAGGGAAGTCCAGCCGGAGGGATGAGTGTTCTGACCATGACAGGGGCGTGATGACTAAGTCCCCTATTCCCAGATCACTCGTCCACTGTTCAGATACAAAAATGAGGTCCAGTGTGTGGCCCCCTTCGTGAGTGGGGCCCTGAACTAATTGTGTCAGGTCCATGGCCGTCATGGAAGCCATGAACTCCCGAGCCACCTCGGAAGCCGCTCCCGTTGACGGCAAGTTGAAGTCCCCCATGACCAAAAGTCTGGGAGTCTCAACTGCCGTCGCTGAGATTAGCTCGAGGAGCATGGGCAGGGCTGCTGATGCATAGCGAGGAGCCAAGTATACAATCAGCAAGCCCCACTGCCTCCCTGGGCCCCAGTTCACACCAAGGGACTCACACCCGGGTATCTGAGGGACAGTGAACTCCCTCGGCTCTAAACGTTCCCGAATAACCACCGCCACCCCACCACCCTTACCCAGGGCCCAGGGCTGATGGAATGCCCGGAAACCTGTTGGGCACATTTCCACGAGGGGTAAACCACCCTCGTGGCCCAACCAGGTCTCCGTTATCCCTGCAAGGTCTAGCTCCCCCTCTGAGATCAACTCATTAATGAGGGGGGCCTTGTTGGTAACAGACCTTGCATTGCAAAGCATCAGCCGCAGGCCCTGGCTCTGTAGTTCCTGTCCACCTAGACTGCAGGGGTTGGTACAAGCGACCGGGCGTAACCAGCAGCCACGGTCTCCCAACCGACCTTGGGATCTTATCCTGTCCTCGCATCCCCTCCTCCCCGCGACCGTTGTAATAGGACAACCCTCTGCTCGAGTGACCTTTATTTTCCCCCCCTCCACCGCATCCCCGTCCTTCCTAGACTCACCTGTTTGTCCGGCACTGGCTCTCCTCCCGGTCTGATTGGCCCTCCCCCCCACCTTGGAACCCCCTAAAAAAGATAAAAAACATTTTACTAAAAATCCCCTTAACTTCCGGTTCCTGCACCTCTCGGGGTCCACGAACCCGTCCTCGAGGCGGGCCCTTGAAAGAGCCAAGGGCCAAACCTGCGAGAGAGGGGCCTCCCGCAGGCGGAGCAAGTCTAACCTCGAATAGGTTATTATCAAAATTCCAGTGGGGGTTAAGGTGCTGTAGATGGTAAAAATAAGTCAGTATGGGGGGGGGGGTAAAAGGCATTAGTCCCATAGGTCAGTGTGGGGGGGGGGGGGTAAGAGGCATTGTCCTGGATAATTCTTCAGTAAAGAGTGGGGGGGGAGCAGATGTCCAGATGATAAGATTAGACGGATATGGCGAAGATGGAAAAAATGGTAGAAAAAATGGGTGATAGCCCCAGCTGGTAAATGGTAAGATAGTAAAATAGATGATAACCCTCCATAGTCTTAGATGGTCCTAGGTGGGCATAGGCTCAGGAACAGAGATTCAGGGTCCTTGGTGGGTGGGTGGGGGGCAGTCTTGGCCCAGGTATCCAGATAACCATAATCCCAGGCAGCCTTCCAGCCTCTCCATGGTCATAGGCCCAGTCCATGGCCCTAGGCCAGATCTTCCAGAGGCCTCAGATTATCCAGGCCCCCCCAACCACCATAGCCACCATCCTATCCCACTCTGTCCTGGCGCCCACCTGAAGGGTCCAATAAACCAGGCTATCACCCAGCGCTCATCCAGGCGTTGTTCCAGGCGTTGGTCTTCCGGCGTCTTCCAACAGCGCCGGCCTCCAGGAGTCACCGGGAGCCACCAGAGGATGACGAGAAGCCAAATGAAAGGCAATATGTATGCCACTATTATAAGAAGGCAAAATATAGGACCTTGAAAAATGGAAAAATTCTCTGAGAACATTTTTGGCTCATCTGGGTAAAGGAGAAATGCTTTTAATTGCATTAAGATTACATGTTTTGACTGAAATTATAGTGAGATGTTCTGGCCCTTTTCTGATTTTCACGTGATTGCACTTCACATGAAAGAATGAAGAAGTAAAACTTTATTTATTGCCAATTGTATTTTACACCTTTATTGCATTTTAAATAAACACCACCACAGCTGTTCCCATGGGAAAGAGTCAGCTCTATGGAAGAAAGGAAAATGCAACATATTAAGGCGTACTTGGCAGTACAAAGCATAAAAGGGATTTAATCCTATTAGCTCAGAATAAGGTTCAGTGAAATACTGATTTAATTATTTATATCTTTTAACATTTCTATGAAAACCCAAGGTGATGAAAATACCCAATATTCCTTCCTTCTCCTATTTTCTCCACAATAACAGCTCTGGGAGATGTCTTGGGCCAAAGTTACCCAGCTGGTTTTCATGCCTAAAGCAGAATTAGAACTCACGGTCTCCTGGTTTCTAGCCAGATATTTTAGCCATTAGACCAAACTGACCCTTTCCTAGAATTATCTAGAAACTTCTTGTGGGATTATAAGAAAGTGGAAGGCAAAATCATTCTTTAGTGTCACATAGAATCTGATCAGTTTTCTGGGTCAATCTTACTATGTGTTTTATGACACAAACACACAGGACTTAGGTTGCAGTTTCGCCAGGGGTGGGCTTCAAATATTTCAGCAATGGATTCTCTGCCCGGTTTCTGGGTGGGAGTGGCCATGGTGGGTGTGGCCTAGTTGGCCTCCTGCACCACAGCAGGGGGGATGGGCCGTTTTTGCTTTCCACAGGCTCCAGAGGGTTTCCTCGAGCCTCTGGGAGGATGAAAACTGCCTCCCTTAAGTTCTGGAAGCCATCCGGAGGGCCTCTGGAGGCTGGAAAGGGGGCTGTTTCTGACCTTCTGGAACTTTCAGGAGGCTTGTTTTTCCCTCTCCCCAAGCCTCCGCACAGGACATGCACTTACCTTGCATCCAAAATTGGCCATGTGGAAACTCCTGGGAGGTGCGGGGTGGGCAGAACCAGCCAGGGGTGGGATTTGGAGGTTCTCTGAACTGGCCACAATGTTAGCTATAGGTTCTCCTGAACCTGGGTGAACCCGTAGCAGCCCATCCCTCAACTTCGCATAAGTAACACTATTTTTGTCTTCATCCCATGCCTTTACTCTATTGCCCAAGAAGGCCACAGTTCTCATTTCATAGAGTTTGGAGGGACTTTCTAGTCTAACTCACAGCCCAGTGCAGAAATCCTTAGTTCATTCTGGACAAAAGGTGATCTAATTTTTTCTTGAAAACTACCAGTAATTGTGCACCCACAACTTCAGGCAGCAGGCTGTTCCACTTCCTAATAGCTTCAGGACACTGTGCCTATTAACATCACAAAATTATAGCTCTTAAGACTTTTAAGCAACATTCAACACTTAAAAAGTTTTAGTTACCTTCCATTCTAAATACTTCCTAATATTCTATAATGTTTTTTGCAGTTGTATCTTTAACAACCACAGAGGTAGAACTAAGCAAGAAGAATATTACATTTTAAAAACTGCAATAAATTTTCCACTCGTAGTCCCCATTATTAAATTGAAATTTTAATGCTTTTGATAATATAATAATACAAATTAAAAATACTGCAAATATTTATGGCCATGACATTGTTTCAAATACCTACTTATGCTGCATAACTAACACTAAGCTCAACAATTTATAAATTTCCTGGGAACTTAAGCCTCCTTTATGTTAAAATAAGCAGGATGTGTATAAATATAGTAAGAATTTAAAACAGTAAGTTGAAGGTGCGAAGGTGAAGTGGACTTGACTTGGCTTCAATGACAGTATGCTTCTATGGACCAAGAAGCATAGATTACAGAGTTGGAAGGGAACTTGGGGATCTTCTAGTCCAACCCTTTCTCCAGTATAGGAAGCTTAATGTCAGGGTTCCAAATATCATCCAAAATTAAATCAGAGTCCAAGGCAAAGTATTGCTCAAAGTTCCAATTTATTAAGAGAGCCATGTTGGCACATCTGGGAAAGCACGAATCTGAAAGCTTCCTGGTTTTCCCCACCCAGTTGAACGTTTAAGATCTTGCTCCCACACCCACAAGTTCATCACATGGTCCAATCGTCCATTGCCATGCTGGCAGTTCCACCCATCCAGTTCCGGTCAGGTGCAGAGATGCAAAGACAAAGGATGACCTTGGCTTTCTAGAAATATTTTTGTTATGGCTACATAGCATCTCACTCCTGCAATCCCCCCTCCCATTTTCCCACCATAGAAAATGCATGGTAGAATATGCTGGATCTGTGGCAGGCCAAAGATCCAAAAGAAAAGATGGTGGCAGGCCTGACACCTCACACAATTCAGTACAAATAGCACTTTAGTCTTTTCTTGCAGACTTCGAGTGATAAAGACTCTCAACTTCAGGAAGTAGGCTGTTCCTTTGCTTAATTGCTCTCAAATCCTCCTGAGATCAAGTTTGGATCTCTCACTGTAAAGCTTCCACCTAGTGGTCCTTGCCGTCCCCTCAATTGCTCAGAAGAATAGATTTACTATCTCTTTTCTGATACATCTCTTCATGTTTCTCTAGGTTGCTATCCTAGCTCCTTTCTTAAACTGTTCCACCTTATGAATAAACAAAACAAACTAAGCCAAACTGCTTCTTGGCCTTGGCTAAGAACAAGTGCAAGTGTCTTATGAATAATGTATTAGGATTTTCATTAATTTCATGGGATTTAATAAATGCACAAATTGCAGTTCTGAGTTCTTTCTTTAATTCTGAGATAATCCAGCCAGTAAGTGATTAAAGTTGGAAACCCCCATATTTCCCAACTTTCCTGCTCTTCAAGGGCTTCATGTTCTAGCATGCAACTATTGAATATCTTAATATGAAGCTGCATCTCATTAACAGAAACAATATCCATATCCAATGTCAAGCACATGGTATGACAGAATAATAAGCAGCTGGCTGGGCAAAACCCAGAGACAGATTACTGACATTCAGACATTTCTTCAGAAAGAGCCTGGAACTGAACATTTTAAAATCTCGGTTCTTAAGGCTCCACTAAACCACAACCACTCAAGATTATTCTGAAGTGTTCCTTCTTCTGAGAAGAAATGGTCCATTTCTCCCAAAGAATTCTATTTTTCAGGATGCCTGAGTTTGAATTCTTTACCGCTTATGGAATCTGAAGTTGGACAATGGCCTAACTAGCAATTCAATATTAGAAGAAGCTCTCTGCAACTTTTTAACTTCTAACTGTTTCACCTCAAGGAGCTCTCTGTCTTATTCCAAAGAGAAATAAGGAGCTCTCTATCTTATTCCAAAGATAAATAATCTGAATTAAGATAAATTTTCTGTTCAACAGTTTCTATTTGCACCCCCCCCCCATTCACACTGTCTGCTCCCCATCTATGCTGCCATGGGGACTTTTAAGTAGCTCAATGTCTTTGATATCCTGATTAAACACAGTTGTAACTCATATCCAGGAGAAGGCAAGTTAATAAATAGTTCTCACTTTTGCTATATCATCATGGCCAACCCATGAATAATTTATTTTGCAGCAAGATCCACAACTCTGAAAGTAGATGTGCCTACCTTGTATTAATTTAATGAAGATGATGAGACCATCTTGAATCTGGAAAAGTGTTTCTCACCTGTGTATACATATTTCAAGGGAATGCTGGGAGCTGAGTCCTCATATCTGTTGCCAGAGGTTGAGAAACATTGCTCTAGAGTATGAATTGGAAAAATGGGGCCATGGCTTCTGATGATCAAGCATGGGAAAATATTAACTCTTAAAAATATCTTTAATGTTGTTTAATTAGAATGATCAGGGAGTTTCATGAAAATTAGTTTTGAAATAAATTTATAACTCATCTTTGCTTAAGACATATCTTCCCCTAAATCTTTGCAGATCTCCCTTTAACATTTTGCCAAAGCAGAATTAATAAACATTTTTTTTTTTTTATCATATAGTTTACAATAAGGGTTGATAGCTTTTGGACATTCTACTATACCTGAGATTTGTACTAGAACAAATGGCACCATAGCTAGGGAGGATAAGGAAGTTACTGTCCTTCTATTACTTCTCCTTTTGAGAATGGGCTGTATTTCATTTCATGAAATCTACATGATTAATTTATTGCTGTTATAAAGGAAAATAAATTTACAGGCCTTGGTTTGACTGCAATCAGTCACATCACATTGCAGAATGGTTACTAATGTTGTAATTTTACCCACACATTAACAAAACTTATTATGATTTTGTGTGTGTGTGTTTGTGTGTATGTTCAGGTCCTGATGACTTCCTGGACTAATCCCTGTATTTTTCTTGGCAAGATTTTTGGAAGTAGTTTGCCATTGTCTTCTGCTTAGAGCTGAGAGAAAGTGACAGTCCCAAAGCTGAGTTGGCTTTGATACCAAAACTAGAACTCATGGTCTTCTGGTTCCTATCTCAGCACCTTAACCTCTACACCAAGGTGGCTCTTTTGAGCATTAAGAGAACTTGAGAGAAATGCATCAATGAGACATGATCATAAAAATAATTACCCCAAGAAGCTCTCCATGTACTTCAGACTGTGTCTTCCATTGTACCCAAAGATTCTGTTAAGTGGAATTGAGGGACCTTATGACCAAATACATTAGAAGGTATCATTCTGGACAAGTCTTCTTTATAACAATCTTGTAAAGAAAATTCATCTTTTTTAATCCACACAGTACAAACCAAGAGCAATGAGTAATGCTGATAGGCAACAATTGACTTAAAGCCACATGCATTACAAAAGATTAAAAATAGGCTATTTCCTGATTCCTCATGTAGTCTCATTCTCACTGTTCTTCCTGCCATTTCTTTCAATAGGTTTCAGCAATGCTGTCTGGGGAGGGAGCTGCATTCATTCCTGAATAGAGAGGTCTGTACTCTTTTTTTTGTATCAGCTGTTAAGTGAACAGTTGAACATGCAGTATAGCAGTAGGCAGGTTGATGCCTTACACATATTTTAAGTTACTTCTTTTATAATCCCCTAACATTTGAGGCTTATTGGAGCCCTTGAGATATCTTCTCACAAGCATCCCTGGAATCTAGTACTTCCCAAAGTTTACGTTAATTTCAGATACTTATCAGCCCTTAAATCCATGGTTTGGATTAGTTCTGGACACTCTAAGCTTCCATTTCTTTGCAAAGATTTGGTACCTTGTGTGTTTAGCACACAGGACTAAACATAAGAATAATCCTGCTGGATAATACTAAAGCCTGTTTCAGTCAGCCAATACTTTCTTACAGTGGCCAACCAGTTCACGGGTGTCAAACTTGCTGCATCACATTGGTGTCATGTGATGCTTTGCGATATTGTGCGATGTTTTTCCCTTTCATGGAGCTGGGGTGGGCATGGCCTGCATTTGACACATCCAGCCCACACACCACCAGTTCGACACCCTGAACCAGATGGTCTGGGTTGATCACAAGCAAGGGAAAGATTGTTCTCCTTGCAACTGCTTTTTGGCATGGTGCCACCAGCCTGAAGATAACATCAAGTCTTCAAGGCCAATGAAAATGCATGAACATTGCTCATGCATGCAGTCCCTTCATGTGTTAATGTTTTATCCTCAATACTCCTCTTGGCTGAAACCTAAAAGCAGACCCCAATTGTTTTACTCCCTGCTACCCAAGGCCAAAGTTTTAATAAAGTTTAATAAGTTTTAATAAAATCCCAATTTCTATTCCAAAAGTTGAGGAAAAGTCTTCCTCCATCTTCTTTTGTCACCTGAAATAGGTAACTTCCTTTAGCAGGACTGGCCTAAGTAAAAAAGCCCAAATAGCTGCTGCTGGAAATTTGCCTTTAATAAATCTGTCTCCTTTTCTATGGAACAGTTTTCTAAGCCTCAGCTTCCCTCTCCTTGTGGAACATTTTTGGAGTTGCTGAGGCAGACAAAATCACCCATGTTAAATTCCTTAAGAGCAGGCAAGTTCTGAGGGAAAGAACATCCTGCAAAAAGTATTCACAGATAATAACTGGTGTTATTCCTGCCTGAAGCAATGAAGAGAAACTGCCTATTTATTTAGGTTACTCTGATACTAGAGAGGTTCAGTCTCCTCAGTTCTTATGCTTTTACTACCAAGAAATAGTTCTTTGCCTACGTAGCTCTCTGTTTTTGCAAAGAGTTATCTCTTGTCTTTACAGGTGTCATCTGTAGGCCTCTGTTGCTTGCACATGGAATTTAAGAAGAGAGACACTTGCTTACTCACCCACTCCACCCTAACCTGCTTAGCAGGAAAGGCAATCTCTTTTTCCCTTCCCTTCTGGGCGTAATTTGTCTTCCTGCCTTTAGGCTTCAGGGTGAGGTGGGGCAGATGGAGATTGACTATGCACATAGGCTGCTGACAGTAATGAGGCAATGAGGAGAGATGTGGGGAATTGGCTTGCTGATGGGTGGTGATAGATCTGGTTTCAGGTGAGTGGAGAGAAGGGGAGACAGTGGATTTCCAAACAGGACCAGCATCTGATCAAATGGAGAGGCAAAACTCTGGGAGAGAAACAAAGCTGCCTTTCTCAGGGGTTATGGCCATGTTTCTCAAGCATAGAAATGCTTTTTCTGGCATGGCTGAGCTTTCTAAGGTTGGCTTTTTAAAAATTCCATTCATCTTTACAAGAGCTTTGGCTGGGCTAATGAGCTTCTTTCTCATCCAGATTTTTCCATTGTTATCATTGCTCTTATAACATTCCAGTGTGGAAGGTTAAGCTAAAAGGCCATAGCGTAAGATAACCTGTTCTGCTTTATGGCCAAATACAGATCAGAAGAGGTGATTTAGTTGAACATTGTGGTACAATTGCTTTCTTTGTTCTCCTTTTTAAATAGGTCTGGAGTACATGTGGAATATTTTGACCAGCTTTTCTAAAAAGTCAGCTCTCTTGCTGCAGTCATAGCAGGTGGAAGCATTTAAGAAATCTTGGCTGGTCTCAAAAAAGTCAAGTAGTTTTCATCCTGGATAATACCAGAGGGAAGACTAGGGCTGTGAGCTTGAAAATGTGAAAAAAGCATTCTGAGAAAAAGCAATGGCAAACTACCATCATAATGAAGCTATGCAAATTGCCTGGGTCCTTGTACTCGTCAGGAATTCCAGCTGAAGAAGTACCATGTCTATTTTCTGAATTGACATTGTTCCACAAACTGTACAACAAGTGACTTTTAAATACAATATTCACAAATTACAGTAGAGCAAATATGTAGCCCAGGGGTGTGCTTGGAGGTTTGGTGTTTTCTGAACATGATAGTTTTCCTGCAAGTGTTTCATTACCAGGTTACCTAATCTGACAATGAACCTAAGAAACCAGCAATTCAGATGTTTTCAGCCCTTTCCCTAGAGGTTGGAAAGGCTGAGAATACATAGCCAAAGGTTTAAAATTCCAGAGCCTGTACACCCTCACAAATGAAAACATGTCCGGCTGGGAAAGACTATCTTAATTACTGCTGCCAAATGTGCAAAGTATGAATGTAAGTTCTGTAGGAAGAAATATGAATTTTTGACCAAGTCTCATTATGGTCAAAGGCACGGGTGTCAAACTCACTGCGTCACATTGCAGTCATGTGATATTTTGCGATGTTTTTCCCATTCGTGGAGCTAGGATGGGTGTGACCTGTGCATGACACTTCTGGTCGGTGGGCCGCCAGTTTGACACCCCTGGTTTAAGGAGATCAAATCAATCCTAAAGAAAATCAACCCTGGCTGTCTTTTGGAAGTGAGACACTGAAGCTGAAGTTCAATTAATTTGTCCACAAAATGAGAAGAGAGGACTCATTGGAAAAGATCCTGATGTGGGGAAAGATTGAAGGTAAAAGGAGAAAGGGATGGCAGAGGATAAAATGGTGAGATGGTGTCATCAGTGCTGTGGGCATGAGTTTGGGCAGACTCAGGGAGACAGTGGAGAATAGGGGAGCTAGCCTGAGGTAGTCCGTGGGGTTACAAAGAGTCGGACATGACTTAGCAATTGAACATTATTCTCTGCCTCATGGACTGCTCCCATGACTTCCCAATGTGCTATTATTGGTACAGGGCATTCTCTTGTCTCACTATCACAGGCTGATAACCTCTGGTGCATCATGTTTGAACTCTGCTACACTGCCATATCTATAACACAGTTTAGGATGACTGAATCTGGATCTCAAAAATATGGATGGCCACTAGATCTGCCATCCAGTGGTTGTCTGGAGCTGGGCACCCAAATATGGTAGCGCTGGGACTCACTGGAGATGAAATTAAGTTTGGCAGAAGAAGGAACATTTTATATTACAGGTTAAGGAGTAATAGCTTTTCATTGTCATCTATACCTGGTCATGACTTCTGGGAGGATGGTGGGAAAATACTAAATTTAGCTAACAGGTGAGAGCAGGTATGACAGCTGCCAGAAAGAGGATGTGGCCACAGCAAATTACTTAATCAATGTGTCTTAGCCAATGGACCACTTCTACCATATTGATGGGCAAAGAATGGAGCCAGGAAGAGAGGAACATTTTAAAACATTGAGGAATTGTATCCTTATGATAGTTAAATTAAAAGCAATGCATATTTATTCAAACCATTTATTGTGAACACTTCCTATCTTTTCTTTCTCTATTTCCCAAAATTACAGAATTTGGTAGACTTGATTATGTGCCATAAAACCTTTTTCAGCTCCTAACAACCACGTAGATTGATTTTTTCCATATTGATCTATGCCTAAACTGTTCTTTAAGGTCTGAGGTGTCCATGGTGCTCTCTGAGCTTGGTTGTTTTCTTGCAGATGTTACATTACTCAAAGCAGGTAAAATCATCAATGAGTACTGATGATGTTTCCTAGTTTGGGTAATAAAACATCTGCAAGAAAACAACCAAGCTCAGAGAACACCAAGGATCCCCTCATTTCAACTCTGACCTACAAATATTCTCTTTTCTTTCATTTTTCCCAATGTACATACATCACCATTGTAACTGGGTCCACCCACCTTGCTTCTGGTCATTTTCTCTTTCCCAAAGCAAGTTTTGGCAATAACTTGTAAATAATTTTCATGTTTATAGATCATCCTCATCTAAACTGAGAGAGATATTGGTATGTATTTGTGTGCACCAATAAATTAAGATGTTGGGGTAGTAGACCAAAACAGAGAGGGCAGTTGAAGGCACTCCTGAGGTTTCTACATGCAGATCAATATGAGCAAATGCATCACATCTATTAGAAGAGTGGCTGCTTACCTACACATTTTATTTGCACATGAAATTATTTGCCCATAAATATCCAGTGTTCTGTTTATTTATTTCTTGGATTTCTGGAAGCTGTTTGTCTGGAAGCTAAAAGAAACTGAAGTTTAGAGCATCTCACAATCTCATCTCATCTTTTGTTTTTCTCATTAAAGCGGAATCCTATAGATGCCTCTGGTATGAACGGTAAGTTTAGCAGGGAAATACCAGTTTCAGATGCCCTCCTTCCCAAGATCCATTCATTGGGCACATTGGCAGTCCTTCTATCTTTCTGCCAAGCTGTGGAATGGGATCTCCTGGGAGTGATGCTCAGCTTCCCCCCTTCCACTTCCAGAAAAAGAGGCAAGATCTCTTTCATTCAGCTAGGATTTTTTCAGGTCGACTTGATTAATGGCTTTGAAAGGTTTTAATTCAGGTTTTAGCAGTTGAGCTTTCATTTTTTTATTGTGATCTTCCTTGAGTGACCATGAGTCATATACATAATTGGCCATAAGACATTTGTTCCTTCATCTTTACACGTTGTCTTCCTAACCTTTTAGGGCAGGGCTGTCAAAGTCGTGGCCCACGGGCCAGATGTGTCACACCCTGGCCACACCCACACTCAGTTTAGTGAAGGAGGAAAAAATTCTGACGTGATGCCGCTGTGATGATGCGAGTTTTACACACCTGTTTTAGAGGCTCAAAGAGTGAAAAGGCAATAGATGAATGTCTCTTCAAGACTCAAACCTGGTCAAATATGCTCCTCCCTCTAAAAGGTTTGAATGAAGCTATGTGTATGATGCAGGTACGAAATCAAAACTCGATACTGCCATTGACTATAGCACATTATTTTTAGGCTACATGATTCCAATGCCTATCTGGCTATTCTGCCTGACCACTTTGGAGGATGAGAATGGGAATTTTGCTGGGTAAGACCCACACATGATTCTCATTAAAGGCAAAGGCCAGGATAGCTTCAGGAAGCACCTGAAATAAGCCACTAGACCAGTGGTGGCAAACCTTTTTGACACCAAGTGCCCAAACATCAACATGCATGTATGTGTGCATGTGTGCACATGCTGGAGCACTGGAAGCTCTAAGACCAGATGACCAGCATGTTTTGGGGCCATTTTCTGGTGTTTTTCAGGATGTTTTCAGACCATATTTCAGATATTTGGGGGCTCTTTTTCAAGCCAAAAATGCCCCCCAAACACCCCGAGAATGGCCCAAAAAACAGCCTGAAAATGCCCCCAAAATGGCTTGAAAATGGTCCAGAAAACAGCTGTAGAAAATGCCCCCCAAAATGCCCTTGAAAATGCCCCCCAAAATGTCCTGTTTTTTGGCTGTTTTGGGAACCATTTTCTGGTGCTCCGGTGCCCATGAAGATCAGCTGGCTGGCACACATGTGCGCAACGGAAACCAAAAGAGCAGCTGGCGATGGCACATGCCCACAGAGAGGGCTTTGCATGCCACCTCTGGCCCACATGCCATAGGTTCGCCATCACATCATTAGACTTTTTGGGGAGAATGTTTATGTATATGATATTAGCTAATAACCAGACAGTCATTGGTGAACTTAACCAAATCCTTTTCTTGCAATTGGTTTGTGACCTGTACAACAGAAGCAGTTAGCATGGTTGCTCCTGAGTGTTTGTTGGCAAAGCACAAATACCTTCAGCCCTTTTCATCTCAGTTAAAAGTTGCCACTGGATAGCTCTGCCTTTTCCTGGCACCTTTTTGCACAGCTCGGCAGGCATGGATATCATCTGACAGGATGTGTAAATACTCTCAGGAAAAACACAGAGAAGGCTTGTTTTACACGAAGGCCTCCAAGACTGAAGCACTCCTTCCTGCAGACCCTCAGCCTTGCCGCCCCCACCCCTCACACAGGGCTTGCAAATTGATGGTGAGGTGAATAACTTCTTTGACATCAAGAACTAGACCGAAACTATGTCAACGGAGACAGGGATTGGGGTGGGGTGGGGGGTGAGGGTGGCTTTTCCTGTTGATCCTGTTTGAGCTTTTGAGCTGTGTCCCGAAAGGTCAGTTTGTTCAGGAGACAATTTTATCTGGGGAAGAAAAGAAAGGAAAACAGAAACCGAAGAGGCAGGAGAGGAAGAAATAAAAATAATAATAAAAAAGCACCTTTTGATAAATGCCTCAGCCGTGACCTCGCTGAGAATTCATTCCATTTAAGATTGTTAATCAGAAAGAAAGAAAAATAGCTGTGGAGTACAAAAGACATTTGCCTGAAGCTTTGGGGATACATGATTGCTCAACCAAGCAGTGGAAAGAACAAGTAAATAAAAAGTTGTAATTGGGGCATAAATGTTAAAGGATTGCTTTATTGCTTTACAGTTTTCATCACTTTTCCTTTGTGACTTTGCAGACACATATCTGGAGATGTCAAATGTTGCTTGGACAACAGTGCCAGAATTATTAGGGGAGGGAAAAAGGAGGGGTATCAGTGAAATTGACCTGGCTGTCTCATATTTAATCATAGTGTCCTTCTACATAACATAGGGGGATGCAGTGGCTCAGTGGCTAAGACTCTGAGCTTGTTGATCAGAAAGTTCAACAGTTCGAATCCCTAGTGCCACAAAATGGAGTAAGCTCCCGTTACTTGTCCCAGTTTCTGCCAACCAAGCAGTTCGAAAGCACGTAAAAACTACAAGTAGAAAAATAGGAACCACCTTTGGTGGGAAGGTAACAGGCTTCCATAGGCCTTTGGCATTTAGTCATGCCAGCCACATGACCATGGAGATGTCTTCTGACAGTGCTGGCTCTTCGGCTTTGAAACGGAGATGAGCACCGCCCCCTAGAGTTGGGAACAGACTAGTATGCAAGTGCAGGAGAACCTTTACCTTTACCTTACATAGCTTTTAAAAATCAGTAGTTGGAAGGGCAATCTAAAAAGTAAACGTTGGTTTCTTCCTATGGTCGAGCATCCCAATAAGATATGCTAGTTTTACTAGTTGAATTATAGGTAGTCTTCAATATCTGACCCCAGTTGAGCGCAAAATTTATGTTGCTATGCGAGACCATTGTTAAGTGAGTTTTGCTCCATTTTACGGCCTTTCTTGCCACAGTTGTTAAGTGAATCACTGTTAAGTTAGTTAAGCTAGTCACACTTAAGTGAATCTGGATTTTCCGTTGCTTGTCAGAAGGTTGCAAAAGTGACCCCTGGACACTGCAAGCGTCGTAGGTATGAGTTAGTTGCCAAGCATCTAAATTTTGATCACATGACCATGGGGATGCTGCAATGGTTGTAAGTGTGAAAAATGGTCTTAAGTCACAATTTTCAGTGCTGTTGTAACTTTGGTCACTAAACAAACTGTTGTAAGTCGAGGACTACCTATATACAGGGAGTCTTCTTAACACTGAGACAGCAATATGCTTTGTTAAGCAGGTAGTGGATATCATCAGTGCAAATAAGGAGGGCGGGTAGGGGGGAGTCATGGCATTAACAAAGCAGGCCAGTAACCCATAGTAGAGAAAAGAAACCTACTTTTTAATACTGTGTTAAAATTTCTTTTGCAGTTGCCTCAGTTTTCTTCCTCTGTGAAAGAGACTCCATTATAGTCTGAATCAGAGGTGGCATTCAGCAGGTTCTGACCAGTTCTGGAGAACCAGTAGTGGAACTTTTGAGTAGTTCAGAGAACCGGTAAATACCACCTCTGGCTGGCCCCGCCCCCATCTATTCTCTGCCTCCTGAGTCCCAGCTGATGGGGAAGGAATGGGGATTTTGCAGTAACCTTCTCCTAGAGTGGGGAGGGAATGGAGATTTTACAGTATCTGTTAGATACTAACTACAGTTATAATGGTATCCACCAAAGGTCCTCTGTTCCGGTGGAAACAGAGGTTTAATCTCATTGGTCGAAGGGTCTGACAGCTCCCTATAAAAGGGCTGCTGTCAGACTCAACCTTCACTGGATTGTACATACTTGTTCTGTTACAATAAAGAGCTGTTGTTGCCTTTAGCCTGAGTGTGTCTTTCCATTACCCGATCTAACACAGGCAACGAAGGTGGGATAGGAAGGCAACTAGGCGAACCAAAAAGAGTGTAGCAATCCAGAAAGTAAATCTAGCCCGGAGCTCAGCGCGGCTTCTAGCAGCCATTTTTGAACAGCAAACTCAAAGCGCCCTCAAAACACAAAATGACTATGCATGCCCCACCGACTCCTTACGACCCAGTCACTGAGCACTGGACTCATATATGCTGAGGTTCGACTGCTTCCTCGAAGCCAACGACCTCATGGGCCTTTCTGAAGGCCGCAAGAAGAACATGTTCCTCGGTTACTGTGGATGGGAAGTGTTCGAAACAGCCTAAGACTTCTCTGAGCCAACACCGCTACAATCAGTCACTTGGTCAGTGGTCCAACAGACACTGAGGACACACTACGCTCCCAAGCCATCTAAGCACATTCGCCGGCACAAATTTAATATTCGTAATCAGAAGGAAGGAGAATCAATCAACGAGTACATTGTGGCACTACGGAAGGCTGCAGCATACTGCGAGTTCCGAGACCTAGATGAACTTACACTAGACCACATCATATGCGGTGTGCAGGACATTAATTTACAGAGGAGGTTACATGCCAAATCTAAACTCACTCTACAGATTGCCTTGGACAAAGCCAGGGCATCAGAATCAGCCTCTAAGTCTACAGAAACCCGGCAGTGCCAAAGCACCCCACAAGACATGTGAAAGAGCACATGTATACATCGCGAGTCTGCAGAGGCTGAGAGCGAAGAAGGCGAAGAAGATGACAGCTGCCGCATGTGCAGTAGCTGCGCCAAGCTGGTGCACAAATTTGAATCACGTTTCCCGCCTTGCGCAAGCTGTGGAGAAGACCATGCCAGATCGTCTTGCCATTTCTGTGACGCTATCGGCCAGCGCTGCGAGCGAAAGGGGCATATCGCCAAGGTTTGCAGAAGTGAGCACCCCACAACGACCTGGCAGCCAAGAAGCCAACCTAAATGTCAGCAGAGGCCCTACCCAGGGGCATGGCAGAAGCCACCACAGCATTCAGAGGGCAACACCTGAGTCACCTACCACACCTCAATGGGCCAAGTCCGCACTAAGTGGCCAAAAAAGCTGAAGGTCACAGTCCTCATTGAGGGCTCTCCATGCGAGATGGAGATCAACACGGGGTCATCACTGACCATCATGCCATGGTCTACACTCAAGCGGGCTATCTCTAGCCTGAAGAAGCAGCATCTATGCGCCCCTGACATCCGCCTTCGCGATTACCAGGGGAATCAAGTCCACATTGTGGGCCAGTGCACCTTCCGGGTGCAATTCAAAAACTACAGTGGCCAGCTGCCAGTGACCGTGGTCAGCAGCGACCTGCAGAGCCTCCTGGGGCTTGACTTGTTTGAAGCCCTGGGCCTAGAAGTGACCAGTATCAACGCCTTGAAAGATGAGAGCGCTGAAGCAATTTTTAAGGAGTTCGAGGACGTCTTCAGCACCGGTCTGGATAAGTATGTGGGGACTCCAATCTCTTTTAATTTGGACCCCAACATAGCCTCCATAGGGCTAAAACCCAGGAGAGTACCTTTCCCTCTCCACCCCCAAATTGATGTGGAAATTGATAAGCTCATAGACCAGGGAATCCTAGACAGTTGATCACGCACGCTGGGAGACCCCTATAGTGACACCTGTCAAATCTGATGGATCTGTCTGCAGACTACAAATGCACAATCAATAAAGCGTTACAACAAAGGGCTTACCCTGTACCCATTGTACATCATTGACTACATTCTTTAGGCCCCGGCAAAGTATTCGCTAAATTGGACATGGGGCAGGCATACCAAGAATTGCCTGTAGATGGTGCTACGGCGGAGGCCCAAACCATTGACGTATAGGGGTGCATTCAAATGTCACCGCCTGCAATTTGGAATTAGTATCGCCCCTGGACTGTTCCAAAGTGTTATGGAACGGCTTTTGCAGGGGATTTCAGGAGTCATCCCCTATTTTGGCAACATTTTGGTATCGGCTGCAAATGAAAATGAAAATGAAAAGGCACAACTTTTCAAACGTTTACAAACTGTTTTGACCAGAATTCAAGACAAAGGCCTCCGTCTCAAAAAAGTAAAATGCCAAATTAACATGCCAAGGGTTGAATTCTTAGGGTACCTAATCAACGGCTGTGGGATTCACCTGACCACTAAAAAAATTCAAACAATCCTGGACGCCACTACACCTCACAATCAAACCGAGCTGCAGGGGTTCCTCAGGCTCCTTAATTTCTACAGCGTCTTTCTTAAACAGAAAGCCACCATTGCTGAGCCCTTACATCGTCTCCTGGAGAAGAACACAAAGTGGTGCTGGGGCAGAGCCGAGGCAGCTGCATTTGCCGCAGTAAAAAGACTTCTGTCAGCAGACACATTCCTGGTGCAGTACAGCCAAACCCTGCCACTGGTGTTGACTTGTGACACTTCCTTGTTTGGCATTGGAGCCATCCTCAGCCACCGCATGCCCAATGGAACCGAGGCTCCCATAGCCTATTACTCAAGGACCTTGTCCGCTGCTGAGTGGAACTATAGCCAGCTGGACCTTGAGGCTTTAGCTGCAGTGGCCGGTGTAAAAAGAGTACCTCTACGGCTGTGAGTACCTCTACCATGAGTACCTCTACCATGAGTACCTCTACGGCCAAACTTATTACGGATCGCAAACTGCTACTGGGCTTGCTGCCTGGGGACCGACCTACTCCTGTGTCATTATCGCCGCGGATGACCAGATGGACTATTTTCCTAATGGCCTACACCAATCGTCTCGTCCACCAACCAGGCTCCACTTCGGGGCATGCCGACGCCTTGAGTCGCTGCCACTGCCAGAACATCTTGCAGACCCTACCCCTGAGACGCCAGTCCTTCTGATTGCCTGCTTAGAGACTGGTTCTGTCTCGTCTAGTGCCATTGCTTGCCACTCTGCAAAAGACTCCACCATCAAACAAATTTTGAACTGGGTGTGGATGGGGTGGCCCAAGGGGCCTGTTGGGTCTGATTTCAAAATGTACTATTGTAAGAGAGATGAATTGTCTATTATTAATGGCTGTTTGCTGTGGGTGGACCGGGTCATTGTTTCACCCAAACTGCGAGTTGCAGTATTAGAGGCTTTACACGTAGGGCATCCTGGAATTGTCAGGATGAAGTCTTTGGCCAGGAGTTACGTGTGGTGGCCTAACATGGACAGGGAGATCGAAGAATGGGTGGCTACCTGCACACCATGCCAGGAGTCCAGACCAGCTCCTCCAGAGGCGCCCGCTAAGGAGTGGGAGCAACCTCAAGCACCGTAGTCTAGGGTGCACATTGATTTTGCTGGCCCAGTTCATGGCCTGACATTCCTAGTCATTGTGGACACCTACTCGAAATGGCTAGAAGTAGTTCTGATGACCTCCACTATGGCAGAAGCAGTCATCAAGGTACTATGGAGACTTTTCTCCATGCATGGCCTGCCCGATGTCCTGGTCTCTGACAACGGGCCCCAATTCACAGCCATGCAATTTGAGACCTACTTAGAAGCACAGGGAATCACACATGCCCTGGTCCCGCCATTCCATCTGGCCTCCAATGGCCAGGCGGAGAGAATGGTGAGATCTGCAAAAGAGGCCCTATCTAGGATGAGCCCGGGAGAGTGCCAAACATGGGTTGACCATTATCTTCTAATTCAACACATCACGCCAAGTGTCACTACAAGGAGAAGCCCCTCCAAGCTTCTCATGGGTCACCTTGGGCCACTTAGACCGGCTACACACAAACTATTCTGCCGCATCGCCCACAGACTCCACCATCAAAATTCGGAATTTTAGCATAGGGGATTCAGTTTACAACCACAACTATGCCGGGGGAACTCTGTGGATTTCTGCCACAGTGATAGGCATCATCGGGCCTCACTCTTATCTCATAGAACTCGAGGACGGTCGGAATTGGAGAAGGCACATTGACCAACTCCGTGGCCGCCTCTCCAACTCCACTCTTAGCTCCCTATAAAAGAGCTGCTGTCAGACTCAACCTTCGCTGGATTGTACATACTTGTTCTGTTACAATAAAGAGCTGTTGTTGCCTTTAGCCTGAGTGTGCCTTTCCATTACCCGATCTAACAGTATCCTTTCTCTGCCACACTCACCAAGCCATGCCCACAGAACCGGTAGAAAATTTTTTTGAATCCCACCACTGCTCTGAATATTTGAAGATTTTCTTTAGGATGCTTTTGGATCTGTTGGATTGCCAGCAGATGCAAATGCTGCGGATGCTTTTGTGCTAAGCACGGATCTTCCCATCAGTTTGAACAGTTTCCCATCAGTTTTGTGGTAAGCACGGATCTTCCCATCAGGTTGTAAAACTCTTCCTAGGCTGAAAAAGCCCAACAAGAGAAGTTTTCTCAGATGTCTTCCCTGCAAAGCACAGAACGTGAACAACAAAAGACAAGACAATAATGCCCACCTTTGACCACCATCAGCCGTGAAAATCTCTTAGATTCTCTTGAATTTGAATGGTCTGAGAACTGTTTAAAAATGCAGGATTCTCTCCCCCCCCCCCCCCCGCATAACACTAATACTTGGTATGCGTGCAGTAAAACAACAGAAAGAGGGAATGCTTGTGCAGGCACACACACACACACCCCTATGTGGAAAGAGTATGTGAGTCTTAAAAACTTTCCTTTTGATTATTACCCTCCTTGTTCCCTTCTTCCAGGGATCTGATGAAAACAATGTAAGATGGAAACAATATTCTTTTCTTGGCCTTCAAGTGACATCTAGTGGTTTGCTTTCAAAGAACACTGAAAATGTAATCTGTGAGAGAAATTTGCAGTACAAATTGAGGCTCATGAATAGATAGCCGTTAGGCTAACTTTTTTGGAGTAAGAAAGGACATTAATGTTACTCACTATATTTCTCCAGACCTTTCTCTGTTTGCAAACCATCATTGCTTTCGTTCTATCAATACACTGATTCATGAATTGTCTTTTGTTCTTGAACTTCCAGGTATTTTCCAAATATTTACTCTTCTTCCATACATTGGTTTTGCTATCTGATCTTCATTCATTCCCTTTATATACCCATTTATATACCCATCTGTCATACAACCCTTATTTCACCACATTTAATCTTCATTTTATTGAATCTTAAATATTCCATTCCCCCTGCATTCAACAACTTCTGTGCTTTTCCTTGCATAACCAACTCTTAATTCCATGTCACAGTGGGGGTTTACTCATTCTTTTATATAGAGCCATCTTACTTCTCTTAACAAACATTCCTTCTTCACAATAGGCTATGCATTATCCAGTAGATTGGCACAACTGCATATCTTAACACTTCCCTATCCATTTCTGTCTTTTTAGTAAATATATTCTACCGATATACATATTCACCTTTTTTGCTTGCATCATTTATGTATGACTTTCAAGTATTCACTATATTTTCCCTGTCAAACACAACATCTTGATCTTTAATTTATTAATTTCTAGAACCATATTCTTCATTGAATTATATACTCTTCATTTGCTGCAATTTATTCAAAATCTTAGCAACTATATGCCATTATTTGCATACAAAATGCACACCCACCCACCCACCCACACACACACACACGTACATATCAGATGCACATCTAACTTCACCACAAGTATTCCTTATATGTACATCCATAAATATATTAAATACTAAAAGGACATTATACACCTTTGCCTTATTTATCGATTAATATTGAACCAACTGCTGAACAATCCATTTATTCTCATACTTGCTTTGTTCCATCATATACTGATGTTATTATATTCAGCAACCAACTTTCAATTAGATTTTTATACACTTTCCATAATTAATTTATATTATAAGCAATAAATTTAATTTCTCACAATTATACATTTTTCAAAGACCTACTAAAAAGCAGCAGTCCAGTCTATTTATTCCCTGCCCTGAACCACTCTGTATTACAAGAAATGTTGGACTGTACTGTACTGGAAAAAAAGAAAATTGGTGATTTCTTAGAGAATTTTAGTAGAATGATATTGGAGGATTCTGGAAACCACAAAGTGAGATTTGGTGCTTTCTATATGTAGGCCTCCAGTTTGTTACCAGGGAATGAAAAATCATATATTTGGGAAATTAAAATAAAAAAGAGATACTAAGCAAATGTTAATACACAACACAGATCTTTAAAGTCAATAATATAATCCATCAATTAAGTAGGAAATAATTTTAAGAGTGTATCTGTGTATTCTACTGAAGTACATACAGGAGGCAGAAGTACCTGTCACATCCCAAAGTAAATAGTAGATCAGTTTCAAGCAAACAGAGATGTAATTATATCTAGCAAGAATAAATCTGTTAACAATTATGTAACAATTCCAGAGATATTGAGACTTTGGAAAAAGTTCAGAGAAGATCATCTAAGATCATAAAAGGCCTGGAGACAAAAACACATGAATAACGGCTGCAGGATTGGGTCTGGCTAGTCTAAAGAAAAGAAGAATTAGGGGTGACGTTATAGAAGTATTCCAGTATTTGAACACACTGGAATATACTGGAATTCCACAAAGAAGAGGGGGTCAAATTATTCTCCAAAGCACCAGAGGACAGGACAAGATACAATGAATGGAAACTAATCAAGGGGAGAAGAAACCTGGAATTAAGGAGAAACTTCCTAATAGTGAGGACAATTAACCAATGGAACAGCTAGCTTGCAGAAATTGTGAGCGCTCCATCACTGGAGGTTTCTAAGAAGAGACTAGTTATCTAAAATGAAGTAAGTTTTCCTGCTTGAGCAGGGGGCTGGACTAGAAGACCTCCAGGTTTCCTTCCAGCTCATTCTATTATATTCTTTTATTTAAGGGCTTAAATGATAGCTAGTCTTTGGGGAAGACAAGTGCCGGCTCACATAAAACATGGTTGGAAAACACAGCATGAATATGCACTATGGGATTTCTCTGTGAGTTTATACTACTAGATTGATATGAAAATCTAGTAATAGAGAAAGTAGAGAGGAAATAGATCACAGTGGGATCAAATAAATAAGTGTTTGTAGTGGTGATTTTGCAGATTTGGGGATGAGAGAAATATACCCAATAGCAGATCTAGAACAGATTTCAAAATAAGAAAAACCAAAAATTCTAGAAATGTAGGCTTGCGGGCAAGTGTTTAATAGTTTAATAAGTGATTAATAGGAAAGACTGCAGAGAGAAGAAATATAACCAAATGTACATTTCAGAATTTGTGAAAAAGCAATAAAGAGAACCTGAGGTATTTGTGGCAAGGAATTTTAAGAATACACTTTTGAGGAATGGCAAGACAATCAAAAGGAAGAAGTTGCAGGACAAGGTAATAAAAGTGCATTTGGGGTAGTAAATAATCCAGGATATGTGTGAAAAATGAGAAAGTGTAAGACAGTTCAGGGACTGAAGAATTTCCATACTATTATCATCATTGTCATCCTCCTTATAGTTAACAACACCGTTGCTACTGTCACCACTGTCACCTTATTTCAGATTTACTTCAAATTTATTGAATTTCATTTTAGTGTTTGGCTTATATCTGAACCATATATACTCCTATAATGTGAACATTGTCATGATACCATGGGACTTTTTGGGAGGGGCATCTATCAAATCTAAATGTCTGTTAAAGTTGCTCCTTTTTGTCCTTTCTCTTTGGAAGTTGACAACAAGCATTTATGAAAACAGCTTTTTTCATTGTAATTAGGTTCATCCACATTGCTGCTGGTCATCCTCTTCTTCTCCTTCCATCTTTCCCAGCTTTAGAATCTTTTCCAGAGAGCTATGTCTTCACATAATGTGTAGGATAATTTGAGGCTATTTATTTGTGCTTCAAGACACTAGGCCAGGGGTCTGAAACATTAAACACTCAGAGCCATTTGGAGCTGTTTCCCGCAGAAAAGAAAACACCGGGAGCCACAAAACCTGGGTAGGCATGGCCAACTTGACATCACTCCCTCCCACCCAGTCCATTGACCCCTCCAGCCATGCCTACCCAATTTTGTGGTTCCCTGTGTTTTCTGTGGGGGAACAGATATCTCTCTGTGTCTCTCTCTTTCTCTCTCTCATTTTCTCCCTCTCTGTTTCTTTCTCTCTCTCTCTCTCTTTCCCTCTAATCTCTCTCTCTCTTTTTCTCCTTCTCTGTCTGTCTGTCTGTTTCTCTCATCTCTCTCTCTCTCTCTCTCTCTCTCTCTCTCTCTCTCTCGTGTTTGTGTGTTCCTTCTTGAACTATTTCCAAAAACAGGTGAGGGTGTTTATTTTTTACTAATGTTGTTCTTTCTTCTTCTTTGGGTGCTTTTTACCATATGATTTAAATCAAGAGTCATTTCAGGTTCCCAGATAAATGAAACTCTTTTGTCCCCCTGCCGTGGCTCCCTGTCGGCTGAACCCACCACTGACTGCCCCCGCCCCTCACCCTCTCCTCCCAGTCATTCCTCGCCTGGCCTGAGAAGGTAAGGGTGATGGTGGGGGATAGAGACTTGTTCCATATTCCAGAGCGGGAGCGAAGAGCCCCTGTATTTGCCATATCTCGTGGGCGCTTCTTCTGGTTTTTGTTGGTGCTGCATGCACCTCAGTTGCTTGGGCTGCGGTCGATGCACCTTATTGTAATGGGCTCCAGGAGGAGGAGGGAGTGCTGTTTCCCCCATTATGAAGCACACTAAATTTAACTGTGCTGCGCAAGGTGCAGCGAGAGCAGCAAGCAGGCTATGGAGGTGGCAACAGCAGTGGCATCAGCTGCAGCTGGGGTGGGCCAGGCCAATGTCTCAGAGTGGAGAGCAAGTTGCATGTCTCTCCAAGTGACTGAGGTGTGTGCAGCAACAACAAGGGCCAGAAGAAGTGTCCACGGGATATGGCAAGTACAGGGGCACTTCGCTCTGGAATATGGAGCAAGTCTCCATCCCCCTCCGTGGCCCTTACCTTCTCAGGCCAGGCAAATAGTGACTGGGAAGGGGAGGCCAGCCAGTGGTTGGTTCAGCCAACAGGGAGCCACAGCAGGGAGATGAAAGAGCCACATGTGGCTCTGGAGCCACGGGTTGCCGACACCCACACTAGACTGATTTGTTCAATAAATCATTTATTTTCTTGGCTGTCCATAGGTTTTCAGGAGCCTTCTTCAACACCAAATACACCAATACTCTTCTGCTTCTTCACATTGTATTCTGTTTCTTCAAAATTCTGTTTTCATTTCCATATAGTGTCATGGGAGATAACATAGCTAACACTATTTTAATCCTTGTAGGTATATCACATCACAGCATCTGTATAATCTTTTCCAAGGCTTTCATGGCTGCTTTACTGAGTGCTAGTTGGTGGTGCATTTTTGATTGCTTCTTCATTTACCATTGGTAGGTGTTTCTAAAAGGAAGACGTGACCTACCACTTTGTTATATTTATAATCAGTTCTATGAGTGGTTGTATCAGTTGTGATTCATTTGGTGTTTGTATTTAATTTTAGTCCCATTTTTTTAAAATGTTCCTTGACTTTCATTACTAGGGTTTGCACATGCTTTGCATTTTCAGGTATCTGAATAGCGTCATCAACATAGCACAGGTTATTAATGTTTCTTCCTCCAATTTTAAAACTGTGCTCTTCCTCTTCCAATCTAGCATTTCTTAATTCAGGATATATGCTGAATAAATAAGAGGAGAAATCTTGGCTTACATCTTTGTCAACCTGGAGCCAGTCTGCTTTTATCATGTTGTGTCTACACAGAGGCTTCCTGGCCTGTATATATATATATCTCAGGAGAACAATGAAATATATTCTGGGATTCCTAATTTACCAAGCACATTTCAAAGCGTGATTAACACAATTAAACATTTTTCTATCATTTTTCTATGCAGGACTCTAATCTACATTAAACAATTCTAATCATTCTTTTGCTAGCATGTAAAATTGAGGATGTTTTACAAAAGTTGGCTTTTTTGGTATTAGAATATAGATTGACTTCTTCCAATCTTTTGGCCACTATGTCGTTATCCAGATTTCTCTTCTGCTTCTTGCTATATTTATGTGGGTATGCTATCAGTACCTTTAGTCTTCCAAGTGAGTAAGGACCTACTAATATTAGAAATTTTGTAAATAGGCAATATCCTAAGGCATTTTGAATGTTGACATGTCTGCTGTACAGTATTTCAGTATACTCCTTCCACATTTATTTTATTTGCTTTGAATCAGTTACTATCTGTCTACTGGTATCCTTTAACATACCAAGTCAACACTGGAATGTCTCTTTTTGTTCAGAGATCTTTTGGAAGACTTCCCTTGCTTTTCCATGTCTGTTTCCATCTTCAAAGGCTTACAGATGTTATTGTAATACTGCTTCTTGTTTTTTCTAACAGCTCTCTGAAAATCATTGTTAAGTTCCTTTCTGAGATGTTTGTCTTTCTTGGCTTTGGCTTTTCCCCCCTCTTCTTGGCAATTTTCACAATTTGTTCTGACATCCCATTTGCTTTCTTCTGCTTCTTCATTTTTGGCAGTCCCTTTTCTCATTTTACCCTTAACAGCTTCTTTGAGTTCATTCCACAGGTCCCTATCAATAAGGTTCAGAGTTTCAAAACAATTGCTAATTTTCTCTTTGAAAATAGTGGGTAAATGATCACAATCATATTGTGGAAACTCATTGGCTTTCTTTTTTTCCCTTTAGCTTAATTCCTTTACTTAACTTTCCCAGATAACCATGAATAATTATTTCAGCATACTATCTGGACAAACATTTTGTTTGCTGTATCTGAAATCTGCTAAACTGAGGAATTATTATATCTGGAAGGAAGAGGAAGTTGGAAGGATGGTTTTCTTCAAGAACATCTAAATCTTTCCATATTTCTATTGTTATTAGCATAAGATTTCTGCTTTCTGAAGTGGATGGCTTATAAAAGGAAAGGAAAGCTATTATTACAGTACTAGATTAGAGGAGAAGTATGGATTTGATTTAAGAGTAATATATATATATATATATATATATATATATATATATATATATATATATATATATATATATATATATATATATATATATATATATATATATATATATATATATATATATATATATATATAATTCATTGTGGTTTTGGAAAATGTACTTAGCAATCTTAGCAATTTTCTTTCCACTTGAAAGCCATGATCAATAAGCATTTCCATACATACAAATAACACCAATTTTGTACTTTATAGTTTTTATATGGAAAAGTTGGTGATAGGCTAGTGTTCTGACCCCCCTCTCTCCACACCTGTGAACAAGCCAAAACACAGGCTTGGCTGTTTGCCACTGTTTAATTGCAAGATAACAAACCCTTTGGCCGAAGGCCCAGATAATTCAAAATGCAACAAAACAAACCAGATTTTCAAACATGGCTCTAAGACATCGACTTTCTTCACTGCTAATTTCGAATGATTGTTTCCTGCAAATGTCCCCTCCCAACGCTTCACATATAAGCTCTCTTGGGAGGGGCCAATCTACAACCACCTGTGCTAATTATCATCCGTGAGCCTGCCTACAAAGCTGCTGCTTTCATTTCTCAGCCCTTCTCACTCTAGCATCAGGGACTGACTGCCTTTGATCCTCCCCACTGCTCCATGCCTCAGGCACCTCCTGGTGGCCAACCAGTCCCTACTCTGAATCTGCAACCTGCACAGGGTCTTCCACATCACCCAGGGCTGACTGAAATGATCCCTCGCTATCTGAGTCCATCAGCAGCTCAAACGGATCCTGCTGGGCTACAACAGGCTGGGTATAGTGACCACAAACCAGTGCAGAGCCAACTGTGCTGAAGCCCATTGATTTCAACTGGTTACAGATACAATTGAGTGCTGTATTTTGGTCCTTGTGTTTACCCTTAGTTGCTGAATAAAAACCATGACATAGCTAAACACTGCTGTCTATTGTATAGGAAGAGGTTGCTGTTGTTGTTGTGGTTGTTTTTAAAAGATGGCTGCTGCACTTTTCCTGGCTTTTGAGAGCAGAGGAAGAAAATATTAGCTCCTAATTGACAAGATCATTTTGAAAAACTGCAGGGGAAAGAAGACCAATTAGAATTTAGCTTGGAATGATTACAAGGAGGCATTTGACGCCATGCCACATGATTGAATAATTAAGTGCCTAGAAATAATAGGAGTCAATGAAAACATCAGAAGCTTTATACAAAGATCAATGGAACAATGGAAGACACAGTTGCTGGCTAATAGTGATGCAGTAGGAGAGATTAATACCAAGAGAAGAATCTTTCAAGGAAACTCACATTAGTATTTACCCTTGCATTGATATCTCTTAATTTTGAACATATTTCTTGAACAAGTTGGGTCATGGCTATCAAACATCAAAACCATCACCCAGTCTTTCCTACACCTTTATATAGACAACTGGAAGGTCTATAGAACAACATTGTCTGAAATAGAATTGGTGCTCAATACTGTCCTTATATACAGCCAAAATATCACAATGGACTTTGGATTGGACAAATGTGTCACCTTTATCGTCAATAGGGGAAAACTAGTGAAAATTACGGAATCAAGATGCCTGGATGAAGAAGATCATTACAAATGGTCTGATCATTTCCTCATCAGCCGTGACTTCCATACCACTACCCCTCGCCACAGGGAGGCGGAACCGACTAGATGGTTCCGCCCCAGGCACCTGATGGACCCCGAAAGGTTCCTGATGGAGCTTGGGACTTTTCCTGAATCCCTTGCTCACAACTCGACCGAAGCCCTAGTGGAAGCCTGGGATAGGCCTGCCGCTGGGGCTTTGGATCGTGTTGTGCCTTTGCGGCCTCTGACCCGGTGTCGATCCTGGATGGCTCCCTGGTTTACCGAGGAGCTCCGGGAGATGAAACGCCAGAAAAGATGCCTAGAGAGTGGCTGGAGGGCCAGCCGGTCCGAATCTGATTGAACACTAGTAAGAATTCATATTAAATCCTACTTAGTGGCGATAGAAGCGGCAAAACGGCAATATTTTTCCGCTCTTATCGCATCCGCAGATAACCGCCCAGCCGCCCTGTTTAGGGTGACCCGCTCCTTACTTAACTAAGGAACTGGGGAAGACCACTTGCAGGGTAGGGCTGAAGAATTTGTTCAGTATCTGCAGGATAAAATCGCTCAGATCCGGACAGGCTTGGACCCTGACTGGGTAGATTCGGGCGAGCCGACGGGGATGAATCTTGAGGAGACAATTTGGGATGGGTTTGACCCTGTGACCCCCGAAGGCATGGACAGGATTATGGGGAGACTCAGTGCTGCCACTTGTGTGCTGGACCCATGTCCCTCTTGGTTAGTTTCAGCTTCCCGGGAGGTGACACGAGGCTGGCTCCAGGCGATTACCAACGCTTCATTGAGAGAGGGGTTCTTTCCCACCACCTTGAAGGAGGCGGTGGTGAGGCCCCTCCTCAAGAAGCCTTCCCTGGACCCAGCTTCTTTAGCCAACTACCATCCGGTTTCCAACCTTCGCTTTGTAGCAAAGGTTGTCGAGAGTGTGGTAGCACGTCAGCTTCCCCAGTACCTGGATGAAGCTGTCTACCTGGATCCGTTTCAGTCGGGTTTCAGGCCCGGGTACAGCACGGAGACGGCATTGGTCGCGTTGGTCGATGATTTCTGGCGGGCCCGGGACAGGGGCTGTTCCTCTGTCCTGGTCCTATTAGATCTCTCGGCGGCTTTCGATACTATCGACCATGGTATCCTACTGCGACGACTCAGGGGGTTGGGAGTGGGGGGCACCATTTTAAGGTGGTTGTCCTCCTACCTGTCGGATCGGTCACAGTTTGTGTTGACTGGAGGGCAGAGATCGACCCCCAGGCGCGTCACTTGTAGGGTGCCCCAGGGGTCGGTTCTCTCACCCCTCCTGTTCAACATATACATGAAACCGCTGAGCGAGATCATCTGTGGTTTTGGGGTACGGTATCATCAATATGCTGATGATACCCAACTTTTCATCTCTACCCCAAACCACCCAAACAATGCCCTCGACGTGATGTCCCGATGCCTGGAGGCTGTGCGGATCTAGATGGGGAGGAACAGGCTCAAGCTCAATCCCTTCAAGACTGAGTGGCTGTGGTTTCCTTCATCCCGATTTGTACATCTTGTTCCATCTTTGACGATAGGGGGAGAAATTTTAGCCCCTTCAGAGAAGGCTCGCAATCTGGGAGTCCTCCTGGATACGCGGCTTAGTTTAGAAGAACACCTGAAGGCCGTGACCAGGGGGGCCTTTTACCAGGTTCGCCTGGTACGTCAGTTGCGCCCCTTCCTGGATCGGGATGCTCTGTGCACAGTCACTCATGCCCTCGTCCTTTCTCGCCTGGACTACTGCAATGCTCTCTACATGGGGCTGCCCTTGAAGAGCACCCGGAGGCTTCAGCTGGTCCAGAATGCGGCCGCGCAGGTTGTCATAGGGGTACCTAGGTGCTCCCATGTTACACCCCTTTTAGGAGGCCTGCACTGGTTGCCGGTTGTTTTCCGGGTGCGATTCAAGGTATTAATTATGACCTTTAAAGCACTCCATGGCTTAGGCCCAGGGTACCTGCGAGACCACCTACTGCCACCAGTAGCCTCCCACTGTCCAGTACGATCCCACAGAGTTGGCCTCCTCAGGGTGCCATCGGCCAGGCAGTGTCGGCTGGTGACCCCCAGAGGGAGAGCCTTCTATGTGGGAGCGCCTTCCCTCTGGAATGAGCTGCCCCCGGAGCTTCGCATAATCCCTGACCTCCGGTCCTTCCGACGTGCCCTAAAAAGTTGGCTTTTCCAGCAAGCCGGCCTGGCCTGTTAATTTTAATTTTAACTTATTTTAAATGTGTTGTTGTTTTTTAAATTCGGTTTGTTTTTTGGGATATGGATTTAATCTTTTTTAACTTTTGGGATGTGTGTTTTTTAATGTTGTATGCCGCCCTGAGTCCTTTTGGAGAAGGGCGGCATATAAATCCAAATAAACCAAACCAAACCAAACCAAATACTTAAATCAACAACATCAAGCAAACTGAAGTCAAGAAGAAAGTTAGTAATGAACTTCTTCAAGAGTGAAGAAAATTTTAAAGTCCAAAGTCAGTGGAGGAAATGCCAAGAAGACAATTAACACTTAGGCAATTCCAGTCATTAGATACTCAATTGGCATAGTAGATTGAACTCGAACAGAACTAAAAACCCTTCTAGGAAGACTAAAAAAATAATGTCAGTAAATCATGCCCTTTGTCCACACAATAATGTTGTGCCATATGATCATTGGAAGCTATTTTTAAAGCTTTTTAAAGCATTTTATCCCCTGCCGGTTTGGGCAAACCGGTAAGAAAAAAAATGCTTAAAAAAATCTAAAGAAATAACTTTCGACTATCGTGCAGCTCAGCTGTGAGCTGTGTGATTGTCGGAAGCTTTTTTTAAAGCTCGAACCAGCAAGGAAAAAATGCTTTAAAAAACAGAAAAAAAGCTCCAGACGATTGCGTAGCTTACAGCTGACCTGTGCGCTCCTCAGAAGCTTCTTTTTAACTACTGGTTTGCACAACCAAGGACAATCGGTTTGTCCAAACCAGGCCGAACCAGGAGGATTTCACCCCTGCACAAGACCAACCCTTCAGAACAAATGCATACAAAATCAAAATTGAGAAGACAGTGTCAGCGTTCCAGATAGCATCCAAAATTAAATTACAGTCCTGCTCAAAGTTCCAATTTATTAAGAGAGCCATTCTGGCACATCTGAGGGGAAACCCGAATCTGAAGCTTCTTCAGTTCCCCCCCCCCCCCAAGTTAAAGTTCATGATCTTGCCCCCACAACCACAAGCCCATCACATGGTCCAATCTTCCACTGCCATGCTGGCAGTTCTACCATCCAGTTCCAGTAAGGTGCAGAGGTTCCAAGGCAAAGGATGAGCTTGGCAATCTAAAAGGAATTTTATTTTGGTTACATCACATTCCATTCCTTACAAATCCCCTCCCATTTCCCCACTATAGAAACAGCATAGTAGATAGAAGTGTGGCAGGCTAAAGATCCAAAAGGAACATGGCTGCAGGCCTGACAGACAGCAGCAGACAGCAAATGCCTTCTCTACAAAGAAGCTGACGAAACAGTGGACCACCTAGTTAGAAAGAAGGTTGCACAGATTAACTACAAACAATGTTATGACAAAGAGGCAACAACAGTGCACTGGAATATTTACCAGAAATACCAATTGCCTTCAAGCAAGAACTGATGGGATCACAAAATAAGCAAAGTAATAGAAAATGAAGAAGCTAAAAAGCTCTTGGATTTTAAAATTCATATAGAAAGCACTTGCTACATAACAACAACATAGATTTAAAAACGGTTGGTAAGAAAGACCAAAAAATCCCAAACCTCTGGATAATGGACATGGCTGTACCTGGAGACAGCAGAATAAAAGAGACAGAACTGGCAAAAATCACAAAATACAAACACCTGAAAATAGAAGTAGATTAACTGTGGCAAAAAGGCAAAGATAGCACCAATGATAATAGGTTCCTTAGATGCAATCCCAAGGTATCTGTAGCACCCCTTGAACATCACTGGCTTTGACAAAATCACTATCAGTCATTTGCAAGAGGTAGCTTTACTTGCAGCTTACGTTCTGTGATGATAGATTTAACACCATCAAACAACAAATCTGCCTATGCCAGGTCCTTGGGAAGGACTTGATAGAAGCACTTGATTAATGGATAAAACTGCCAAATCCAGACTAAACATGTGGCTGACTGTAATAATTTCAAGCATCCATCATTCTGACAAATTGTAATGTTTAGGAGTATATAATTCCTAGAAATAAATGCTTATTTATTACATAAATTCTTATGTTACCTATCTCCCCCATAAGGTGACTGTGCTAATACACTGATCAGAAAGAATTGTCTTTATTTGCCTTTCAGTGGAGAAATGTGAAATGTGAAGGAACACAAGAATGGAAATGGAAAGAATGAAGAAGAAAACAAATTGGAGTCCCAACAACCTCTGGGGTTCATCATATGAACAGGATGAGAGCCCAGTGTGGCTCCAAAGCTTGTCCATCCCTAGCTATTTTCATAATTGCCATGACAAAGACTTCCTCCTTCCTTCCATGTGTAAGTGCCATGATAGTTGGGCAATTCAATTGTCAAGGTGAGAGATCTGCTATGTGTCAAAACATATTTATGATGTTCTCGAAAAAACTGCAGTCTTTCTATCCAATATACACCAATAGCTATAAGAGACCCCAATAGCAATACATTCTAAGCCCAATGGAGTAGAAATAATTTGAACTAATTAAATCCTTATTCCAATTATTTGTCATTAAGTTACTGCAGGATTAAATATACCATTTAGTTTTGTTCAATTGATGAAAAAAATGGATATGAATATATTTCCTGATTCTTCTTTCACCCCTCTATCCTTTAAGAATATGGGTATTAGATTGTAAGTCTGTCAACCACCATTTGTGTGTGTATGTGTATATATATTATGCACAATATTTTCCAAGTCCAAGTTATGGCAATTATGGAAATAGGTAGTGATGGCCCCAGGCTACACTGAGCCCTCAGCCTGTTCTTATGATGGTCCCAGAGGTTGCTGGTGTCTTCTAAAAAAATTCATGAGAGAAACAAATATATCAACATTGCCTAAAATGAAATTATGACAGGACACACACACATTCACATTCTACATGATTCATACATTTCCTGGATGTATGTCATAACATAGATACATAAAAGCAAGCTTTGGCTGGTTAATAACACTAACAGAAAAGAGGTTGAATATATGCCAACTGCTTATATCACCTGATCCCCTGTTGCGTAATTTCAGACCATGCGTTCTAGGAGATGGAAAGAAAGAGTTAATGCCCTAAAGCACACAGTCACTCAGGAACATTCAGGCATGACTAGTTTTTTTTTTTTTATTTCTTTCTACGGTGCAGTTATACAACAAGCACCTTAGATAGTAGAGCTATTGTTAGTATTGCAGGAGCGGTTCTGTTCAGGAAATAGTAGACAGGTAATGGCTGCCTCCGATTCAAGTTGCCATGAAGAGCTGGCTGAAGACCTGGCAGTTCAGGACCCTGTAGTAAATGGCTCACCAATCTGTAAAGAAACATGTGGGAGTAAAGAATTGAAAAATGAAGGAACACCTCTTATGGAACTTGAAAGCAAAGACCCATGCCACAGTGAGCCAAGCCTGGGAGAACACCTGTCTGAAAACGAGTCAGCCAAGGATCACTCACCCAGTATCTTGACAGAAATTCACCCAGAAGAAGAGCAAAAAGAGGAAGAAGTGCTTTGTGATTTCTGCCTAACAGAGAAGGTGCAGGCAGTAAAATCCTGCTTGACCTGCATGGTAAATTACTGCCAGGATCACTTGAGGCCACACCTTGAGAATGTCAAACTACAGAACCATAAGCTTATGGATCCACTAAAGGACATTGACATACAGAGCTGCAAGACCCACAAAAGGCATCTCAGCTGGTTCTGCCACAATGACCTACTCTGTATCTGTGAGGAGTGTCTTTCTGATGGACATCAAAACCACCAAGCTGTAATCTGTGGGGTAGCCAGGAAAGAAAAAGAGGTAACAATTGCATATAAGTTTATTGTTAATATGGTGTGTGGGAGAATTGTCACAGCCTGCTCACTGGTTGGAAATAAGAGGTCAGAGAGCTCTTACTTTCACATCTAGCCTTTCGTAAGGTCATCTGAATGAACATTAGGAACTAGGTCACAATGCATTTCCCTATTGTTTCTTGGGCTGTGGCTTAGCAGAACATGTGATTCTAAGTACTGATTTATTCATTTTATGCAGCTTTATGTATAAATCCTACCTCTGTGGCTTATTCCATGAATCATGCTTTAGCATGCACTTAGGCTTGTTCCTAAATGAACACAAGAGAACTGTGTTATACTGGGATTTCATGAATTTGCAAGTGGGGTATTATGAAATAAAAGCTTCCTAGCGAAAGAAGATTGGGGGTTTTCAATAGGGAGAAATCCTGATGAGCAAAAGGACTTTCCTACTTTCTATGAGAAACTGACTGTCATGCCAAGCATGACATCTGGTATATCCAGACTACTTGTGAAACACCTGGATTTTGCTTAGTTTCTACTGACTAAGACAATTGGCATTTGGCTGATTCTCAGGCACAATGGAGGAATTCTATGATACTTCTTGGGACTAATACTAAAGATTACAGCCAATTTTATTGGAGGAGAACACTGGAATTATATCCATATGTGGTGGTTCTTGCTCTATCATAAATTCTTCCTTTGTACAGAAAAGCTAAAAATACCCTCAAAAATTATCAACTGGGCACAGCTTTTGGTGACTTCAGAGATACAATCATGCAATTTTCCTGGCAATGATATGGGAGTGGTTTGTTATAGCTGATCCCTTGGTTTAGTTTTCCCTAGCTGAGATTCCTGATCCTGCTTACTTTCCAAACTAGGGAAGTTCAGGTCATTTCCCTTTTTGAAAGGCTATCACCTGGCTATGCGTTTCAACTGAGTGCACATTAACAAACCTTTGCATCTTTGCATCACTGCAAAAGCAAACAGAGAACAAATTTCTTCACTGTCTTGCAAATATGGAGTTTGAAATAATTTCTCTCTGAGGTATTTTTTTTTCTATGTTTGCTTGAACTTGCACAGTTCTGAACAAACAAGCAGGTATCACGTCTCTTTCTCTTATAGGGTGTTCCTTTCTATGTCCCAGTTTCCATAGTGAAACATTTCATGCCTGAAGCATAGATAAGATGAAAACCGTTTCAAATGGTTATGAATCATATCTTAGGTGGCGAAATCAGGCATTTATAGCTGTCATAAATAAATGCTTTTTGTTGGTATAAACCTTTTACTACCTTTTCTGTTAATCTTCCTGTTCTGAAGGATAAAATTATTAGTAGCAGTTATTTTATACTAAACCGAGTTGTGTGACTAACTAAACACTGTTGTTCCTCCACTTTATGCCTTTATCTCTCTTCTTTGCTGTCTTTCACGTGAAGGGAGTAAAACCTGACAGGAAATTGGAATCTCAATCCTGTTTGGGACAGAATTTTGTTTCATTTTGATTATGTTTATTTAATAGTGTAATCTGTTCGAAATATAAAAAATTAAGAGAGATAAATGTAACTTCATTACATTGTGTTGGTTAAAGATGCCACAGAATAACGATCAGTAGGATCTTCAACCTACTATTCCTCTTGGAAGCTTCTTGTGTGCAACTGGAAAGGAGCAGTTACTCATACTTAACATATAAGGCTGAGTGGATCACAGGGAAATCAACTGGAAGAAAAAAAATGGGAGGAATAGACATGAAGAGACTATATGTTAGAGAAGAGAACATATAGACATTACCTTCTAAATCAATCAACAATCAACCAGTTTATTTTTTAACTGGCTTGCAATGATGGTAGTAGGTATGTCTGATGACATTCTCCAGATAAGTAGTTTTTTAAATTGAATTTTGGGGTGTTTAAGAGGCTGGATACCTTAAGCTTTTAAAGGACTTAAAACAAATTTGTTCATCCATTAACTTTTTGAATGGGAAAATTCCTGTAATAACATTTATTAATACAGGATTTTGGGATGGCAATGCCTTCATTTATCTATTTTTCTAAAACATTGATCTGGAATTTGTGTATCATAAATGTGATACTGAGAGCAAAGAGATCAATATCCCTTCTTTTTCTTTTATCATTCAACAAATAAAATGTTTTCTGTAGAAAAGTTATTCCCCAATTGCTATATGGAATGAATATATGGGGAATGTAAAACTGGACATCTTGCAAATGGGATAATAATCAATGTAAAAAAACTCTTTTGTCTTTTCCCTTGATAATCTTCATGCCTTATTGAAAATGGAAGAAAGCTAACTTGATCATCATAAAAGGGAGTGATTAAAAACCATTTTTCTCTTCTTTCTAGGGTTTGTCAATACTTTAGATTTTCCTTTGGTTACTGTTTCGGGAAATGTTTTGAAGCAGAAGGAGTCCAGTCTTGTTTATGGCATTTTAACTATTTCAATTTATTTGTGCTTCTATATTACTAACTATATTACCTATTTATGAAACGTGTATAATTCCAAGTTCTAAGGGCAAACTATAGAATTTAGTTATCATCAACAGACAATTTTAAGGACTGGAACGCAGACTTTACTTCAGATTATCCTGCATGGTTTGGTCTGATTAAATTGCACAGAGAAATATTTGTCCTCCTTTTCAATTAGCTACGTAAATATAAAATAACAAAAAGAAAATTACACTAAATTATAAAAGGAGGAAAAAAAACCTGAAAAAGGACACAAAATGGAATATTTGAAACATATATTTATTAATAAATTGAACTGTGATTCATTACATTCATGGTTGATGCATGTTAATCAATTCTGCAAGCCACTAAATAGTTGGAGTCATAAGTTTGTGTTTCCAATGTTGAACAATACATCTTTTGATTATGTGTTCATTTTCTCTGTCCAGAAGTCACCTCCCAAGATAAATCTCAAGATTGAGTTAATACATGTAATTGCTTCTTACCGAATGGAACAATATATTTCAATCAAGCATTCGTTTCACTGCGTCTCCAAAATCATAAATCATTATGATCGTTTTTGCAATACTGTTTCTTATTTAAAAAGAAGTGATTTGAAAATCTGCTGAAATGTTGGATATTTTTTTTAAAAAATGTCTCTTTTATTCATTTAAGTAAAATGTACAAACAAAAAAGGGAAAAAAAGAAAAAAGAATACTTAAAGAAATTGAGAAAAAAAATTAAAGGCAACAAAAATGAATAAAAGGGGCATTCTGGGGCTCATTCTCTATTTCATCCCCTATTAATCCTCTTCCAGACTCTAATTACTGCTTGGATACTTTTCATAGTTTACTTTGGATATTATTACTCATTTCTCTTTGGGCCATAGGGATCTCTAATTATCTCTGTGTTTCAATTCCCAGCTTTAAGGCAAGAGCTTACAGAACTCACTTTCTAGTTTATGCCATTTATGTGTCTGGATAAAATAGGGGTGTCAAACTCAAGGCCCGGGGGCCGGATCTGGCCTGCAGGGTGCTTAGATCTGACCCATGGGGCAGCCCTGGAAAGAGCAAAGGACTAGCCCGCAATGCAGTGGTGGGTTCTGGATCCCATTGCAACCAGTATGGTGCAAAGGGGCTGGGTGTCCACCACATGAATGTGCGCATGCATACTTACCACCTGCAACATCTCTATGATGCTCCAGCTGTTCGGCGGAGTGTAGTGCAGGTACCATATGCTCCGTGCGTGGAAGCCCCGAATAGCTCAAATGCAGGTAAGGAGCGTGGGCCCTCTGGAGCACCATAACAGAATGGTCTGGTGCTCCCAGCAGGCACCGGTATTCCCGTATCCGGGCATACCAGTTGTATCCCACCACTGCTGCAATGCCTCTGCCAGAGAAAATGGTGCTCGGGCCATCACTGGGATCTCCGACACGAGTGATGTTGAGCTGTCCATGCCCACCCTGGCCCCCCAAGGTCAAACATAATCCTGATGCAGCCCTCAATGAAATTGAGTTTGATACCACTGGGATAGAGGATATCAGAAAGTGCCAATGACTTTATGATTCTGTGGTACATCTATGTGTACATACAGCATTTAAAAGTTATTTTTACTTTCATTGAAACAGCAAAGCTGTAATTTATATCGAGTGCTTCTTTTAGCAGCCATAGAACATTTTGGTAATTCAGCAAGTAGTAACATATGCAGTTGCAATAAGAAAATTTAGTACAAAAAGAATGTCAGCTAGAATACTTGCTTGCAAAGGATATGAATTGTTTTAATATAAAATTGGTTGCAGTGGCTTATTTTTCCGCCTACTGTTGATGGTTTAGTTTTAAGTCACCCATTTATGTTAGTTCCTGTTGTCTAATTGCTGGTTTGGATGACAATCCTTTGATTTTTGACAAGTGCTTCATGGTATTGATCAAATAATATGTTTGCAATAATATGTTAATGAAATATGATAATCCAGTAGCAAGGTTTTATAAGGGAGTATCATCAAATTGTAAGGTTTGAATTGTATCAAATTAATTCTAATTAAATTACTTTATACTCCACCTCAATTCTACTGGATTCTGGACAGTTTTTAAGGAAGTACAACCTCATTCAGAATGACTAGCATGGATTACTTTTCTTACAGACCAACCACACCCCAATCTTATCTACATCAAGTGTTGGTTCATTACCCATCACTTTACCTAACTTGTCCGGCACCATACAGAAGCAGTTTTCATTCTGAATGTTAATGAACAAAAATGAACTCATTAATGAATTTTAACAGCTGTTGTGTGTCTTCTCTCCTGGTTTATCTGTCAACAGTGTGAACTTCTTCTTCATCAAGAAGAATATGATTGGAAACTGAAGTCAGCTGAAAATGCAATTGTTAAATTGGAGAAGAACTCGGAGTCTATAGTGGTAAGAATTAAAACAGAGCGTCTCTGTTCATTAGAGATTCAGCCCTTGGCAATGATAGAAGTGACGTGTGTGCTTTAAAAAGTCTTCCAATACTCATTGCTTGACAAAATATATGCTTGCAGACGGGTGGTTTCTTAATAGACCCAGTTGCTCCACAAATAGGTTGGATATGAACTAGTTTGAAAATTATAGTTGCTGCACCAGAGATTTAGGATAGCCATTCCCTAGAATCTTCCAGGAAATATCCATTAGGGCAGTGGTGGGATTCAATTTTTTTTACTTCTGGTTCTGTGGGTGTGGCTTTGTGGTAGGGGAAGGTTACTACAAAATCCCCATTCCCTCCCCACCCCAGCTCTGTTCTCCTGTTCAGGGTAACAAAAGAAGATCACTGACATTTTAGAGTTGTATATAGCTACTAACAAAGAAAGCCAACACTATTTAAAGATCAGCATTTAAATTGATTAAACATACTGTCTGAATTATCTGAATTAATTCTTAAAGATTAGCAATTCCTCAAACCTTTAAGTGGGTAGTAAAAATAGTGAATATAAACTTTGGGTAAGTTTTCTTTTAGAGGGGGGATTGTTAAACCATTTAAAGATTTCATCTAGTCATCCTTAGTTTTTTTTACATAGATTCTCTTTGGACTGTTTCTTTTTTTTATATAAAGTTTTTTTATTTTTAAACAAACATAAAACAAACAAACATAAACACACACAAAGTATAAAAACCCTCCTCCAATTAACTTACAGTGTGTCGATTGGTTACAAAACTGTTGTGCTTCCTCACAACAGCCTTCACTTGCAATTTACATAAAGTTTCATATCATCAATCTAATATATATGTATACAATTATTATGATTATTAAACATTCATTTGACTATAGCTTTACTTTATGTAAAGTATTCTAAATTTAAAATAAATTTATTATTAATTATGGCATTTCATTTCATCATCCTGACATCATCCGATCGTATTACATCTTTATATTCTATTCTATATAGAGTTGTTTATCTTTTATAACAAAGCTTTTCAGCATCCTCTCCATAGTCCTCACTTAAAATTTGTGTAAAAATTCAGATTATCAATCATATATATATATATATGCATTATTATCATTATTAATCATTTATTTAACTATAATTATCGTTACCTTTTTATACATAATACTCTAAATTTTATGTAAGTTTGACTTAATTTTTTATTATAACATTTCATTTCATCATCCTGTGTCTTTGGACTGTTTCTTGTTAAACTAATTTAAGAGTGACCAATGAATTCATTATCAACTTCTGGAAAGATCTTTAAGGTTCAGAACTCTCTGGCTACTTGGCGGTATTTGAAGGATTTAAAAATATTTATTTACGCATTCGGCCAGAGAGACATCAGTGCAAAATACCAGGGATATGTCTTAGATTGTACTAAATCCCAAAATGAATTGTGTGATTTCAATTCTCCATGCCAAACTAAGGTTCTCTCCAGAGGTGGTTATTCAGCAGGTTCTGACCAGTTCTGCAGAACTGGTAACAGAAATTTTGAGAAGTCTGGAGAACCGGTAAATACCACCTCTGACTGGACCCGCCCCCATCTACTCTCTGCCTCCCGAGTCCCAGCTGATTAGGAGGAAATGGGGATTTTTCAGTAAGCTTCCCCTGGAGTGGGGAGGAAATGGAGATTTTACAGTATCCGTCCCCTGCCAGGCCCACCAAGCCATGCCACACCCACCAAGTCACACCCACAGAACCAGCAGTAAAAAAAATTGAATCCCACCACTGGTTCTCTCCTTTTTGTGAACAAAAATGAATCAAGACTTCTATGAAATCTTGCAAGCAGCTAAACACTTCTGAAGGCTGCAGATAATGACTAAATTTTTTAATCTTGTAATCCAATAGTTATATCATTATAGACTGTTAAACATCCCATAATGTTGTAGTTAATACATAGCATTGCATGTGCAATGACAATAAGTAATCATGTACATGTTGTGCCAAATTATAAACAAATCACATTACAGCTAAGCGTGCTATATGAACCAAGCTAACAGGCTGGAAAAAACACTATTTTGATTTTCTCCATATACAAAGTGCCAGGAAAGAAGGTAGGGGTTAGATGAAGAGACAGTGGGTGATGAACAGATTTATCTTTCATTTGCAGTGTTATTCATTAATATAAGGTTATTTATAGGTTTCCCCAGGGACTCTCAAAGTCACAGTATTTTGCGCAAAGGAAACTGATTTATATGTCATTCTTTTCTCTGTGCTCTTTCGTAATGCAAGTTTTCATATTTTAAAAACTTGTATTTAGTTTTTCTGGAAGGAACATTTAAGGCTAGTTTCATACTTTACCTTCTAAAGTCAACATTAATAACATTTAACACAAGGATTTTATAGTTACCCTTGCATTACTTTACAATAGTCATCTGTACAATATCTTCAGTTTTTACTGGAATTTCTCATTAAATTCCTCCACATGAGGTGAGGAATGAGTGAACCTTTCACCTCCAAATCTATAAAGACTCCTCTCGAGCAATGTTGATGTTTATGCAGTTTGGTAAGGTTTATCTCACAGGTTGCACAATCCTTCCTGCAGTCATCATCTAATGTCACCTAACAGTAACGAAAAGCAGAAAATATATAGCAGCTTTTTTTTTTTTTGAAAAAAGAAATCAGCATTTGAGGAAATATTGTCTTCCTTCAGAATCATTTACTGAGCCTGCAGGTTAGTCCTAATCTTCTAAAAAGGAAAACACAATAGCAACTTTTGGGGATTTCCAGGGTTAGCCAATCGCAAGTACCAAACTTCAGTTTTCTAAAATCTGAACCAAATATCCTATTCTATTATTATTTGTGAGACATTTAACAGCAAAGCTGGGCCCAATAGGTGAAGAGCTGAAGTTTCCCCCTTCCGAAGACTCTTTGGGCCTACACATCCTAACCACCCTTCCTGCCATGATATAGTTGCTTGGTAGTTGCAGTGGTAAACATTGGTGTTCCAAGGAATGCTTTTATTTTCCATCTTCCCTCATATTTCCATGTATGAAAAATAGGGTTGCTAAATCCTGTGTGCCTGTCAGGCAAACATAAAGGGGAAAAATGATAAAAATATAAATGATGAAAATACATTTCACAGTGTCCTTTCCAGGCTCTAGAATTTTGAGGTATGTAAGTAGAGAAACCAGTCTATCCCGTCTATAAAATTTTTATATATGTATGCAGGTATGTGTGTCTATAAAAACTTTTTACCTGTTTCTTAGAGATAAATTAACAAATATTTCCTGCTTGCTTCCTTCATCTACCGGATTTTTCCAGATGCCAACCTTTAACCACATGCAATCCTTTTTGCTTCCTTTTCCTAGACCTAGGACATAACTTTTGTCTTTGATTTTTAAAAGCAGAATCTTTTCTTCTACAGAAGAGAACAAACTGGCAGGATATCTTTTTTGCTAAGCACTAATATAAGCATCCATCCTCAGGAAGGTGCTGCTTGGGCCAGAATGAGGTATACTAGGGAAATGTGGAATTTATATGACATGCTGCTAATAGTCTGGAGTAATGTAGGAGAATTTAATGAAGGAGAAGTCTAACTAGGAAAATAAAGAGGCTGTTTGCCACTAGAAGTTTGGATGGAACAATTCTAATCAGACTAAATTTTCCATTGATTGACTTCTTTTGAATAACACTCCATCTTCTAAATTGGATGAAAAACTGGGAAGCCATGTTCAGTTGTTTTGCTGTATACACTAAGAATATACTAAGAATACACTAAGACAGACGCTTGCCACCACACACATCCAGACACAATGAGCAATGTTATGTATGAAGTACAATGCAATCAGACATGTGCAGATCTGTGCATTGGAGAAGCAAAGCAACCACTTCATAAATGCATAGTACAACATACAAGAGGAGAACAAACTCAACAGGACAAGATTCAGCAGTCCATCTACATTTGAAAAACCAAGATCACTCTTTTGAAGTCCACATTCTGGACAGAGAGGATCACTGGTTTGAAAGAGAGGTAAAGGAATCCATCTGCGTTAAAACCGAACAACCCTCTCTCAACAGAGACACCACCTACCCCTCTTTACAACACAGTCCTTTCAGCAGTTCCAAGAAGGTTACACACCCAAGGTTGCACTCTGCTTCAGATGACCCCGAGGGTACAGAAAAACCCCTAAGTGGCCTCAATGACTCTCAGAGAGCTAATGACCAACCTTCAAAGTGCTAACAACTAGATGGCTGCAAGGAATATAAATCCTTCCATTCCTCACAATTCAGTCAGAACCGAAAAATTGACAGAACTCCTTCTTGGATGAGAAGTGAAACATCTTCAAAAAAAAAAAAAAAACATCACAGAAAGCCCAGTTGCCTTTTGAAATAGCACCTGTAAAATATATTAGACATCCTGGATCTGGCTTTAGGTTTGCTTGATTCACATTCATTTAGAACAGAAAGGAACACCAGCAACTGGTTAATAAGTAGCAACAATTGTGTGATAATTGGTGTTGTGGCTATTGAACATTTTACAATATCTCCATTTCTCTTCAGTTTTGATTTTGTATATGAATGTGTATATGATCAAATCCTTCATGCCTTTTGGTTGTAGATCAAGCTTACCAAATGATATCACAAAGATAGCAAACAAATTAGAGTTCTTTTTTTTTATTAAACAAAATTTTATTGGTTTTTAAAACAAAATATTCAAGGAAAGGGGTAATGGATGAAGTACAAATTTTGACAGTTACATTATGCAGGAAATGGCCCTCCCCCCCATTCTCATAACTTTCATTTACTAATACATTAGTTTGTTATTACTTAGTACTATTTTGTCAGCATGTAAACTTTCATCTTAAAATAGTTTCAATCATTTTATATCACACAGATTTTCAAGTTCATTTTTGTGATCTGAGTTTTCTCAATACAAACAAATTAGAGTTCAAAGACTGAATTCCTTGCTACTTTCTGGGATGCTGGAGACTATCAGGAGTCAGGGTTTCAGGGAGGCAAGTCTTCCCCATTATTTCCCCACCTCTTGCGCTTTTCAGTTCACTGAATAAGCTTCTTTCTTTAATGCAAAGATCATCGAGAGTGATTGCTCTATGTTTTCTACTGCAGAGTAAAAGACAATTTATTCTTCCTGCAAAATGGAGGGTGGGATTACTTTTTAATTTAAAAGAACTACTAAGAAACTTTAATTTGGCAGACACGATGGAGAACATCCAGAGGTGGTTATTATAGCCACAGGCTGAAAGTTCTCTATGCTTGCCACAGCAAGTTAGCATTTGATGTGTTATTCTTTATAATAACCCCAAACACAAGATACTATTAGAATAATAATAGTTTTCTTTCTAATTTGGTGGGATGTTACAAGTGAATTGACATACTGTAATGATGGCATGCATAATAGTAAGTTAATACTTGGGAAATAGCTGCTGTGTTTACATAGAATAATTTATTCTTGAATGTGGCTCATTTTTTATTCCTGTCAGCCTTTCTTATGCATCTAAGGAACATTTTGAGTGGAACATGACTGGAAGGACTGCATGGTTATGGGTGCAGCTGTACGGTTTACTGCATGGTCAATTTAAAATGTCAAACAGATCAGCTTTAAGGCTTTGCAACAATGGTGGCTTCTGTTCTCGCAGAATTCAGTATCTGAAGTGAAACTCTTGGTGGAAGAGAAGTTTGAGGAGCTTCTCCAAGCTGTCAAGGCAACCCATGCCATTGTGCTCACTTTTCTGGAGGAGAAAGAGCGTGCTGCAGTTAATCATGCAAATGGAATGAAGATCTACCTTCAGAGCCAACAAGTGACAATGGAGGAATGTAGGAAAAGACTGGAGAAGATGGCCACTCACACTAATGACATCATCTTCCTAAAGGTACCTTAAATAATGATAGTAAAAATATTGAGATCACCCTTCAATGACTGTTTGCCTTTCTTGAATATTTTGGGTTTCAACTGTTAAAGTTCGCTCACTGAAAGTTATGGGAGTTGAAACCCAGTGCATCTGATTTGTACATCATTTGGAAAGGTTGTTTTGGATTAATTTTTTTTTTTGCCTTTTCACTAAATATCCTCTTATTGGTCTGTTATTCACGTTCACATAAAACACAGCTGCTGCTCTGGATCTATAACTGGCCAACGTCAATTGCACGGTCTTAAGAGAAAGCAGAGAATACTAGTGTGTGTGTTTGAGTGAGCAACAAATCCTATGATTTTTTTTTAAAAAAATTCCCACCGTTCAGCTTAATACTTTTCTGCAGGGTGTGGATAGGAGAGTAGAAGAGTGGTGCAACATGCTGTGATGTCATGAACCAAACCTATTGATTTGAATATTTTCATCTCATGTTGAAATGCAAATGTGAAAGGAAGTTACATCATGATAACACAATGTACAGGGTTCTAGCCCTTCTTCCCAGTCACTGTCCATACAGTGTTCTTCTGTATATCTGTGCACATTTAGGAATACTGTGAATTCAAGAAGCATCTGGGAGATGAGACATTGCCCAGTGTGTATATTGGCCTGAAAGACAAATTATCAGGAATCCGAAAGGTGATCTCTGAATCCACTGAACAGCTTTTACAATTACTACACAATTCCTACAAAGAAAAATTGCAGGGGTTTGCCGATGATGGTGAGTACCCATTCCTCTTTAATTTACATGTTTATTCGTTTTGATCAGTTTTAAGGCTGCTTACTTACCAACAGTTCTGATACTGAACATTCATTAATTCTTAGTCATACAAAAAAAAAAAACCCATTTCCTTCCTTCCATCTATATAGAAGATGCTGGGATAAAAACAACAGTGGCTGCAATTGTCCCATCCAAATATCGCCTGTCAGCTCCAGAACCTCAAAGTAGGAATGACTTCTTAAAGTGTAAGTTATTGTCCAATTTTCAGTGCAAAATTTGAAAGAATTAAGAAAGACTTGGAGAATCAGACTAACAACATTGGCTTATCTGAAGATGTCTGGGGGGAACTGACAAATAGGAGATATGTGCAATTATGACCTCTCGGGAAATTCAGGAGACACTGAACATAATATATGGTGTTTATAAGAGCAGCCACTGATTCATTCTGATCAATTCTATCTTATGTTTTATTTACTGCTATCATTTATTGTTATGTTACCTCACTTTGATATATCAAACATAATCATTATAATAAGCAGTAAACACAAGCTAATAAGGTTGTGTGAAGCATTTGAAAGGAATATTTCTCAAAGTACCGTATTTTTCAGACCATAAGACGCACCTAGGTTTGGGAAGGAAAACAAGAAAATAAAAATCTGCCTCTTCCTCTGCCTCCTAGCAATTTGCCTCCTTGCAGCAAACAGCCTGGTCAGCTTCAGCACAGCCTGATTAGCACGAGCAGCTGATTGGCAGTTGGATAGGCCTCCCGGAATACCTCTAATCAGCTGTTCCAGGCTGCAGGGATCACCGCTGGCCATCGCCATCATCACTGCCCATTGCTGCTGCCACCTATTGCCACCTCTAAGTGCCCCGTTTTTGGCCTCCGCCTGTCCCGTTTTTGGCCTGTTCCAGGTGGGAACAGCTGATTGGTGGTATTCTGGGAGGCAGATCCAACTGCCAATCAGCTGCTTCTGCTAAATCAGGCTGTGTTGAAGCTGACCAGGCTGTTTGCCTGGTGCGTGCACAGTGAACTGGTTGTTAAACTGGTAGGATCCCACCCCTGAATTCTATTAAGACTATATTGAATTCTCCTCAATGTGTGGCTCAGGGGGTTAGTTTTATAAATGCATTTGTTAGAATCAGTATTAGAACAAAAATCCTAGGAAAATATTTTGGAGGAAAGAACATTTTCCTTTGCTTTTTAAAATGGTTAATAAAATTATGTCAAGAACGTTTTAAAAAACTAAATAAATATTAATTTCACATTAGTGATCTGTCATTAATCTAGTATTAGTTATTGACTATTGCTTTTTCCAGTACTGAAATATATTACTTAAGCAAGCAATTCATTTATTCCAAGCAAGCATGCAATAATCATAGTGATTTTACTTATCAATCCAAGCTGTTGTTTAAGTCTCCACCGCTATCCAATATATGAATGAGCACCAGTTGAAAAATCTACTAACCATCATGTGTATTTTAATATTTTTAGCCAGCAGACATAGCATAGAGTAGCTACAAACTAAATATTGTCTGAGAAAGGTTAAAAAAAAGTGAGATTCTTCCAAGTTCTATACATTGTAGACAAAATATATCCTGGCTTTACTCTTGTTATAAAATCTAATTAGGTCTTTTAGGTGCAGTATTCTATCATATTTAGTGCTCAATTAATTATTTCTAGCTTTTAAAAAATGTATTTTTTTTTTTGTGTGCAGATGCTTGCCTGTTAACATTTGACCCAGTTACTGCTCATCGCTATTTGAGGCTTTTGGATGATAACCACAAGATTTCCAACACCACGCCCTGGGAGCACCCATACCCAGATCACCCAGAAAGATTTGCACACTGGCGCCAAGTCTTGTCCAATCAAAGCTTATATATGGGTCGTTATTACTTTGAAGTCGAGATATTTGGAGCTGGTATTTACATTGGCATGACAAATAAGAGCATTGACAGGAAAGGTTCAGAGAGCAACAGTTGCATCTCAGGGAACAACTTCTCCTGGTGTATTAAATGGAACGGCAAGGATTTCTCAGCTTGGCACATTGATGTGGAGACACCTTTGAAATCTCAGGAATTCAGCAGAATAGGGGTCTACCTAGATTACCCCAGAGAGACACTCTCCTTTTATGGCATCACTACTGACTCCATGACTGTCTTGCATACTTTTGAATGCAAGTTTAATGAGCCTTTATATCCAGCCTTCTGGCTATCAAAGAAGGAAAATAGCATCCAGATTGTTAAGTTGCGAGAAGAAGCTCAGCAGAATCCAGAAGCTTCTCTTCCTTCCACAGGAGAATCGGCTTCCAGTAGTTTAGAGACACATGATTAAAGCAATATACAGTTGAAACTGTTAACTCAGAACCGAGTCATTATCTTTGATATTCAATCTAGGCCAGGGGTGTCCAAACTTGGGAACTTTAAGACTTGTGGACTTCAACTCCCAGAATTCTGGGAGTTGAAGTCCACAAGTCTTAAAGTTCCCAAGTTTGGACACCCCTGATCTAGGCAATACTGATCAATTGTGGACTCTTTGTAGAAGAATCTACATCTATTGAAAAATTGTGTCTTATATACTTCAGGTTACTTACTACCTCTGCGAATATTACCTCTCACGGAGAGAGAAAACATTAAATTATAAACATCTTCCATCAGAGTTGGCATTCAGTAGGTTCTGACCAGTTCTGGAGAACCGGTAGCAGAACTTTTGAGTAGTTCAGTGAACTGGTAAATACCACCTCTGACTGGACCACCCCATCTATTCTCTGCCTCCTGACTCCTAGCTGATCATGAGGAAATGGGGATTTTGTAGTAACCTTCCCCTGGAGTGGGGTGGGAATGGAGATGTTACAGTATTTTCCCCCTGCCATGCCTACTAAGCCATGCCATGCCCACCAAGCCATGCTCACAGAACCGATAGTAAGATTTTTTGAATCCCACCACTGATCCTCCTGTTTTTAAATGAAAGTATTGAAAATACTTATTTGCAAAACCAACTTCTTTTTGATTGTAAACTTCTAACAGGTGCATTCAAAATAAAAACCAAATGATTGTTAGCATAACTGCTATGTATTGAAAAAAATACAATATGACCTTTGGAACAGGTTAGAACAGTGGTTCCCAAAGTGGGCGGTACCGCCCTCTGGGGGGCAGTGAGATGACTTAGGGGGGCGGTAAGAGGCAAGGGGGTGGCAGGGGGGAGCTAAGAGGCAAGGGGGGTGGCAAGGGGGAGCTAAGAGGGCGAGGGAAAAAAGATTGTGTTGGCTGCAGAGGGCGTCACCACCACCACAATCACCGCCTTCCTCCCAGGAGAGGGGCACGCGCCGCTTCAATTGCCCACCCCCCAAGTTGGCATGTGGAAAGTAAACACCGCGCAGGAGAGGAGAGCCAGCCTGGAGTCGGTAATCAGTTCTAGGTCCACAAGGCAGAAAGTAGCTGAGAGAAGGGGTGTGGGGGTTGGGTGAAGGCATGGGATGGGCTCCCAGCAGCGGCTGCTCGGATTTGCTATTTGAGAGAGAGAGAGAGAGAGAGAGAGAGGGAGAGAGAGAGAGAAAGTGCGAGCATGTGTATCCCCCCTTCCTTGGCTCCCGCTTCGTCTCTCCTGCCTCTTCACTTCTCCGTTCGATCATTGGGCGGCAGATCAAAGCGGGAGCCAAGTGGGTCATTCCTTCCAAGAGGCAAGTTCCCATCAAATGACTCACTGCCCTAGATTCGGGGAGACCCTCTGCAGTCCCTCTCGCCTGGCCGGGATGCCAGCGAGAGAGAGTGTTGGGCTGAAGGAGGGAGGGATACACACGCTCTTCCTCTCTTCTCTTTCTGTTTCATCCTCTTTCTCTTTGTCTCTCTTCTTTTTCTCCTTCTTTTCCATTCTTCCTTCACTTTCTCTCCCCCCTTCTCTCACCTCTTTGTCTCTTTCTGTCTCTCTCATCCTCTTTCTCTTTGTTTCCTCTTTCTCTCTCCTTCTTTTCAATTCTTATGTCACTTTCTCTTTCTTCCTTCTCTCTCCTCTTTGTCTCTTTCTGTCTCTCTCACCCTCTTTCTCTTTGTCTCTCTTTGTCTCTCCTTCTTTCCCACACTTCTGTCACTTTCTCTCTCCTTCTCTGTCTCTTTCTGTCTCTCTTCCCTCTTTTTTCGTTCTCTCTTCCTCTCTCCCACTCTTTTATCACTTTCTCTCTACCGCCCAACTTGTCCCCATACTTATCTTCGACTGATCATGTTTGCAATAATTTACCTTTTCTAAATAGGTGCAGTTCCCTTACTGGATCCCTCGCTCACTCAAACACACACACACACACACACACACACACACACACACACACACACACACTGGTAGCACTGGATCATGTTCAGCAATTTTGTTGAATTAATATTAACTAAAAAGGTTTTCAAATTGGATTTTGAATAAATGTGCAATTGTTACAGTTTTGAATTTTGCTGTTACTATCTTCCTTCTGTCGTGCAAACCGCCCAGTCACATGACCCACCCACCCCCAGCCATGCCCACCAAGCCACCCCACAGAACCGGTAGTAAAAAAAATTGAATTCCACCACTGGGTGGGGGGCTCTGAAGATCAGTTTGTAGCACCAAGGGGGCGGTGGACTGAAAAAGTTTGGGAACCACTGGGTTAGAACATTTAGATACCTTGGGGTGGTTTTCCACTCGCAAGGGACATGGAAGGCACACCTGGATCACACATTGCAAGTAGCCAATAGGTCCTCAAATGCAATTAAACATTTATTTTATACAGGTGGAGGTCAGTTAGTACCTGCTGCCTTAAAACTTTTTGAGGCCAAACCATTGGCACAAATTCTATATGGGGCACAAACAGGAATCCTTGCAAAGAAAGACTTGCTAGAAACCATACAAACCAAATTCCTGTGAGCCATCTTAGCTGCACCCAATGGAACTCCAAATGCCCAGTTAAGAATTGAGGCAGGCATGCCTCAAATTCAGGTAAGAGCCTGGAAGATAATGATCATTCATTGGCTTAAAATGCATTTCTTTCCAGAGGGACTGTCCCCACTAGTGTTGACTGACAATTTCCCCTCCCTCTGGAAACAGGCAATTGATCACAAACTGGGCTCTTATGGGGTCTCACCATTATTCTTAATGTCCCTAGGCTTTGATCAAGCAAAGCAAGTAGTAATTAATAGAATGAAGGACATGGAGTTCCAAGGTTGCCTCTCCACAGTAGGGACAGAATCAAATAGGGTATGTGGGAATCGGCAAGATATCTAAATGACCTGATCTTCCCAAAACAAAGAATAGCTTTCTTCAGAGCGAGATTTAATATTCTTCCTTCAGCACTCCTCCAGGGCAAGTATAAGAGATATAGGTGTATAGCAGAATGGGTTTGTATATGTGGTAAAGGAGAAGTGGAAGATAATTCACATGTTCTATTACTCTGCGAGCTATACAGAGCTTGTAGGTCTGCACATATTCTCCCCTTATTAGAGAGATTGCCAGGGAGGGCAGACATTTTTTATCTAGGCTTTCTCTTCCAGGACACAAACCCGGCAGCCACGTATGCAGTGGCAAAGTTCTGTGCTGCTGCAATGTCCAAAGAAAAAAATTGGCTACAGAAGTATAGTTGTCATCTTGTACCAATTATCTGGACATATCTCTAACAATCTTTGGACCATTGTATTTACTCCTATACTTAACAGCGTTGCATCCAGGTAAACCAGGGAGTGACCCGAACAATCTGAGAATATGTATGTTATTTTCCACTTTTAATGTCAATACTTTTTAATTATATCTCAATGTCAGTATTTTTTAACATATTGTAAAAACTAATGTGTATTGCTGGTCTTTGACCGTTATAAAGATGTACTTACTTACTTAACTTTGTGGCTATGTATTGAAAGAATAAGGACAATTTATCTATATGTCCAGTCACTCCTTGCCCAATTCCCCTGTACTGCCTATGCTATAGAAACTTTTGACTGTAGGGAAATAATTGCATACATAAAGATAAAAAGAATCGTCATTACCCACAATGGAGGAATGGTTGGTGAATATGACAGAACTTGCTGAGATGGCTACATTAATTACTTTGATCAAAGAAAAGATAGCTATCTATATTTATTGCTGATTGGAAACCTATTATGGCCTTTTGTGTAAGGCAAAAAAAAATATGAATGTATGACTTATTTTTTCATGATTGGATAGGATAAATTATAGAAAGAAGAGTGTCATGTTGTAACCATAGTATATGGAATAAATTTATAATTGTACTTATAACTACTGTAAAGAAGATCAGAAACCACTTCTTTGTATCTTTTTTTGTATTTATGTTTCCTCTGCTCAATAAGCATATTGTATCTTAGCAGATAGACAAGTATATTATATCTCTATAGAGAAAGAGAGAGAATTCAATGTGCATATTTAAGGACCAGTTAATTCAGTTGTGCATAGAACTAGCTCTTTTATTATCTGAACTAGTCAGTGAGTACAGTATTACAATTGCCTATGAAAGTTAACAATGTCTACCATACAGCAATAAACAACTTGTTTTCCTTGAATATTTAAGGAATGAATCTCAGTGATGTCTCTAGGCACTCCAGCTCAGATGAGTTTTCTTATTCTGATATTGGGTGCTTGATCTTTCGTGATTGTTTACAAAGCCCCAGGTATTATCTGTCTTCATGCTATCTTGCTGTATGAGCTTGAAACTTCTAGCATTGTCAGTCAGTATTGCGACACATATGACGTTTGCAACAATTAGGGTTCAAGATTCTGGAGGATTATGAGCATACGTCTACGGTAGATCTATCTAGATATCTATAGCTATGACACAAGTGTTGAGGTGGTGCCAGAAGAAAACTGCCTGATGTTGGGAGCACAGCTAAATTCTCCAATGATCATATGGCATTTTGATGTGTGGATACTGCAAAGATGTACAATCAATGTAGACACAATAAAGACGGTTCTATTTAGAATATCTATTTTGTCTGATTATAGAAATCTGTTAATAACATGTAATTGTAATTCCATATTACAACTTCAGATATTCTAAAGGGTCTTTTAATGTTGGAATGAGAAGTTGACACTCTATTGATTTAAAAAAAAAACCCTCTTAAACCAGAAAATTTGGTTTCAGTTACTATTTGTTTCTATTCTGACTTAATCAGATTCTGCAAAGTTTCGGATTGGTGAACTGATTAGCTTTTATAAATGGAGTTATTCATTTCCAAGATAGTCTTGTAATGGGCACATTTGTGTTGGCAGGATAGTTGATAAGGCATAACAATGAAGAATGTGTTTAAAAAGTGATAAAAAACAAATGACTTCAGTAAACCTTCAAATTACGAATAATCAAAAAGTTGGGTTAAAATTAACATTTTTATAAATGTTCAAAAGATATTTGTTTAATAAATCACTAAATGAATTGAAAACTGTTAATAAATAAATATAATGTTTCCATTAGCTAATTCTTTTTAAGCCCACGTAGCATTTTAGGAAGGTTTAGGAAGGCCTAATAACTCAGTTCTTTCCCACAAGGGGGCAGTGTTGTGTCATAATAATTGGACACCCTTGCTTTAATTGCAAACATAAATGTGAAAAATTTGTATTTCAGAAGGCAAATTATGTATGTTCAAATGCATCTGAATGCTTTTGAATGGACCACAATTTTTTTTCAGGCATGTATTTTTCAGGCTAGTAAACTGAAGTTTATTCTAAATATTTGTGCTCAAGGAAATAACTGGAATTCAAATGATATGGTATTGAGTGACACCTCCTTTTTAAAAAATATTTTGCTTATACCAGAAAAGGACACCTGAATTTCTCTTGAGCCCAGAATGCTTAGGTGGTAACCTTTTCAGAAGCTGCATCTATTTCAGGATAGGTCAAGTGTATCTGTAAGAACACCAATCTCAGTTTACAATTGAATTAGGCTGCATCTGCCAATATTTAGTGATGTTTTCTTTGAATGGCTCTGGAAATATTAACTGGGTCAAAATCCAGATGCTAGTTTGGGAGGAAATGGCTGTTTCAGAAAACCAGAAGTGTGTTCCAAGACCCTTCTAGACACAAAATGGGGTGATCCCTGAAAGCTCTAAGACCATCTTCTAAATTCCAAGTAGGTTCCCACTGTGATTGATTAGGTTGCATTTTGTTATGTATTTAAAAGGTTATGGAACTTCAAAAGCACTGACGTAGACTTTTTTTTTGCACAGTTATTCAATATGTGGTTCTCCAACCTCTACTTCCAATCAATTGAGTCCCTGGGGTACATTTCATCTTAAGTGGCTATTCTGCTGTAAAATGGTTTTACATAAAATTGATTTCAGGTATGAGTCCAGCTGAGAATCCAGGGTAAGGTTGGACATTTGGCGATTGTCATCCTGAAGTCTCTTAAAGCTTTGAGTCACACTGCTTCACAGGTCCTGTTCATTAAGTTGAGCTCTAAGGAGCAGTTGGGATTGTTGCTGTTATACCAGCTTCCCTGCTGCATAGCAACCTCCCTGCCTGAGCTGCTGGACTGTGGGACTGGTAGAGTTTCCAGACAATATGCTGACTCTGTAAACTGCTTAGAGAGGGCTGTAAAAGCACTACGAAGCGGTATATAAGTCTAAGTGCTATTGCTCTATGGTTCTGGGGGAACTTCAGTATGCTTTCTGTGATATTAAAGTCAGAGACTGTTCAGGAGTTCATGGCTACAGTGACAGCCAAGGGCCTATATCAGTTTATCCAGAGCCTGACATGGGACAATGGCTCACATCTCATCTGGTTTTTCTGTCCGAACAATGACAAGTGATCTGGAATTGAGATAACCCACTGCGCTGATGACCATGGACTTTTCGGGTGCCACTATCTACTGCAGGGAGGTAGGATCTATGAGACCAATCTGTTGAATACCGAAGAGCTTGGCCAGCAGAGGGCGTTTGAAGGAAGCCCTCTGATTGGCCAAGGCGCGCGCTCCAGCCGGCGGGAGAATTCAAGGGTTCCTATTGGTTTACCGGCTGACAGCTGTAAGTATAAATAGCTGTCAGCCGGCTCGCGTTTTGTTCGTTCCTGTCAGCCTGTTCTGTTAATAAACCTGTTGAACTGACAGCTGCCTCAGTCTCCTCACTACAGATCTAACACTGGCGACGAGGACGGGCGACACGGACCCTTTCGTAGTGCCGCCAATGGCTACCAACGCCGCCTTTTCGCCTTTCAGGCCAGAGGCTGAGGCTTGGGAAGCATTTCTCGAAAGATTCGACTGCTTCCTCATAGCCCATGACCTCGTCAGCCTCTCTCAGGAGAGGAAACGCAGCATCTTCCTTAACTATTGCGGTGCGGAGATGTTCGCCACTGCTAGGGCTCTTGCTGCCCCCAGAACCAGCAAACTCGCTGCCGTGGGATGACCTGATGACTCGCCTCAAACATCACTACGAGCCCGCGCCATCCCGTTTCGCCCGGCGACAGTACTTTCGTCGGTGCATCCAGAAAGAGGGCCAAACCATTGCCCAGTACGTCGCTGCTCTCCGAGCTGAGGCGAGCCTGTGCGAATTCAGCGACCTAGAAGAGGCGCTGCTGGAGCAGTTCATTTATGGGCTCCGCGACGTAAAACTGCATCGCCGCATTCTCGCACGACCAGAATTGACTTTAAAAATTGCGGTCGATGATGCCAGAGCCTATGAAATGGCTGACCAATCCACCCCGGATTTCAGCCACCTCAGCCAGCACCCTCACGCTGCTTATGTGCCGCCTTCTCCCTACGCGGCTTCCTCCGCCTCCTACGCGCATTCTACAGCTTCTGCTTTCCATACAGAAGTCGATCAGACCGTCGACCGCCTCCAGTCACTCTACACCAGAGACGGACGTCAATGCCTGAGTTGTGGCGGCCGCCACCAACGCTCTCAATGCCGGTTCCGTCAAGCCCTTTGCCACAATTGCGGCCGAAAGGGCCACCTGGCCGCCGTGTGCCGTTCCGCGCCTCCTGACAGACGACCCGCGCAACAACCTCCTCTCCCTCCCCGTAATCCAGCCCATTTACCTGGCCGTCGCCAAAATTCCCTCACCGTTGGCGACCTGGCCACGGCTTTCCCAGAATGGCTGGTGGACTCGGCCTCTTCCTCTGCGGAGGGCCGAGGTAAGCTGCATCTCCCAATAACTTTAGAGGGAGTGCCAACCTCCATGGAGGTGGACACGGGATCGGCTAGATCCATCATGTCATGGGACACATTTCACACTTTGCTGCCTAAAATCCGGCGCTCTAGCCTATTGCCCCCAGACTGTCGCCTCCGTGACTATCAAGGGAACCCCATTGACTTGTTTGGCTGTGGCAATTTTAACGTTACCTATGGTTCCCACCATGCCAGGCTGCCGCTTCTCATCGTAAAAAACCCTCTGTCCTCTTTGCTAGGCCTAGATTGGTTTAGGGCACTAGGACTCTCAATAGCGGGGGTGCATTCCCTACTTCCCTCTCCTCTGCCCTCTTCTACTTCTCTCTCTTCTCTCCTAACTGAGTTCGCTGACGTCTTCAGCCCCTCCCTGGGTTGCTATACAGGTTCCCCCATTTCCCTAAACCTTGACCCTTCCATAGCCCCCATCCGTTTGAAGGCTCGCCGCCTGCCGCTGGCTCTTAAAGCCAAGGTAGACGCGGAGCTAGATAAGCTTCTCCGCCAAGGCATACTGGAACCCGTGGACTTCTCCCCATGGGAAACGCCAATAGTGGTGCCTCTTAAGTCCGACGGATCCGTGAGGATCTGTGCGGACTTTAAATCTACATTAAATAAAGCCCTGCAAGCGCACCCCTATCCTGTGCCCGTGGTGCAGCATGTCCTGCACTCCCTAGGCAATGGGCGCATTTTCGCCAAGCTAGACCTCGCACAGGCGTATCAACAGCTGCCCGTGGACGAGCCACCGCGCTTGCGCAGACGATAGTTACCCACCGCGGGGCATTCAAATGCCGCAGGCTGCAATTCGGAGTCAGTGTGGCCCCGGGAATTTTTCAAGGATTAATGGAGTGCTTGCTCCATGCCATTCCCGGGGTCACCCCGTACTTCGACGACGTCTTGATCGCAGCCCCCGACGCTGCGGGGCTCGTTCAGACGCTGCGTGTTGTCCTACAGCGCTTCCGCGCTGCGGGACTCCACTTGAAGGCCGAAAAATGCCAACTGGGGGTTTCTGCCGTAACTTTCCTCGGTTACCGCATCGATGCCGCGGGCATCCACCCCGACCCAGCTAAACTTGACGCCATCCTAGCTGCCCCCCAACCCCAATCTAAAGCGGAGCTACAAGCCTTCCTGGGCCTTCTAAATTTTTATGCCTCCTTCATTCCCCACAAAGCTTCCCTGGCCGAGCCCCTTCACCGCCTTTTGGACTCCAAGGCCCCTTGGAGTTGGAGCAGCTGCGAGGCGCAGGCGCTCGCGGCTGTCAAGCACTCCCTCACTTCTCCTCCAGTCCTCGCCCAGTACGACGAGTCCCTTCCACTAACCTTAGTTTGTGACACCTCTCCCTTTGGGGTGGGCGCCGTCCTTAGCCACTCCTTCCCTGATGGCTCAGAACGTCCCATAGCGTTTTACTCCCGCACCTTATCAAGGCCTGAGCGCAATTACAGCCAGCTTGATAAGGAGGCGCTGGCTGCCGTTGCGGGGGTAAAGCGCTTCCACCATTACCTATATGGACGTCCCTTCTCTCTTATTACAGACCACAAGCCGCTTCTAGGCATCATTGCCGGCGATCGCCCCACCCCTCCCATCCTGTCCCCTCGCATGTTGCGATGGGTTGAATTCCTTTCTGCCTATTCCTACACCCTTGCCTATCGCCCCGGCGGCCATATAGCCCACGCAGACGCTTTGAGCCGCTGCCCCTTGCAAGTTCCCATTCTCGACCCGGCTCCTACTGTTAAGGTTGGCCTCATTGACGACCTGTCTCTCCCTATGTCCGTCTCAGACATAGCTGCGGTGTCTGCGACCGACACTGTAGTCCTCCGCGCTATGGCCGCCGTAACTCGTGGATGGACAGCTTACTCTAAGGATCCCCTCCTTCTGCCCTTCTTCCGCCGTCGCTGCAAACTTTCAGTAGTGCAGGATTGCCTCCTCTGGGGCTCCCGCGTTGTTATTCCCTCTTCCCTGCACGCCTCTGTACTGTCTCGCCTCCATGACGGCCACCCAGGCATCGTCCGAATGAAGGCCCTGGGCCGCGGATATGTCTGGTGGCCGTCTATGGATGCTGACATCGCCTCCTATGTGCAAGGTTGCTCCGCCTGCCAGCGGGTGCAGGCTGCCCCCCCCACCGCTCCTCCCCGTGAATGGGAGCAACCTATGGGCCCTTGGAGTAGATTGCACATCGATTTCATGGGTCCCCTCGATGGCCACTCCTTCCTGGTTGTGGTAGATGCGTGGTCAAAATGGGTTGAGCTCTTCCCCATGACCACCACCACCTCCGCCGCCACAATCCACGTTCTCAACTCCCTTTTCACAACACATGGGCTGCCCGATGTTATCGTTTCTGATAACGGGCCCCAATTCACCTCGTCTGAATTCCTTTCGTTCCTCACCTCCCTGGGCATCCGCCATGCCCCAATTTCACCGTACCACCCGGCCAGCAATGGCCTGGCGGAACGTGCCGTACGCTCTGCAAAGGATGCCTTTGCCCGTATGGCAGCCCTTCCCTGGCCCGAACGCATCCACACTTACCTCCGTACCCAACACACCACCCCTTGTTCCTCCACGGGAAATGCTCCTTCTGAGCTGTTAATGGGTCGCCGCCTCAGGTCTACTTTGGACCGCCTGCATCCCCTCTGCTCTTCCCCTCCTTTTCACCCCTCCACCCCCCCGAGGTCCTTTCAAGTGGGGGAGGAAGTTTTCGCCCGTAATTTTGCAGGGGAGCCAAAATGGGTACCTGGAAAGATCTCAGATGTAACAGGACCCTGCTCTTACAGGGTCCTCCTCTACGATGGGAGATCTTGGAGGCACCATGTAGACCTGTTGCGGTGACGACCGGCAGAAGTTCCAGCAATTGCAGCCAGCGGACAGAAACAGCCAGGCCCTATCAACGCCGCCTGCCGGCCCAACCAAACACAAAATCCTAACTCCGAGTCGGCGCAGATTGTTCCCGGTGCGTTTGGTTCCTTACCTGTTCTGTTGCATCCACCTCCAAGGGTTGGGCCTGTTGCGGCCGCTCCTCCGGCGCCTCGTCACAAGGGCAGAGCCGACACTCCTTCTGCCTCGGACACCATACCAACTATGCCGAGGCGTTCCCAACGCGTGCGCAGACGGCCGAGTTACTTGGACGATTACGCATGCGCAATCCGGGGAAAAGGAGTGTTGAATACCGAAGAGCTTGGCCAGCAGAGGGCGTTTGAAGGAAGCCCTCTGATTGGCCAAGGCGCGCGCTCCAGCCGGCGGGAGAATTCAAGGGTTCCTATTGGTTTACCAGCTGACAGCTGTAAGTATAAATAGCTGTCAGCCAGCTCGCGTTTTGTTCGTTCCTGTCAGCCTGTTCTGTTAATAAACCTGTTGAACTGACAGCTGCCTCAGTCTCCTCACTACAGATCTAACACAATCCATCTTAGGTGACTGATGATCAGAGGACTGCAGAGTGAGCTGAGGTTATTGTAGCTCCAATTCAGGGTGCTATTTTCATCCTTAAAGTCCTTCATGGCATGGGTGAGTTACTTGAGTGATTTTCTCTTCCTGATTGTAAGTGCATTTCCCATCAGGTCTTGCAACTGAGGTAAATCACAGGTTCCGTCTATGAAGAAGTTACATATGATAGGACCCAAGTAACAGACCTTTTCTGCTGTGGCACCTGCCCTGTGGAACATCAGCAATCCTCAAGTGAGGTTAGCCTCATCTCTCCTGAGCTTCCAGAAATCCCTTCAAGTTTGGCTGTGTCACCAGGCACCTTGCAAAGGAATGGTAATTTGATTAGATTTCTCTGTTGTTTATAATCTGATTCTCTCTGTCCCCCCCACCCCTCTCTCTCTCCGTCCCTCCCTCCTTCCCTTTTATAATATTACATTTTTCTACTTTTGAATGTTTTTAAAATTGTTTATATGATTGTTTTATGCCACCCGGAATCCATCTGCTTATAACCATATTGCTATGGCAAAATATTTCAGTGATTGTGATAGTTCAATTATGTAAGCCATTCAGTTAATAATAATAATAAACCTATTAGTAAACAAATGATAGGTTAAGCGTGTGCCTTTTATTCTTCAAGCCATTTTACTGCTAATCCCTGGACTTTGTCCACTCCCCTTAAACCACACAATGTGTCAAGACCACTTTTCCTTCATCAGATAATGAAGGTGTGCCTTTACCTTACATGAACAGCAGAAACTATTAAATCCATCGAGAATCTGGGCTGCTCCCTAGCAGCTTGGGAAATGTGAATTCCTCTCCTTATGGGACTTGCCAGATGAATGTTTGGATTGCAAAATCCAAGAATGCAGACAGAGTTTGGTAAAACAGACTGTAGAACAGGGATGCCCTACCCTGGCAACTTTAAGGCTTGTGGACTTCAATTTCCAGAATTCTTCATGCTGGCTGGGGAATTCTGAGAGTTGAAGTCCACAGGTCCTAAAGTTGCCACAGTTGGACACCTGTACTGTTTAAAGATGCTGAATGGCAGATTTGAGTCATTCGGTTCTTCCCTGACAGGAACTTGTCAAATATTTAACTCTACTTTAAGTGATTGCTTTGATTGGTATCACTGGAAGTCGCCTTTGAGATACTAGTTACAGCTTTGAAGAGTAAGTATATGAATAGGAAGAGTCACATTTTCCCAAATTTCTACTTTGCTGCTATTTTCCTGTCTCTTTCTCTATTTTAACTGGGATACCAAGAAGATAATTTTGAAGGGTCCATCAAGGCAGGGAATCAGTGGCAGATTCTTTACTTAGACTAGGCTTCTTAACCTGGTTGAAGCCCATTTATCTAGGTATACCTTTCAAAATGCCACAGATGACAGATGAGTCTAAGGGGGCTCAGTAAGCAAGAGCCCTGCTCCCCTTCTTTCTTTGAGTGGGGACTTCAGAGGGGGGGGGGAAAACCCCTTGAAAGTGGCAAAGGGCAATTTTGCTTATGAGAGAGCAAGCTTTGTCACATATGGACAAGCTGTTAGGGAAATGTAACATAAGCTTATTTGGCTATTCAGCAGCTTTAATTCCTGTCATGGCAATATGCCAATCCCAGGCATCCAGCATTGGCTTAAATAGAATACATGTCTACTTTTGCTCCCGGCATATGCATTAGCCTGACCATTCTATACTCCTTCAAGGTGATTTATTTCTCTTCTATATATTTAGGGGAAACAACCTGCAAAAATTGGCACGCAAACAAACCCGCTGTTACACTTGGTTAATAATTTGAATGTAGCTGTAAAGCAAATGCCCCTATTACCCTTTAAAACTCACTAAGAACTGACATTTTTGGATGGAGTGGAAGAAGGTTTCAAGCAGAACACGCCAACTTCTCAATAGCCTGGAGAAAATGTAAGGGATATCCAGCTTAGGCAGCAATTCTGGATGTCAAAACAAGTTTCCTTGCTGTCATAAAATGCTATTTGGATTTTACATTTTTAATTAAAATTTTAATTATCCCCAGAGTATTTTATTAGCTTTTATGAAGGCAGCTGCTTTTTATCCTATCAACCAAAGCTCTGCTCTGCTCTAAAGAGCAACTTGTCCCAGTTAGGAGTTTTGTCCTGAATAATTTTCATCATTGGTAAACTAGGTTATTTAATTTAAAGTGACATTTACCATCCCAATTTGATTGAAATGGCTTTTTATTGCAGAAGCAGCAAAATAACCTTGGATGGGGATTTTATGCTTTGCTTAGATAAGATGAAATCTTCCCAAGAGCCTAATTTCTCCTTATTTTCATACTGGATCTCGATCCCACCCACTCTGTTTCCATACCATTAGCAGCATGAACCCAGCGAGGTCCTTAGAGAAATCAGTGGCTGCTGTTAGTGGTTTGTGGTTTGGAGTGTATTATAGGATGATATGGTTGGCATTGTTTCTTTACATGTCTATTGTTATATATAATGTGAAAACCTGTATTTTTTCAATATAAGCAAGCTTGTTACTAGCTGCCTATTTTAATTAAGGTTCAAGTTTCTGCTCTTTTTAAATATTTTTTTTATCCTGCCTTTATTATTTGCATAAATATCTCAAGGCAGCAAACATACCTAATACTCTTTCCTCCTCCTATTTTCCCCACAATGACAACCTTGTCAGGTGTGTTGGGCTCAAAGAATATGACTGGCCCAAAATCAGCCAGCTGGCTTTCATGCCTAAAATGGGACTAGAACTCACCATCTTCTGGTTTCCAATCCCTAGTACAGGTGTCCTGCATGAACAGGATGCTTTAACACCCCCAGTCCTAATTTGCTTTGTAACCTTGGTACTTAAATTGAGCTCACATTGTTTTTTTCTTGGAGGGGCACAATGGTTCAGTGGTTAAGACACTTAGCTTGTCAGCTGGAAAATCAACAGCTTGAGGCAAAACCTGCCTCTCCATTTTATTAGTTTCCATTTCATGGTTGGTATCAAATTAAAATTAAAAGGAAGTTCTACTAGATTAGATTTAATCTAGAACTTTGTTATGTGAGTATGGAGTGGTAGAGTGGTAGCCTGCAAAGGAAAGATGTAGACACTTTACTGATTGTACCTATATCTGGTATTTATAGGTATGCAGCTAGTCCTCAACTTAATTACACAATTGAGCCCAAAATGTATGTTGCTGGTGAGAAATGTGTTAAGTGGGTTTTGCCCCATTTTATGACTTTTCTTGCCACACTTGTTAAGCGAATCACTACAGTTGCTAAATTAGTAACATAGCTGTTAAGTGCATCGGGCTTCCCCATTGACTTTGCTTGTTGGAAGGTCACAAAAAGGTGATCACATGACCCTGGGACACTGCAATTGTCATAAATGTGAGTCAGTTGTCAAGCATCCGAATATAGGAAGGAGGAGCTGACGTCGCAATGACACGACATGTGATCTTGGACCTCCAAGATCACAGTTGATATTTCTGCCACTGGACGGTCCTTTTGGACCTATAATGTCCTGCAGAGATGGTGATAGTGAAGAGTATGTCCTCCTGATCTCAGGGACACTGCAAAGTCCCCGATTGATCCAGGAGAAGCTCTTATTTCCAATGACAGAAACACAGCCATTGAAGCCGCCGAAGTTGGGACAGCTCCGGAATGGAAAGAAAGTGGAAAGAGAAAGTGTGTCAAATTGGTAAGAAAAGTTTATTATTAGAAAACAAACTATCCCCCCTCAAAAATAAAAGCTAAATTAAAATTGAAGACACAAGAGAGTAAGTGGTGAAATTAAGCTACATTAAACTTAGTCTGTTATTTTTTTTTAATTTTTCTTTTTATGGATGGAATTTTTGCAAATGTTCCCTATTTTTTAAACTGAATGGATTAGTTTTTCTTCTTCTACTTTTTTTCCCTTATACCTATGGATTAAAATTTTTCTCTTTTTAAATAATGCTTGATTGGATTGGATTTTTTTCTCCATTTAAGATTTTTTTTCTTTAAATTTGGAACATAAAGAAGATATAAAAAAGGAATATAAAGAGGGCTGTAACAACAGAGGGAAAAGAAGTAACACTGCCACTTAGAGGCTGGAGGCTTGGAAGCATTGTTTTTCCTTTTTCTCTTTGATCATTTGACACTCCGCTTCTCATCTTGTTTACTGAGAGTGATAGTAGGAAGAGCACAGATTATTTACACAGGTGTTCTTCGGAAGTTCTATCACCAGCTGGATTGGAGGGAAGACAAAACCTTGACTTGACAGATTATAATGAACTTGTTTGAAATTTAATTAAAAGCCTTGAATGCTATAGTGGCAAATTGGAAGAATGGTGCAACAGGAAAAAGAAACTTTAACATTGCAAATGATTATGTTTGAAATTCAAAAATTACTAGTAGTAACAGAGAAAATTGAGAAGAGATTGGAGAATATAGAACACAAAACAGAAAAAATTGATGGAAAAATTGAGGATGTTTATCAAATGAAGAATGTGGAGGACAGAGTTCTAAAGATTGAAGAAAAAAATGAGCAAAGAGATAAGAAAATTGTGGATACTGACAACAAACTGTGTGGGGTTGGAAATGGCAGGAGCGGAATATAGAAAATGGGAGATAGATGGACTGGAACTTTAACCCAGATTTCAAAGTATAGAAGAAGAAAAGAGAGAAAAAATGATGGAGGTAAGTAGAGAAATCTTGACAGAAACACCAGTGATAACCAAAGACAAGCTGATGGAAGGAGCAGATGGAGGGTTGCGAGTTTTCATGAGATACCAAATGAACAACTTGTGAAGAGAAGTCTATACAAGACTTACCAAGAAAGTAATCAGAATACTAATGCTACAAATAGCAAAAGACATAAGACTGCACTGTTACTGAAAATATACAGGTTGATGTAATGAAGGTGTATATTAAAAATTAAGTTATACTTAGTTAAATTTAGAGCATTATGTATAAAATGAAGTGATAATAGTTATAGTCAAATAAATGATTAATAATGATAATAATGCATATATATATAATGTTTGACAATATGAAATTTTATATAAACTACAAATGGAGATTATGAGAGGAGGTTCAATATTCAATATAATCAATTTTCATTTAGAACATGTTATAAAGATGTAATGTTATTGGATGTTTTTAGGAAGATCTAATGGAATGCCATTACATAATTTTACTTTAGATTTATAATATTTCACATCAAAGGATGTAAAAGCAATCATAGTCAAATGAAGGTTTCCCGTGTAAGGTTGAGATTGTCTTTGCAACGTTTTGGCAGGATCTCACCTGCCATCTTCAACCGTGGGCTTATAGATATAGATGAAATAGATATAGATGATATAGATATAGATATAGATATAGATATAGATATAGATATAGATATAGATATAGATGATATAGATAGATATAGATATAGATATAGATATAGATATAGATATAGATATAGATATAGATATAGATATAGATATAGATATAGATAGATATAGATATAGATAGATATATGATTTAAAAATATGTGATTTGATATGAATTGCAAGTGATGACTCTGGAAGGGATGTATAGAAATTTTGTAACCAATTGACACACTTTCTATAATTTGTAATGGAAGATGCTTTTATGCTTTTTGTTTTTTGTTCTGTTCGTCTGTGTTTGGTAAAAAAAAAATGTTTTTTTAAAAAAGCATCCGAATATAAAGCATGGTGACCATAGGGATGCTCCAATGGTCATAAGTATGAAAAATAGTCATAACTCCCTTTTTTCAGCACTGTTGTAACTTCAAATGGTCACTAAGTAAATGGTTGTAAATTGAGGACTACCTGTGCATTGTTATGGCCAATTGATTTTTTTAAAGTATTGGTACTACATAAACAGACTGCTTACAATTAATCAGTTCCTTTCCACCCTCCCCAATACTTCTCCTTCCCTTCAATTGATTTAAAAATATGTCCATCCATAATCTTGTTTCATTTTGTATCCCTAAATGCATCTGCTTTCCAGGTTCTCTGCATTATGTCCCCTTCCTGTGACTATTACTGGAATCTGGATCAGCTCATCAGTTACTTCCTCTGGTTGATTTCCCCAGTCACAATTAGAAAATGTATTTATGTATGACCAATTGCCTCACTCTGGAACACGTAGCAACATGTGCCTTTTGTTGAAAAGAAAATGAAAAAAGAAAATATGGGTTTCCCAATCTAGCAAGAGGCTCAACCACAGGATATGTTAATTAATGGGGGTAGTTTTTGGATTATTTTTTTAAAAAAATTAAATTTATTTATTATTAAACTTCTATGCCACCTTTCTCACTGAGGTGACGCTAAGCGATTTATAGTCATAAAATTAAAATATGTTATAAAACCTTAAAGCAATAAATACACACCATATATTAAAATTTTAGTTAAATTCAATTACAGAATCAAAGATGACAATTCCACGAAGTATATATACATACATATATTACTGCATAGCAAAATTGAAAAAAAAAACACAAGCATTTTGCTTTGATATTCACCTTTAGCAAGTTGAGAGGTGTCGACTTTGGCTAGCAACCCAAATCCTTGAGAGTTTTGTTACATCCTGCTGTTCAATGTGAGCTCTGCCATTTGATATCAGATTGTTTGATCTCAGGTTGAGAATATTTATTCTGAATCTTCATCTATCCCTGAGTCAGCAGAAAAATAATAGTGGCACGAAATCTGCCGACCCCAGGGTGTATCCCCTTTTTCCTTTCTTCTCCCTCTTCCAGGTTACTACCAATCCATCCCCACCCACTTACCCCAAGGAAATTGATTATATATACCTTGAGGTTACTTTTGAAGAGTGTTCGACTAAAGATGAAATTACCACTTCAACAATGGTATCACCAAGACTGTCTTAAGACATGATCAACTCTTTGATATGAGATGAAACATGAAAGCAATACCTGGAGACCCAACAGAAAAATGAGATTGCTAAGAAATATTTTGTGCTGTGGGTAGGAACAAGAGAGGAAGGGCACTGAGATCCAATATGCCTAAAAAAAAAAAAACATACTACCTTGAATCTGATACAACATCTGAAAAAATTCTGCTGTTCGTCCTGTGAGCCTCCACAGTTGGTGTTATGCTTTAGGCTGGGGGAAGATCAAGGTGTGAAGGGAATTTTTGCTAAATCTTACACATCTGGGCTAATCAATATGACGCTGTTCACAAAAAGAAATATGTTGCTGTCAACTAATAAGATATGCACTTAATGAAGATACCACAGTCAATCTACTTAGATTTTAGATCTGAAATTGAAATTGATACTCCATTCATTAATAAATCTGAAATCTAAAAATAATTGATAATGCAAAAATAGAAAAAAGTCTGGTTTAAACTAAGAGCCTATTAAAAGGCAAGAGTTTTTATGAGCGACAGCATGGAGTGGCTAAACTGATGTAGCATTTAAATTGGGCTTAGGTGGAGGCAGAGGAGGGCTACTACAGGTTCGCCTGGGATCGGTGACGTTATGGCCGCTTCAGAGAACCTCCAAATCCCACCTCTGGATGGCCCCGCTCACCCAACCCCTCCCCTCCCCTCCCAGGAGTCTCCAAGCTGCCCATTTTGGATGTGAGGTAAGTGCAGAGCCTGTGTGGAAGCTTGGGGAGGAGGAAAAACAGGCCTCCTGGAAGTTCCTGGAAGTTCTGTAAGGCTGGAAACAGGATTGTTTCCTGCCTCTGGAGGCCAGGGGAGGCAATTTTCACCCTTCCAGAGGCTCGAGGAAAGCCTCCGGAGCCTGGGGAAGGCAAAACTGCTCCCCCCGCCATGGTGCCAAGAGGCTGACTTGGCCACACCCACCATGGCCATGCCCACATCCACAGAGCAACCAGGAAGAGAACCTGTTGCTGAAATTTTTTAAACCACCCCTAGGTGGAGGGAAGAAGGAGGGGAGAGGCAAGGATTACCTGGATTACATGTGAGACAATAATGTTTTAAAAAGCCACTGTTATTTGCTGAGACCTGAAACTTTTTGATGCATATGAGTTCAGGAATCTTTTGCTCAATTGTCCTTCTAACATTTTTTTCCACCCCAGAATGCATTCGTTTGAGATCTGCAATAGAATGTCCAGGGAGATTAAAGCGTTCTGATATTACTTTATCCTTGTTCTGGGTTCCTGATATTAATCTTGTGTCCATTTTGCACAAAGTTTGTTCTACATAGAATCCAGAAGGGCACTGTTGATAGATGATGACATATATTACATTAGAGGAAGTACATGTGGAGATGCCTCTAATCCTGGGTGTCTATTTGTTGGGGCCAATGATGATGCTGTTGGTGTACTGTAGATAGTGAAGGCAAACTAATATATGTGTCTGATTCTCATGGTAACATCATTATTTTGGTATTTCTTTTTTTTTAATGAAAAGTTTTTATTGGTTTTTACAAATATTTTGGGGGAAAGGGTACATAAGTGTGGAGAAAATTTTTGACAGCTACATCATACAGAAGGTGGTGCTCCCCCGAGATCTTACATCTCTCTCTTATTTTATATATATCAAAATATCATTATTACATACATATTAGCAGTTTAGGTTTACCTCAAATTCTTTAACATCTTCAATCATACTTTATATCACTTCTAACCATTTCATTATATTAACAATTGCAATGTACTTTTAATTCATTTCTGTGATCTGAGTCTCATTGCTGCCTCCTCTCCCCTGTCTGTTGGCTGAGCCATGGCCCCTCCCCCTTTCATATCTTGTGCACTGTCACTTGTTCCGTCTAGAAGGATCTTGTGTTTTTCCATGAAGGCTTCTGCCTCCACCACTGTATTAATTCTCACTCTACCACCCTCCCAGAAAATCAACAACCCTTCTGGAATTAACCATCTAAACCAGATATTTTTTTCATACAATTTTTAGTTAAGAAGTAAAAAATTCTTCCTCTTATCTCTTATTCTTTTTGGTATCTGTTTTAAAATGGTTATTTCTTTATCCTTATATCTTAAAGACTCCCCCCTTTGAACCCTTAGAATCTCATCTCTTGTAGTCTTTCTAAAAAATTTAACATGAACTTCCCTTGGAGCATTGTGTATTCTAGCATATGCTGAATTAATTCTATATATCAAGTTGATATCCCACCCTAGATGTTGTTTATCTCTCTTAATATAGTCTGCTAACATTGTTATCATAGTCTCTCTTAAATCTTCACCCTCCATTTCAGGTATATTTTGAAATCTAAGAAAGAAAGACATCCTTTCAAATTCCATTTTTTCCATGTAGTTTTCAATTCTAGCATTGTCTTTTTGCAGTGCCTTCACCTCTTCTCTCATCCCCACAGCACCCTCTGCCAGGTCTATTTTTTGTCTATTTTGTGAAGTTTGTTGTTGATTCTCTCTGAATTGTTCCTTTAAGTCCGCCAACTGCTTTTTAATTTCATCCTGTCCCTTTATAAGCGTCTGGAACATTTGTTGAAACATTTCTTGAGACAGCTGTTCCCCCTCAGAAGCTTTAGGTTGTAAAAAGGAAGATAATTGTGTTTGTTGGGGAACAGGACTTGAAACAGAAGATGTTGGAGCCGACGCTGGTTTGGGGGGGGGGGGCTTTTTCGCAGGCATTGCAAAACTCAGAGAAAGTTATAAGTCTAGACAGAAAAAATGGTGTCTGCAGAAGTGCACCATCAGGGGAGATCCACAGGCAGGCAAAGTCCAATGTGAGATATTAGTCTTTCAATACAGCTCCCCACCAATTAAAATCAATTTTTTCCAGCCCAAGGAAGATTATATGAAGAGATTCCTCTAGGATTCACTGGGGTATAGTAATTCCAACCCAGAAAATTTTTCAAAAGCGACAGTTCATTTGTAACGGCAGTAAAAAAGGGGGGAGAAACTCCATTTTGGCTCAGCCCTCCAAGGGGATCAAAGAACAACCATTCAAAAAGTTTCCATTCATAGTTTATAAAGTCAGCTCACATTCTTTCTTTCGCAATTGTTCTAGCAAGTCATTGTCCCATTGCTTGAAAGAAGTGAATATCAAAAGGTTTTTTTCCCAATTCTCTCACTCTCCTCCGAGAGTGAGATCGTGTAAAGCCACTTTTCTGAGAGGGGGGGGGAGAAAACCCCCTCTCCAATCTTAACACTTTTCCAAGATCGAAGAATCTTAGGGAAGCTGCTAATCCTTATTTACTTATTGCTCCGAGAAGAAAAAGAGAGACCCCGGGGGAGTTCCCCTCTCACTGCATTTCAGCTGTTGCCTTCACATAGAGCGTTTCTTCCAATCTCCTCAGGACAAAGGCACACGTGGATTGCGCACCCCCTATGCCTCCCGGCACCTAGGGCAAAGCTCTTAGCCCCCCTGTGGCCGCCGCCGCTCCAGGGGGCTCCAGCAAGGCACCCCTTTGGCAGGGCACCCCTACAAGGCACCCTGTGCCCCCCTGAATCAGGGGGAGCCCACCAAGATGGCAAATGGCAGACAACATGTCCATCATCTTCAGAGACTGGAAGCAGCATTATTTTGGTATTTCTTACTGTTTATGAAAATCTACTTCTAGGTGATTGGCTATCCCTGGTCAAGTAGGGCTTGCAACCCAATGCCCAAGAAAATGCAGTGATGTTGTATAGTATGAGCAGTAGCTTACTAATAAGGTCTTTAACTTGAGGTATGAGTTATGCTATCAGACTCCCTCTGATTTTTGGTTATCAAGAACTAACACAGCTCTTTTCTTACAATGATGATGGTGGATGAATGATACAATGAGGGATATAGCACAGGGGTGTGAAACCTGCGGCCTGCAGGCTGGATGTATCACGTGCTGGCCACGCCCACCCCTAGTTTAGTGAAGGGGGAAAAGTTGCGATATGTCACATGATGACAATGTGCTGCAGTGAATTTGACTCTCCCGATATAGCCTATTGTGCCTTTGGAAGAAAAAAAATCCCTTCCTCCTTTCCTGTCTAGTTATTGTTAAAGGTACATTGGAAGAACATTTGCATCCTGTGTAACATCATTTGAAAGACACTAATGGCTTCTTGATTATATATAAGTACACTTGACTCTCATTGCTTTTCCTAAGTAATTATATTCTGAGAATATTGATAGAGATTCATAATGCCCTATTTAAATCTACAATTTCTAAGCTTTTCCCAGAAGGAGAAATCACTTTAAAACCATGGTCACTCAATGTAAATTAGCATATATGGCATATAATCTGCTGGTCTACTCTTGTTAAGGATAAAGGTGTTATGGCAACTCAATCTGTTGAAAGTTAAAATAACACAAAGGCAGACAATCCAGGAAAAAAAACACAAAAAATAATGTCCCAGAAATAATCTAGTATTGCAAATATTTATCTCTCTCTTGAAGCCCCACATTTTTTTCCAATATTTTAAACCAACAACATCTAACAGAGCCAGATCTAGATAGGGAAAATCACACCAGATGAATCAGGCAAATTTAGGCTACTGAGACTAGGCCCAGAGCTGAAATCCAGCCTAAGTCAATAAGTCAGACATATTAGACTTAGCAAAAGCAAGAACCTTATATAAAGAAGCACTGAACCCAGAAATCACATTTGATCTCTCTACTAAAAAAGCAGAACACTCTTTCAATCAATTGGGCAAATAAAGTCAACTGAAGCTGTAGAAAGGTAATCAGCTATCTATAGAAAGATGAGCTTCCTTCCCTTCCCTGGGGGTGCTGCCTTGAGAGTTAAATGTTCTGATCTTATTTTGCATTTTTCAGCTTCTATGAGAATGATGAGATTGAGAATTCTCTGAGTCAGAGGACAATGTGTAAGGACAAAGACAATAGTCCAAGGACAATATTCAGATATTCCTATCTGAATATTTCAGAACATGAGATCACTTTTATGAATTATCAGAATCTTTTGATGGACCTTGAAATGATTCTCTTCTCTCAAAGCAAGAAGTAGGTTTCATGGACCTACTAACTGAAACAGGCTTATTTGCTCACCAATTGCTTATAGTTTAGAGTTCAGCTTCCCAATATGGCATCTGGGAGTGTCAACATGCCCACAGAGATTTTGCTTTATTGTAAGGTGCAAAGGATGGAAGAATCATAGACTTCCATTACCCTCTATATAGGACATTTTGATCTTTTTATCCAATTAGAGAGCTCCACTGAATGAAGAGTCAGATGCTTGAGGAACTAAAAAAAAAAGAGAGGAAAATGCAGAAGGGTTAATTTTGCCAGAAGAAACTCCCTACTTTAATATTCCCCTTAACTACAGACAAAGGTTTAAGAGATCCATTTTCAGGCCAAACTGTTTAATTGTTTTCCTGGCGAAAAAGGGGGCTTCCCCTTTAAACTGGGGTTTGTAGAGTTTAATTTATTTTTCAAGAAAATATGTTTTCATGCTTGGAAGGGTTTCCATTTTGCACACTGACATTTTCATGCAGTAGCAGCAGAACAGGCAGCGTATGGTGTTCCCCATGATAATAAGTCTTGAACACTGCTTTTAAAATTGCACCATGCCCTTTTTGCAAGCCAGATCCATCAGTACAAAGAAAGTACAATTCATACACATTCAACATGCATTTACTCTGTAGACAACCCCCGCTCCCCCTTCTGCTTGGGAGAAGGCCATGCTTTGGATACTGCATTACAGCTGATAAATAATAAGAAGTAGACTGGGTCTGCCACTGGGGTTTCTGGTGATGGATGAAATACAGGCAGACTGAATGCTTACAATATGTGGTGCTGAAAACCAGAGATAAGAGAGAACATGCATTAAATATACAGCTTTATACAAACCATGGAGGAGGGTGGCAACTTGCTTTCTGCACTACATCTGCAACACACCATCAACATCTCTGGACTGACAGCTCTGCCCACCCATAGATATCAGCTTTGCAGTGCAAGGGCTTGAAAATGTCATCACAGCCTCACAGTGCTACTGTCTGGAGCAGAAAGGCGGGAGCTATCAGAAAGCATGGGATCAGGGAAATAATTTTAAAAAAGGAAACAAGTAAATATGGAAGAAGAGAAGGCTAAGGGGGGGGTGATTTTTCCCTCCCCAAATTTCAGGGAGGGTTTCTTACCTGTGGATATCAGTTCCAGATATAATATGCATTGGTCTGTGTCTGTCTCCAACACCAACAGTTAGACTGCCATGAAAGACTGTGAAAAAAAAACCTCGAGGAGGTTGGTAATTTTTCTACTGTTTTCTATCCTTCTACTTATAGTTTTTTATGAGTCCTTCTGCTCACTCCTCTCTACTCCTCCCTCCCCTCCTCTTACTCCTTTGCAGCATCATTAAGTAGTGAATAGTGCACCAGGGCCCTTCCTTCAATTTTTGATCTTTTTGTGAAATGCATTTTCACAATCGCAACTCTATAATGTTACTCACCATCCTCCCCATTTGCTTGATTCGTTGTTTCCTACTGATTTAGGGGTGTCGCATCACCATGCAGGCCACACTCACCCCAGCGCCACGAATGGGAAAAACATTGCAAAACATCACGTGATAGCAAAGTGATGCCACGAGTTTGGCACCCATGAAACTTTAGGCTGTGTTTCTCTTTCAATTCACAGGAGTAGATAGTGTTTGTAACATTGTGAAGGGAATCTAAGGCCTGTTCCCAATCTAACCCAGTCATTTTTCAATGTAGCTGGTTCTGCCACAGCATGGAGATAGTCTTAGCATACTCCATGGGCTTTAGCTGCTGTTGATAGCTGATTTGGTCAATGGACCACATCTTGCTTAGCTTGCATAGCAATAGCAATAGCACTTAGACTTATACACCGCTTCATAGTGCTTTTACAGCCCTCTCTAAGTGGTTTACAGAGTCAGCAAATTGCCCCCAACTATCTGGGTCCTCATTTTACCCACCTCGGAAGGATGAAAGATGAGTCAACCTTGAGCCTGGTGAGATTTGAACTGCCAAATTGCAGGCAGCCAACAGTCAACAGAAGTAGCCTGCAGCACTGCACTCTAACCACTGCTCCACCATGGCTCATATTTATATATTTCAAATGACAGATGTTCTACCTGCCAATTCATCTGGACTGCTATAAAGATAGCAAGTCCTAACAAGGCCAAATTGAATACCAGAAACAAATTAGTGGAGTGTGCTATTATCATTTCAAATGCTATCACTTTAACAATAACTTCTATTCACTGGACAGCTTAGGAAAAAGTTATTAGGGAACTTACCCTGGATCCATGAACATCTTCATAAATGTGTGATTATCCCAGTCTTTGAAGTGATGGAACATGGAATCTCCCTTGTCTTTAATTGGATGCCTACTCTGAAGGCTCTTTGTTCTTCAAGATAACTGTTCTTTTGGAAAATATTTCCCAACTTACAGCTGAATGGTGTCACCATGAAATTAAAATCTCTGTTACTAAGACACACTGCCTTATTATCTGAATTTATCTGAAACTGAAACTGATGACTATGTTATCTTGTAAATCACCACTTAATGATAACCTGAACAATCTTTTTACTTCCTCTGACAGTATTTGTTTAAACATCTTTTGACTGCACAATTAATTTCCCTCAAAAATAATGAATGTCAAGCAATTAATTATACTTCTTCAGACTTTGCTCCTTTGCAGCTACTCAGGAACATATTTCTGCAATCTCTGAATTCTTCTGAGAAGTGTAGGCTACCTTGTTTTCCTATTTATGCAAAAAAATCATTTCTAAAAAAAAACAGGCAGAAAAATTGAGAAAATGGAAATGTGCTATAGAGAATGATCAGTGGAGCCCAAGGCATTTAAAAGGAACAATGTCTTTTCAAGTACCATTGGCAGCGTGCTATTGGATCTAACTTTGACTGGCCATCATAGGAAGCTGAATTTTAGTTTAGTGAACATTTGGTTTCATCCAATTTAATTCTTCTTACAAAAGCTGCCTGCAGTCTTGCATTTGATGAATATGTGTAGCAAATGAGAGAAGTAACAGCTTCGCTTGTGATCAGTACTGCCAAACCAGGATTAGGGTTTTATTTTAATATTCAAACCGACATCTGAGTTTAAAACATTGTATATGTTTGGCAACAAATCACAACCAGAAAACATTGTTAATAGTTAGCTTGCAAATTCCAGTTTGTTTCAGCAAAGCAATCGTTTTGTCTAAAATAAGGATTTTGGATTATTTCAGATGTATTTGTGCCAGGCCAACAAAATGCAAAACAGACAAAAGTGGCTGATGCAGCCTCATTTTTTCATTCTTCCAGGTTTTATTCTCTCTTGTCATTAACCTTTACAACAACATTCTTTCCATGTCGAAGTCTTTCTTAAGTCAAAGGCAGAAGTACATGCTGGATCTATCAATAATGTCAGACCACCTGTTTACTCCCACAAAGAAAAGCAAAATGCTAACTTCACAAAGGGAAACTGGGGATATCCAGAAAAATGCAGAGATAAGATACCCAGCCAACCAAAAAATTCACCTACAGGAAAAAAATGCACTCAGGCAAAATGCTCACCTGGCTAAAATGTTCAAAGAAAACAAAACCTCACAATCAAGCAGGTTGACTGAAAAAGCATGCCTTCTCAAACCTCTTGCACAAAAAACAAAATACACTTCAGAGCTTGTCCCTCCTGCTTTCAATAGACTTTTTTTCATGGTTTTCACCTGGGACACTAATATGTGTAACACATCAAAGAGTTGACTGATGGTACCCAGGCACTCAGAAAGAAGTAGAAATTCTGGAGATCTCTGAAAAAAATCCCTGGGGGCTATTTTGTGTGTGTAGGAGGGGAAGGAAAATAGTAAGGATCAGGGATGTTGACAAAGTGTGGCCAAAATAGTCAAGATGTCGCCAATGCTGCAGTAGAAGCTTCACCAATTTTTAATGCACTGACCATACCCAGTAGGGGGAAAAAGCCTATTGAAAACAGGAACTTTAAAAAAAATGTGTCACTAACTTAACAATTGCAGCGATTCACTCAACAACTGTGGCAAGAAAAGTCATAAAATGGGGCAAAACTGACTTAACAAATGTCTCACTTAGCAGCAGAAATTTTGGGCCCACAGGTAGTCTTTGGCTTATGACTATGAATGGGCCCACATTTTTTTAAGTGAATCTGGCTTCCGCATTGAATTTGCTTGTCCGAAGGTTATGAAAGGGGGTCCCATGACTCCTGAACACTGTGACCATCATACATATGAGCTAGTTGCCAAGTATTTGAATTTTGATCATGCGATCATAGAGCTGCTGCAATGGTCTCAAGTGTGACAAACGGCCATAAGTCACTTTTTTTTTCAGATAGTTATTTTTTCAGGATGGGAGTTTAGTTAATGTGTGCATGTGTATACTGAAGGACAGAAACCAACTTTTTGTGAATGGGGCAGTCTGTTACATATGCTGTAGCCCAGGGGTGTCCAAACTTGGCAACTTTAAGACTTGTGGACTTCAACTCCCAGCATTCCCCAGCCTGGCTGGGGAATTCTGAGAGTTGAAGTCCACAAGTCTTAAAGTTGCCAAGTTTGGACACCCCTGCTGTAGCCATACATTTTCAGTTTGGCATTTTGGATTCAGACATACAGTATGTCAGGGAGAGTGAAGGTATTTGAAGAAGAAAGAGTGGTGAAGTCTGTAGAGATTCTTAGTCCTCCAGGTCATGGTTGTCCCTAAGTTGCTTTTTCGGGAGACAACTGGACTTTCTTGTTTTTTGTGCTGAAGATGTTTCACTTCTCATCCAAGAAGCTTCTTCTGCTCTTCTTCCATTCTCCACTATCCTGTCAGAGGTGAAGAAGCTTCTTGGATGAGAAGTGAAACATTTTTTTTTAAAAGTCCAGTTGCCTCCTGAAAAAGCACCATTGGGAGGAAGAGTGAAGAATTTACTCACTTTTCTGGGGAGACACCAACAAGAGACTGCAGAATCACTAAAGAAATGAGAGTCAGATTTTGACTTCGATTGAATGTGACAAAGGAATGATGTCATTGACCATGCAGCTTTGGTAAAGAAAACACAGCTGACTCTTCTCTTGTCAGGCTTCCCAGGCAGGGAGTCAAAAGTAAAGTTCGTGCATGGGACTTCACATACTTAGCTTGGCTATTAGGCAGAACCTTCTCAAATGCATGATACTGTGTGGTTAAGAGGAATCTTTATTGTAAACTGCAGTGAAGCCATGCTGATGGTTCCCTGCCCATGTGAGGATGCAGTTTCCTTATGACATCATTCTTTATGACAAGTTTAAAATTGTTGTTCTTTCTTCATGCCCTGTCCTATCTCTCCATAGACTTCATAGGCTCTTTTTGGACTTGATGCCAAGGGCTGGCTCTTGAAATGGTTGACATCTCCACTGTAGAACCACTGGCTCTAGGATTTCTTTTCTACTCCCAGGTCTTTCTTTTTGGAGAACGTCCATTTATTTTAGCCAAGTCAGTTTGCCTTCTGGGAAATGCTTACACGTTTACCATGTTTACAACTGACTCTCAAAATTGAGAATGTCCCTGGTGGTCCCAAAGCCCAATGCCTTCCTTCAGCACTATGGAAAAAAAGGGAGGCAAATTGTTATGAACTGGTAAACAATCATAAGAAGATTTTTTTCCCCATTTATTAGTATACAGGTATGGATTTATGAAAACTGGGCAAATGACAAGAAATAACAGAAAATAGAAACCACAGGGGAATGGAAGCTTAAATTCAAGGTTTGCAGATCTTATGGGCTTGTGAGCTGAATCATGCTGCTGAAGCTTGAACTTTCAAGGATAACTGCAGCACCCATATATTGTTGTCATCACTGCTCAGCCCATCTGGCTCACAGGCAAGTCTTTTCTTGTTTGACATAGATGCCATTTTAGACTTTCATTATGACAGTGACAGGCCCCACTATTGTGGAGGGTGTCCCAATAATATAAATAGGAATTGCCAAAATTGCTGAAACCTCTGTGTCTTTTCCCAGGGAAACAAAGCCTGAAAAATAAAAAGAACAATGTTTCTGGAAAAAGCTGAACCTTCCACTTCACTTGTAAAACTTTCAAAGACACAATGAAGTGACTTTTTGGAAACTAGGTTGACTTCAAAAGCCAGTATATATTACAGAGATACAGTAATTTTGCTGTAGTTTCAAAAATGAATGTATTTTAGCAGTTAAAACTAATCATGCATGCAAAAATGTATCGGCATTCATTTGTTTTGTTCATGTTAAATGACATTTTCACTGTGAAATATTGATGTTTCATTATTGTATTGACTGTCTGAATACATCTATTCCAATATAAGAAGATGCATGCACAATAAGTCTTATCCTTAAATATGCTCTGCCTTTCCAGTAAGGAGTCTTTATGAAAGTTTGTATGTATATGAAAAATCATCATCATCATCATCATCATCATCATCATCATCATCATCATCATCATCATCATCATCATCATCATCATCTTCATCTTGAATCAAACCATTTCAGGATGAAGACCTTCTGGTATCCCCTATGCATGTGAGTTGCATTTACTGGCAGTGTAAGTGGCCTGCTTAAAGTATCCTTGTAAGGAAATGTTCACAGGAAGCTAAATTGAATATAGGCATTTTTGGCCTCCCAAACCCTCTGCGTATCACATTTTTGCCTCCCCAGCCCCCAGAAGCACTCTGCAGTGCTCCTCATGTCCTGTTTTCACCAAAAACGGGCCCGTGTTTGGCTAGCAGAGTGCTTCTGGGGGCTGAGGAGGGCAAAAATTCAATGCATGGTGGCAAAAATCTATTTTTTTCTTGTTTTCCTCCTGTAAATTTAGGTTTGTCTTATAGCCTGGTGCATCTTAAAAAATATGGTAGTTAGGGATCTAATCAGAGTTTCATATTAATTGTAAATGGGATTTTCCCATGCATTTCACTGCAGCCACAAAAGAGTCCAAAGGAAAAGCTGTCATGTTCTCTTTCCTTTGAGAACCTCTAAAAATCTAACCCTAACACCATTTTCAGCCCTGTCTCCAAGGAGACCTAACCCTAACTCTAACCCTAAACATAACCCTAGTTTCGTTTTCATTGTCAATGGAATTTTGCCATGTATTTCACTGTGGCCCAAATAAGATTCCAAACGTAAAGCTGTCATGTTCTCTTTCCTTTCAGAAACTCTAGGAAACTAAACCTAACACAATTTCTCAGCCCTGACTCCCAAACAGACCTAACCCTAAACCTAGCTCTAATCCTAGTTTCAATGTCATGGTCAATGGGATTTTCCCATGTATTTCACTGCATCCCTCAAAAGAGTCCAAATGAAAAGCTGTCACGTTCTCTTTCCTTTGAGAGCAGGTCTTCAATGTAGGGATTCTTATGGATTCCTAGATTTCGCTTGAAGTGCAAGAAGGGGCTAAGTCCAGAGAGGCCTTAACAGTTACCTCAGTTGTTTTTGGTCTTGGACACCTTTTGATAATGACTCGTGCTCTTCTCATTATGAGTTTAAATTATCCATTTGAAGGCAACGTGGAAACTGAAGTTGGCATTACATTTGTTTCCTGTAAGTTTCTGGATTAAGTTAAAATGCTGATACTTACTTATAATATCCTAAGTGTCTTGGCTGCTCTAACCTGTTTCAGCAAGTCTTGAGAAGTTTTCCTAAGCAGGGATGATCTGAACCCCCAATTTATTGGAAGTTAAAGAGTAAGTGCCCCATGGAATCATTCTTACTGAGGGCCCTGACATTGTGGAGTGCCTTGTTTTCTAAGGTTTCGTTGGTCCCTAACATATTAGCTTTTGAATCGGCCTTGAAAATAGTTCTTAGAATCATGTGGGTGTTACTAGTGTTATTAAGTTGTTTGCAAGGTATCTTCCTTGGCTTGACTAGACAACTTTTAAAGAGTCATTTATTGTGGAGTTTTGGAACTTTGGAGGCAATATCTTTTATGCTTTTATGCTTTTTTTTGAACTCTTATAACCAACCTTAAGGCATTTTGATGAAGCAGTCTATAATATATGTGATTATTGAACAGCTAATCAATAAACTGAAGTCAATTGTAACATCAACAGAGGTACCATCCCATCAAAGAAGGTAATGGAAGAGGAGAGGTCTGCTGGATGGAGAAAGTCTAGAAGGGACAGGTATGCTATATGAACCTTGTTTTTTATTTAATCCTGGCTCTTAACACCTTATACCTCCTGTCAACTAGTTCAGATATGGGTTGCTACCGGTTCACACCGGTTCGGGTGAACTGGTACTGGAAATTGCGACTGGGTTGCTGAACCGGTAGGGATGGCAGACTAGGCACCCCACCCCCCGAACTGGTTTACTTGTTGCTATGGCATTTTTTTTTTGACATTTTTAATGTTCTGTGCATGCACAGACCTATTTACAGGCAACTGCGCGCGCACAGAAATCAAGCATGCACCGAACTGTCAGTAACACCAGCAGAAACTCACCCCTGAACCAGTGGATTTATGATGGATTAACTGAGGAGGTCAGATGGACCCCTGAAGCTTCCTCTTCTGATCTCCAGCAATAGTCAAGAAAGCAAGGGGAATTTGAATGGCATTTCATTAAATATATAAGGTATGTGGATTCACAGGGTGCTGCATATGATACAAGGTCAGTAAAGAGCTTGGGTAGCTGAATCTCTCTCTTTCATGTAAATCCCATTCCGAACATAATTTCTCTGTGGCTCTTCCAAAGTTTTGACATCTGCCAGGACCACAAGTAAGAAGTCATCAATGGAGGGTTATAAATATTTACCTTTCCTTGGCTTCACTGATAGAAGCATTTCAGGCCAGCATGTCTCACCTAATTAACAGAAAGCTTCAGAAACCAGAGGAAGGCTTTCTGAGGGAGTTCACACTTCATCAGTAATGTTCACCCCATCTCCCTTTTAGACCCTGCCCAGTCCTCTCTGACGTGCCATTTGTACAATGGAATATGTCAAAGTAAAACATGGCAATGTGTGTGATGTATACGAAAGGTAAGCCTAGCTTGAGTGGGTAAGAAGCTGAGAGACCAATTCCTACAGCCACCCAGAGTGAGGTTGTTTTCACTCCATGACTGATCTCATCTATCCAAGATATGAAATAGATATACGTGTTGGCTGGGATTTATAAATATTTGCACATCATCCAAAGACACCTCTTTAATGACGTCCATACCACTTTTGTATTGGCTCTGAGGTCCTTAGCTGAGTTCTGAAGATGTTAAAACCCAGTGCAAGGCCACAATGGAAAAATGGTAAAGTAAGGTAACATAGGAGGCCTATAAATTTTACAAATAAATAAATAAAATAAAATGATGGAAAAGAATTGCTGTCTATAGTCTACGATGCAGAAAACCAAGCTGATGACGAAGCTCCACAAGGATATGGGATTTAGATATTGTACATTGAATTGTGCTGCAAAGCATTCAGATCCATTTTACAGTTTTACATTAGGTGTAGGTACTGTTCATTTCTGGGTGATAGAAATCGTCTCTCCAAGTTAATCTTCTACAAATCTTGTTCACAATATTCCTAATGCTTCTCCTAATATCAGCATTTCTCTGCTAGTTCTTGTTTCTGCTTTATAAGATGTGCAACATAAACAATGTCCATCCAATCAAGATCATGAAGATCTAGAATGGTTTAACAGGTTAAGAGTTGGAAGGGACCTTATAGGTCATCTAGTCCAACCCCCCCGGTTCAAGCAGGAGACCCTACACCATTTCTGACAAATGGCAGTCCAATCACAATAATACACTATCAATCAGTTGCTTGTATGCTACTGCATCACAGAGTATTGGTAAGAAAAACTGACAGGAAGGAATAAATCCCCAATCTGATGCCCTCAGAATGCAGTATGTTTCCAGAATTTCCAGTTTTTGAAATCAAGAGCAAGGACTTAATTTACAGGCAGCATCAGACCCCTCTTTAACAATTCTTTTCCAAAAGCTTCCCACGTGCCATGACAGCTGTCAAGGGTAGTTGGACCATGGCATTCCCACACATGTAACAAAATGGTTTTGATGCTCTCTTTTGCCAAGTCTATTCCACGTTTAAATACCTTTAAATCAGACATGTTTTATATCCAGCGATTTCTAAACTTTAACAAGTAACACACAAGGAAACAGAGTGGATAAGACACTTACTTTTTTATTGCATCACATCAGGGTTTTTTTCCCTTCTAGTTTTAGTATCTCATAATAATAGGAAATCCCTTTTACCTCCTGCTATATAGAAATTTGCCTCAAAGCAAGGGTGGGCTGCAACGGATTTACTCGGGTTCAGAAAAACCATAGCTAACATTATGGCTGATTTGGAGAACCTCCAAATCCCACCCTGGGCCCATCTCCAACCATTTCCAAAAGGACGTTTTCACCGTCCCAGAGACTCAGGAAAGCCTCCAGAGCTGGGGGAAGGCAAAAACACCCTCCCCTTGCCATGGTGCAGGAGGCAGACTAGACCACATCCACCATGGCCACGCCCACCAAGCAACCAGGCAGAGAACCCGGTGCTGAAATTTTTGAAGTCCACCCCTGGCTCAAAGTATAATTCATCCAATATTCCAATAACTCTGAATGAGATAATGAACTCCATGATGCAAATTAGTTACACGAATAGCGATAATGATCTTCTTAAAGTCTCAATTGTCCTGCAGTTCTGGATTGGTGCAAAGTTTCTTTCTCTGTCTCCCTGTCTCTGTCGCTGTCTCTCTCTGCATCAAAGGTGGGTTGCTCCCAGTTCGGCCCAGATTGAGCGGACTGGTAGTAGCAGCAGGAGGAGGCTCCGCCTACCCACCTGCGCCCCCGAACCAGTAGTAAAAAAATTGGCAATGCACCACTGGTCTGCATGTATAAATAAATAAATAAAAAGAATCTACTACCTTCTCTGAATCAAATTGATGACAAAAATATCTCTTAATTCAACCAGTAATGGGCTGGCAATTGGAGTAAATGAAAAATGCTTTAGTACAGCCATAAAGAGGCAGTGCTTTGTAGGAGTTTAGTCTTCATAAAGAGATTAAGATGGATTTTGTTTATTTATTTATTTGGCCACTCAATCTGCCAACTAAGATTAAAATCAAGTAAAATCAATGTAAAAAACCGTAAACTGAACAAAGACATGACACAATTGAAGCCAACCCATTTAGGTGTGAAAATGTGAAGGTCCACACATGAAGATCCAATTATTAAACATGCTATGCACAGGAATCTTTTCAATTAACAGGCTGGCAGCAGAGGTGGGTTGCCAATTTCTTTAGTACTGATTTGAGTGCGCTCCCGCGTGCAACACTTCTGCGCATGTACAGAAGTGTCCGGGTGGGTGGGCAGAGCCTCCCACACCGCTACTACTAGTTCAGCTGATCTGGGCTGAACCAGCAGCAACCCACGTCTGGCTGGCAACTGCTTGGAGTTATATAAGGATTCATGGAATTAAAGGGAGGGGTTGGGCTTTAACTGCTTGTGGCTACTGAAGGATTCTAGGCTAATCCCTGTTTTAACTTTGCCCCCAATTTCTGCTACCCCTCCTACCAATCATAATCATTGTACATCAAATCACTTCAGATGATTCTACAAAAGCATTTGTGCAATTGCCACAAGTATTTTTTTTCAACAGAAGAAAAACCTGATCAAGTTTCAGGTTCCTAAAATGTGTGTCTTTAATCTGATTGTTTTTTGAATAGTGTGGAAAAAAGTATACTCAAGTTTTGTTATCAATTATTTTTTAAAAAAACTTATATTTAGTAGTTTAAGACAGCCCTGGATATTTCATTGGAGAAAATTCATATAGTTGATATTGTAACACAATCATGTTTGGATAGTGGCTTTCTTAAGTCATGTTTGCCTCTTGAGTTATATTATTTTTAGTAACCATAATTACTTGACAGAAAATGCACATAGCTAGAAATGACCCTTTTATTTATTACTTTTACCTGTATTCATGTTTTTACTAAAAAGTCCATATAGATTATAATTTTTGTTGAGGAATTCAGCATCATAATATATATGCAATCAATATCCACAAATTTTTAAAAACCAATAGCTATTTGTCATTCTAGAAAACCAGTGGTGAAGAGATGAAATGTGGGACATAATTTATGTCCTATAATTAGAAAAACAAGGATGATATTGCATGTTGTATATTTAGATTATTCTTTCCTGACCAGGTGCCTTCCATCTGTGCAACATCTAAAATGCCAAAATTCCCTTCAGTATGTTTTGGAAATCTGGTGGAAAATTCCAGAGAAGACCAATACATCTGGAATTTTTCTCACATCTGGTTCCAAGCTGAGAAAGCTGATTTAGATGTGCATTTAAAACATAACCCTGGATTTGAAACACATGAATAGAATGAACATTGCAATCCTAGGAAAGAAGTTATTTTTTTGTACAGAATACACGCATGAAAGGAGGGCAGAGTAACATGTGAGATCCATTTATCTTGGTCATCATAGTCATGGACAATTTTTTAATAGATTGAACATGAATATTATGTTAATTAGACAACATATCTTTAAAAAGCGTTGCCATCGTTTTTTGGAAATAAAAGCAGGGTTTCTGGCTATTTCTGTCAAAAAAACAATCTTGATGTCAAACTAGTAGTAAGATTAAATACATCTTTAATTCTGGTTTTGAGATTCTCCTCTACTTTTAAAGATTTCCTAATCTAGATTAGGATTATAGTTTTGGGGAAGGAAAAGAGAGCATTTTATGACTTGGTAACTATGTACTTTACATACATATGTACATAGTTAGGGACGGGACATGGTGGGTCAGGGGCTAAGATGCTGAGCCTGTTGATCAGAAGGTCTGCAGTTCCGTGGTTTGAATTCCTAGTGCTGCGTAACAGAATGAGCTCCCATTACTTTCCCAGCTTTTGCCAACCTAGCAGTTCGAAAGCATGTAAAAATGCAAGTAGAAAAACAGGAACCACTTTTGGTGGGAAGGTAACAGCATTCTGTGTTCCTTTGGCATTTAGTCATGCTAGCTATATGACCATGGAGACGTCTTCAGACAGCGCTGGCTCTTCGGCTTTGAAACGGAGATGAGCACCGTCCCCTAGAGTTGGGAATGACTAACGCATATGTGCGAGAGGAACATTTATCTTTAACTATGTACTTCAAGGCTGCCTTCTCCAACTTTAATTCAGTTATCAGAGATGCTTATTCCAAGATAATTTTTTGTAGTAATTTATTTTTGAGAATGAAGCAGACTAAGGCCAGGAAGTAGTGTTTCATATTGTTGGTGACAGTTTTTAGGAACAGCCTCCCCTGGAAAGTAAGATTGGTTATAGTAACTTTTTGGTAGGCAGAATTGTTCTGGAGGACTTTTAGGTTGAAGTGACATGCTCTCAAAAGTCTTTGTAATAGTGAGAGGTTTTAATTACATTCAATATTCAATTAGAACTGTTGAAGAGACTATGTCTTTCACTGTATCGACTTGGTACAAAACTAGAAATATTCTAACCAGTTCCATATTTGTCTGAATGTAACCCATTCTAACTTTCTGCTGTTACTAATTCAGAGTAAAAATGAGCTCCAATCTTGCTGAAAAGATTGCATGTTTGTTTCTTCTATTCTTTAATAAAGCATTTGTAGTCCAACAAATGCCATAAAACTAAAATCACTTTTCTTTTCTATTCCTAGGATGGCTAGTTGTCCTGAACTTCTCCAGAGTGATCTATACAAATTGTCTCAGTCTAAGATGACAAGCCACCTTCATGATTGTACAGAACTTGCTTTAAATTTCTAAAGACTTGGTGCAGGCCAATCATTTGTATAAGGAGGAAAAGTGATCTATCTTGATGTTGTCTTTGCTTTCTCTGTAAATGAGATCATGGTCTCTCTTTAATCAGGATGACCTTTCAGAAATCTTGAAGTGCAGGTTGAGTGATCAGTGAATGGTGATTTTACAATTAGGTCAAATGGTTTATAAACTGAAGATAAACCTATTGTTATCTGAACTGAATAGTCCCCCTTTTTACTGTTCCTAGTTAGAGACTTTGTGCAAGCATCAATATGGTTTTGTTCTTTTTCTTGTATCAAACTATATTTGATTGACTGATATGCGAACCTGTAGTAGTTTCTATAGGTATGTATCTCTGGGTAGCCCATTTAGATTAAAATGTCAGTTCAGTGTTCAAGAAACTAGAAAGAAGATAATCGAACCATATTAATTAGAGTTGTACAAAAATTGATTTGAAATTCAGATATGAAGTTGATTAAATAGAATCACCTCTTTTAATCAAATTGCCAAATTGATTCACTGTGTTGAGTTTAATTAGGTGCTTTTGAATAGATTGTGATTTTTTTAAAAAAATATGGACTTCTGTATATATGGGAATGTAAATGGCATACACGCACGCACGCACGCACAATTTTATCAAATTGAATAGATCCTAATCAATTGAGTTAGACATTTGATTCAAATAGACTTACTCTTCAAAATGAACCACAAATTTGAATTTGATGTTTGCTGATTTGAACAGCTATATTATTCATAGGACACTTAATAATAGAACACTTAATCTTTGGACAAATTTATTTTTTAGTAAATCTAATCAGAGGGGAATGTTGAGTTTGACTCAACTATTATTTGTGAATAATCCTAGGTTAGAAAGAGTATGGTATTTATCAATTGACCTCTAGGGGCGCCACAATAAAGTAGACCAATAATGTTTTTTTTTTTAAATTTACAATTACTTCACCACAGCAATAATAAAAATTCCCTTCCTCAAGTGATATTTTTCCTCCTTTATTCTAATATGGAAAGTCTGTGAAATTAGAGCTGGAAAAGAAATACATTTATGGTCAGAAATAAGCCTTTTTAAATGCTAGTAACTGTTCATTTGGCTGTCCATTATTGCATTTTGTTAAAAAAGCAAAGTATGGTAAATCCTATAAACGCGGATACTTGCCTGTCCATGTTTTAGGGGTTTGTAACACTCAGCCTGTTAATACCATCTTTTCCTATTTTTCTCATGAGGATATTTGCTGTAAGGTTGATGAGCCACCTTCCTCTCGAACAGCCTGCTTGTGTCCTAACTGACTGTTAAAGGAATTGTGAATCATTAGAAACTAGGACTCATGTGTCTGCCAGAGCCTCAGAGCCAGGCTCCAAGAAGCAGGGAAAATTCCCCCACCCTGAGAATCCAGCACCCTGGCAAAATATGTGCCTCATGAGCAAGTGAACAGATGTTGACTCTACAAGCAAGCCCAGTACCTCATTACTGGCAACCGCGGAGCAGGGAAGCCTCAACTGTGCACAGTCAATGGGGAGAGGATTTAAACTGCTCAGGACTGCTTTCCATTGCTAGAAAGAACTTTGGCACATGCTTTGTGCATCATGGATTCCTGTTCTTGATTCCTGTTTGGTTTTGGTATTTCCTGACCAAGTCTCTTGGTACTATTCAAGCTATTGTGCGATATTGGTTATGGACTCTCTATTCAGATTTTGTTTTTGTTTTTCTCATTCTAGACAAGTAGCTGTCCAGTCTTTTCTTGAAAATGTCCAGTAATGGAAGACCCATGGCTTTGAAAAGACATTCCATTGATTAATTGTTCTCACTGTCAGGAAATTTCTCCTTGACAATTTCTCCTAGATTGGATCTCTCTTTAATGATCTTCTACCTATCACTACTTGTCCTGCCCTCATGTGCTTTGGAGAATAGGTCAAACTCTTCTTCTCTGTGACAGCCCCTTAGCACTAGAAAGCTGTTAACATATCAGTTCTTCTCTCTCTTTTAAAGTATAGACATCTAGTTCCTTCAATCGTTCATCATATGGTTTACCCTCCAGGCCCCTTATCATCTTTGTAACTCTTCTTTTCACTCTTTCTAGGATCTCAACATCCTTTTTAGTAAACTGAAATGTCTAATTACATCTTCCATATAGTGGCTACTTAGTTCCTATTAGTATATATTTACACAGAGACGTGTTGATCTCTATAGCAGTGACGACTCAATAAATCAATGAAGCAAAATTTCATAGCATGCTGAAGAACAGCCCATTTCTTGGCTCATATTATGTGCGCCCCTATGACAAGAACAATTTCCTGAAATAAGACCAGTAGCAGCTATTTCCTTTCAAAACTTTACTCTTATTTTTACTGCAACCTTGCTAAATGCTTACAACGTTGGATTCCTTCCAGCTTAGTGTCAGGTTTCCTGCTTCTCCAATAAATAACAATGAACCATTTATCAGGATCTGCATGAAGTTGAAAGGCCTAATAAGTTACAGACTCAATTAGCAATAAAAGCACCTGTTAACCATCCCTACTAACCACCTTTTCCGACCTGGCACAAAATCTTAAAGAGGTCTTAGTCCCTGGACTTGGAGTTTTTGTCAACTTAGCAGTTGCAAATTACATTAAGGGAAGCCCAAAATGAAAATGTGAAAAGTTGAACAAACAGCCATTGTAGACATTGATGGTATAAGATGTTGTGTTGTTACATCTGGAAACCACTCTGCTCCTTAACAAAATATATCCAACACTGCTGTTGGTGGCCTATCTAAGTTATGAAGCTTTTTAGTATTTCTTCCATTCTAAAACAGAACAGAACTGTTTCTTTTTATTTCAGAAGAATCAAAGATTCCCACAATTTATAATGAAGTACTAGAATAAACAGATTATTGCTCAAGTGCTACGATATCTTATTGGTTGGCCAAGAGCTTTTGGAAGAAGATTTCATTTAAAGATTTACTGACTACTATTCTTAGTCTTTTGTTTACATTGGGCTCCTGGGAAACCTGATAGGATTTTTTTAAATGCCATCTATAATATGTGAGATAGATTCTACCATTAATACATTTGTGGTATTTGCGGAGGGTAGCAGAGGTGTGTATAATGCACTCTTGGTTGCATGGTTACTTTTTTGTTCAATGAATAGGGCATTTTTGTTTTTTGTAAATGAGACTAGACACCACTGAAAAGTTTAAAGTGGAGAGAATTGAGCAGTCAAGATGGAAGCTTGAATGAATAAAAGGTCAGTACTCCTATATTTCTCCATATCTTTGATTAGTTTGTTTGGAGTGTTTTTTCTCCTGTACTACCTTTATGTGTTGTCTTGACCATAGCATATTTCAGTCCTTCCTTGTGTCACTTTTAAGCACAAAACAAGAAAAGGACAGTTTCCGACCCTCTAAATCATGGCTGTCAAACTCAATCATGTCATGTGATGTATTGTGAGATATCATGACATTTTTTGCCTTTGAGGAACTGAGGTGGCTGTGGCCTGCATATGATGCATCTGGCTTGCAGGCTGCCAGTTTGACACCCTGCTCTAAATATTGGATTAAAATCAGTGACGTGTGGTGAGGTTTATGGCTGGTGAGGCACTGACCCAGTGGTGGGTTTCAATTTTTTTTTTAGACTTGTGGACTTCAACTCCCAGAATTCCACAGCCAGGAATGCTCAGTTCTGATTTAAAGCGACAGCATTTATTTTTCTTCTTTGTGAAAGAAGATTCCTTCTTTCTTTTTCTTTTTCTTCTCCCTTCCCCTCCTTCCTCCCTCTCTCCCTCCCTTCCCCTTTCTCAAACACACACACACACACACACACACACACACAGAAGTTGGATTGGACTACACATACTTTCCCCCAGCCCTGGAAGGATCCAGCCCAGCTTCACTGATTACAGGTTTGAAAAGGCAACGTGGCTGCCTGCAATCAAAGCCTAACCCTTCCCTCCAACCTTTGCCTGAAGCCCTGCACCAGGAGGATGAAGTTTGAATTCCTCCCCCTCCCTCCGACCCACACGTACCTTTTCCAGCTGTTTCAGAGAGGATTTCAACTCTGCTCTTGCCTCGGGTCCTCTGAAGAAGCCCCGCCCAAATGAGCGCCCTCTACTATGAGGCAGGAGAACTACATGCCTCACCTACATCAGGAATTTTTAGGCTTTTAACCCTTGCTTAACTCTGCTCGAGTGATCATAAAATGCCTAAAGTCAGACTAGATGAGGCATGCAGTTCTCCTGCCTCATAGTAGAGGGTGTTTTTTTAGAGGCTTTTTTTAACAGTTAAGCAGAGTCATCCATGGTGAGGCAGCAACCAGCTCAGCCTGATCTCAGCTCTTGCCCTTTTCCTTTTACAATTTTTTTCTTTTCATGATGACAGTGGTGAGGCTGTGCCTCCCCTGCCTCCCCTGACTGCACGTCACTGATTAAAATAACATAGTCCCTCTATATTGGTAACACATAGGATCTGACTAAATGTCTGAGAGATTTAGAACAACAATACCACTCAATATACACTGCTTTCTCTGTATATGAAACTTCTTGCTCCAATCTTTGTGGTCCATTGAGAACAATGGCCTGGTAAATGGGAATGTGTGCAGAAATCTCAAATAGTGAAAGAACTCATGGGGTTATATTTTAACAAGCCAATTTCACTGCCTTGAATGAAATCCATCTAATCATTTCTAATGCTGAACTATACTTTGAATTGATCTCCCTACCCCCTCTCTCTCTGCATGAAGGGTGCTAAAATTCACAATATAAATAGCCTCATATATATATATATGCTGGTTTTGTTGTATTCGGGTCTTTTCCCGTGTAAGGTTGCAACCTTACATGGGAAAAGACCCGAATACAACAAAACCAGCATACCTACACCCGTGAAAATCTATGAAAACATATATATATATTTGTTTATAAATTTATAAATTTCCCTTTATTTATTTATCAGTACAATTACAACACACATATATATACCTACCAAACATCTGGAAACCAGCCCTAGCCAACAAATGAACACCACCCACCACCCAAGCCGTTATAATACAAAACAACAATGCACACGCAGCCTGCACCAATCAGCACCAATCTACCAATCATGATACAACCACACAACCAATCATTCCACTTACTGAAACAAAGCCAGCACCCCATCCCCTCCCACCAAGACTTACAGAAAGACGGCAGCTCCGTTCCCATTTTAAGCCCACAGCTTGAAGATGGCAGGTGTGATCCTGCCGAAACGTTGCAAAGACAATCTCAACCTTACACGGGAAAAGACCCGAATACAACAAAACCAGCATATATATATATATATATATATATATATATATATATATATATATATATATATATATATATATATATATATATATATATATATATATATATATATATATATATATATATACATACATACATACATACATACATACATACATACATACATACATACATACATACATATATATATATATATATATATATATATATATGTATATATATGTGTGTGTGTTTGTGTTACAACCCCTGGTATATTATCAGCACAAATACAACATATATATATATATATATATATATATATATATATATATATATATATATATATATATATATATATATATATATATATATATATATATATATATATATATATATATATATATATATATATATATATATATATATATATATATATATATATCCTTCTTCCATCAAATATTGTTGTACTGATGTGAACTGATTTTCAGCATCAATCCAACTTGCCTTGGGTGACAGACTCCATGGCTAAACCCCATATGCTTAGACCATGAAAGTGTTGCTCCACTTTGCACACACCGATTGTAGCATTTTGCTATAATTCACTCTCTGATCTTAGGCAGGTTTTAGGAGGTATTGTTAGGAAAGTGAATCATTTCAGATTTAAAACTAACCAGAAAAAGGAGGCCAGGAAAAAAATGAACCCCAAGCAAAAGCAACAAATGCACAAACTAGCATCATTTTTGGTATTAATAAAGTTCATTGTGGTACTTCTCTAGTTTTGGCACCTTTCTCCAAGTGGAACAGCACTGAACAAGGAAAACCAGATCCCAAAGAGGAAGGATAGAACTTAAAGAGCACCTAATGCTGCTGTCTGTGTTCAAAATCTCAAAGACAATTCAAAGCCAACTAAGCATCAAATTTGGCTGGGTAAATTTGAAGTATGTATACAATATCAGACTTTTTTCTTTTGAAAATTGTTTGATGTTGTAATGCATGTAGTGTGAATTATTGTTTCTACGCAAGGAAACACAACAGCGACGGTGACACTTTAGTAATTTATCAAGCTATCAAGGAATTTGTGCTTGGCAAACAATGTTAAGAAAGCATCTGATATCAACTTCTAAGAGGACTGCTAAAGAAAAATGAATGGCCTACAATGCATAGGCTAATCAGCTGGCACAGGATTCAGATACAGTCCTTTTGAATGTAGCAAATCAAAATAAGATACAAGAGAAGCAGTTGAATTTGATAAGCATTTGCTTCTTTCTCTCCTTGAAATAAACATTTGCATCCAGCGGGAGGTTTAATGAATCACTTTGAAAATGGTAACTGAATTGTATTCTTCTCTACTTGAGATCATCTTGCTTTAATTATCTCCATTTGATGTTCAGAAGCCTCTGTGAAATGAAATGTATTTGTCAATGTAGGGGTAAAAATGGGTTTCTCCATCAAATGCTCTAGATTGATAAGGAGCTGCAAAGAGAGAAAATGATTTTCACAGCGGAATGCCACTTCTCCCCATCCCCCACTTAGCTGCTTCAACACTAAAACATGTTTCATGTAATAGAAAAAAGCATGGCTGCAAAAGAAAGCAGGACTCTAACCACACATTTATTGCATAAGTAGGTTCCCACCAAATAGTCATACTCATCTGAGAATTTAAAGAATTAAAGAGGAATAACTACTGTCTTGGAGACTGCAAATCTCCTTGAGAGGCAGTATCTGTATGTGCTAGAAACACTGCACCATATCCTTTGAGTATTCCTTAGAAAACTGGCAGCAAACATAATAATGTTCTTTAATGTATGAAGATGGTGAGTTAAACTGTATTTACATGGCTGTTCTTGCAGAAAGAATTTGGTTATTTAGTTAGTTTACTTTATTGTCACTGCACATTGTACAATGAAATTAAATGCCATTTTCAGTGTACAATTTATAAATATAAAAATAAAAACACAAACACACATCCTTCACATACTATATAATTGAAATAGAAAACCTCATATTGTATTAAATTTGGAGCGGTGATTACATTCTTCCTTTTAAAGGAGAATAACAGCCTTGCTAAAATGTGTTGCCTGTGCAATTCTTTTTTTTTTTAAGAAGAAGGTATTTTTAGGAAATGCTTTGATAACCTCTTTCATATGTTCAGGAAGGAGCGTGGTCAGAAATACTTTCCTTACATAGCAAGGAATTGATCAGAAAGAATAGGAGGCAGTCCTGCTTGCCTTGTAGTAGAATGGTAAAGCCATCTACAAGCTAGCAAGCGCCGGAGGATCAATCGTCTCACCAATTTCTTTCTCAGAAACATCTAGATTGGCATGATGAGTTATGAGCTAATATCAAGCAAAAAAATGTTTATAGCATTCCATGTACAATATGGTCAGTTAAATGCATCAAGTAACTGATCAGTAGAGTTTGGGTTGAGCGGAGATAGAGCTGCTGGAAAGGAGCCAATAGGTCTGGCTTTAATTCCCAGCTCGTCCATATTATTTCACACCAAAAACTTTTGGAGTTCAATAACATGGGATATTCTATCATACAAAGCTATTCCCAAATTTGTTGTAGTTAGAAATCTTAGAAATAACAGATTTGGAAGGGATCTGGGAGGTCTTCTAGTTCAAGCCCCTTCTCAGGCAGGAAACCCTATAAATTTCAGACAAAATGGTTATCCAGTCCCTTCTTAAAAACCTCTAGTGTTGGAGCACCCAGTGAGTCCATTTGCGTAGTGATGCATTTAAGGTAGCCTCAATAAGGTTATCAAAAGATCTTCAAGCAATTATGGTGTGGTTACATGTGGAACTGTTTAGAGAAATATCACTAAGTCTACTATATGAGCCAGAGTTGGGACCTTTTGGGACCTGGGAAGGAGAGAGTTCAGTATGATTAAACCCCTGTCATAGCATCATGGCATAAGTGCCACCTTTTCTGAAGGGACCACTTTCATCATTTTATGAAGCCAGCAAGAACTTGCAGATGCTGATAGAGGTGAATTATGTTACAATATTCAAGACAATGTGAAGTATTTTCCTGAGCAAAATAGAAGAGGTGTCCAACAAACCAGCAAGAAATAGCATTACTGTTAAATGAGGGAATGGGGTCAAAGATGTAAGATAGCATCATGTTTAAAACAACCCAAAACATCTGTTCACAGGATACATGGAACCACAAAGTAGCCCATGCATGATAAACAAGTGGGGTGAGCCAGTTGCATAAACAACACAAACCCACATCCAAAAAAGGGAGTCCTATTGAAATCAATGAACTTTGATCTGTGTAAAAGTCATAGCTTTGGGAAGACAAGATGATTAAGGCTGTGTACTGGAGTCCAAGGAATAAGACACCAGTCTCTACAGAACTCAGTTGAAATCCATTTGTCTCATTTTGCCGAGAGTCACCAAATTTGTAGGGGAGATGGGCAGCATACAAATTTAATAAACAAACAAACAAACAAACAAGTAAATAAATACTGGCAATATCGCCAAACATATATTGTATGCTGAAAACATACATTGTTGAGTATAATAGTAATTTTGTCATGCAAACACAACATACAAATCTGATTATAATTTGAATTTAGGATCCCATGAAACATAGTTTGCAGTTTTAAGAACTATTTAAAGCATATTTTGGAGGAGAGACAGCTATAGAAAATGGAAGTAGACTGCAGAGGAAGGTTTCCAAAGCACAAATTAACCATTGAATAAGATTTTTTTTTTAAAAAAAGAAACAAAAGGTAGGTGGATATACAAAAAAATTTTTTTGGGCAACTCGTGCCAGAGGTAGGAATCTCTCCAATTCTCACAACTTTTTACAGGGGTTCCAGCAAGCCGTCCTATGGCAGGTGGTCCCTCCAAGACCCCCTGTGCTCCTAAAAGGAGCCCACCAGAGAAGCGAACAGTGGACCAACGTCTGTCGCCTTCGGAAACTGGAAGTCCTCTCCTAATTATTTGTTTTAACACTGGTTTATGAATACAACAGCCATAATAGGGTGTCTTCCTGCTGCTATGTTCATTTCTAAGTTGAAGCTGCTGGAATGCTTTAAATCAGTTTACTTGTTAGCTATTTATCCTTCATCACTTCATTATTTCCATCACCATCTTTGAATAGCTTTAATATGGCCAAACCAAACCAAACCAAACCAAACCAAACCAAACCAAACCAAACCAAATGCCATACTATATTAAGGAAGAATGTTGTAGACATCACACTGAATACAAGACCTACAGTGCTCATTCAGTCCAAAAGATATTAACCAGTGATTAATCGTGTGTCTGTGTGTGTGTGTGTGTGTGTGTGTGTGTGTGTGTGTGTGTGTGTGTGTTAAAGCGGATGAAAAGTTTGCTTGATCCCAAAAGAAAAGATAAACATTTGCTTCCCTTCTCTATATTTACCACTGGGTGTCAGTAAAGGAACACATTTACTTTATACCTCTTTGACCACGGAATTAGCAACATTCCCACCCTGTAAAAATGTCTTCAGGCAGCACAAAAAGCTGCAGATCCTCTGCTTAATGGTGCCAATGCTTTGGGAGAGGGAGGCAATAAGCATAAGACTTAGTGGTTTTTACAGTAGCTTCCTTTCTTACTTTGCCAGGAAAAATAAAATCAAAGCGTCTCCAATGGGATCAGAAGTATGGGCTGGAATAGCAAACTTTAACATAAAAGTGAGGTATATGTGTTTTGTTTTCTTCTGCCTTTCTTTTATGCATTGCCACAGCTGCACTACCCATCCAAAATCAATTAGATGGGGACCGGGTAAAGGGAATAAAAGCCTGGATGCAAATTTTCAAAATCCTTAAATGGAAGACTGAGTCTCTGTTTATGGCCAAGGACCTGACTGACTTGGTACAGTGGGTTTTAAATGAGTGATGTTGCATTAGTTTAGGGTGCAGTGGTAAAGTTCTCCATGGCGCCTTTTAATCTATGAACGAGAGGAACAGCAAAACAGTACTTGAGGTGAGGATACAGCATAAGTTGGTTGGAAGAGCAAGTACATATATCATTTCAAATCTATTTTCAGTGACTCAGCTGAAAAGAAGAGGGACTGACCAAGGACACATGTTAAAAGAAGAGGGGCACTTTGTATGGGTGCAGTCATCATCTTGATATTTTTGTTTTCTCCTGTTGTCCAGGTGGCTCTAAATGATAAAAAAAAAGAAGGGCACAATAAGGAGAGAGAGAGAAAATTGTACGTAAAGGCTTCTTGAGGATGTCCATCTAACAAAGTACATTTAGTGTAAATTTTACTGAATTTCAAATGAACAAGCAAACAACCCCCACCACCCCAAACAATCAATTCAACATACATAACAAAACGTAAGAGGGTAGAAACCTAAATGTGAAAATCTGAAGACATACATTGAAAATATGAATGGCAAAACATAAAATCTGAAGGCATAAATTGAAATTCCTGATTTACCATGCTAATTCTAGTACGTTTGCTGCAATGTTGCATGCCTCACATTCTCTCCAGTAGATCTTAAAATACTTACATTTAGCTGAGTTAGTAACTTCAGGCTACAAACTTGGGTTCACTTCTGTGAGAGCAAGAACCATCGATCCTGAATTTAATTCTTAAATAAAATATATTTCTAACGACTCTCTCAAACAGAATTTATGTCTCTAGAATTTCAGAAGTAAACTACAGTACTTTGCTTTATTCTTAGCATCTCTGGAGTTTTAATGTCTTATGAAACTTGTCAATAATACTTCTTGAGCTGAACATGAGGAAAGAACAGATCCACTAAAAGTTTGACCTCTTACAAATTCATTTATTTTCCAATAAAGAAGAATATTAGCTCAGGGTTGACATGTAAGGTCCTTGGTGCTCTCTGAGCTTGATTGTTTTCTTGCAGATGTTTCATTACCTAACTAAGTAACACCATCAGTGCTAATCTCAAAGATCAGCAGGCTCAGAAAGCACCAAGGACCCTCATTTCTTTTCCTCCATTGTTAAATCTAGTAGCCTGAAAATTGGAAGTTAGTTGTTGGATGTGAAGGGTATGTTTCTAGATAGAACTGGATAGAATTTAATTCCCCCAACATGAACTCTTGCCATTTTTCTTACTTGTACGTATAAAACAGACAAGACATCGGCATCTAGCATGATAGACCTTCTCTTCAGCCAGGGATAGAACCCTGCTCCCAAGATCACTCAATAGCGTAACAAATGTAAGTCTGATAGAAAAGAATATTTGTAGCTTAGGGGTGAAAATGGGGGTCCTTGGTACTCTCTGAGGTTGATTGTTTTGTTGCAGAGATTTCATTACCAAACTAGGTAACATTAGCAACACTGACAATGTTATCTAGTTTGGTAATGAAATGTCTGCAAGAAAACAGCCCAAGCTCAGAGATCACCAAGGACCCTACACATGTAACTCCCATTGTTCCCTGTGTCCTTACATATGGCCATGTCTAAATCTAGGCAAGTACTAAAAGGGGTGTTTATGGGTGGTTTCATAGGATTATGTTGTTGGCATACCGAGCTCAGTTGGAACACATTGCCTATCATTAATCATAGTATTTAGTGTGTTTTATTATTGTTTGTACCCATGTGGTGATTTTATTGAATTATTTTGTTTTGATCTTTTATGAGTGTAACCTGACATAAATTATTTAATGTTGGCACTATATAAATGAAATATAGGAAATAAATATTTGTAGGTCAGAGAGTACTAAGTTTTGAAATTGGAAGCCTACTCAAAAAGGTTTAACAGAAACCAGATCCGCCTAAATATAATTACCTTTTAAAAATGAATATTTCTTTCAAAACGTTATGCTTCCTATAAAAATATGAAGGCTTTTTTATGATTACTATCAGACAGTTATATCATGACACAATCTAGCCTTTCTTCCAGATGAGAGAGAAAGATATGCTAGGTCTGAAGATGATGGGGTTTATCCTGGAGTTTCAAATGCTACCAACAAACAGCAGGCAGATTATATTTACATAGTTCTTTCCTTAAACAAACAACTAACCAAACAACAAATATCATCTATTAGTAGGTTCCGATGGAGCTAAAATGACACAAAACAATGTTAAATATAAATAATAAATGTTATAAACAGATACCAACCCCAATTTTACAACAGTATCAATTGAGCCTTCAAGGATAAAAGCTCTCTCTAAATTAATGTTTTCTGGAAAGACTCCTGGTACTAAGGAAAACTCTTGGGGTGAGAAAATCCCATAAGGTAGACTTCATGACAAACTCGGCCAGTCAAGGAATCCCAAATGATCTGTTCATTGAAAATTGCCAATGGTTGATATTCTTCTAGATTTTGGACTTAGACACGATAATTTGCCTTATATTGAATTGAACAATGTAGCATTTTTTTACACTATCATTCTATTCATCCATTATTTTTTTATTTTTATTGTTTCTGCTTGAAAAGATATCCATATTAATTCTGCACCAGAAGGAGACTAAAGCAGTTGGTAAACCTATGCTCTCACTTCAGACATTTTTTTTCATTGTAGGTTTATTTTGAAAATTAAAAAAATAGCATTGCCATTATTTAGATCAGGTTTAACTCTAACCTGAAAAATTACTCTGAGAATCAGATTACTCCATTCAGTGGCAACAACAAGATATTTTAATTCATAGTTTGTCCTTTCTTGTCCATTGTGAAGCAGGGATATTACAAAGTGCGCAACATGTATTACTAAGGGATGCTACTCGGAGCTTCTGCAAATTGTTGACAGATTTATGTAGCAAACAATTAAGCTACCAGAACATGAGACTTTGATGGTGGCTGCTAAATGAATGCCACTGAAATCTTGATAGCTATTTCCGGTGCATGAGAGAAAATCACAGGAGGGAAAGGATATGTATTTAGTTAGGAAGAAACGTTTTCAAAGATATAAATGTGTTTTAGCACACCTGATCTTATTGGAAGCAAAGTATGAACTAAAGTTTAAAGATGGTGTGCAAGTATAATGTAGGATGCAAAGCTGCTAGAATAAACAGGATATAGGTACACATGATATTATATACATATACAGTATATACATATATACATACACCTTTACCTTTACCTTTTATTTCGATTTTTATACCGCCCCCTCTCCCCAAAGGGACTCGGGGCGGTGTACAGTCAAATGAAATAGATAAAATAGACTACAAACATGGAAACATACAAACATAGAAGAGGAGGCAATACAACACTGTACAGGTATACAACACTGTACAGGTAATACACATACATACACTGTACACATACATACATTCCATTTTTCTTTTTAAAAAACCTTGAAACTATAGAAAGAAGAAATGGCTGGACTAAATATAATACAATATATTTAATTTTAAAAAGGAACAGTGCTAGAATATATCCTATTGCAACTGATTCAGCTAAATCTCAACTGTCCTATAAAATTATGAATGCCAATTGAATCATGAACTGCAAGAGTTGAGTTGACTAAAAGAAGAATTGCTCTAAAGCAATGGGGAGAGTTTGGGATTTTGAATGAGTTGCCAAACTTAAACACTTAGAAATGTAAGATATAGTCTAGACGAAATGATGTGTTCCAGAGAAGATAAAAACAGGATATCTATGGGAAGGGAATCACCTAAGGAGTTGACAAAATGTCTTGCACTACAGCTTTGTTGACCATGCTGAATGGAGTTACAACTTAATCCATCTGGGGTATATAAGCAGAGAAAAAGATGAAGTAGTATCAGATTTTACCTTCCTCGACTCAAAAATTCACAGGGATTAGGACTGAAGCCGTACATTTAAAAAAAAAAAGTCTGCTACTTGGGAGAAAAACTGAAATGGATCCAGACAAAAGTATAAAGTTTAGATGCACAGTACTGTGACCAAAGCAGCCTGTGATTCTCAGGCTTTGATAGAGAATTCAGGGCAAGTTTCTACTTCACATTTTTTAAAATCGATGCATTAGGAAACACATTAAAGTGAGCCACATGGACACTTTTCTTTTTTAGCCTCACTTGGCAAGCATAACTATTGGCATTGCATTCCACTGTAAGTTCCTTTCTCCGCGCAAGCCTTAGTGGATAACACAGTGAAGTGGTTTTCCTTTTAAACTGTAAGGTGAGACTTTGTCCCCCACATTCAGGCTTTCAGCCTAAAGCAATTCTAAGCACATATATTTATAAATGAACACTTTAATATATGTGCATTACTTTGTTTCTAACCCATGTCATAATCATATTGAGAGCCAGGATATTTATTGCCAAGGCCTTGGCTTTTCCAGTTGTAATATATGTTGCCCAACCTGAGCCATCAGAAAGGATGAATGTAGAAAAATAAAGAGTCTGAGCATTAGTGCTGGAGAAAATTGTTGAGAATATCCTTGACCGTAAGCACTAATTATTCACTACTAGATCAAATGAAACAAATTGTTCGCAGAAAATACTAAATAATGAAGTAAATCTTTAATATTCAGACACTTAATGTGAAGGCAAGAATCATTAAAGAAGATCTTGAAGCTTGGAAAATTGGAAGGAAATCAAAAATGAGGTATTCAAATCATATCATTCAAATTATTTTACTGTCAGACTCACAAAGCCTTTCAATTTATATAGCACCAAACATTTTGGATCAGTAAATTTAGTTCTAATCTTAAGCACCTAGCAGTTTGATTCTAAATGTGTCTGTTTATCCTGCTGAATTCTGGGGGACTTACTCCCAGACAAGTCTCTGCAGGAATCTATCTATCAATACTATCAATCTTTCTATCAATCCTAGGTGACAAGAATTATTTCTCCCAAATAAAGTGAACATATTCTCCTTATGATTCTAATAAGAATGATAATAAACACCTCAAAGATTGGGAGAAGCATATCTGGTATGTTAGCATTCTGGGCAAATCAGTGCTGGAGCATCAAAATTGTTTTCCTTATGAGATATATTCTTGTCCTCCCTTGGACTATACCATGGTGTCAAACTTGATTGCGTCATGTATCGAGATGTATCTTGACATTTTTTGCCTTTCCAGAGCCGGGGTGGGTGTGGCCTGTGCGTGACACATCCGGTCCATGGGCCCCCAGTTTGACACCTCCGGATTATACCAATGCTTCCCAACCTGTGTTGTGTGGTCTTTAATTCCCAGTATTATTCAGCCAATAGGATTGTTGCTAAGAATTCTGGGAGTTGAAGTTTGTATATCTCAAAGTTGCTCAGCTGGGAACCACTGGACTAGCCTTACCTGCTTGCCTGCCTGTTTTATATTTTTCATGCCACTGCAGAGGAGAAAAAGAAAGGTGTATGTTAACCATCTGGAAACCATTCTCTAGCAATGCTTTGCTGAGGTTTCATCTCCTTTGAAAGCTGAGCCCATTAGGAACAAGCTGAAGGTCCAGGGAGTGTTTCCTGCTTGGTATTGCATGGCCTTTGTCAGCAGAGGTAATTCACCTTCATTAGAAGGGGAAGTGGCAGGAGCAACTGAGCTGCTGTTGCAGCAGCTAAACATCTGTTGATAGCATGGTCTGTGCCATGACAACTCCAGTTTAATAAGATAATGAAAGTCACATTAACCTAGCTGTATTGGCTCAGCATTGCACAGTAATATCAATTGCCTCCTTGTGATATAAAGTGGCTGCAGAAGCTTTCTCATTTGGGCTGCAGCTTCAGCAATGTTATTGCTTTACAAAAAATGTTACCTTAAAACACACATATCTCCAGCTACTTTGGATGGTATGTGACCTAATATTAAGAATTAACTCAATAAAAATTTTAATTGGTTCTCTCTATAATTGATACTTTAACTAACCAGACCACACCAGAGTTAGGAAGAGTTGAGATGGTCTTTGGCCTGTTACTGAGATATGAAGCTGAAAGATGAATGGACGGCAGCTTCATTTCATAGAGCAAGTATAGAGAGAAAAATGATTGCTCACTCCCAAACCGAGGGAAAAATTCAAGAAGGCCAGTCCAAAACTTCAAAGGTTTCTGGGCCTTTGAAAAAAAGGAAATCATTTCCATATGTTCATCTACAATCTGCTAATTTGTGAGTTTTGGAGGCTTTTAACTGAATGGAGGTAAAGTAAGATGGGTATTTTAATAATCTACTCACTCAAGAGGCTACCGAATAAATTTAATCTACAAGATACTATTTCATTTCAACAAATTTATAAAAGTCACATGCACATTCTCATTTTCAAGAAGCAGAGACCCATCTAATAGCTGCTTGATCAGGAAGAAAGTGTGCTTCCAAAAGAACATTTTAATGCTGATTGCTGTTATCTCTGTTAACCTTTAATGGACTTTTGCTGACCAGGACTGAATTGACAAGGCTTTAAGGATTTATTTATGTGTTAGAGATGGGATATGGGAAGAAAAGATCACTTGTATTTTAAGAGAGGGTGACAAATTACTAAAAATGCTTATGCCTGTGATAAAGGGGGAACTTATTTCTTTATATATCTTTTCTTTTTCATTACTATATTCTTATTGTTTCCTTTTCCATTTTTCTTCTTTTAATCATGTTCGTTTTTTCTTCTGTTTTAAAGTTTGTATTATTTTTAAAATCTTTTTAATTGTAATGCTTAATAAAATTATGACTGAAAAAGAAACTGAATGCATACTCGCAACTACTATTGAAATCAGAGAGTGAACAGAAGAAGATGAGAATTGGCAGGAAAATACGTCGAAATTAATGACAACAGCAACAGCACTTAGACTATATACTGCTTCATAGTGCTTTACAGCACTTTCTAAGCTGTTTACAGAGTCAGCATATTGCCCCAACAATTTGGGACTTCATTTTACTTAAATTAATTAAAGACAATAAATTTTATTATTATCATTTATTTCTTTGTTGTCTTAAATTAAAGACAATGCCATTATAGCAAGAACACTTAGACTTATATACCATTTCACAGTGCTTCACAGCCCTCTCTAAGTGGTTTAAAGAGTCAGCATATTGTCCCCAACAATCTGGGTCCACATTTTACCCATCTCGGAAGGATTGAAGGCTGAGTCAACCTTGAGCTGGTGAGATTTGAACTGCCGAACTGCAGCTAACAGCCAGCACTGCACTCTAACCACTGTGCCAACTTGGCTCATACCTATCTTTTGACAGTAGAACCTATCAGCCAAGTCATTTAGGGAATTATGAGTATCATCTTGATGTTCTATATTTCACACTCTACATTTTAAACAAAAATCCATAATTTGTCTGACTTCTGCATACCAGGTTAGAGCAAGAAAATCTATGACAGAATAACAGAGTTGTAAGGGATCTTGGAGGTCTTCTAGTCCAACTTCTGCTCAGGCAGGCAATCCTATACTATTTCAGACAAATGTCCACTTTCTTCTTAAAAACCTCAGTGTTGGAACAGTATTTATTTGATAGAAAAAGTTCTTCATAACCTAAGTCACCAGAGAAATTTATGAAGGCATTTCAGATTTAGGTCGGAAATGTTAAAAGAATAGACATTATCATGTTTGCTAGTGTTTGAAACTAGAAAAATTCTGCATTCTTTTGGAATTGATAGACAAACAGTTGGAAAAAAAAGTTATGCACGTTTGTTTATGTATGTGACAACTGCAAAATCATTACATACATAAAGATGGAAAGATTTGACATTACACTACTATGGAGGTAGATCATGGTTAATGAAGATGATGGAACTTGCTGAGATAGCCAAATTTCTTCTTTGATTGGAGAAAATACAATATTTACATTCATTACTGACTGAAAATCCCTTCATTAAAGATCTGAAACTACTTTTTTGTATCTTTATTCTTTTCTTCATTCCTTGCACTTTACCCTTCTTTTTAAATTCTTTTCTTTTTTTCTTACTTTACATTAATGTGCATTTTTTAAAATCTTCCTTCTTAAGAAATATTTAATAAAATTATAGTTATAATATTTATTATAATATAACTATAATATTTATTACAGTTATCATAAAATTATTTTTAAAAAGGAAAAGGAAAATTCTTAACTGTCCATAGAAATCATCATAGTGGTTTTTATCTATAAACTGAAGAAACCAGATCAAATTTATATCTGTATGGATATAACACTTTCCAGTACAGCTATCACATGAAAAATACATTGGACCTTACATTATTACTGCCTAGATTGTGTCAAATTCTTCTTCAGACTTGATCTTAATGTGGATCTCAGCAGCAATTCCATTAATAATATTTCCACAGATATTGGATTTTGCTGCTACAAATACCTCTGTTTTGGAACTTTGCTATCTGCTGAAATACTCTGGAATGTAATTTGTGTGGTACCTGCTCAATTACAAGAAGTCCTTAATGTAAGTAATGGCATCTTGGTGTTTGGTGCTATTAAATGCAAGCCTAATCCTTACCATGCAGAACTTTTCCAGTGCCTGAAGGACACTAATCTAACACTGTTAGGACAAGTGTGAATCTTACAAATTGTCTTTGGATCCTTTGCTTATGCTTTTTCGGAAGATCCCTGTAAAATGCAGATATATAGTAACTGTACAAGGAAATTGATACTGTCACCGAAATCTACGTACAATCTGCTAGGATTGGCAAACCAAAGTGATTTTTTATTCCTCAGTTTGAAACTTTGTCTCATCCTTTCAAGAATTGTACAAAAAGTATCATTCTTGGGAGTGCTGGATATCCATGAGACCATTTATAAAGAACTGTGGCTTGGTAGGATATAGTCATGTTGTATTTTGTTAACAAAAACCCAAACTGAATTTATGATGGATACCAGTTATATGTTTGGCTTGGCATAGTCCTCCTGTAACATAGCTTACACCATTGTATATGTTGACAAAGCTCTTTCATTTGTAGACTAAAGTACATTTTAACAGCTTTTACAGTATTCTGGATGTGTTTCTTCTTCCACTTGTACATGTACAACTCTTTCTTCATGATAGTAACTGATTGTGTCAATGTTCTGTAAGTGATCAACCTCCCTTCTCATTCAATGCTGCATACTAAAATTGCAAGGAAACGACTACAAAGAATTTTACTGTTGAAGCACAAATAATTCGACAGATTATTTCTTCAGCTGTCCAGTTTTTAATTTAATTTCAGATCCACACTTTAAATTTTGTTGATAAGAAGGTGAATTCTGTTTGCAATTCCCAAAGCTTTATCCGTTTCTGAGATACAGACCATTACACAATAGAATGTATGCGTTCAGGCAATCATAACAATCATTTCCGCTAATCGGAAATAAACCTTGGAACAATACTGCCCACATGGCTCTTGAAGCATAACCAATATTTCCTCTCTGGCTGCTGTCCATAGCCTAATGTCTTCCTTCATGACACTCATTTAGCTAGTCCTAAACTTTCCAGCAAGGAGCTATTGATTTGACTCATAAAGACCACCTAAGGAGAGGTAGAGGCTGAAGTGCTCCTATGAGAAAATGTATGGTGTCTGGGTATAAATATACTTGTTGAATGGTAAGACAAGGCTCATTCACTGTGCCAAATGGAAGACTCACATGTCCCTTCCACTTCATGTTTTACCTCTCCCATCAGCACCATGGATTGAAATCAGTGTGTATTTTTATGTTTTGTCTAACAGCAAGCTTTCCCTTTTTTTCTAGTTGTAATTGATGATTACCCTTGGTAACCTGCAGTAGAAACATTCATCACTGTATATGCCAAGTCAGTGATTTCAAAGATAAAGCAAATTTTCTATGCATAAACTATATCGGCTACTTTCAAAAGTGACATTGATTGGTCTTTTCAGAGTCAAGAACATGCTCGGTTTGCCAGTTATTTTGGTTTCATGCATCAATGCATCATCCCTCCCTGGCCACAGGCCAATAGGGAGTTTGAGAGATTTATGCAGTCGCTGAAAAATGTTCTTCAAATTGCCATGGTAGAAAGTGCTAACCTGCTGCAACAACTGTTCAATTTTTAAGAAGTTATAGGAATATTCCTTGCTGCTCTGCTGGGATTTCATCAGCCGTTGCTATTTTGGGCTGGTAAATCAGAATTGCATTGCTTAGTTGAACATTCCACATCAAAATCTCACTTTGCAATAATGGAATGTTTGAGCAAAATGTGCAATTAATCAGTATGAAGGTGAAAGCAGGGAAGATACAGTTATATCTTTCAAAGTTGGGAGACATAGTACCTGTCAAAATTATCAATGCTACTCCATCGGTACATCTATCAGATCAAGAAAATACCAATTTGCAGTTCAAAGAGGCAATCATGAAGTCATTGGGTATATTTATATTATATTTATTAAATTTATAGACCGCCCCCTCTCCCTGAAGGGACTCGGGGCGGTGTACAGACAACATAATAAAAAACAGTATACAAAATTAAATACTCTTAGATACCCATAAAATCAAATTAAATACTCGGCTGTACAGTATAATAAAAATTAAAAACAACCTAAAAACCTACCCCTAAAAATTTAAAATACAGGCTAGAGGGACTAAAACTATGGTTAGGCCAGACCAGCTAAGTTGAACAGGTGGGTCTTAAGCGGAAGGAGCGGAGATCGGTGGTTATTCTAATATCGGGGGGGAGGTCATTCCAGAGGGTCGGGCCCATCACAGAGAGGCCCTACTCCTGGGCGTCGCCCGCTGGCACTGCCTAGTGGACGGCACCCGGAGGAGTCCCTTCCTGTGAGAGCGAATCAGCTGCAGGGATGTATGGGGCAGGATGCGATCCCGCAAATGCCTATGTCCTGTGCCATGGAGCGCTTTAAAGATGATAGTCAACACCTTGAAACGCACCTGAAAAGCCACAGGTAGCCAGTGCAGCCCGCGCAGGAGAGGTGTTACATGAGAGTACCTAGTACCTCCCATAATTGCCCGCGCGGCCGCATTCTGGACCAACTGCAGCCTTCGGGTGCATCTCAAGGGAAACCCCATGTAGAGGGCATTACAATAGTCTAGTCGGGACGTCACTAGCGCATGGGTGACTGTGCGAAGAGCGTTCCGGTCCAATAGGGGACGCAATTGGCGCACCAGGTGAACCTGGTGGAACGCCCCCCTTGCCACAGCCGTCACATGGTCATCCATTGACAGCCGGGCATCCAGGAGGACGCCCAAATTGCATGCCCGCTCCACGGGGGCCAGCTGTTCGCCCCCGATGGCCAGTGATGGAACCCACTGGTTGAACCGGGGCGCTGGTAACCACAGCCACTCCGTCTTGGAGGGGTTGAGCTTGAGTCTGTTACTTCCCATCCAGTGTGTTTGACTTCAATATGTCATGTAGTAAATGTCTAGCTAATAACTCTAATAATAATAACCTTCTGCACATGTGTAGAAGAATATGTTTCAGATGAGTATACTTGAATCTGATTGGCTAAAGTCAGAGGCTGCTAGCCAATCCATTGAGCTGTTCCCATTTCAGACTTTATTAACCCCCAACTGCCCCCTTATAGCATCACGTTTCCCTACCCACTGAAATGAAGGAGGTCCTATCCATAAGAATTTACTAGATACAAATTCAACATTGATCAGAAAACACAAGGAATACATTGGAGTGAGTGTATTGAAATCAAAGCCAACACTGTAACACAAAATGTCATCATCCTTTCATTTTAAATACCAATGGCACGGCCTGAAAACAGGCTGTGAACAGCAAGTACTCCAAAAATATTATAATAGCTATTGGATATATGTCCTAGAAAGGAATATATATATAAAGGTTGTACAGAAATGAACATTTATGACTTTGGCATGTTAGATTCCCCATCTAGCAAGTTTAATGACACTTCCTGTTTTTTGGATTATATTATGGGAGTTTGAGCTCATCTGTCAGTTACATTAATATTAATATGATACATTCTGGGCCAGTAATCACTAGACTGCCAAAAACAGACTAATAATATATTATTTGTGAATCTCACTATATAAATCTTAACACCCGAGTAAGAGTTTTTGCAAAACTAAGCCCAGTTATGTCATTTTAATATCACAAGTAGCAATCTCATGGCATCTTTCTATCTTAAAAGTTATTTGTTGCAGTGATGTATGAACTTCTGTTTTCCTAAGAAAGGAAAGCAGGACATCTTCACCCTAAAACAATCTGCATCGAAATAAATCTCTGTCAGCAGCTACATTCCCAAGTCAGGATTTAGAACCCTGGGATTTGGTGTCATGTGTGGTGCTATATGCACTGATGTATGACAAAGAGATGCTCTGAAATGATTGGATCTTGGGAAGCTGGTTGCATATGCCCACCAGAGACAGGACATCTTCTCAATGTGTCATTACAGATAAGGCTGGAAAAGCTTAGTGGAATAGGGATGCTGCCAGAGAAATTTCAGGAGAACAAGTTTGGCCTGTGTCATCCATGTGGTTACCCAGACCTGTCAGAGTGATCTTAGTCTCAGTGATCATGAACTAATGTAGATTCCACAATGAGTCAAAAGGTATTCTTCCCCTTTGTGATGTCAACTGATTAGACAGCCTGACAATTGTTGCAGAACCCACTCCAGGTAGAAGTCTGTCTGATCTCCCTCTTGTCCAAGGGTGAGACTGGGCTATAAACAAAGGTAGAGCTGTTTGATGGAGCCTGCATAAAGCCCTCTCTGCTCCCCAGGTCCCATCAGCCGTCCTTTAGCCTCAATCATTGCAAAGGAGGGGAATCTTTTGATTATTCCATTGGGTTTGATCCTTGTTGAGAGCAGAATTGTCTCTGAGTTGTAAACACTTGAAATCCAGTCACAAGAAGGACTGAATTTGAAAGACTGAAATCATGGGATTTCTTCTTGCTTCGATACTTTCTGAGCAAGGTTGAGCCTTACAGTGGTTTTCTTATTAGGGCTACAAACCAAAAGGCAGTACCCCACATGTTAGTGAGGCTTCTGATGAATTTCATTATTTTCAACTTTGGCCTATAATAGTTTCTTCTAATTTCCTCTTATTCTGCTACAAAACTGAGCATCTGACTCAAATGAAGCAAATAAACAAGTAAACCAGTCTGCCAATTATGATTAGACATACTGTGTTAAGTATCATTTAGATTTTTTGCAGGCTAATGCCCAAGTTGAGTGAGAATTCTGGAATAATAATCCAACACATCTGGAGGATGTCATACTGGAGAAGGCTAAATTAATTAAGAACTATTACTTATACCAAACAGTTGATTAATATATGGGCCACGAGGGTGGTTTACCCCTCGTGGAAATGTGCCCGCCAGGTTATCGAGCATTTCACCAGCCTCGGGCCCAGGGAAGGGGCGGTGGGGTAGCAGTGATTATCCGGGAAGACTTAGAGCCGAGAGAGTTCACTGTGCCACAGACATCCGGGTGTGAGTCCCTTGTCGTGAGATGGGGCCCAGGGAGGCAGTTGGGCCTGCTGATAGTATACCTGGCTCCTCGCTATACGTCAGCGGCCCTGCCTGAACTCCTCGAGCTGATCTCATCGGTGGCAGTTGAGACCCCCAAACTGTTAGTGATGGGGGATTTTAATCTGCCGTCGATGGGAGAAGCGTCTGAGGGGGTTCGGGAGTTCATGGCTTCCATGACAGCCATGGACCTGACCCAGTTAATTCAGGGCCCTACTCACGAGGGAGGCCACACGCTGGACCTTGTCTTTGTCTCTGGCCAGTGGACGAGTGATGTGGGAATAGGGGATCTAGCCATTATTCCCCTGTCATGGTCGGATCACTCACTTCTCCGGCTTGACTTCCCTGGTGCTACCCCCCACCGCGAGGAGGCGGAACCGGAAGGCGTTAGATGGTTCCGCCCCAAGCGCCTGATGGAACCAGATAGGTTCCAGACGGAGCTTGGGCCACCTCCTGTGGATCTGACCCGCCCTCGAGTAGAGGACCTGGTGGACGCATGGAATAGTGCGACTACCGGGGCCCTAGACCGGGTGGCGCCTTTGCGGCCTCTCCTGCGGCGACGAACCACCCTGGCCCCTTGGTTTACTGAGGAGCTAAGGGTGATGAAACGCCACAAGAGACGCCTAGAGAGTCGTTGGAGATCCTCCCGTTCCGAATTTGACCGAGCACAGGCACGAGCCTATTTGAGGACGTACCTTGTGGCACTAAGAGCGGCCAAACGTCAATATTGTGCCGCTCTTATTGCATCCGCAGATAACCGCCCTGCCGCCCTGTTTCGGGTGACTCGCTCCCTCTTGTTTGAGAGACCGCGGGAAGCCCCTTTACAGGGCAGAGCAGAGGAGTTTGGGAAATATCTACAGGACAAAGTCGCTCAAATCCGGATGGGATGGGCCCCTTTCAGTGGTCCAGTAGAGACGCCCGTGGCGAGTCTTGAGGGACCGCTTTGGGAGGAGTTTGACTCGGTTGCCATCGAGGATTTGGACAGGTTGCGTGGACGTCTGCGACCCACCACATGTTTATTGGACCCGTGTCCCTCCTGGCTTGTACTGGCATCCTGGGAGGTTACGCGCGACTGGCTCCTGGGCCTAGTGAACGCCTCGTTGGGTGAGGGATCTCTACCGGCCGCCTTGAAAGAGGCGGTGGTGAGGCCCCTGCTCAAGAAGCCTTCCCTGGACCCAACGGACCTAGCCAATTATCGTCCTGTCTCCAACCTTCCTTTTTTAGCGAAGGTTGTAGAGAATGTGGTGGTACAGCAGTTCCCACGTCACCTGGAGGAAAATGATTATCTAGACCCGCGCCAGTCCGGCTTCCGACCCGGGCACAGCACAGAGACGGCCTTGGTCGCATTGGTTGATGATCTCTGGAGGGCCAGAGATAGGGGTTGTTCCTCTATCCTGGTCCTATTAGATCTCTCGGCAGCGTTCGATACCATCGACCATGGTATCCTGTTGCACCGGCTAGAGGGGTTGGGAGTCAGGGGCACCGTTTTACGGTGGTTTGGCTCCTACCTCTCTGACCGGACGCAACGTGTGTCGGCAGGGGAGCAGAGTTCGACCCGGAGGTCACTCACATGTGGAGTGCCACAGGGATCGGTGCTCTCGCCTCTCCTGTTCAACACATACATGAAACCGCTGGGCGAGATCATCCGTGGCTTTGGGGTGGGATATCATCTGTATGCTGATGATACTCAGCTATACATTTCCACCCCGAACCACCCCAATGAGGCCGTCGAAATGATGTCCCGGTGTTTGGAGGCCGTACGGGTCTGGATGGATGGCAACCGACTAAAACTCAACCCTTCCAAGACGGAGTGGCTGTGGCTTCCGGCCCCCCGGTTCAACCAGGTGCTTCCATCTCTGGCCATTGGGGGCTTGCAACTAGCCCCCATGGAACAGGTGCGCAATTTGGGCGTCCTCCTAGATGCCCGGCTGTCCATGGATGACCATGTAACAGCCGTGGCAAGGGGGGCGTTCCATCAGGTCCGCCTGATGCGCCAATTGCGCCCCTTATTGGACCGGGATGCCCTACGCACAGTCACCCATGCGCTAGTGACGTCTCGCCTGGACTACTGCAATGCTCTCTACATGGGGCTTCCCTTGAGATGCACTCGGAGACTACAGTTGGTCCAGAACGCGGCCGCGCGGGTGATTATGGGGAGGTCTAGATACTCCCCTGTAACACCTCTCCTGCGCGAGCTGCACTGGCTTCCTGTGGTCTACCGAGTGCGTTTCAAGGTTTTGATTATGATCTTTAAAGCGCTTCATGGCATAGGACCTAGTTACATGCAGGATCGCATCCTGCCCCACACATCCCTACGACCAATTCGCTCACACAGAGAGGGACTTCTCCGGGTGCCGTCCGCCAAACAGTGTCGGGGGGCGACATCCAGGAGCAGAGCCTTCTCTGTGATGGGCCCAGCCCTGTGGAATGACCTCCCCCGTGACATCAGGATTATTTCCGATCTCCGCTCCTTCCGTGTACAGTTGAAGACCCACCTCTTTCAATTATCCGGCCTGGCTCAACTGTAATTTTTTCATATTCCTCCTGACTGTCTTTTTTAAATTTTAAATTTTTATTGTATATTGGGTTTTTATTAAACGGGGCATGTTAATGGTTTTAATTTGTCTAAATGTTTTAATCTATTACCTCCTCCGTGCATGTATGTCTTTGTATATATGTATGTTTATATATGTCTTAGTGTACGCCGCCCCGAGTCCTGCCCGGAAAGGGAGCGGCTAATAAATCCAAATTTATTATTATTATTATTATACACATAATATAAGCCTCCATATGGCTTGTCATCCTCTAGATCTTGAATAAAACAGCCCAGAAGCTGTTATTTGGTTTGTCTGTTATATATGGAGTTTATAGCTAGTCCTCAACTTACAACCATTCCTTCAACAATTGTTGAAGTTGCAACAGTGCTGAAAATAGTGACTTATTACTGTTCCTCATAACTGTGACTGTTGCAGCGTCTTCATGATCACATGGTCAAAATTTTGCTGCTTGGCAACTGGCATATATTTAGGATGATTGCAGCAAGTCTCAGCCAACTTCCAACAAATAAAATCAATAGCAGAGTTCCAATTTGAATAATGACTGGGAGAATTGGTTAGCCACCATAAAGTAGATGGTAAAATTGACCATGGTTTACTTAATACCCACTCTGCTTAGCAATAGAAGTTCTGATCCAAATTGTGCTCATAAATTGACGATAACCTGTATAACCCTTTTTTTTCTTCCTCGCTTGTGAAAAAAATAGGAAAAAGTAACATTTTTATCAAAGCAAGCAAATTATTCTTTTTATTGAAAAAGTTTTACACAAACAAATTTTCCCCCTTTTTGCCCCCCCACCATATAATGTAAATCACATACAAATACTGTACCCCCTCCCCTTCCCCCGTCTTAAAAAAATTTCTCATTCAAATATTGTACCAAATACTGTACCCCCCTCCCCCATCTTAAAATAGATTTCTCATTCAAATATTGTACCTAAACATATATAAATCCTAATATAGGTTTCTCTTAAAGTAACAATATTTCATTAATCCCATCTTCTAGATTAGTTATACATGTATATTTCCCCGCCCTCCACCCTAACCCTCCCACACCTCCCAATCAAACCCACCCCCCTGACTTCCACTATACACCACTCTAACAATTCCAAGTATCCCATGTATTGTTTACTCTGATCATCTATCAGTCTAAACATTCTTAACTAAAGGCTACATAGTACTTCCTAGTCTGATATTTATTCTGTATGTAATCAATCCATTTTACCCATTCCTGTGTATACTTCTCCTGCTTCTGACCTTTTAAGAAGGCTGAAATTTTTGCCATTTCGGCGAGCCCCGCCACTTTCTGAATCCATTGATCAATTGTCGGTAAAAAGTCTTTTTTCCAATGTTGCGCCATCAACAACCTAGCTGCTGTAACCATATACAAAACCAGTTTTGTTTCCCCTTTAGTAAAGTCCTTAGTTATAACAAGCAAATTATTCTTATCTGCCACTCTTGAACACTACATTGACCAACTCTAAAAGGTTGATTTAACAGTGCTGGATAAGAAACCAGATGGTATTCATATTGCTCCATTAAACTAGCAAGGTTATAAAGAATGGCTTCATTCAAAATCATAATGGGGGTTGCTTGGTTTTCAAAAGAGCCGAGGTGGCACAGTGGTTAGAGTGCATCACTGCAGGCTACTTCAGGTGACTGCTAGCTGCAGTTCGGCAGTTCAAATCTCACCTGGCTCAAGGTTGACTCAGCTTTCCATCCTTCCGAGGTTGGTAAAATAAGGACCCAGATTGTTGGGGGCAATATGCTGAAGCTGTAAACCGCTTAGAGATGCGCTATGAAGCATTGTATAAATATATGTTATTGCTATATTGCATTGTGTGAAGTCACTCTGTGGTTGGTTTACCATGATTTAAGGCTTAGTGCAACATGTGAATCTAGTTATAACCGCATAACTTACTTGTTGAAATGGTGTAATAATCCTACTGACCCTACTGGACAATGGTCCAATTTCAATTATTTTATGCAATCTTGACATTATCGGAATTGCAAATCTAAACAGGAGGTGACAGCAAGAATAGCTGTAGGACAAAAGTTCAAGAGCTCAAAAGAATGGAGACGGTTCTAATTAAAATTTGATTGTAGTACAACCCATAAATATGAATACTGTGTTTCTGCCAATTTGTATTTCAGTGAAGTTCCTGTGAATAATAACAGCCGTACATGCATGCCAACATTTTCATAACCCACCCTTCTTTGTTCAGAGGAGAAAGTAATGAGTGACATCGCTTGTGTGTATGAAGTTCCCAAACATGTATTCAGAATGACACAATTTGAATGTAAGTTTTCAAGCAAGGGTTTTACTACCAAATACAATCTACTGAGCTTCATTAAGGTTACACCTCATTTTCTTAATTAATTTCATGTTCTTGTCCTTGGCAAAGTAGTAATTATTTTTCAATCACTTGATCACTGCACATTGAAGAAGAAGCCAACCTTAGCCTCATCTCACAAAGAGGTGTCTTAAGAATTAACTTAATTAGCTTGTCATCTTTCCCATAAAATATGATTTGAATTTGGAGAAAATACCCTTCTTTGCTGTTCCAAGGTTAATTAAAAATGTAGAGCAGGAAGAGGTCAACATTGGTGGAAATGAAGACAAGTGTTGTGCTATGTCCAGTTCTGTGATTAATGTTTTTCAGGAATCATGTGACAGTAGAGGGAAATGTCCAATGTCAGCACTGCTGCAGAGATACACACGAGTTACAAGTAGAAGGAACCTTATACAATGTTGAGTTGCACCCATTTCAATAAACAGTATAAATAATTAGGGAAATTTCTGTATTAAAACTATTATTAGACTCAAGTTAGAAACTAACTAAGAGTTGAGTACTGTTCCCTCTAGACCATGACAGCTAAGCAGAGGCAAAAAGACAAGTTCCCTGTAAGTTCTCCATAAATACTTGCAGTTTTATTCTACATCTTGGTTATATGTTCTCAACTCAGGATTTGGAGCCATGGATTTCATTTGCTATACATTATGATGGTCTTTTTATATTACTGTCCTTGCATCTCTTTTTTATGATAAATTATATTTTTCATCTATTAATAAACTGATTAATAAATTTCCTCCTTACTTCTATTGCTGATGTATCCTGTTGTATTTTTTTTTTACTTAGCCCTGAAGGAGACTAGAAAGCTTACCTGGCTGAGAATGTAATTCTTCTGTTATATATAATCATTTCCTAGACACTATGTCTCAATATATATTTTACACTAAGCTGCAATTTGTTAATAAACCCCAATAACTGGGTTCACACAATATGCATGCAGCCTTCCACAACTTGGATATGCTTAGGTTCAGGGCTGAAATTCAGCAGGTTCTGACAGGTTCTGGAGAAGCAGTAGCAGAAATTCTGAGTAGTTCCGAAAACCGGCAAATACCACCTCTGGCTGGCCCCAGAGTGGGGTGGGAATGGGGATTTTGCAGTATCCTTTCCCTGCCACGTCCACCAAGACATGCCCACAGAACTGGTAGTAAACAAATTGAATTTCACCACTGCTCTAGTTGTGTACATTTCCTCCCTTGGTATTCTAAAGAATGGCAGGTTGGCTGAAAAAAGTCTGAGAATAGAAGTCCAGACACCTAGAAAGTACCATGACACTGTATATGTGCAAATCGTGAAAAATTGTGTCCTCTTTAGGTAGGAGGACAACATTTCCCTTCCCTTCTACTTGCTGACTTTCCCAGATGTTATTTATTGTCCTGGTTCTGTGTTCTAGAACAGAGAATATCAAGTAAGATATGATGTTTTGCTTAGAGCTTATAGGCAAAGGCGACTTTCAAATAGATAACAATCTACTTGTTCTCCAGAGACTGAAAAGTGAAACAAACATATTCAGATTATATATATATATATATATATATATTGTTAACCAGCAGCTTCTTTATATACTTTGTGCTTTTGCCTAGCAAAGAGTAGGTTTTAATTATTACAGTAAATTAAAGAGTAAATTTTAGCTTCTTTATAAATGTAACTATGACTTAGTGAACAGACTCTATTTAGCTGATTTTTAAGAGAACACTAGGCCATAAATGATCATTTAGAAACAAAATATTCTTTTTACCTTTTTATCTTTACCTTTTAAAACTAGTGCATAACAAAGTCTACTGTTTTAAAACTGTTGCTAAAGAGCCGTGGTGATGCAGTGATTAGAATGCAGAACTGCAACTGCTTCTGTTGATTGCCAGATGCCTGCAATTTGGAAGCTCGATCCTGACTGGCTCAAGGTTGACTCAGCCTTCCATTTTTCCAAGGTGGGTAAAATGAGGAACCAGATTGTTGGGGGCAATAAGATGACTCTGTAACTGCTTAGAGAGGGCTGTAAAGAACTGTGAAGCGGTATATAAGTCTAAGTGCTATTGCTATTGCAATAAGAGGGGGTCTTACAAGCAAGTATCTGTAGTATTTGTTAACTTTGGCTTGGTCCCTCTTCAACCATTTTATGGTTTAAAAATCTCATAGCTTTTGCATTTATCTTGATAAGGTAAAATTATGAAACCTTTCTTTGAACTACTTGAAAATTCAGACTTACTGTTAGTCTTTGTAGTTATAAAGAACTAGGCTTCTTAGTTCTAAATCATAGGTGGCCGATTAAGTTTTTGGAGAGTATGTGTGTGCGTGTGTGTGAATGTGTAGGCCACAGATACAGTTTTTCAGAAGAAAGAAAAATTACAGAATGCCCAGAAGGCTTCTTCAGGGAATTAGGACATTATCTTGGGTTTTAAATAAAAAACATATTGTTAACTAATCTACTGTGAAGCTCTTAGTCACAAAATATGGTAATTTGCTAGTAAAAAAAAAAATTGTACTGGGAATGTGAATTATAAAGAACTTGCATCCAGCAACAGGAAACTATATTTGTTTTTGTGTCTTCTTGGGCCTCTTTGAGAACTTTGTAATTAGGTAACATACTGTAAAGGAACAAAATAAATCACATACTCCCAATTGTATCTGTCCAAATGCTAGGAAGAAGAAAGGAAAATGGAGACATGGTACAATGCTTCTCTTCACTGCATCAAATAACTTTTAAATTAAAAAGGCAGAAAGACTATTTAAAATAAGATCTTCCAGGAATGTGGCTCACCTACTCCCACCTACTGATTAGAGCCTCCAGTTAAGGAATCCAGACTTAATGCTGTCAGTAGCATTGTATTGCAGGAAAATGCAGCATTTTCTAAACTAGAAATATTCAGAATAAAACTATCTCAAGGCCCATTCTTATTGGCCTGTTAAACTAAGCCCCTCTTGCCCGTAGGAGATGACCAGGCTGAACCCGAGGGAGAGGTGAAACACATCATCGGTCCTGAATCCCTTTGCACTCACAAGAGATCTAAGACCAGCTTATCTTGAATTCCACTGTCTCTTACCTACTGCCAATTTGCTTTGACCATTAGTAGTTCAGATTCTTGTAGAGAGTTTAAGCTTGCAGCAATCCTTTATATTCATTTGAACTGCCTGGATTTCCTGATTTCCCCACACTTGACATTGCCGATTCCACATTGCTGATAGAATGTAAAAGGAGGTGGCTTTCCAGGAAAAAAGTTGAGTGTATTTCAGAGGTGTAAGAGGCAACTCAGTCCAGATATTATGTGTGAGAGGTGGTGAAGATAGCCCTTCCCTAATAGTTCATAGAGTACTGTAAAGATGCACACAATAGTCTGGCAACAATGATGTCAGGCCCAAAACAAAGGATTACACCAGTGGTGGGCTGCAGGTGGTACACCTCAGGTGTACCGGAGCCTGCCCAGAGCACAGGGTACTGTTCCGGTACAGTGCTCCGGAGGGCCCACCTGCCCACCCTCGCTCCTTACCTGTCTTTAAACTCTTCAGGGCTTCCACGCATGTTGCGTACAGCGCCTGCATGACACTCCGATGAGAAGCTAGAGCATTGAAGAGGCATCGCTGGATGGTAAGATGCATGTGCGTGCTCTGCATGAGTGTGCATGCGTGCTTTGCGCATTGCAACGAGATCCCATCACTGGATTACACATCGTAATTCTTCCAAGCTAAGTTCTTTATTATTTCACACATATAAACAAAACCTTGCCAGACTGAAGATTCTACTAATCGCCTCTACAATACATTCTGTGAACTATTAGGGAGGGACTGTCTTCACCCTCTTTCTCTCACACATAATATCTGAATCGCCTCTTACTCTTCTAAATTACACTCCTGTCTCCTGGGAATTCTTACTTCATTCCATCATAATATCTACTCTGTCTCTGCTATTTTCCTCATCCTGAATACAATAGTCATTTTTCTACAGGGATTGTAGGGGGTGGGGGACTGATTAGGACTCCCTGACTCAAATCTGCAGATATTCTTGCTGCAATGACTTGAGCCTTGGTTTTTGCCTGGGAGCTTTCTTTCATGTTTCTGAGCCCTGCTTCCTGTCATCTCCTTTCTTTCAGAGCAATGACTGTGCCTGGATAAAAGGCACAGGAGAGGAAAGTATGATGTAGCACATCATCCTTTCCTGGTTCTCCTTTGGATAGTGGGTTCAGCAGTTATCATTTGCTGTTAAACATGGAATTTCCACTTTAGCTGTCTAGGAGACATAGCTGTGCTGGTGTAGCTTCAGGCAGTGACTGAGTAAGGTGTGAAATGCAATAGTATCAATTTGGAGATCCATATTTCTATCCCCTATAGCAAAAATTGACATTTAGGCCTTTAAAAAAAAGAACTCTAACCCACCTTTACTGCCTTGCAATCCCATTTGCATACCACCTTCTTGAAGAGCAAATAGTGTCCCTGTTAACAAAGGGCATTTATAAGATAAGGCATTTTCACTTTTCCTTTGAAGTGCTCTTGAGTTCTATTTTTGCTTCTTAAAGAGCCTCCTCTGCAAAAAAAGTTAGAAAGCAAGTGTAGCTAGCAAAATACATGCTATATTATAAGAGTAAAAGTTGACATAGAAATGCTGATTTCAAGTACCTTAGCATTGTAGTTTCTGAAAACGTAATGGAAAACAAGATGATAAGGTTTTGCATAATAGTTCAGTAAAAGGGAGAGAGAGAGAGGGAAAGAGAAAGGAACAAACCTGTTAAGGTAGTACCTGTATCTGCTCATTCTTTAACGTATTTAATCCTAAAGTTCCAGTTTGCTGTAGGTAGGACCTTTGATAAAAGTGTGTTCTATCCTTTAGTAGGCTTGTAATACAATCAGAGACAATGCAAGATACCCAATTTATACTGAGGATTTCAAGCTAAAATAAAGATGTAGGGGGTTTAGCAAAGTGTTGAACAATCAAATAAGAAAATAACAATATTTTTTTGGAAAAAAGATTCTGTTCAATCTTAATTTAACCTATTGAAAGGTTAATTCAAAAGAGTATTTAAAGACTTGAATCCTACTTTCTATCTGAGATGAGCCCTGGATTAATATTAGTGTTACATTAACTAATACACATGGGGCAAATTACATGAAAAGTGGCCCTGAAATTAGAACTGTTGCATCAAGAATTTCACCCTTGGTTTTTAGAAAGCAGCATTTAGTCTTATTTAAAAGGGGCACTTTTCATTATAGCTACTATGGCCAAAATTACAACCATTAAACCAGAATCTAATTCAAAACTCTTGCTTTTTTATGGTTGCTTGGAATGCAAAGAGCTATAATAAATTGCAGACTGCCCTACTATTGGGAATGAAAAAGTAACATAGTCTGGATTTCTAGTCCAGCTGGGCCAGGGCATGTGAGGCTGCGAGGTATGCTTGCTGGGGGCAGAACAGGCGCTCGTGCAACCCCCTTCTCCAGCTGGGCAGAGCTTCATGCACTGACCTAGGAGGTATCCCTAATGTGCCAAGCCGCGGGAGCTGGGGGGAAGAAAGAGCGCCACATGCCTTGGTGCCTTAGGGATACCCCTTAGGTCAGTGAATGGCACTCTGCCTGGCTGGAGAGGGGGCTTGCCGGGCGGTCGTGAGTGTGGTCACTTCATGGCTGCTTCGCCCCTGAGGCTGTGCCCGGCTCTTCGGGAGACAGTTTGCAAGGGAGCAGCTGTCTGGCAACCCCAAAACAATAAGCCCCCACATATAATAAGCAGAAGGCCATATTTCATGGGGCAAAAGAAAACAAAACCCTGTCTTATTTTCAGGGAAACACGGTACTCCAAACAGAATCCATCTCAGTACAAATGATCAAACAACTCTGGGAATCTACTAATATTTGCTTTCAAATATTTCTTGGTTCAAAAATTATGTACCAAGATGGGTATATTTTGAAAACCTTGCAAAGAGGGGAAAAAAGTGGACTTGAAAGCTGGAGATGGCAATGTGAACTGGCATCTCTCTCTCCTGTCCTGATTGGAGTTTTTCCCTTTAAATCATATATAAAATCCTGTTCTTTGTGCACAATATTTCATCCAACCAATAAATTAAGTATACTGGTAGTTTTCAACTTCTGGTCCGATCAAAGTTACGGCAGCCTTGGAAAAAAATGTCTTACCCTCCTTGGAAGTTACATCATTATCCTGCAGTCCTGTGATTGCAGTTTGGGACAGTTGGCAAACAGCTTGCATTTACAACAGATGTTGTACCTTGTGATCACATGATCTTGATTTCTGACCTTCCCAGCTGGTTTCCGACAAGCAAAATAAATAGGGGAAGCTGGATTTACTTAATGGCCATGTAATTCTCTTAATGTAATTTGCTTAACAATTGCTGTGATTCGCTTAATGATCATGGTAACGATATTCATAAAATTGGGCCCTGTCACATGATGATTTGCTTAACCACACTGCTTAGTGACTGAAATTCTGCTCCCCATTCTGGTTGTTAAGTCAAGGATAACTGTATTTATATTTAATATCTCACAGTCACTGACCATTAAGTTGTAATCACGTTAACTAGAACTGAGAAAGTTCCTGCTACCACTTCAGCATCAGTTGTGTTGTCAGACCTGTGATATCAAACAAGGCGGCACTCTGGACAATTTACTAAAATAGATCCTTTGTCAATTAAGCTGTTTGAAACCAATTAAGAAGTTCAGCTTTTTCTTTAACAGCAATAGCACTTATATACTGCGTGCTAATCATGTTGGTTTGATAATCACATCCAGATTCTTCATTAGTAGCTGAAATTCCACATTTGTCTCCTGGAATCTCACCTAGTTATGAAGAATCTGAGTATAATTAACATTTAGAATGGCTCTAATCTAACTCACTTCACAGAAATTATGAGGATTTTAAAAAAGTTTTTCCCCTCTGCTTGCTGATTTCTTAACTAAAATTGAATATGAAAATAATATTCTCTTATGTGGGGCTAACTCCAGGTCAATCATTATTATTGTTCAGTTCCTGCTGAACAATAACTACAAAAAAATGAGATTTTTGTGGGATCTAGCCAGGAAGCAGTGAAATCTCTGCTAGAGTAGGGTCTTAAAATTAAAATATCTGTCTACCCAGATTTTACTAAGGAGATTACAAATGAGAGGAGAAGCTTTTCCAAGGCATGAAATTTTGCTACATTTGCTCAGTTGCAATATTTCATGTCCTTCCTTACTATATTTTGGCACAATGATCAGAGAAGTCAAAATGTTTTAAATACGTTTTCAAAGAGAGTTAAAGTCAATACTTTTGTCCTGTCGAATGATTGATTTTAGCCTCAAGTATTGAACCAATGATTGGTTAGCAATGCTTTTATCATTATCAATAACACTATCATTTAAAAAAAATCACTTCTTAGATAAAGCACTTCCTAAAAGGATTTAAAGTGGATACCTCTGGATACTCTACCTTATCTACTGTCTGAACATATTGCCAAGTTATGCATGTCTAGATTTTTTTCCTTCTTTTCTCCCTGTCCCACCCTTTTGTCTCCTTCACAGAGTGGGGAGGGGTTATTTTGGGTTACTTTTAACTTCTTTTTTGGCTTAAGAATGAGAGTATATGATATTGATTTAGCTGAGAGGGAGAAGCTGCAGAGTCAATATGAACCCAAAGTGAAGCCCGCCGCCCCATTTCCCCTTCATTTTACTTTTTTTAAAGGATCAATTAGTGGATGCTCATAATGAGATTTTATTTCTGTGTTAAAAGAAAAAAAATACGTTGATCAGTTGCCGCCTGCTGGCAGGATTTAAAATTAAAACATTGATATCTTGATTTGGAATTGCAGCACTTTCAATTTTAGGGGCACCTAAATTATTAGGATGAATCATTACATTTTATGAAACCCCAGAGCCCATCACTGGGACTTTGAGTCATGGTCAGCATCTCAACGTTTTGACCCTCTTAGTTAATCTGCTGCTATAATCCATATTATTTGTAGTAAATCTGCAATTTCAGGGAGTTCAATCCAGAAAACCTCAGATAATCTGGATTTGGGGCAATAATGGTCTTTACCTGAAGCAATGGAGTTTGTGCAAACTAATGGCAGACAATATATTGATATCTATCACTTATTGGACTGTGGGTAGTTTACTGTACTGTATCTTATTGGTTTATGATTTTTTTTTAGTTAGAATTGTAATTGCGCAAAGGTATTTATGGTGTAAACTGTAGTAACTATCAAATCCTGTTTTTGCTGACAGAATAGAGCTTCTCCATCTTATCCTATAGGACATGTAATGAATTTCAATTCAGTTGTTGTCCATCTGGTAGTCTCCATGTGTAGATATGTCTTTTTGGTTGTTGGAAAAAGATGTTTGATACAAACATTGGATTTTCTTGGCAGAAATATATTAGTCTGCCCCCTGCTTTGTTTTTATATCCCAGCCAAATTTTCCAGTTCTTCCAGATGCTATTTTTTCCAGGTATTCCAATTTGTACAACAACTTTTGGGGTGATGGAGATGGGGAATGTTTATGAGGCACTGCCAATTGTCACAGGCTGTTTAATTTTCTTCAGCTGTTCAACTTTGTTGGAGCATAGATTTGGATCGCTGCAATATTGATTGGCTTGCCTTGGACTTTAATTGAAATCATTTTACCATTTTGGGGGGTTAATTTAAAGCAGGGATTGATACCTTTTTGTTAATAATGATGGCTAGTCTATTTTTTCCGTGATTTTTCTTGTCCACAGTATACCTGATAAATTTCTGAGGTAAAGTAACCTATTCCACTCCATTTCAATTCATTGATTCTCAAAATGAAAATATTCAGTGTTGATATTTCTTCTTTTCATATTGACAGTGATAGACAGCATTTTTGAACATTCTTTTTGTCCCTGGACTCATTTGCAGCTGGCCATTTTTGGGATTTAATCATAGGCATTAGTACTTTTCATAGTTCCCTCTGTTTTTCCCCAAAACTTTACTGGATACTTTCTGACTTGTGGAATTCATTTTCTGGTATCATATTGATATTTTTGTGGTTGCAAATGTCTGCTTTTTTGTTTGTCAGAATAATTCTTCAAATGTAACACATCTAGTAAAGTGCAATAATAATAAAATAATAATGGAAAAAATGGAAAACAAAATATCTATGAAACAAAATGACATTTTACATTGATGGCTCTGTAATCAATTCCCAAAGGCCGCCTAGAAAAACCAGGTCTTTTCAGCTTCCCATAATGCTCCAGGCCTTTTCTATGACAAAATTGTTGGAGCTTGGAGCCCAAAATTGTCGGTGGAGCTTGGAGCCCAATTGAGACATGCAAGTCCTTTCTCAAATGCATGAAAACAATCCAGGAAGGGATTTAATGCATAGGGAGCTATTGTTTCACCTATGTCGTTATTTTAATTTCCATTCTATCTTCTTCTGTTCACTTTAATTAAATTGACATTAAATTAAACTAAGTTTATTTTTTTTCTTGCCCCCCTCCTATGACTTTGGCATGGCCTGCACCTCCTGACACATTGCCAAAGTACAGCCTTTGACCAGGATAAGGTTGCATTTGCTGGCTCCTTTAAGGAGATATTTCTCCATGTTTTGAAAGGGTATCATAATTTGGAAAATACCAAAGCACCTCCTAAGATTGTTGCATTAGAAACATAAATAAATCTTGTTTTTGATGAGTTCCCTCCCCTCCCACTCTTCTCCAGTAAGGGAAACTATTCCACCCACTGTCACTGATAAGCTTATATTGGGAGAACAAATCAAGGATAATGAACTTTTTCCCTCTTTCCTTCTCTTCTTTGCAAAAGGCTTTCTTCTTTTCTCCTTTGTCTCATATGTCTGAGTTAAGAGTCTGAGTTAAGAGGATTCTTTAAAATACAGTAACGAGCTCCTGCTTTGAACTTGGAATATGCCTCCTGCAAAAAGCTTCCAGACCATCCTTATTTAATATGCCCAAATATGATTAGTGTCAAACAGTGAAATATCGCTTCCTTATCTCTAGGAGCCAGCAGCCAAGACTATTTCTCGGGATCAAGGTCTTCTCTCACTTCTTTATTTTTTCCTTTTCATTCCCATCACTAGCCCCCTTCCTTCCTTTTCTTCTTTTGACAAAATGCAGACTTTGACAACAATTTTTGGTATGTACAGCCCCTTCAGGGGTACGCTGTTTCTTTATTCTTTTGAAAAAAAGGCACCAGTCTTGCTCCTTTGTTGGCCTAGTGTTTAATGTCAATTCCTAATTTAAGGAAATTGTTTAGTCAAAAGGCAGGTGATTACTGCTGCCTTGTGTTGTTGCTGTCACAGAGACTTGGTCCTTCTCTCCTTCCTCAACTAAACTTAAAGAAGCACACATCAAACGATGTCTTCTGAGCTGCACGAACCAATCACTCAGAGCCTGGTAAAGACCCTGTCACTGCTGTTTATCTGCCAGAAAACGCTGCTTTGGCATTTTTGTATCCCCCCCCCTCTGGAAGCTTGCATTCAGATTTATTTACATACAAAGGGTCTTGCATGTCAACAACTGCAAGCTGTTGATAAAGGATTTGCATTTTCCATAATTTCATGGAGATCTTGAATTTGGTCAAAGGCAAAAAAAAAAAGAGGCAATGAGGAAAATTCTACTTGAAATTTGGTATTATTAAAAGGAGAGCTCAAATTACTTTTGTAACATTGCCCCTGCTATAATTATGCACACACACACACACACACACACAAAAGAAACCAGAGCAACTCACAAGGCTGATAAGTATTGTTTGTTGAACACACGTTTGGCCAAACAATTTTTAGTTGTCTCCAGGGGCTTTGCAATTCTAACTACTCAAATGAACGGAGATTGGAGTTTATCCTTTTGGGGGCTGTATTAGAAAATAAGATATGAAAGGCTAAAAGTACATATAATTATGCTACAGCCTTACCACAAAATTGGACATAGTCTCATAGGCCATGAATGAATGTAAAGCAAGACCATTCACTTAACAAAATCTTTCTAAAAAGGAACACCAACTTCTAAACTTTCCAGTTTCAATGCTAGCAGCCTTTGAAACTGGAGTTTTAAAAACCATCTACAGGAAACTGTGGTGGTAGTTCAAGATTCCAATTGCTTTTCTCTGTTTTATTTACTTTTGAAAAGTGCAGGAGCATTCATAGAAGTGATCTGAAAATGACTATGGTATCCCTAAAGATGGATTGACTGTAGGTAATTACAATAATGTTGCCCTACTCTCCAGTTTTTAACAATCTAACTACACAAAAATTCAGGATTTCTGTTCAATTAATATTCTTGGTTTTTAGATTCCCTGATTTGCATAAGTAAAAGATGTGTTTTTTGTTAGGTTCTGTTCAGTTTTGTCTTGAGCTCTTCCTTAAGTCTGATACTGATGTTAATTCAAATAGATTAAATCTCAGGTAATGTAGGGGGAAAGCAGCTAGAAGTCAGACACTCCCCCCCTGATGTAATGTAACAGATTAATTCTGTTTTTCTTGACATGTAATTACATTCCATTAACTACAGAAATAGAAATCAACTATTATCAATTCTTGGAGAAGTTGGACCTGAACAAGGAGCCATAGGCAAGGAATGAATGGAGTTTCTATTGTTTCATCTTATTCAGCTGTTAATTCTAAAATATCTAGTCTAACCCCCACCCCCCACCCCTTTAGAGCTCAAAGACAGGTGGCTGGAATGATTAATCTGCCAAATTACTCTCAATAATTAGACCTTTGTTGTGGTAGTTGCTCCTTATGGACAGGTGGCCTGCAGATCAACCCACAGTTTCAGCATGAGATAGGAATGTACTGTTTATCAAGCCAATCTCTCCTTCTTTTACTCAAAGGGAGAAAAATTCCCTACTGTTTCCTCAGCCTTTTCACACCTGGAGTAGAGATCTTTGAGTAATTCTGTAGTTTTTTTCTTAAGAGGCAGCTATTCCTCTAGCAATTACATTCTACGGACCAGACATTTGTTTGTGTATTACGAATAGCTGAATTTAATTTACTTTCATGGCACTTTTTTTTGGTTTTAACTGCAACCCTCATGAGTTTTAAACATTCTTCCAGTTTTTAAAACAAATTACATTGTCTTTTATAATCATACTCGAGATCCAATTGTTTCTTCAAAATTATTTGAAAATGGCTCTCCATAATTTGGACACTGAAATTATTGACACATTATAAACAATGCTGTAGATCTACCGCCAAACTGAATTATACATAGTATTTTGCTTATTCATACCTACTCTTTATGATTATATATATATATATATATATATATATATATATATATATATATATATATATATATATATATATATATATATATATATATATATATATATATATATATATATACACATATATATATATAGGCAAATACCACCTCTAGCTGGCTCCAAAGGGGGTGGGGGGTGGGAATGGAGATTTTTGCAGTATTCTTCCCCTGCCACATCCACAGAACCAGTAGTAAAAAAAAAATTGAATTTCACCACTGTTCGGAACTGTTTAAAATATTATATTATTAATGTCAGGTTTGCTGATTTTTTTAAACTGAAATGTCAGGTTATGTCATTTAATTGCACACAGTCTTAATCACAAAGTTCTTCCATCAACCCCGCTTAATTTCTAAAATTAGACAATTAAACAATTCAATATTAACTTTTTAATGCACATTCTGTCAGCAAATAGCTGTAGAATTAGATGAACAGACAGGCAAAGACACACTACAGATTCAGTATTAAGAAAACGGAGTATATGATTCCTGTTCAAATTAAAAAAAATATAAACATTTGTTTGCTGTAGCTTCATAGACCTGGAAGAAGAATTGCTGCCTTGCATGCAAAAGATTCCAAATTCAGACTAGTTGATTCCTATCCTATCTTGTTTACGTAACTTTTAATGTTCAATGGCTTAATATTTCAACATTGCTGTTTTTATTATGTAAGTCACTTAGAGTTGCTTGACAGCAATATGGGTGGCATATAAATTTAATAAATAAATAAATGTTAAATTTAACAGCATTAGTTTTGGGTTTGCATTTCAAAGAATAGTTGATGGATTGCAAAGACTTGCCAATTTCTAGACAAACCTGGATTCAGGAGACAACCAGTCTTCTCTTAGAATATACTGGGGGGGCGGTCCTTTTCTAGGTATGGAACAATGGTTATTTTCTGGACCTTGGGGACCACTATTATTTCTATGACATTAATCACATCACACACGTGCAATCACTCTTCTGCAGACCACAAGGACTTGAAAAATCTTTTTCCTCTTTGAAAGCTGGGATCCTTAAAATACAGAATAATAGTTTCTTTCTACTGAATTTTGGTTATGGGTATCCTGGAATAGTATAGTGCATAGAGCACTAAGGTTGGTGTAGAAAACTGCATTATACTAATTATCCTTTCCTTGGTTAATGGATCTGGAATCTGCTTGCAATTGAGGACTTGCAGGTATGAAAATCTGGGCCAGGCTGGCTATAGTATTTCTCCTTTTCTCACATATGGGAGTGGACTTTCCTTGTACAAACAGTATTCTTTTACTGGCTGCACCAGTTTTATTCTCCTTTTTATTTTTATATGCTTTATAGAAAAATAGAAAAAGCTTCATATTGGCACAGATATTTCTCCTGGGGTGTTCAATTTTCTAAAGTAAATTAGGGTATGGCATGTCAGCTATCATAAGAATAAGAGCTGTTTTTCTTCAGATGGAATTCTTCAGCAAAGGATTACAAGTTTTGCATTGAAATAAAAGAACATTTTATCTTTTTTTTTGGCCTTAGCTGTAGTATTTTCTCCTCTGGCTGCTTTAGTGAGCAGTCCATCCAGAGCTTTGATTTTGGTACTCAGTTGCTCTCTATTCAGTATGAAGATGGCATGGGCTATTCAGTATAAATGGAAGGCAGTGATGGGTTCTGGCTCCCGTTGCAACCGGTACGCTGCAATGGGGCCGGGTATCCACCACGTGCGTGCACACGGTTCACCCATGCACACCCACTGCCCACGATGCTCCAGTGCTGCTTGGTGGAACATCGCGCAGGGGCCGTATGCCCCATGCACATGCAAAAATGTTCCGATCGGCTCAAATAGAGGTAAGGAGAGAGGGAGGGAGGGTGGGCTCACCAGAGCTCCAGAACGGAACGGTACCTGGTGCTCCCAGTAGGCACCAGTATGTCTGTACTGGGGCGTACTGGTCATATCCCACCACTGATGGAAAGAGATGAGAATCAATTCTGAGAAGAAAAATTGAAAGCAAATGGATGGTTAAGGCAAGTTTTGCATTTTTCTTTCAAAGCTGTGCGGGCACAAAAAAAAATCCAATGAAATGAAACTAGGAACACAAGGCAAATCAGAGTATATTAAAGAGCTCGTTTAATGTTTTCCCCTTCAGTCTATGAATGCAGAATTGCTTTGTAATTTGTGCTGTTAGATATCTGGACTCTGTTCTCTCTTGGTAACAAGGTCAATGAGTTTTACTTTCTTAACAGCTTATTACAGGGTAAATTAAGTTGCCGTGATTGGTGGATTGAAGTGGGGAGGGGGAGAAATCCACCAATTGCTTTTCCTAATGTGGATTTGCACTAGAGGAGGAACTGAGTTTTGACAGATGGTTATTGCTAGCCATCTGTCAGAATCTTTAAACATAAGGACTGCAGTAGCAATTTTTAAATATAAGCATCAGTGCTAGCAATCCCTGCTCAGTGCCCAGTTCTCTCAAATATTTTTTCAAAGGATTTAATATCTAATGCCAATTATCCTTGCTGATTAGCTGAGGCTAATTGCTCAACTTCAGTTGCTGCAGCAGGTAGGCACCTATCTCAACCATCTGCCAAGGAGACAGCAACTCATGCCCTGATCACTACACAGTCTACCACTCTGTGCTCTGTGTTGCCCTGTAGATGACTTGGAAGCTTCAGTTGCTTGGAAATGCAATGTTGGGCAACCCCATCCTGTAGAATTATACCTATCCTAAAGTCCCTGCCTTGGCTGCTAGCTGACTTCCAATTCAAGAGCTAGTTATTTTTTTTCTAAAGCTCTTCATGGTATTGCGTCAGTTATATCTTATTAATAAGATAGGCCATGCCTTGCCAATGCTTTATGGGTATGAGCTTTTAGGGAAATATTTCAGAGCTTCATCCTTGATTGTAGAACTCTGAAGAACATCCATCCTCCCAACAGCCTGGAAGAGGCCTTTACCAGCACTAAGAAGTAGGGCAGACACCTATCCCCACCCTCAGAAGGGTATCTCTGTCACTGTGAGTGCCTCTTTAGCAAGCAATAAATCTTTCCTGGCTTCAGTTGGTTGATTATCTCCTGACTGAAGCCAGCTGCCCAGATGTTGCTGTGGTTGTGGCTGGCTACTGGGAAACTTAAACAATGACATGGCCACCTGTAGATCGGTATTCTTATTCTGTGGTTCTTGCCTTCTGTTTTTGGGTGTTCTTGACTCTGGCTTATTCCTGACTATGACTCTGGTTCTTTCTATAGCAGTTCTAAGATTCTGTAAATTATTTACTAATAGAGCCCTTGATTCTGTTTACTTCCCCCCCTCTTCTCTCAATGAACTTGGTGTATACATAAACATTCCAAAATCATCCTTTCATATACATCCACACGTCATCCTTTCTTATAACACTATTCCTGCTTGCCTTTCTCCCTCTGCCCTTCCTATGCATCCCCCCTTCCTGTGATTTGCTCCTCCACTTTCAACTGGCAATCCTCAACTCAAAGGCCCTAAGTAGGGGTCATGGTGTATCCTTGATTGTGTATCCTGGGGGCATTATATTTTCTGGGTTTGCCTGTTTTAAGAAGACACATATATAGCTCCTATACAATGTACATGCATAATCCTAGCATGTTTTTGACTTCGATTTCCCCTTCCAAGTTCAGCAAGCAAATATGTATTGAGCACCTATACTTTTCTTGCTTCCACATTGACCCTGGCCATGTACTTGCCTCCAGCTTCCTCACAAGCTTTGCAAACAGATGCATACACTTTTTTGATTTTGTTGGTCTCTTCTCCTCTGTAACAGGGACAGAAAAGAGAGTATCCCCACCAGTGGTGGGATTCAATATTTTTTACTACCGCTTCTGTGGGCGTGGCTTGGTGGGCGTGGCAGGGGAAGGATACTGTAAAATCTCCATCCCCTCCCCACTCCAGGGGAAGGTTACTGCAAAATCCCCATTTCCTCCCGATTATCTGGGACTCGGGAGGCAGAGAATACATGGGGGGTGGGGCCAGTCAGAGGTGGCATTTACCGGTTCTCCGAACTACTCAAAATTTCTGCTACCGGTTCTACAGAACTGGTCAGAGCCTGCTGAATACCACCTGTGATCCCCACTCTCATGTCATCTGTGGGACAGGCATTCTTAGTGGTGGCCCCTTCTCTTTGGAATACCTCACCACAAGAAGTGAGGCTGGTCTCCTCCCTTCTTGTTAAATCTAATGTTATTCCAATGAGCATTCAGCCCCTGTACTTTTTACATATTTAATTATAATTTCTTTAGATGTTATGATTTTGACTATATAGAATGTTGTGCTGCTCACCACCCAATAACCTAGTTTATTGGAGTGGCTTATAAATATGGCAAATAAATAAATCTTTATTGCTCTTTTCTTGACCTGTTCTATTTTGAATGTTTCTTAGAGCTAGTATGGTCCCCAAAAGTTGTTTCCTACTGGATTAAAAGAAATAGAATATTAATTCATGGAAAAAGTATTTAAATTGATGCAGTTTAAAACTGCTTGCCTTTTTCCCCCAACCATATCACACTGCTGATATTTAACCTAAAATCCATTATGATTCTGAAATCCTTTCCAAAAACAATCCCAGAATGAATGTGTCATTGCCTGTGTTCAGGGAGGCTGAAATGGATTTCCACTTCCAGTGAAACATAATGCATTTTGCAAGAGTGTAGCGACATAAGATTGTAAAACAGATTATTTGGTTTTTATGTGATCGGGGGAGGAGGATAAGATTTAGCTTTGTGCTTTCAAAGTTAGAATAGGACAATATGTTATGTATTATCTCTTGCAGAGCTTAGTTTATCATCTTGCACTAGCTTTCCCTGTATGACCTGAGTACTGTGATATTTCTTGTCAATCCTTCCTCTGTCCAAAACAGCAGAACAATTGTTGAATGTTGTCCTCAGGGCAAGTCAGCAAAATGAATAGGCCTTTAAGAGCAACAACTATGTACTAAATGCAATATACAACATTACACTAGGCAAACAGCAAGCATAGAAAACTTCATCTAGTTGCTAGGAAACATGAATACAGACTTGTTCAAATAGGTCTGCACCTGAGTTGCCCTGTTTCAAGAGAGAGAGGGAGAGGGAGGGAGGGAGAGGGAAAGAGAGAGTGTATATTATGGATAAGCAAACTCTTAGTTTTTAATTTCTTGGGAAATTTCTTTGTTGTTTCGGCTTTAGCAATGCCTTAGAATGGGGTTCAGGTCTGGTATGCTGATAGCAAATATGCAGGATCTTCTTTATCAAGTATTTTGATTTAAAATACTTACATTCTGCCTATCTTTTACAGACTTCTATTCAACTTGCAACTGACATAACACACATTAACATTTTCCATTGATGATGGGTGTATTACGTGCTAACAGTTTACCAGCATAACATGGAGTTGGGGCAGGAATGCCAAAGCATTGGGAATCTCATCTTAGTAGTATGTCCATTTGTAAGAAACTTACTTTTTTTTCTCTTTTTCTTCTGAATTATTAGTTGTTTGGAAGCTTATTTCCAGCAAGAGGAGGCCTTGCAGGAAGAATTATCTGTTGGAGAGATCAAGCACCTGGATCTGTCCACATCTGGAGCGGACAGATGATTTCTACAGGATACTAAAGACTCCATAAAAGGAAACACTTAAACTAAGGCCGTGTTTGTCTTTGGATAGTTTTAATACTCAGCCTATGGAAAAATGTGTCTTTGCCACTGTGAGGAGGATATGGGTTCACCAATAGTCTGGATTTTCAATCAGTCATTGCTTAAATTAAGAATTGAATTTTTCCAAGCACCTACAGTGAGGCCCTCAGAACCCTTTACCTTTAGCTGGCATTATCCTGTTCAGCAGAGAAAGATATTTTGGCCAGGTCTGTGGGATGCATTAACTTCAAATATATGTCAATCTTGGTGCCCTTCCAATATATGAATTCCATACCACTACGTGCTGTACCTAATATAGTCCCAGAAATGTCTGTCTTGCTTTGGTCACACACAAGCTACATTGTGCTGCAGAAAATCCTCTGAAATAGGCGGATTTAAATGAAGACACACAGTTCTCCATTACTGATTCTGACAATTACATTAAGTCACAAATTTCAAACGAGACTACTTTTAAGAAAAGTAAAGGAGAAAAAAAATATTTATTCCGTTTCTATAACCACCCAACTCAACCAAGCAACTCTAAAATGTTAAGAAAAAAAAGTAGATCTGGGGTGAGATGAGGATCGAATTTGTGACCCCCCACATATTGCTACAGTGCAACTGTTCTTAACCCCAGCCAATCGCTATGGTCAATTTTCAGCAACACTGGGAACTTTAATTCAGCAACACCTGCAGTATCTCTGGTGTAATGAACGTTACAAAAGCACACCCATTGTAAGATTGTTGTGAAATGATTAATTATGCAAATAAAGGTAAATATATGTGCCTCAGGACAATGTAGCAGGATCCAATCCTAGTCGGTCTTAAACCTTTGATCCTGGAGATGGACTCAGATTGAATCCTGACTAAATACGATTACAATATTTATTTTGAGAGCCAGTGTGCTATAATGATTGAGACTTTTAGTTAGAACAATCACTCCAGGTTTGACTGGAAAGTTCGTAGGATGATCACATATACACAGCCCAGCCCAGCTATCATTGTTCTGCTTTCAATAGTTCCCCCAGGTGTTTTACCCTATTCCTTGGCAAATTCTAGATTGACAATTGAGCTTGCAAATGAAGATCTGGAATTGCCTGTGTACGGTGTACGATTTGGACTTGATTTGGAATGAGGAAGGCAGTAGAAGGTCTCCCTCCTCTGCTACTGTTGAAAACAACAAATCTCTGAATGTTATTTTTTTAATGAATAATAATAAGGAGGTTAATGGGATGCCAGGACTGTAGGCTAGAGTAGGAAGCTGAGAAAACATTTCAGCAGATGATGGTGGCAAATTGCAATTGTACTATAGCCAAAAATATCTTGACTCCTTCCATGAAATCACCAGATGTTGAGCTCAATTTACCTTTTAGTGAATATTATATAGCAATGCACTCAATGCACATTATATTTAGTTCATTTCAAGATGAGATTTAGATCCATTGTTTAGATAGGTAATATGCTAGAAGTATCTGCAACTGCAGTTAATAAATAACGTAACTCTAATAGGGAGTGTCACAAAAAGAGCAATAAAGGTAAAGATTTCTTTGAATTAAGTTCCACTCCTGGGGGCAATAGACACTTCCAGGTAGTTTAGCATTGTCTTTCTCTGAGATCCCCCCCCCCCCCTTAAACTCCTAGTCTAGCCTTTGGACCTGGGATTTCCTGGTGATCTCCAATCTAAACACTGACGAGGCCCACCCTTAATTTTTTTTGAAGATCAATGAATTGGCTAGAGCTACCTTCTCATAAAGAGAGGTTAATTTTTAACTGTACAGATGATGAACAAGTAATTGCTGAAATATATAAATGTTTATTGAAATTTCAAACAAAAGAAGACCAAGTAAAATATATATGATAAAGTTTATTAAAATATTTGAATTGGCTAGGAGCTGCTTTCTCCTAAAGACATGTTGAGTTCAACATTGTGTATGAATGGTGAACATGTAATTGCTAAAATATATAAATATTTATTGAAAACTAAAATAGAAAAAGACCAAGTAAAAGAAAGAATGACCAAGTTTGTTAAAATATTTGGTAATTATTTCATTTATTTATTACATTAGTATAATTAAATGTATTAAATTATTTATTAAATGTATATGCTGCTGATCTTGCTCTCAAGGAACTCTGGGTGGCTTACATTAAAATGATAAGACATTAATATTAAAATTGTAAACTACAGATGGAACAATGAAAAAGAATGTGGATTAATATTATATTACAAGAGTTTTTAAAAAAAATAAAATGACATAACTTTATGTCACCAGAAAAAGTGTCTAGCATATGGATAGGAAATCTACATAGGAAAAATGAACAAGAAGGGCATTTTATCATGTTTGGTAATGTAAAAAAGTTAGAAAATTCTGGTTTAATACATTTGAAACAAGGTTTTCTTTTGGGATTGATGGACAAGCAGTTGGGAAAAAGTTATGGAACTTTGTTGGTATACATGATATCTGCAGAAATATTATTGCATGTCAGAAAAATAGAAAGATTCATGACGACCCACAATGGAGGAATGGCTTGTGAAAACAATTGAACTTGCTTAGAGGGCTAAATTGACTCCTTTGATCAGAGAAAATACATTGATAGCTGACTGCAAATCCCTTATAGATTTCTTTTACAGAAAAAATAAACTAAGATTTACGGTTTTGACATTAGATAGGACAACCTTATAAAAAGAATAGAGTTATGATACAGCCATAGAATAAGAGGAAACATTTGTCATTATACCTATAACTGCTGTAAGAAAGATTGGAGGCTAGATGTTTGTATTTTAACAATCTTTAATAAGATACATATGATAAAATGCAAAGACTCTGAAGTTCTCTCTCTCTTTGTCTCTGTTTCTGTCTGTCTATCTATCTATCTATCTATCTATCTATCTATCTATCTATCTATCTATCTATCATCTATCATTTCATAATCTTTGCATTGTAAGTTTTAAATGACCCCCTTTGACTCTTGCATCTTAAGAGATGTGCAAATAACGAAGCACAGCGATACGTTCATCTTATCAAGCAAAATTTCTCTAGACATCCTTTCCCATTCTTCAGTTAAGATGCCAGACTATTCTGACACCTTTATGCTTTTTACAAAATTATGATTGTATCTTCTCTGGATTCACCAGCATCGTGTTACTTCACAGTCACAGGCTTACAACCCCATTTCCTGCCCGGATGCTTTCCCTCCTCCACAGTGGCCTCTAAACACCTTATTTCCAGTGGGTTGAGTTTCCTTTCCTGACATCTGCTGTAACTATTCCCTTCCCATTCACAAAACTGGATAATGCCTACACATTTGCTCAATAATAGCTTATGCACAGGAAGGTGTCAAGTATCTTCTCTCTCTCTCTCTCTCTCTCTCTCTCTCTCTCTCTCTCTCTCTCTCTCTCTCTCTCTCTCTCTCTCTCACACACACACACACACACACACACACACACACACACACACCATTTGATAGGATTTAGCTGAGAGCCAGACACACTTCTTGTCCTTCTCCCTCATGAAATCCCTGGGTGAATATGCATAAAGGGTGGGGGAGAGAATGGAAGCATGTTAGAGTGCTAATTCCTTCCACAAAGAAATGGAACAGACCATCCTTGCCCTCTTTCACTTCAAAGCTATTTTTCTCACACAAGGTATCTATTTAGGACATAATTTTCCTACTTTGTCTTAAAAGATGTGGCTGGGTATTGAAGGTATTGAACATTGACATACACTGGGCAATTCTAAATTTTATTTTGTGTAAATCCACTTGGTTTATGCACCACGTTTTCCCACCATGCCAGTTTTTGAAACTCTAAATTATTTTCTTTGAGAAGCCTTAATCATTGCCATGCCCTTTAAAAGAAATCCTGAACTTTCAAACAGGCAATGTTTCCCATTATTCTTTGGTGGAGTTTCCCACCAGACCTCATGAAATGACACACTAATGCACTATAAAATCCTTTCCCTAGAGATGGAAAACAAGTGTACCTATTTTCCTCAATTAAGGTGGGAAGAAAATGCAAAACGGATTGTGGCATAGATTGGAAGTCAAGTCTTATGAAAATAAATATTTTTTTCAGCAAAGACTTGCACTTTTCCTAATCTGGCTAGGGTTTCTTCGTATGAATGGGCCAGAGTAGAAGCTTTGGGACTCCATATTTATCCCAACTGAAATATATCCGTTTCCTTTTTTGTCTTTTGAATGTAGTAATTCCCTGATAATTTTGTCTTCATCCCTCTGTGGAAATGTATCGCTCTACCTTTTGGTTGTTTTCATAAGCATCTGTTTTTGCAGCTGGGTTCATGTGGACAAATGTACATTAAAGATCCAGAATGATCCTCCACTAGGAATCAATGGCAGTAACAAGTAGAGAGCACTGGTGATGCAGGGCAAGAGGATTGCCAAAATGGAAACTATCCCCATAAACAGCTTTTTATACTCTTCATATTGCATCTGCCCCTTGATCTTAGCTAGAAATCTGGAAGATAATGTATATCCATAGCCAAGCCCACCCTATTTTTCTTCTTTGAATGTTAATAGAAAAAGCACTCTAGGAAACAGAACCTGTCAAAAAAGCCAACACATTCCTAGGCTACATTAACAGAGGGATAGAATCAAGATTGCTCAAGGCACTAATAAAGTTTTATAATGCCTTGGTAAGGCCACATTTGGAATGTTGCATCCAGTTTTGATTGCCACAATGTAAAAAAATATGCACACAAGAGTACACAGAAGAGGAACACAAATTATTAGGGAACTGAAAGGTAAGCTGTATGAAGAATGGTTGCAGGAATTGGAATGTCTAATTTAATAAAAAGGATAGGGGTGACATGTTAGCACTGTTCCAATATCTGAGGGCCTGCCACAAAGAGAGGGTCAAGCTATTCTCCAAAATACTGAAGACAGAACAAGAAGCAATGAATGGAAACTAATCCAGGAGAACCAACACAGAACTAAGGAAAACATTCCTGACAGGTAGAACAATTAATTAGTGGAACGACTTGCCTTCAGAAGTTGTGGGTGCTCCAACACGGGAGGTTTTTAAGAAGAGATTGTCAGCCATTTGTCCAGAATGGAATAGGGTCACCTGCTTGAGCAGAGGGTTGGACTAGAAGACATCTAATATCCCTTCCAACTCTTTTATTTTGTTATTCTAGACATTCTTTGATTGAAAGGAATTCTATTGCTTTCTTGCATTGGTACCTTTAGTGGTGTTTCCCCCCCCTCCTGTTCAATCATATCCAATTCTTGGAGACTACCTGAACAAGTCACTGCAGCCTTCTTGGCAAGCTTTTTGAAGTAGTCTGTCATTGTCTCTTTCCTAGAGCTGAGAGAGAGTGACTGGCCCAAAATCACTTAGCTGGATTCTAGCCTGAACCCTTAACCTCTATACCAAATTGGCTCTCATGTATTTAGTAATCTTGTCTAACTAGCAGTGGAAATATATGCAGTTTAAATAAAATAATAGTAATGATAATGAGTTCCATCACTCTTTAATTCATATTTGCATTGCTATCTTGGCTTTCACTGAATAAGAAGGAAAATATAACAGTACAATTACAAAAAAAAAAAAGATTCTCGTCTTCTTCCAACCAACTGGCAAGAGGGAGGGAAGGGGGAAATATAAAAAAACTTAATTATGCCCACATGTAGGGTACACATCATAGGGATTATTCAGCTTCCCCTGGTCAGGAGTTTCATACTGGACAGAAGCCAAGATTAATATTTGAGCTGAATCTAGTGTGGAAGCCTAAGTATTAACAGGACTGAATCAGTAGGTCCTGCATAGTCTTAGTGAAATGTAAACAAAATCCATTTACTGCCAGAGGTGTAAAGTTTTGGAGGATCTTATCAGTCAAAGACACAAGATAGACAGTTTTTTTTTTTAAAATTGCAAAAATGGTGAATGCACTACCACTTAGATTGGGGACAATGAGCGTATAGTGTATCTGTGTTGGTAGACATTCAATATTTCTTCCAGCTTTCAAATCCTTCAGATATGTTGATACAAACATCAATGGGCCTCTGAAGTGTCATTTTAATAGCCAGGAGATTGGAAGATTTGAACTAGAAACTGTGAAGGAGACCAGATGACTATCTGATCATGAAAACCTAAAGAGAAAGGTTTGATCAATAATAAGCAAATGTGAGAGCCATGAGTTTATTTTTGTGATTTAGTAAATATTAATGTGAATGGAAGCTGGGGCTCTACATTGTGCCCATCTCCCTCCAGTCCTAATTTTTTGTTTTGTTTTAACATGGAAAACTTCTGCAGATGCTATAACCACAAGTCTGTAGTTCATGCACAGTCAAAATCCCCGATTCTTCTCATGAAATAATCTATTTAACTATCTTTAGACATGTCCTATGAATACAGGGATAGCACATGAAAAATAGATAATTTATAGTATATAGTTCATATCCTATCCATGTTTTCAACTTTTAAATCCCTATATAAATTAACAGCTTCCAGCCGTAGTAAAAGAACAAAGGGGGACTTGGGGTGGATTGAAGAAATCTGGATTCTCTGGAGGAGAATCAAGGTACTTCTTTAAGGAGAAGAAAATGAGGACTTGGACAAGCAAGAACTAGAATTTCCAGATTTTTATTCTCAACTAATGGTCTCAAGCAGAATCAGTTAGTTTGGCTAGTAATAGAAAAATAGTTGAGGACCATGAAGATATAATGACTTAGTGGGTAGCTAATTGAGTATCAGATCTGGGATGATGATATGCCATCAAATTATTTCTCTTATAGACTTTCTCTATAATGATCTATTAGCTCTTCTAAGGTTTTACCTACTCTACTCTACTCTACTCTACTCTACTCTACTCTACTCTACTCTACTCTGAGTCAATCAGACTTGTTGCTGATCATCTTCTGTCTCCTTCCACCTTTCCCAGCTTTAGAGCCTTTTCCAGAGACTCTTTCCATAAAGTGTCCAAAGGAGGATAACTTGAGATTGGGCCTTTGTGTCTAAGTGAGAACTCTGAGCCAATTTGTTTGATGATCCATTGGTTTATTTTCTGGACTGTTCATGGTATTTTCAGGATCTTCTCCAGCATTAAAGTTTGATAGTGCCTATATTCTTCCTATTCCGTTTTTTCAAAGTCCAACTGTTCCCCCATAGAATGTCACAGAGAATACCTGCAGCTTATATGATTCTGATTTTTATAAGTATAGACACACCATAGCATTTGAATAACTTTTCCAAGGCCTTAATAATTGTTCAATCAAGCACTAGTCAGTGGAGTACATCTTGGTTCCTTATTCCTTTACTGTTGATGGTTCGTCCTAAAAGACCGAAGCTATTCACCACTTCAATATATTTATTGCCAGTTCTAAGGCCAATTGCTGTATCTATTTTCATTAGCTTCTTTATATTTCATTTTAATCCCATTTAAAAAACAAACTTTGCTCCTTAACTTGCTATAAGTCCATTCCTATAAATGGTTAAAATGCAGTAGGGCAGGCAAACTCTGCTCAAATTCTGAAAGGATGACTCAGCTTTCCATCACTCCAAGCTCAGTAAAATGAGGACCCAGATTGTTGGGGGCAATATGCAAATAAAGCTTACATTGTAATTTGCCCAGAGAATGCTAAAAAGCACTATGGGCAGGATGCAAGCAAAAATACTATTGTTATTATTAGAGATTGCAGATCCTTTCCATTTTTGGCTATTATCAACACAGTGCAGCTTATTGACGTTTGTTCTCCAATTTTAAAACCATGTTCATCTTCTGGTTATCCTTAATTTATATTCAATGTCTAGGTCAAATATATATGGGGAGAGTAGATATTCCTGTCACACTCCTTTGCCAACCTGGAGCAATTCAGTTTCATCATGTTCATCTGTGTATATACACACAGTATACCCACATACACCCACACATATGTTTCTCATGATATGTTCTGAGATTCCCACTTTTCCAAAGATATTCTACAACCTGACACAAAGACCTTTCTATAATCAATGAAATATTTGCAGACTTTTTTTTCTTATTCCTTATGGATTTTTTTTTTTTTGTATTTGTGGAAATAGTGTTTTGTGTTCTGAAAAAGAACTTGAAGGGTGTTGGAAAATGTGTACTTTACCTGAATAGAACAGAATGGTTCATATCTCCTCTGAGACTTGAGCTTGGTCTCAGTGACTGAAACAATAAATTGTCCTTTAACTTCAGTTCCAGATGCAATCAATTTTACTTCCATTTTGTGACAACACTACACTAAAACTTCTGTGGTTTTTCACAACTGGGTCTTAGAGCTATAAACTATAAATGTAATCAGATGGGAAAATTATGACTGGCCACATGTTGTAGGACTGCAGTGCACAGGGACTATGGTAACTGTGTCTGAGAAGAGTAGAAGGGTTATGTGTAGCATATGGGGCTACACATGATCTGAAAAAATATTTTTAAATAAAAATATTTATGCAATCATAGCTTAGCTTTACCTTCTGCTTTTCTTACAAGAATCCTTGGTATCATACATGGACTTTTTTTTCTGCACAATAGTCATCTGCAAACTGGTTGATTACTTCAAAATTATCCAGTGAGTTTCCATAGTCAAATCACATTGGGTCTCTATCTTCCTGGTCTAAGTTCTAACCACTACATCTCATTGGCTCTCATTGTATTTCAGAGGCATTTGCTAAAGATTCTTGTCCCTTCAGAAGAGTGAATTAAAAAATCTGTTTAAGCTCTTTGCTCAGGATTTGTTTAGCTTGTATTTAGCTTGCAGAATGCACAGGCTATAAGATTCTACATGCAACAAGTACACAAAGAGGGAAATAATAGATACAAACCAATGGTGAGTTATAAGGCCAACATTTGAAGCCTATGGAGAAATGTAGCTTGGAAAAAAAAAACCAAAACAAAGATGAACAATTTGAATCCAATGTATTCAGCTTGCCAAATTAGATCAATGGTTCAAAATCAGGTCAAAAGCTTGACTCAAACTGATGAGTCAAGCTGGATCTTCACTGAGTCACAGACAAAGCAGTTAATTTGGCACCTGAGTCTAGGCATCCAGTATTTTTCCTACTAATATATTGCTAACTACCTTGCACATTATTTACAATAAATATTGAACAAATGTAATCATACCAATAATGTTTTTGAAGCGGTTTGATCAATATGCATCAACAATAAGAAAAAAAAAATTGGCCAGATTTGTGACAGGGAGAAAGCCTTCAATATAAAGTGTAAGGGTGACAAAATCAGCCATCTTTTTTAATACTTGGTGTTCAAGCAGCCAAGTTAAACAGACAATTAGAGTTTAATGTGCCTCCCACAGACACCAAATATGGGTTTATGGATCCCAGCAGAGCCAGCCCAAGTCTTAGGTGCATAATGTTTACTTTGGCTGCCTACATAACTAACTCTTTCCAATCCTTTGTTTCTTGACTCCTGTTACATAAATCACACCTACAGGATACTTTAAAATATGGTTCTCCTCACCTCCCTCTGCCTACTATTATTTTAATTTTGATTTTAAAAACCTCATATTGCTAAGTTTAAAATACTGTTTTTTCATCAACACGACAGTTTGCATATTAGTGGCATGTTGCCAAATGTTAAAGAACAAGAATATAATCTTACAGTTTTTTGTCATAGTTCAGGGATTTTTTTTCTCCTTTTATATGGTTTTAGCTTTTATGTTTTGCTTGCTTCAAAATTTTCTTCAAAATATTTATTGCTGAATTGTTGTGAGCAGCTCTAAAGAGCTCTTACGGCTTCAGCCTAATAATGCAACTACTAATAAAGAATAATGAAAGGATAAGTATCTGGAAGTCAGATTTTCCTACTGAAATGTCAGTGATTAATTTTAGCATTTGGTTTTTACGAGCCTACATTTCACAGAACTGCCCATTAATTGCGGTGATAATACCTTTTGGCCAAAAGTATATTTTCACAACTAAGTAGGACATATTTTTAAACTTTAAAGGTAGTCATTGCCTTTAAAATTGAATGTGGGCACAGTTCTGTTTTAAAAAGTCTCCCTCCCAAATCTTTTAAAAACTGACATGGAGTCAGCTGGAGCAGACTCCTAGTGGAGATTGTATGTAGTATTCAGAAGCTATAGGTGGCACAGAATGTAGCCAAGTAGGCAGGTCTAGGCACCCGTGTGTGGCCCTTGTAACCCCACTGTTGTGCAAGCTGCACTGTTTGCTGGGTTACTTCTAGGTCCAATTCAAGGCATTGTTTATCACCTTTAAAGCCCTTTTTTGGAGACCCCTCTCCAAACTCGGCAACTTTAAGACTTATGGACTTCAACTCCCAGAATTCCTCAGCCAGTTTGCTGGTTGATTAATTCTGGGAGTTGAAGTCCACAAGTCTTAAAGTTGTCAAGATTGAAGACTCCTGCTTTATGGCATGAAATGAAATTATGTGGAGCTGTCTCACCCAATGGGATTGGTCTGCCCCACTTGCTCCAGCAGAAGGGGCATGCTATGGACTCCATAAATCAGGGAATTTCAGCTGGTGGGATCCAGGAGAAGAACCTTTTCTGCTTGGCTCCTCTAGAACATCATGCCTCTCAAACTGAAACCCCACCATCTTGGTTTTTCAAAAGGGCTTGAAAACCTGACTTTCCAATTGGCTTGAGGCCCCAGTGTGGGTACTCCATGTTGGAAGTGGTCAGTGGACTAAGAAATGATCCAATATCTAACCCATTTGTCTATTGATTCCTAGTTTACCTAATTTTTGTTAATTTTAATGTTTTTATATGCTTGTTTTTTTTGATTAAGCCACCTAGAGTCCCTCAACAGTGAGGTGGGTGGCATATAAATGTAATGAATAAAATAAATAAATAAATAAACAAACAAACAAACAAACAAACAAATAAATAAATAAATAAATGCATGTAGGAAGCTTCATTGTTAGCTTCTAACTAAGGTGGGGAGAAAGAGTACATTTACTTTTGCAATGAAATGTCACATAACTGAAAACAGCAGAACCTCATTATCACTGTAGAGAAGTTGTAATCTTGTAGAACAATCTTTCTATTCCTTTGTGTCCTCTTTACCTCACAGTTTTATATGTTATTATGATGCGTCTCTGAAGCACAATGCAACTTTCTTTCAAGGGACCAACCAACATTTGTAACCTGGTTAACATTTTCAGCATTTTCATATGACATGACCTGACATCAAAACATGGCAGTTTAATAAGAGTTCAATAAAATATCAAATTTTATTGCCATGCTTGCCAGTGGTTGGATTAATTTTGTTTTACTACTGGTTCTGTGGGCATGGCTTGGTGGGCAAGGCATGGCTTGGTGGATGTGGCTTGGTAGGCATCGCAGGAGAAGCATACTGTAAAATCTCCATTCCCTCCCCACTCCAGGGAAAGGTTACCACAAATCCCGATTTCCTCCTGATCAGCTGGGACTCGGGAGGCAGAGAATAGATGGGAACAGGGCCAGTGAGAGGTGATATTTACCAGTTCTCCGAACTACTCAAAATTTCTGCCACCAATTCTCCAGAACAGGTCAGAACTTGCTGAATACAACCTCTGATGCTTGCCTCCCCAAAAAGCAAAGGCAGCCTGGAAAAGTTTAACCAATCTTGTCTTAATGGCTAAAAGAGATGTTGTAGTTGACTCAGTTGCAAGGTGATGGGGATTATATAAAATGTAATGTCATAATTAGAGATCTTTACAGAGGACACTGTTCAAGACTTGATTAAGAGTACTTTCCAATTTGGGATGTTGCCAACAATTGACAAATGGAATTAACCTTCCTGGAATTAATTCCAGGGACTATATAAATTGATAGTTGTTAATACAAAGAGAAGGATAGGATCAACATGGATTTTCCTCTACAGCAGCAATGTTTGCACCAAAGTCAATGCCTTTTCCAATATCACTACAGGATTAATTTTAAGCTTGGCAGAGTCCTTGGCAATGTGTCTAATTTCCTCCAACACCAGTGAGTCCTTGTACTGAGCTTAAATAATTCAGCTTTGCATATTCAGAGTATTGTGGGTTTAAGTGTGACTCGGAGCCTAGTACTCCATTCAATTTTGTGCTTCTGTGCATCTTTTGTCAGGGCTCAGCTAAATGAAAAAGCTCAACAAGTGCCATTGATTGTCAAGCTCCCATCGGCTTGCCAAACCTGGGGGGGGGGAGGGGAAAAGGCAGGAACGACTGCAGGAATGGCGTGGGCCCGGCAGATGGCATCCTGGTTGCTCCCGTTATGAGACCGACAACCACCTTACCAGCATGCCTTGGTCCAACAACAGCTGATTGGCAGTGTCATCAGTCATCATGTCAGTCATCATTAAACCTGTATCAAGCAAGCTTGTTTGTTTCTGCATTTCCTTAGTGTGAGATTGATAATCATTGAAACAGAAAAGAAAGGAAAGATGTTTGATTTAAGAGGAAATTTTTTAAAAAAAACTAATTTCCATTGGATTGGATATTTTTTAAGGCAAAACCAAGATTTTGCTGTACAAAAAAAATAAAATGAAACAAGTTAGAAATAATTTGCATCCTGGCCTCCAAGTTGGTGGCACCACACAGTTTCCTCCATTAATGAGCACAAAGATAAAATGTCCCCTTTCAGAAAAGAAAATGTGTAAGTCATATTACTTATTGGTGGCAGTGTTAAGCAGAATTTTCGATTGTTTTTGAATTGGTAGTGTTTTTAATAAAGCCAAACTGTTAATCCTTATTGGAATTTTACCTTAAATTGAAATGGAAAGAAAATAATCTTCAACCTTTATTATATAACTTACAGAAGAAAATACACATCTAGTTGTATTTTGCACACACTTTGATTGATTGGGTATCTTGTTCATTTCAAAAAGCACCAGGTGAACATGGAGAGGGAGTCATTCATAGTGGCTTACTACAATCTCTTTGGGGACATCTTTTCATATGGTAACATTGAACTTTACCCTACCAGAAATACCTGAAACTTAGAAAAAGGGTGTTGGTACTTACCTGATACGCCTCTTCTAATAGAGTGGAGATAGCATCAACTTATGGGTTAACCCTGTCTGTTCTCCTATTGGACTGAGTCTGATTAATAATTAATTAGCCACCTATATAACCCGTCTTTGTGAGTGACTCCACCCAGCTTTGCGACGGAAAAAAAAACAAGACACAGACTCTAAGTGTTATCCAACTTTCAACTTTAGTAACGATATATAGAATAAATTCAACAAGAAATTCCACAATGATAAACAATGCCACGAACAACAGCCTGATCAACCCTTCATCCAGGTAATCACTGAAAGAAACAGTCTCTAGTCAGGGCAGGGCTGGATGCTATCTCCACTCTATAGAAGAGGCGTATCAGGTAAGTACCAACACCCTTTCTCAATAGAGCTGGAGGTAGCATCCACTTATGGGACCTACCCAAGCTAGTTCCCCTAGGGAGGGAGAGACTGTTGTATTACCTTACAGTATGGACTGCTTGTAGAACCCTGCGGCCAAAGGCAGCGTCTGCCAAAGTGAATTTGTTCAGCTTATAATTCTGAACAAAGGGTGATGGGGTCGCCCGCACTACTGCCCTGCAAATCTCCCCCAGGGAAGCCTGGGTGTTCCATGCCGCAGAAGTGGCCGAGCTCCTGGTGGAATGGGCCGGAATCCCTTGCAGGACCGGCTCCTCATTGGAGAAATAGGCCATGGTGATACACTTTCTAACCCATCTGCCTATGGTAGTGACTGAAACCATCTGCCCCAGAGAGGAAGGCTGGAAAGAAACGAAAAGAGGTTCCATCTTTCGCCAATCCGAAGTCCTGTGGATATAGGTTTGAAGGGCCCGCCGGACATCTAGCATGTGCCACTGCTCCTCCAAGGGTCTCGAAGGTGATGGGCAAAAGTCAGGTAACACAATTTCCTGCGCCCTATGGAACCATGAATTGACCTTGGGGCAGAAGGAGGGGTCAAGCCTGAGGACCACCCTGTCTTCATAGAAGGCGCACAGACCCTCACCAATGGATAGCCTCCGGAGTTCTGATATCCTTTGCACAGATGTGATGGCCACTAAGAATGCAACCTTCAGGGAAAGAAATTGTAAAGGAATAGTATCTAGAGGTTCAAATGGTGTTTTTGTTAGGGAGGAGAGGACCTTCCGCAAGTCCCATGTGGGATATCTGTGTACTATAGGTGGCCTTAAATTAGAAGCCCCTTTTAAGTATCTCCTAACCACCGGGGGCTGAGGTAACAGTTGCCCCCCTCCCCAGGACAACATAGTGGACACGGCCACTACCTGTTGCCTAAGGGTATTGGGCAAAAATCCCTTTTCCAGTCCATCCTGGAGGACAGTGACGTGCGGTGAGGTTTAAGGCTGGTGAGGCTGGTGAAGTCATCAGCGTGAGCTGCGGTCCCCTTCATGTTGACTCAGGAAGGAGGGGAATGGGACCACGTCAGCCTCCCTCCTGCGCACGTCCCATTCCCCGCCTTCCTAAGTCAACATGAAGGGGACCGCGGAGCACGCTCCGCGGGACCACGACTCACGCTCCGTGATCCCCTTCATGTTGACTCAGGAAAGAGGGGAATTCCCCTCCTTCCTGACTCCTGAGTCAACATGAAGGGGACAGCGGAGCACGCTCCACGGGACCACGGCTCACGCTCCGCGATCCCTCCAGCCTCCCTCCTGCGCACGTCCCATTCCCCGCCTTCTTCCTAAGTCAACATGAAGGGGACCACGGAGCGCGCTCCGCGGGACCGCGGCTCACGCTCCACGATCCCCTTCATGTTGACTCAGGAGTCAGGAAGGAGAGGAATTCCCCTCCTTCCTGACTCCTGAGTCAACATGAAGGGGACCACGGCTCACGCTCCACAATCCCCTTCATGTTGACTTAGGAAGGCGGGGAATGGGATGTGCGCAGGAGGGAGGCTGAGGCTAGAGGAGCCTCCTGCACACGTGGTCCCATTCCCCTCCTTCCTGACTCCTGAGTCAACATGAAGGGGACCACGGAACGCTCCCAATCCCGACCACGTGTGCAGAAGGCTCCTCAGCGCCTTTTCCCTTTTCCCTTTTTTTAAAATGTTCATGATGAGAGTGGTGAGGCTCTGCCTCCCCTGCCTCCCCTGACCGCACGTCCCTGCTGGAGGAACTCGAGGACTTGGGGAACTGATGCTGAAACCAGCGTTATCCTTTCAGAACACCATTCACAGAACACCCACCAGATAACATTATAAATACGATCCGTGGAGGGTTGCCTGGATGCCTGAATAGTGTCTATGACCCTAGCGGAGAACCTGTCCAGTCTCAGACCTTCCCGCTGAAGTGCCAGGCAGTTAGCTGGAGCCACTGGGGGTCCGGGTGCTCCAGTGACCCCTGGGTGAGGGACTCTTGGGCTGGCGGGATCCTCCAGGGCCTCTCCACGGACAATGTCTGAAGATCCCCAAACCATGGCTGGCATGGCCAGTGTGGGGCAATCAGTATGATCTCTGCCCTGGACGCAATGATTCTGTGTACGACTCTGGCTAACAGTGGAAGTGGGGGGAAGGCGTATAGTAGTCCCTGAGGCCAGGGCCAGTGGAGAACGTCTGTCCCTTCTGCCCCTGGTGTGGGGAACCTCATGAGGAACTGTGGCAGTTGAGCATTGGTTGGAGAGGCGAAGAGATCCATGATCCGGACCCCGAACCATCGCGTAATCACCTGGAAGAGAGAAGGGTGTAATCTCCACTCCGCCTGATCCAGGGTAGAGCGGCTGAGCCAGTCTGCCCTTACATTATCAACCCCTGAAATGTGTTCAGTGACTAGGGACAGGAGATGAACCTCACCCCAGCTATCCAGCTCTTCTGCCTCTCCCATCAGCTGCTTTGACCGGGTGCCCCCTTGCCTGTTGACATGGGCCTTGGCTGTAATGTTATCTGTCATAATATGTACATGTGTCCCCTTGATTATGTCTACAAAGTGGAGGAGGGCAAGATGGATGGCCCTAAGCTCGAGGAGGATAATGCTCAAGGCCTGTGAGACTCACATCAGTTGTGATCGTGATCCTGTCCTCTACCCTGAAATAACATTCTCTTTTAATTGCAGAGGACTTCCACCAATGTAAGGATTGATGTACCTCGCTAGGCAAGTTAATCCTAGTTAGGGAGGTGCTCCTCTGTTCCTTCTGGAAGGGCAGTAGGAGCCATTGTAATTCCCTAGTGTGTAGTCTGGCCCAAGGAACAATTGCGATGGCCGAAACCATCTTCCCCAGCAATTTAATCAAGATAGCTAGTGAAACCTTCCTTTCCCTCTCCACCTGGCATACTAATTGGCGAAGGCTGTCCTGTCTCTCCTCAGAGAGGAACACCTGGGTTGCTTCTGTGTCGATCCAGGCTCCCAGGTGTAAAATGCAAGTGGTAGGTAAAAGGTGACTTTTGGTCCTGTTGATGAAAAGCCCATGGGACTGGAGGGCCTGAACCATGGTGTCGAGGTCCACCAAGGCTCTATCATGAGAGCGTGACAAAACCAAAATGTTGTCTAAATAAGATATAATCCTGATGGGCACCATCCTTAAATGCTCTGTCAGGACGGCCAACACCTTAGTGAAAGCCCGAGGGGCAGATGAGAGGCCAAAGGGCAAGGCTTTGTATTGATAATGGTGTTTGTCATAGCAAAACCGGAGGAAACAACGGTGGTCCTGATGTATAGGTACATGCAAATATGCCTCTGTTAAGTCAATAGAGGTGAGCAAATCACTTTGCCATACCCTTTCCATAATAGAGTGCAAGGGGTGCATTTTAAAACGTTGGTATTTCAAGTATTTATTAAGACGCTTCAAACCAAAATAGCCCTCCAACCACCTGAGGACTTGGGGATAATAATTAACACAGAATAGAAACCTTGAAAACGCTGGTCTACTGGCACCAGTTGTATGGCTTCAATGTCTAAAAGATGACGTATGGCCGAGCTCATTAAGAGCTGCCATTGCCTATTGCCCAACACTGGGGACCTAATAAAAAACTGTGGAGGGAACGACATGAACTCAAGGGCCAACCCCGTTTTAACTGTAGTGATGACCCAACTATCGGAAGTGGTGGATTCCCACACTTCTGCAAAATGAATTAACCGGCCGCCAATGGGAAACTGCTCTCCGGGTAGCTCAGGGCCTACGGTAGAAACGGTTCCCCCCACCCCGAAAGGGCCGCTTGGATTGATTGCCCCGCTGTTGGCGGTACGGTTGCTGTCTCTGGTGTTGCCCAAAGTTAACCTGCTGTCTAAAAAAGGATGGGCTATAATCCTGATTTCTAAGGGATCCCCCATAATCTAGCTGTCTAGTTCCCTGCCTCCTGGGATAGGGTCCCCGGTGGTATGGCGCCTTCCTATAATTGGTAGGCAAGATCTTATGCTTATCTTTCCCCTCAACTAGGAGTGGCGTGAGGGAATCCCTGAAAAGGTCCCCCCACTTTGTATGGCTCCGAGGTTAGACGCCACTTGTGCTGGAGATCAGTCTGCCATGGGCACAGCCACAGAAGTCTACGGGAGGCCACGAATGATGCCATGCCCTGTGATGTGAATCTGGTGGCACTCAGGGTGGCATCCGCTGAAAACTGCACCACAGCTATGATTTTGGTCAGGTCTTGGTGTGCCCTGGAATCCCCAGCAGCTGCTGCAACCAGCTCAAGCTAGAACGAGAAAAAAAGGAAGCCGCCGCTGAAGCCCAGACCGCCCAAGTGGCTGCTTGGTGACCCCGCTGGAGAGTTTGGTTGGCCTTCTTCTCCTCGGGTTTCAGGACCTCTTCCTGAGACCCTGATAATGCAGTGCTAGAGTGGAGAGCCGAAATCGGGGCATCCATGGTCGGCCACAGTAACAGTTTGTCAAGGCACTCAGCCATGTTATAAAAAAGTTTGTCTGAGCTGGACAGGGCTGGGCCTGATGTTGATGTAGCCCATTGCTTCTGGATGGTGTCCATAAATAATTGGGGGGTAGGGATGGCATCCATCTCCAATTTATGTTCTGTAAACCAGGTGTTGGCTTCTTTGGTGGCCCCCTGAAGTTGAGGGAGCCTCCACCTGTCCCCCCATATCGGCCGCAGCAATTTCCTTGGTTAGGAGAGGCTTAAACAGGGTCGGTGGAAAAAGGCCCAATGCCACGGGCTTGTTCGGGCCTTCCCCTCTTCCTCAGATAAGCCATCGTCCCTGATCTCCCCTTCTTCTGTGGCTGGAGAATGACTGTGCTCTGGGCGCTGAGGGGAATGTTCAGCCCCCATGTCTGGTTCGAGGTTATTGTGTGCTCGCGCCTGGGTAGCTGGTGGAGGTGGTGGTGGTGCACGCTGCTGCAACCCAGCTTAATTGCCTCTGCAATGAATGACTGGTAGTCCAGAGGCATGGACTGGGCCGGGTACCCTTGGTGGAGGCCCACAGCCATGGGTGTAAATGTGGCTTCCACATGCCTGCAAGATAGGCAAGGTTCCATAGGGGGTGGTAGCACCGATTGCCCCCAGATCCCTAAGGTATTAATAGACAGCATTGGACTAAATGGGCCAGGCCCAGGATCCAACTGTGAGGGGAGGTTATGGCCTGAGATGGTAGTGGGGGAATGAGAATGAGTCCCATTCTTGGTCTGGGGGTGGGCCTCCTTGACTGCCGGTGGTCTTTTTTGACTTAGAGCCCTTGATTTAGAGTCCTTAGAGCCTTTTTCTTGTGGCTTATTTGCATTGCTGCTTTGGGATGAGGTAGGCAAGGCCGGTGGATCGTGGCCCCCAGCCACTGACAGCAAACCCTGAGCGCTCCCTTCCATGTCAGGCTGGCCTGATGCTATGCTATCTGCCATCTGAGGGACCGTTGGGATTCAAAATGGCGGCGACACCAATTTCCTTATTCAAAATGGCGGCCACGCCAATCTTCTTATTCAAAATATCAGCCGTGCCAAAATTTTCCCCCTGCAAATGGCTGCCAGCTCTCTTTCTGGCTCCTGAGGGCTCCCCCCAGGTTAGTGCAGTCATGCACGCCTCAAATCGCCATCTGCGGGCCTCTCAGGGATCGAAGGCAACGTGTGAGGGCCTTTTGACTCCCCGCAGCATCAGCAAGCCTTTTTTTGGCAGCGCGGTTGCTCCGACCGCGAATCAGCTTGGAGAGGTCAGGCAAAGGCCGGCAAGGTGCCTCCCAGCCGCGCAGGTATGCTGTGTAATCGGTTGCTCATGAAAGATGGGGAGGGGGGATACTGAAGGGCTCGTTGTCAGCGCGTGATTATTCCTCCCCCTTTGGCACCTGTGGCTCGAGGCTGGCAGAAGCATCAATGAGCCTTTCTCTCTGATATCCCCAAGGCTCAGTTACTCACTTTAAAAAAAAATGCTAATAAAGAAGATCAAATACTGGATAACACTACTGTCCAGAGTGGAGTGAGTCGAAAAGCTGGGTGGAGTCACTCACAGAGACGGGTTATATAGGTGGCTAATTAATTATTAATCAGACTCAGTCCAATAGGAGAACGGACAGGGTTAACCCATAAGTGGATGCGACCTCCAGCTCTATTGAGAATGGTTCTTTTCATCCTTTGGCTTAAAGAACTGATTTCTTCTTGTTTTAAAAGTTTCTCCAAACCTCTTGCTTTCCAATGGCAAAAGCAGCAGAGAGGATAAAAAAAGTTATTATTGTACCTTGGAGATTAGGGGACTGGAAAAGACTTCATTGATGTGAATGAACACATTATACCTTTGTTGTTTTGATCGAGGAGAAAAAAAGGCTTGTGAATTTTTATTGTTTTTTTTAAAAAAACTTGATTTGCAAGCATTTATAGAGACATTGTTCAATGTGTTTCTTTAACTGTAACAAATCATAAAGTATTTCTTGAGGGCATTCTTTTTCTCCTCTCTCTCCATTGGGCTTATTTTTATTTATCTCACCAAGTGGAAAGCAGCTTTTGAAAATTTAGAAAAAAAAATACTACTAAGGTCTAATTGCAGCAGCAAGTGCTCAGTCAAAGATATCCTTGGGCAACTTCAATAATAAGCTTATAATTTTGTCTCAGAGAGATCCCATTCTGCTGAGGAGTGTGTGACTACAGAATACTGAGAAAGCATGCTGTATATGTGGCGTACTGTACTAGGTACATCACAAGCACCAATTTAGATGGAGCATTCTTAGTAAGGATCCATAGATATTTGTCAGTGTTACGTTAATGGACTGTCCAGGAACAGGAAGTTGGAATTAGAGGCTGCCTTGCTGTTGCGAAGGGGCCATGGCTTATGGGACATGCTATATAGAGTTACTATGTCCAGTCATCCTCTCTCTCCAGCTAAAATGTGTCATCAGTGGTGTCAGTGCACTCAGGTGTTGGGGATAGATGTAATGGAATATTCAAGAGTGGTGGGGGAGAGTTTTAGTAACCCAATACTTTCCCAGAGAGTAGCTACACTCTAGAATCCCTCAAGATACATCAAATAGTTCAGAGGGTTATTAAAGCTTTACTTTGGTGAAATTCTGCATATTAGATGAAAGCAAATAAAGGATTAAGTTCAATTGGATTTCACTGTGCTGTCTTGGGGCTTGAGCCTGACAATAACCTAGGTCTGAGAGCCAGGAGACTTGCTTTCGAATTGCTTTTGGATTGAGATAGATGACAGCCAATATTTTATTATAAAGTGATATGTTTATTATAAAATAGCTTCCCAAGAAGCTTGCACTGGTGATGTACCATGTCAGAATGGGCATGAGATCATGATTTTGAGTTCTTGGCCCTTATTCAATAAATCTCTGTTCCTGTTTCCTATTAGCCAGTAACTGGTGACCAGTGGTGGGTTACAGATCCCGTTGCAACTGGTAGTGTTGCAACGGGGCCCAGCATCCACTCCATGAATGCACACAGCACATGCACACATGTGCATAGCGGTGCATGAGTCCTTACCTCTTGCGACGCCTCTGTGAGCCTCCGCGATGCTCCAGCTGCTTGGTGAGCACAGGACTTCTCTTCATGAGCCCCGTAGGATGGAACTGAATGGTAAGGCCAACAATTCTGGCCTGCAGAGACATTCTGAAGGCATGGGAGGTGAAAAATGGGGTGCATAGACAGCCCAGGAGGCCAAAAAATGAGCAAAAAAATGATGAAAATGGCCTGTTTTTCACCTCTTCCACCTCCAGAAAACAGCAATAGATAGAGACACAGAGAGAGACAGAGACAGAGAGAGAAGAGAGACAGAAAGAGAGAGAGAGAGAGAGAGAGAGAGAGAGAGAGAGAGAGAGAGAGAGAGAGAGAAAGAGGGAGACAAAGAGACAAAGAGAAATTTCTCAAGCTCCTTGGGGTTGAGAAGAATTGCTGCAAAACTGGGTTTCCTGAAGTGGACCACTAGACTCCTAAACAACTGAAAAAATGAAAAGAGCAACATGTAAACAAAAGCAAATCAATACCCCCAGGAGCAAAACAAATTAAAGTTTAACTTGTGTGCAGTGTCCAATGGACTGTTAAATTGACCATGCCCACCTAGTCACATGACCACCTAGCCATGCCCACCCAGCTGATCCAGCCCTCCCAACAGCTTGAGGGACTGTGAATTGGCCCCGTTTAAAAAGTTTGAGGACTTTGAGGCTTATTGGTGTCATTTCTGTAGATAATGTAATGGGTTCCACATATGAAATGTGTTCCCTGTGTGCAACCTATGTGCATTTCTTGTTCTGAGAATTCTGTTACCAAGGTTAGCTATGCCAACACATGAATGGTACACTAGAAGGACAGGCTACAAACAGTGGTGGATGCAACTGGTTTAACAACCGGTTTGGTGAGTAAGTGCCTTGCATGCACACACTCCTAATGTGAGCTTTCCACACGTGTGCAGCATTAAAAAAAAACATCCATTGTAAGCTTAGAAACTTGCCTTCTATGTCATCACCAGTGAGTAAGACAGCTGATGCATGGCAATCCGCTGTGCCAAACGAATCAGCCGAGCTAAAAATATAGGACAGGAAAGGACAAGGGTGGGGTGGGGGGCAACTGCTCATTGGAACTACCGGTTTGCCCGAACCGGTCCATACCAGCTGAATCTCACCCCTGGCTACAAAGATATATGGAGAAAATTTTTTTTGCAGAGCACTTAGGCTGTCTCTCTGCACTTGTCTTTTTTTAAAAAAATAATGAATAGAAGTAAGCAAGTGAGACACGGTGGCTAGTAGTTACAATATCTGTGTATTGACTATCATCTGAACTATCTGAGCAGAATGCTATGATACACATTCTTGTGGTTCTTGCCACAAGAGTCTAACAATACCATATACAACTGACTCTCAAGTACAACATTTCCTCCAAGTTAAAACCAGAAAGTGTTCATGAGTTCCATTCAAGCAGAATGATATATGATGTTTTTAGAAATGAATGTTCACCAGGGGGTGAAATTAATAGCAGGTGATATTCTCCTTCCTCTCTCCACTTCTAGCAATGTCATCTGCAATAATTCTTCAACATCCAAAGTCTGGGAGAGGTTTGACCCTATGAAATGCCGGCTGACGTGGTCTGCATTTCACTTTTTGACCCTCAGGCTTTCACCCAAAGGTGGAAGGTCACAGGGACTGCATCTTGGTTGAAATATCATAACATCCAAAGACCTGGCAGGTTTTCAGCATGTTTGATAATGTTTCTGATCCAAACATCAGGTAGATATAAGGAGGAGGCTTGTAATATGAAATGGTAGCTGGGCATTTGCGTTTATCTTAGAACAAATAAACTTCCTAATTCCAAAAGAAGCGACCATGTTCAGGGAAAGACCTTTGACCCATTACTATAATGAGCTATTAACAGAAGCCTTTGAGGAAGTCATAACATCTTGATCCATAACTATAGAATGTTCTTATACCAAAGGAGAGAATAATATACACCCTGGAGAAATTGTTTGCTTTCCCACTTTAGATTGTAAAGTTCGGGGGTAACAAACCAGCTACCATTTCATATTACATTCAGCCCTTGCAGTTCTTTGGAATTTTTTGTTGTGGTTATTACAAGATTTCAATTCAATGATAATTAATATCATTCATTCATCTTTTATACTTTACTCATAACCAATCTCTTCCGTGTCTGAGGAGCAAACTGTAAACAGATACACAATATTAATGTATACCATAACTAGCGAATAGGGAAACATATCATGTGTAACTCTCTCTATAAGGAAAAACCAACCAGGGCAATCTATTTTTTTTTTAAGTAGCATATCACAATACTAGAGATCCGGGAATATTAAAAAAAATACATGAATGAATCAACATCAATCAGTTCTGGAGAGTGTAATTTCCCCAGGGGGGCCTTCCTCTTATTAGTCATCTGTTCATTTCCTCTGGGGAGGGCCTGGGAAAGAATTTTATTAAATTTTTTATACACCAGCTTTCATTCCCAAATGAAATGTTCAAAGTGGCTAATAATAAAGACAGACATCTCAATATTATTATTTTTTAAAAAAGAAAAACCCATTGAAATCCTGAAAACGTAACCAATTAGCAAAAAGATGTGCTAACTAACTGAGGGCAAGTTTAGCTTTTATTATAACTTTCTTAAAAGCTTTTCAGACTTAAGGTCAACACACCCCAAGAAACTTATGTAGTTCTTTGTATGCAGCAAGGATGAGTCATATTTGGAGCTGTGCTTCTCTCTGCGCAAAAGCAGGGTGTGTGGTATATAATACTAGCCCTTCTTTCAGATTGGGTGGGAGTCCGTTTTTACTTGTTGTGGGACACATTTCAATTCTCATCCCAAATTGTAGTGATCAGTGGTGGGATTCAATTTTTTTTACTACCGGTTCTGTGGGCATGGCTTGGTGGGCTACTATAAGGATACTATAAAATCTCTACTCCCTCCCCACTCCAGAGGAAGGTTACTGTAAAATCCCCATTCCCTCCCAATCAGCTAGGATTCGGGAGGCAGAGAATAGATGGGGCAGGGCCAGTCAGAGGTGGTATTTACCAGTTCATCAAACTACTCAAAATTTCCACTATCAGTTCTCCAGAACTGATCAGAACCTGCTGAATACCACCTCTGGTTGTGATGAATTATTATGCATCTCCTGTATTAATCACAAGGCCTGTATCATCTCATGTGGGTACCCTGGTGCTGCTTTGCAACGCCCATGAAAAAGTTTGGCCTTATTACCAGAAGGCTGCTGAGATGCAAACTGACCTTCTTAACTTTAAACTTGAGTAAATGAGAACAAGGGAAATTGGGAAGTTTTGCCACACATCCCTAGGAAGATGTCAGGGAACTGCAGTTTCTGAATGTCTTTTTAAAGCAATTTCTCTTAATCCGATTATGGGGCTAATTCAGTGGCCATTCACATTACAGGAGGGCTGGCTTAATGGGACTAAGGAAGGAGCATTAACTTTGAAAGTGGGGTAATTATCCTCCTGGGGAAGCAGGGCTGAGTACTAGGCTAGCTCCCTGTGCAAGTTGAACTAATACCAGCTCAAAGCTTCTGATCAATGAGGCAAGGCGCTTGAAGCTGATCTCCCCCATAGCCCATTTCACCAAGCCTTGTACTCATTAAGATCTTTGTATGATCTGTCAGTTCTTCTTTTTCTGATAAGAAGAAGCCTAGAAGGGTTTCTTCTTTCTGTGGCTCATTCCATCACAATAAGGAGGGATGCAAGGATAAATGCAGTAAAATATTTGTTTCTGTGTTTTTTTCTCTTTCTCTCTCTGCATACTTTTAAGTGAGAGAAATCCTTAGATTTAAATGTAAGTCACATTGCTATTTTAAACAGGACAGAACTGGAAAATTATTAATCACATGTGTGCAATCACATTATTTGCATGAAGTTAATTGAATGCAATTAAACTTTAAATTAAACCAAACTTTTTTTTTTCTTTATCTACTTCTTTCTTCTGACTCTGCCTACTTTTGGGTCATAACTACTGATATATTATTTAAAGGGCAAAGCCCTTCATCTAAAATATTGAGCTAAGGTTTCACTAAGAATTGAGAATAAGGCAGCAATATCTATTCAGATTTTTGTCCTACATACCTTCATGTCTTTCTTATAGTCACTAGCCAGAATAGAATAATATCTACAACAAATGGATCAAATGAAAACAGTTCATGATTAGTTAATTGATGCATTCATGGTACACATATTTTTATAGGCAATCTAACAAATGGCGATGTTCATAGGGATAGAATCTCACTAGTCTGACAATAGCAACTATACATAGAATAAGAATTATGTGGATACATTATTACATGGGGAGTGATGTGATAGGACTTGCATCTTTATACAAATACAATATAGCAGACTAACTGTGGTTTTGATAGAACCTTTTCCATAGGGACACAAATTTAATTCATATGGATTTCTAAGTATCTGCCCTCAAGAACCACCATAAAGGTAAAGGTTCCCCTAGCAATATATGTGCTAGTCGTTCCCGACCCTAGGGGACAGTGCTCATCTCAGTTTCAAAGCCGAAGAGCCAGCGCTGTCCGAAGATGTCTCCGTGGCCACGTGGCCAGCATGACTAAACCCCAAAGGCACATGGAATGCTGTTACCTTCCCACCAAAGGTGGTTCCTACTTTTTCTACTTTTTTACATGCTTTATAACTGCTAGGTTGGCAGAAGCTGGGACAAGTAACGGGAGCTCACTCTATTACATGGCTCTAGGGATTCGAACTGCTGAACTGCCAATCATTCTGATCGATAAGCTCGGCATTTAGCCACTGAGCCACTTGTCCCTTGAACCACCATAGGCAGTCCATTAAAGCATGCTAATGTTAGTGTCCTATAAAGTTTAGGGACAGTTATACAATTTAGATTTATTTTTGGGTTAAAGAAGTTTAACTGCTAAAAAAAACCCTTTGGCCTGATATCATCCTTAAAAGATCAGGACTTATGATTCAAACTTGGGAGGCAAGTTGGAGCCCTCCCAATCATTAGGAATAGTAATTCTCAGCATGGTCCTGTATGACTAGAAATTATTGGAGATGCAGCCTGTGGGATTGGGAAGGGCTGCTATAATAGTTGCATAACTCCTAGATTGCATTATTTTTTCCTCTACATGATAGAGTACACAAAGTAGAAGGTTCAAACTGGATAGTTGGGTGTTGCTGAGTGACATTATTCCGCTTAAACATCCTTGATCATGAGTTCAGATATAGTAAAGAAAGCTAAATCTTACCTCACATTGGTAATGAAAAGCAGTCACAAAGATAGATTCCATATCCACAAAAGACTTTAGGCACTATCTTGATATTGACTTTGCATACCCACAAAATATTGTAGATTGGCTCTGGTTCTACAGACAGCTTCCGTACATCATGAATGGGACAACTCTTTTCTTGTTGGCTGCACATGGCTTACAGGGACTCTGAGCAGGCCATGAAGTCTAGGGGAGATTTGCATTCTCTTGGTCAGTTGATTAACCAACAGCTTTCAGATCTAGGTAGGAAAATAATTAACCAAAATCACTGATAAGGCAGTTTGAAGATGTTCTCCCCAGATACTTTGATGAAGATCAGCTTTTCTACTAATATGTGTGTCCATGGGAGAGGCCTTCATCTTTTTCCCCTTTCCCCAACCACCACAATGATCCCAATCCCAATCATGATTTAAATGCTATTCTAGCTTCCTGTGCAGATGAGAGCAGAGAGTAATCTTAAAACTTTCCTCCCCACATTGATCCAGAAAACAAGAGGGATGCATGGATATATATGTGAATATCATGCAAAATGAATGAGTATGGTATGCACCCTAACCACTTCCCCCAGAGGGTTCAGTGGTGATACAAGCCTCCACAGTAAAGATGCAACTCCTTCACAAATGTACACATAATGTAAATACAGCCTTAACTAATAATAAGGAAGAGGCAACCAGTAGGAAAAAAATGAGTCATTCAGAAAAGTATGAAATCTGCAAAGGGAGGGTGGGTTTTCCTGATTAGCATTCACATATCTGCCTTAACTGAATGCTTTGGTTCTCTTTGCAAAGGAGCCTTCTCTTTCCATACATTCTTGTGTAGTTTCATCTTTGAAATGCATGTATGCTGTATATCAAAGAAGAAAGGAAGACATTTCTCAGCACTGATAGATGATATTTCCATACTGATTACTCTTACACTAAAATCAGGGGAAGCTGTTCTGCAAAAGGGAAAAAAATATGATAGTATCTTAAAAGGAAACAAATAAATGCCTCCTCTTTGATAAGCAGTACCACTAGATTTTAAAAGGATTACTAGGAGAAATAATAAACAGTGGCCCTGATGCAGAGAACAGGAGGCAAATCTCTTCCCTAATGCTAATGAAACCTTTAATCTCAGACACGCCTGAACATCAGATGGCGAGTCAGGAGAAGGTTGCTTGGATGCAGTCAACCATCTGCTTTTTGCTCATCCCATTTAAAAGGTGGTATATGCACATACAAAGCTGTCAGATCACATTGTGCTACATTACGTGGGGCATGATAGCACAGTGGTTAAAGGTGCTGAGCTTGTCAGCTGGAGAGCTGGAGAGATGACAGTGCGGGTTCGAGACCCGAGGTCCACGCAATGGGGTGAGCTCCTGTTACTTGCCCCAGCTCTTGCACATCTAGCAGTTGGAAAGTATGCAAATGCAAGTAGATTAATAGGTACCAGTTCAGTGGGAAGGTAATAGAATTCTGTACACCTTTGGAATCTAGCCATGCTGGCCACATGACCATGGAAATTATCTTAGGACAATGGCTGGCTCCCTTGATCAAGAAACAGAAATGAGTGGGGTGTCCTAGAGTTTGTCATGACTGACAGAGAAATCTTTACCTTGTATTACCTTAACTTTTACATTACATTACATATATTATCTTTACATAATATTAAAGTTTAGATTACATTGTTTTCTAAAAGATGCTAGTCACCCAATACTGTAGCCCTCAGAGTAATGCTCTATAAAACAGCTAAAATAACGTGATGAAATGATCAATCAATTTTGATAATAACTTATTCGAGGTTAGACTTGCTCCGCCTGCGAGAGGCCCCTCTCTCGCAGGTTTGGCCCTTGGCTCTTTCAAGGGCCCGCCTCGAGGACGGGTTCGTGGACCCCGAGAGGTGCAGGAACCGGAAGTTAAGGGGATTTTTAGTAAAATGTTTTTTATCTTTTTAGGGGGTTCCAGGGTGGGGGGGAGGGCTAATCAGACCGGGAGGAGAGCCAGTGCCGGACAAACAGGTGAGTCCAGGAAGGACGGGGATGCGGTGGAGGGGGGGGGGAAATAAAGGTCACTCGAGCAGAGGGTTGTCCTATTACAACGGTCGTGGGGAGGAGGGGATGCGAGGACAGGATAAGATCCCAAGGTCGGTTGGGAGACCGTGGCTGCTGGTTACGCCCGGTCGCTTGTACCAACCCCTGCAGTCTAGGTGGACAGGCGCTACAGAGCCAGGGCCTGCGGCTGATGCTTTGCAACGCAAGGTCTGTTACCAACAAGGCCCCCCTCATTAACGAGTTGATCTCAGAGGGGGAGCTAGACCTTGCAGGGATAACAGAGACCTGGTTGGGCCACGAGGGTGGTTTACCCCTCGTGGAAATGTGCCCACCAGGTTTCCGGGCATTCCATCAGCCCCGGGCCCTGGGTAAGGGTGGTGAGGTGGCGGTGGTTATTCGGGAATGTTTAGAGCCGAGGGAGTTCACTGTCCCTCAGATACCCGGGTGTGAGTCCCTTGGTGTGAACTGGGGCCCAGGGAGGCAGTGGGGCTTGCTGATTGTATACTTGGCTCCTCGCTATGCATCAGCAGCCCTGCCCGAGCTCCTCGAGCTAATCTCAGTGACGGCAGTTGAGACTCCCAGACTTTTGGTCATGGGGGACTTCAACTTGCCATCAACGGGAGCGGCTTCTGAGGTGGCTCGGGAGTTCATGGCTTCCATGACGGCCATGGACCTGACCCAATTAGTTCAGGGCCCCACTCATGAAGGGGGCCACACACTGGACCTCATTTTTGTATCTGAACAGTGGACGAGTGATCTGGGAATAGAGGACTTAGTCATCACGCCCCTGTCATGGTCAGACCATTCATCTCTCTGGCTGGACTTCCCTGGCGCTATCCCCCACCGTGAGGAGGCGGAACCAGACTCTACAAGCTGGTACCACCCCAGGCACCTGATGGAATCGGATAGATTCCAGACGGAGCTTGTGCCAATACCTGTAGCCTTGTCCCTCTCCCGCTCCGAGAACCTAGTGACTGCCTGGAATAGGGCGACGACTGGGGCCTTGGACCGGGTTGCGCCTTTGCGACCTCTCCTGCGGCATCGACCCACCCGGGCACCTTGGTTCACTGAGGAGCTAAGGGTGATGAAGCGCCACAGGAGACGTCTAGAGAGCAGGTGGAGGTCCTCACGCTCCGAATCTGACCGAACACAGGTAAGAGCCTATTTGCGGACTTACCTTGTGGCAATAAGAGCGGCCAAGCGTAGACATTGTGCCGCCCTTATTGCGTCCGTGGATAACCGCCCTGCCGCCCTGTTTCGGGTGACCCGCTCCCTTTTATTGCAGGGGACGTGGGAGACACCCTTACAGGGAAGAGCAGAGGAGTTTGGGGAATATCTTCAGGACAAAATTGATCAGATCCGGAGCGGATGGACCTCCGTCAGTGGACCAGACGAGCCGTCAACAGCGAGTCTTGAGAGACCATTCTGGGAGGAGTTTGACTCTGTTGCCCCCGAGGATTTGGACAGGTTGCGTGGACGGCTGCGACCCACCACATGTTTGATGGACCCGTGCCCCTCCTGGCTGGTACTGGCAGCCTGGGAGGTGACACGAGGCTGGCTTCTGGGCCTGGTGAATGCCTCATTGGGTGAGGGATACTTACCAATCGCCTTGAAAGAGGCGGTGGTGAGACCCTTGCTCAAGAGACCTTCACTCGACCCAATGGAGCTAGCTAACTACCGTCCAGTCTCCAACCTCCCCTTTTTGGCGAAGGTTGTTGAGAATGTGGTGGCACAGCAGTTTCCGCGACACCTGGACGAATCCGACTATCTAGACCAACGCCAGTCCGGCTTCCGACCCGGGCACAGCATTGAGACAGCCTTGGTCACGTTGGTTGATGATCTCTGGAGGGCCAGAGATAGGGGTTGTTCCTCTATCCTGGTCCTATTAGACCTCTCGGCGGCTTTTGATACCATCGACCATGGTATCCTATTGCGCCGGTTGGAGGGGATGGGAGTCGGAGGCACCGTTTTGCGGTGGTTCGGCTCCTACCTCTCCGACCGGAAGCAATGTGTGTTGACAGGGGGGCAGAGGTCGTCCCTGAGGCCACTCACTTGTGGGGTGCTGCAGGGGTCGGTCCTCTCGCCTCTCCTGTTCAACACATATGTGAAGCCGCTGGGTGAGATCATCCGTGGTTTTGGGGTTGAGTACCACCTGTACGCTGATGACACTCAGCTGTACATTTCAACCCCAAACCACCCCAACGAGGCTGTCGAAGTGATGTCCCGGTGTTTGGAAGCCGTCGGGGTCTGGATGGGGGACAACAGACTCAGACTCAACCCCTCCAAGACTGAGTGGCTGTGGGTACCGGCACCTCGGTTCAGCCAGCTGACACCATCGCTGGCCATAGGGGGCGAACAACTGTCCCCTGTGGAACGGGCGCGCAATTTGGGCGTCCTCCTTGATGCCCGGCTGTCAATGGAGGACCATGTGGCAGCCGAGGCAAGGGGGGCGTTCCACCAGGTTCACCTGGTGCGCCAATTGCGCCCCCTACTGGACCGGAGTGCCCTGCGCACGGTCACTCATGCGCTGGTGACGTCTCGCCTGGACTACTGCAATGCCCTCTACATGGGGCTTCCCTTGGGACGCATCCGGAGACTGCAGCTAGTTCAGAACGCAGCCGCACAGGTTATCATGGGGAGTACACGTTACTCCCACGTAACACCTCTCCTGCGCGAGCTGCACTGGCTACCTGTGGCCTTTCGGGTGCGTTTCAAGGTATTGATTACCATCTTTAAAGCGCTCCATGGCATAGGACCTAATTATCTGCAGGATCGCATCCTACCACACACGTCCCTGCGACCTATCCGCTCACACAGGTAGGGACTCCTCCTGGTGCCGTCCACTAGGCAATGCCAGCGGGCGACACCTAGGAGTAGGTCCTTCTCTGTGATGGGCCCAACCCTCTGGAATGACCTCCCCCCCGACATTCGAACTACCACCGACCTCCGTTCCTTCCGTCAAAAATTAAAGACTCACCTATTTCAATCAGCTGGCCTGGCACTCTCTTAGTTTTATCTCCCGGGGATTTATTTTAATTGGGTTTGGGTTTTAATTGGGGATGTTTTTTAGGGTTTTAGAATATATTTATTTCTTGTACAGCCTATCTCCTCCATCCAAATGTATTTAATTGTTTTATGATTGTATTTTTTATCTGCATTGACTGTACACCACCCCGAGTCCCTTTTCGGGAGAGGGGGCGGTCTAGAAATCCAATAAATAAATAAATAAATAAATAAATAAAGCCATCAGTTTACAGCTGCTAAATAGACAATTGAGATTAAAGCAGCAGTAAAAAAAACTGATTCCATCATCATCATCATCATCATCATCATCATCATCATCATCATCATCATCATCTGTTGAGCTGCTGCCTTAGCCAGATTGACATCTCAATGTAGGGTACTAATGATACGAGTGGCTTGGAAACAAGGGGGATGATGACTTACCATTTGGACTTGAGTTACTTTTTAAGACCCACCTTCTCCCTTGCTCTGAGGATATGCCAGTTTTCCATATAATTGCCCAGTGATTTTGGGGAAAAATATACTCAGTTGTATGCCTGTCATTCAACGGCATTGATTGATGGCCATGGTACCTTAGAAGTCCCACTGCTGCCAAACCTTTCTTCTTCTTGGGCAAACATCTTTTCAAACTCAATAATAGAGCAATCCGTTATCTGCAAAAGATCTGAATCTCAGTCTCTGTCATCTCTAATACATTGGAGAGGATTAACTAGAATTCCCCTGAGCAGCTTCTAATACTATGGGTTTGTCTAATCTAGTGCCCTTCAGATGCTAGGCTTACCCTGTGTTTATTTATTTATAAGATTTGTTTGCCACTTGATTTCAAGGATACTTAAAGTAGCATACAGACAGTAAAAATGCAAATCCAAATGAATGAAATTAAAATGTTTATAACAACAATACAAAAACCAAATACAGCACCAAATACACCAAATTGAAATTGGGCACTATTGGTTCTGACTATTAGCTAAAGGAGAGTATCAAATTAGATGACATCACTGCCATCGCTAACATTTCACTGCTTTGAAAGGTAGTATAGCACACATTCTTTTGCGTTATTGATCTTTGGCTCTTGACGATATGCTAATTCTTCTGTTTTAGGTGATTCAACCAAATATTTCATTTTTGCCCTTTTTGTTTTTCATTTTCATGGTTGTTTATGGAAGAATGAAATATTATCCTTATCATATACATAAGGATAATGCTGGAATTATGTAACTTCTGCCACTAGCTGGCCAACCATAGTCCTAATATCAGACAGTTATCCTTGCTTTGATTACATTTTGCTTATAAAATAAGACAGATATTCTTCCAGGCAAGATACTGTGTGATGAAAAAGCTATTAAGAGATTTCACTCATTTTGGAATTGGATTGATTCATCAGTATTTTAATTCTGAATAGTACACTTTACCCATATTAAATACAAGGAGAAGGTTAAGAGCTGCTAAAAAGATTTTCCCAGATGATCTGTCTCTCTTTGAGACTCCCCCTCCCAATCCCAGAATTATTGGCATGATAAAAAAAAGACTTCCTAGGGTCTGACTATACTGTGAAATGTCTGAACCATGAATTGCCCCTGTAAGATAGAGATATTCTTGGATGTTGTTGACCTTTAGGGCATTTTGGCACTATCACCATCATATCTTGGCATGTCTCCGGGAATGGTAGATTAGGCACAATGTTTGCAACACATTATAATTTCCATAAATTCCACATAATTAAATGCTCCCAGAGGTTGGTTTTCTTTCTTGGAAAAACATTGAAAATTAAAAAAAAACAAAACAAAGAAAAAGTAGTTTCTGAAATTGAGGTTCCTTTTTGAATCTTTAGAGTAAGTTTTAAATTACAGCAATAGTTCACAGCTGAAAGGATGTTGTAATGTGTGGATTAGAAAATATGGTCCTGGGAATGACTTCTCTCTCTCTCTGTTAACCTATATAGAAGGTCATCTACCCTGCAGCCATAATGTAAAATCTAAGATACATGCTTCTTCCTGTCCCGTTTCTTATTTTCTTAAAATATTTATATATCATTTGTTATATAAATCTCAAACAATAGTGATATGGGAACAATTCTGTAAAGTGAAGAGAATCTATTTTAAAAGTCACCTTTATCATGAGTTAAGGGGCTGGAAATAAAAAAAAATAAAAATTCTAAATAAAAAAAAGATATGATTAGAGTGTGCTGAAAGTATGCTCTTGTTAGGATTTAGTGTCCTCTAAAGAACATGACTGTCCATCAGGCATGGGTTCTCACAGGGAAGGTCCATCTCCACATTGCCCTCAAGTAATGATTTGTAAGCTTTAGAAAACATAATAGGACTTCTAGCGAAGAGCATTTGGGGAACTGATGTAAAGGAAGATTGTTGTTGTGGTTATTGTTGTTAGTTGCGAAATTGTGTCCAACCTATCATGACCCCATAGACAATGTTCCTCCAGGCCTTCCTGTCCTCTACCATCCTCTGGAATCCATTTAAGCTCACACCTACTGCTTCATTGACTCCATCCAGCCACCTCATTCTCTGTCATCCCATTCTTATTTTGCCCTCAATCTTTCCCAGCATTAGGCTCTTCTCCAGTGAGTCCTTCCTTCTCATTAGATGGCCAAAGTATTTAAGTTTCATCTTCAGGATCTGACCTTCTAAAGAGCAGTCAGGGTTGATCTCCTCTAGGACTGATCAGTTTGATTGCCTTGCAGTCCAAAGGATTCACATAACTCTTCTCCAGCATCATTGTTCAAAGGTCTCGATTCTTTGGTGCTTTGGAAGATATTCTCTGAATACTATTGAAGATAGTAAATGAAGTACCTTCCAAAGTTAAGAATTAGGGGATAATGGGTGTTCCAGTTCCTCCTTCCTAGTTTCAATGAAACTGTACCTGAGCACAAAGCACAAAGAGCACAAGTTCTCCTATACAGTATGTAGACTGACTGCTGTAGACCCCAGCCAGAACTTTTATGTGAATTGGTAATGATATTCTAATTGCTATCGCAGTGTGCTACCTGAATTACCACACATTTGGCACTGATCTTTTTCTTCCAATGAGGTTTCATATATGTTAGTATATTAATTTATTTCTTCAGCTTCAACTTTACACTCTAGAATGAAGGCCAAGTGACAATATAAATAGGATTCTCTTTTGTCTGTAATCATCACTAGGAATTATATTTTAATGAACTTAGTGAGATTTTTTGAAAGTGCAAGTATTGCTTCTAGGCAGAGTGAATTTACATATTTCTGGCTTGTGGCCAATATCCTTCCCCCAATTTCTACATCCTACCTACTCACTGCTTATCTCTGGAGTAAGACATATTGCTCTTATTTCTGAGATGAGGGAAGAGTTTGGATTAATTGGTTTTCTATATTTTTCAGGAGAAGTAAAGGCAGTCTCCAGCCTTAGATATTGTGCACCCGAGAGCTGAGGTACAAAAGATTTTGCAGGACCAAAGCAAAGATGAACTCCTCTCTTGAACCCCTAGGAAGTGCTTCACATGTAGGCATAATCAAGCCTTTAATTTTACAGAATTACCGTATTTTTCAGAGTATAAGACGCTCCAAAGTATAAGACGCACCTAGATTTTGGCGGAAGAAAACAAGGGAAAAATATCTGCCTCTGCCTCCCAGCAATTTGCCTCCTTGCAACAAACAGTATAGACAGTATAGACACTACTGTTGTTGTGTTATATTTCACTTGTACAGATGCTGTTAAAATTGATGTGTTTCCTGGAAGTATAGTTATTCTCTGCTATTTAAAAGAATAGCACTTTTAGAACAATAGCACTGGGCCTCTTCAGATCAACCATTTATTTTAACAAGCTTCTTTATTTTGTTAAGTTGTCTAGAATAATAATAAAGCAAGCTTTAAAAAATAAGTCTAATAATTTGAACATTCTATAGGCATTTATAGTTGTTGACTTACTTCCTTGCAGCAAACAGCCTGATTAGCACAAGAAAAAAAAATCTGCCTCCCAGCAATTTGCTCGGAGCAAACAGAAAGTTTCACTTTCAATTTCTCCTGATCATCAGCTGTTAGAGGCTGCACGGATTGCTATAGCTTATTGAAGCCTCCGCAAGCCCCCAAAAAGGTAAATTGCTGGGAGGGAGAGGCCAAAGGGTTGGGACTGGTGGGTGGGTGGGGTTACATTCAGTGTATAAGATGCCCCCAAATTTTCACCCTCTTTTAGGGGGGGGAAGGTGTGTCTTATATTCCAAAAAATACAGTAGTTGGAATGGACCCTGGAGGTCTTCTAGTCCAACCTCCCAAGCAGAAGAATTCATACCGAATTCAAGAAATGACTATCCAATTTATTTTCAAAACCTCCAGTGATGGAGCACTCACAACTTCTGGAGGCAAGCTGTTCCACTGATTAATTGTTATCACTGACAGGAAATATCTCCTCAATTCTAGGTTGGATCTCTTTATGAAGCTTCCATCCATTACTTCTTGTCTTTCTCTCAGGTGCTTTGGAGAATATGTTGACCCTCCTCCTCTCTGTGACAGTCCCTCAGATACTGAAAGATTAGTATGTTATCATCCCCTAGTCCTTCTCTTCATTTAGAGTAGATATTTCCAGTTCCTCCCACTGTAATTCCCCCAATCATCTTTGTTGCTCTTCTCTGCACTCTTTTTAGATTCTTGACATCTTTTTTGTACTGTGGTGACCAAAACTGGAAACAGAATTCCAAGTGAGATCTTATCAAAGCCACAGCATAAAGTGGTATTAGCACTTCATGTGACTTTGATACTATCCTTCTATTTTTTTTTCAAAAAAAATTATTGGTTTTTATACATATATGGGAAAAGATAAGGGGATACAAAATTTTTGGCAGCTCCCACACTAGTGATAGAAACCCATCCAAAACTCACAATTTTTACAATCTTAAAAACAAAATATAAAAGATAAGCAGAAAACAAGGTCTTATTCTTTATTGTCAACCATGTGTTCATTCATTTTCTAGAGTATCACCAATTGCTATTATTTCAAATACTTTTATTTTTGTGATCTGAGCCTTTTCGATATTGCTCCTGTCACTGCATTAAATTGTTTGCTAGTAGAACTGAACTGAATAATTACTGATGAGTTATTGCGCAGGTCATAAGGTCTTATCTGACAATGATGTACTGCGCCTGCTCATTACACATTCCAGAGACTTCTCTTTCCTTTTGATCTTTGTCCGTCTTCCAGAAAAACTGGGAGACAGAATTGCTTCTGCCAAAATGTAACAATTAGATAGATTTGTTTTATTTTCTATTTCTTATTTTTGTATTAAAGCTTGTTTTTAATTAGAACATATGTTTCTCAGATATTTTTTTCTTCGCTGTTTGGAAAAGCCGCGGTCTAAGACCTCATCTAGTTCAGGGTGAAATCTTCCTCTGACAGCTCCTTCGTCCCTGTCCCCAGAGGAAGCCTCAGCCCCCACTCCTTCTTATCTTGCACCTTAGTGTCCCTTCCACTACCTTCACTATGTTCGTCCTCTAGGAGAGGAAAATTCTTTTTAATGAAGGCTTCCGCCTCCTGCACTATATTAATTCTTATCCTGTTTTCCTCCCAAAAGATCAACATTCCTTCTGGCAATAACCATCTAAACCAAATTCCTTTATTGTATAGTTTCTTTGATAAGGAGGAATACTTCCACCTTTTCTCTCTTATCTTTTTTGGAATCTGCTTAAGGATGGTGATTTCTTCATCTTTATATTTCAATGGTCTCTCCCTTTTGGTCCCAAGCACCTCATCCCTTGTGGTCCTCCTGAGAAATTTAACATGTACCTCCCTTGGAACACCGCCCCGAGTCCCTTCGGGGAGAGAGGGTGGTCTAGAAATCTAATAAATTAAATTAAATTATGACTTCTAGCATACGCTGAATTTATCCTATAGGCTAGGTCCATATCCCACCACAGCTGTTTTTTATCTCTCTTAATATAATCTGCTAAAATTTACTCATTATATCCTTAAGGTCTTCATTTTCTGTCTCTGGTATGTTCTGGAATCTAAGAAAAAAGGACATTCTTTCAAATTCTATTTTTGCCAAAAAGTTTTCCAATTCTGCATTTCCCTTCCAGATTGTTTTAATCTCTTCCCCCAACCCAGCCGCATCCTCCTCCAATACCACAATCCTTTGTTTATTTTCTGCAATATGATGTTTAACATCTCTCAGCTCTTCATTTCTTTTTTCAATTCATTTTGACCCCTCATAAGTTCATAAGTTCTTGAAACATTTGAGAGACAGATAGTTCTTTTGGTCCCTCTCCAGTTCCCTCTTGCTGTAACAGTGAGGTAATTTTCATTTGTTGCATACTGGGACTGGAGGAAGCAGATGAGGGGGCCGAAAGTGGTTTCTTAGGCCCCATTTGTTTAAAATTCAGAGATGTAAGTCTTTTCCCAGAAAGATGGCATCCGAGGATTGCGCAGCTGTGCTGATCCCAAGAGGCAAACAGAGCCGAAAGCGCCAATTCACAGTTCCAAGGCACCGAGGCAAACCAAAAGAAGGAGATCAAATAGTCAAAGTTCAGAAGAGCCACATATCAGGGAGGGGTCTCAGTTTCCCTCAGAGAGAGTAATAAGGCTGAAGGTAGTTTCAAAGGGAAGACTTCATTTATAAGTAGACAAACAAAGAAGGGCGGGCACCATCTTGGCTCCTCTTTCCACAGGGAGAAAGAAAACGAAAGGCTCTATCAAAGCTTTTAAAGGAAAAATGGCTCCACAGTCATTTCTAGCAGTTGTGAAACGATCTTTCTCAGTTAGCTAGTTCAAGTGACAGGTCAGCCTTTGTTCTCTCTCTTCTAAGAGAGATCGTTCAAATGCCGCTTAATCCGAGGGGGGGGGGAGAAGAAAGAAACACCCCCCTCTAATCTCCATTCAAATAGGTTGAACACAGAACTTACAGAAGTCTGCTGCTTTTCTTTTAAACGGTCAGAGAGTTCAGGATGGATTCCCCACCACCAGGCTCCAGACGCACTTCTCCAGGCACACTCTCTCCTCTGGATCCATTTGGCAAAAGGGTGGACAGTGCAATGCTGTCCCTCGCCCCCCCTCCGCTACCCGGCTCCTAGGCGAAGCGAAAAGCACCTCCGCCGGCTGCCGCCGATTCCAGGGGGCTTCAGCAAGACTCCCTTCGGCAGGGTACCCCTCCAGGGCCCCCTTGCTCCTTACGGAGCCCACCGGGGAGACGAGCGGTGGACAACACATCCATCTCCAGCAGAAACTGGAAGTCGTCTCGATACTATCCTTCTATTGATGCAGTCTAGAACTGCATTGGCTTTTTTCTGCCACCTGCAGACATTGCTGGCTTATACTTTTTCCTTCGCTCTTCTTTCCAGTTGTTTGGATGAGGTGAAGAATCTTTTTCCTAATTATCTTTTCCTTCTTCGGTGAAAGTCAAGACACCAACACAAATATGAATTAAAGAGTGATGGAACTCATTGCCATCATTGTTATTTTAGTTAAACTGAATACATTTACATGCTAGTTAGATAGATTACAAAATACATGAGAACCATTTTGGTGTAGTGGTTAAGGCATCAGACTAGAAACCAGGCGACTGTAAGTTCTAGTCCTATCTTAGACACAAAGCCAGCTGGGTAACCTTGGACAAGTCATACACTCTTAGCCCTGAGAAGGGGGCAAGGACAAACCACTCCCAAAACTGTTGCCAAGAAGAGTGCAGGGACTTACCCAGGCTTTCTTCAAGAATTGCACACAACCAGATGGAAAAAAAACAAACTAACAGTATTAAACAGTGGCAGCAAGAGTTATGTTATTTTTTTCAAGTCTATCTCTCTATGCTCTAAGGAAGCGAGTGGCTCAAGAGAGCCCTGCTGTTGTTGATTTGCTACAATGGATACAAGTATTGCTTCCAATATATTTAAAGTAGCCTCATGCAATATACAGTATGTTGTGATTTTGACAAAGGGTAGCACTGTGGGAATAGGTATCTCCAGAGCAGTTTAGTTTGTAAAAGACCCTTCCTCTAAATAAGGCATTTCTGTAACAAAACAAAAGTAATCTGGAACTATGACCTTATTGTTGTAGTGTGCTCGCCCCCCCACCCCTGCAGCCAGTTGAAATTGCTAGAGGTGTACAGAATCTTTGGTTCTGAGGAAATATATTTATGAGATCTGTAAAAATATGTTATGCCTTTATGATTATGTAAGGCTTGGCTAATAGTTCACATGTGCCTTTTTAACCATTCCACTTGTCTTACATTCTCAGTTCTGTGATGTACGTTTCTCATACATGGAAACAGTGACCCAGTGTCATTTCCTCTCTGTATCTGTGAGTCCACAGGTTATCAATGAACCCTGTAATACTTTTGTTTTAGCCAGGTTTCCTGAAGCAACAGAGAAAAGAAATAGAAGTGTATGACTACATTGGTTCAAGGCTTACTCTAAGGGAGTTTTCTTTCACTGCATCCAATTTTGATCGTGCATTGAGAGCTTAGCAGTTGATTGTGGAATTATGTATGGGGATGATTGTGAAACATATACATACAGCCAGACAAAATATGCATAATATGCTTGCCCATGAAAATACATGCACCAGAAAGAATGCATTCAGACTTGATAAGAAAATGCACCAGTAATATCTGTATAGAATCACTTTATATATGTGCAGAAATGGATTTGTTTCTATGCTGCTACCTATGGGCTCTGCCACTACAGAGGCATATCAGCGGTATTCCATTTTAGCTAGCAGATATAATTTGAGAATACAATTGCTCTGTTATTCCCTGTAATAGAAATATTGAAACAGCAATGTTTTGGCTGCCAGAATGCCTGGGCAATATACCTTTTCCCGGATATTTTAATGCTGACAGGATTAACCAATAATTCTAAAAATTAGGTTTCCTGGGACTTCTTGATGCTAGCATTCTGCTAAGCATACTGAGGCAATATTTCCCCATGCACAGAACCAGTCATTAAATACTAAGATGTCACAGAAAGCATCTTTTCCAAAGTTCTAGGTCTGTGTGTAGAACTCAGTAGTTTCCAGAATTAAATTCTAGCATCTGGGGAATGGCATTTGATTTGTATTGCAATTGAAAATTAGGAACTAAAGAAGTATAAATATCAGCTATAACACTAATCTTAACCAGAAAACAGGTACAGTTTATTGTACTTTAGGTACATAATTCAAAATGCTTGAATTGCAGGTAGGAATGGACCAGCAGACTGACAGTATATCAGTTCAGGTACATTAATATTTTGGCTCCAAGTAAGGAAAAAAAGATGCAAAATGAAGGCTTTTCTGGCTTAAGAACAAGTGTTGCAAATTTTATTTTACAGACAGGCAACTGGAATGTCCTTTTGCCAATTCGAATTTCTCTGCTTCCAGGGCTTTACTTTAAGTGCATAAAACAAAGAGTAAGGGTCAGAAAGCCTACAGCAAAAAAAATCTTTCATCCATAAATGTGGTGTTGCATCCATATATTTTAAGCTTTTGATTTCAATTTTATTTAAAAAATAAATAAAAGAAAACCTCTAAAGTGGGACCAGCTGCACAAATCCCATAAGCCAGACTTTGCTTTCAATTGTTATCAGCAAATGAACCACTCTAGGGTGGGTTCCAGCCATCTTTAAGATCCCTCACTTCTAGCACAGAGTACAGCTGAGTCAACAAAGGGAGGCTCAGCTAAGAAACCGTTTTAAATTCCAAAAGGAGGAAGCCAGCAAGCTGATTCTCTGGCACCGATGCGTCATATTCTCTAAAGTGCATTTAAGTAATTCTATATTTTGAGCTTAATGGTTCTGCAGGCTCCCATTATTTAGATCAGGCTTCCCTTCTCACAACTTGGGGTGTTGGATTTCAACTCCAAAAACACTGATGCTGGAGGGCATTAGGAGAGATGGTCTAATACAATCGGGCTGCTTGAGACGGTGCTATGCATTACTTCTATCATTTCAAAATGGGCTCAGACACATCTATGGGATTTAATGAACTGCCTGGAATTTGGGTGGGGTGGATTTCTTTCTGCTCATTCCTGTTCTAAATATTCCGGGAGAAAAGATGAAGGGCTGTTAAGATTGAAAGTGTGTAAGGTTATCCCCATCATCTGAAAGGGGGAAACAAAAGGACCCAGAGTTGGCCCTGACCACTCAGTGAGAATAATAAAAATAGAATTGGAAGGGACCTTGGAGGTCTTTTAGCCTAACCCCTTGGTCAAGCAGGAAACCATATACAATTCAAGACAAGTGATTGTCTAGCCTCTTTTTAAATACATATAGTGATGAAGCACCTATAACTTCTAAAGGCAAGCTATTCCACTATTAATTGTTCTCACTGATAGGAAGTTTCTCCTTAATTCCAGGTTCCTTCTTTCTTTGATTATTTTACTTCTATTGTTTCTTGAATGTGATAATGTGATAATGATTCACAGGCATCAAAGAACCAACACTATAAGCTTGTTCCTCCTTTTGGGGGCCTATTTGTTTTTCCATATCCCAGCTAGTCAGGCTTCCAGCAGCAGCCTCAATTCCTGCAAACATGAAGGAATGTAGAAATGATTTTGGAGAAGAAATGAATGAGCCGTTGTTGTTATTGTTGTTTAAACATTTGATCATATACAACTCTTGGCAATTTTATAGGCATGTTCTCTCCATGTTAGCCTGTCAAGCACAGTTTCTTTCAGATCTTAGATTTTAATCTTTGTATCACTTTGGATGTTACCAAGCCAGCATGTTCTTTGCTTGCTCCTTCTTCTTGTTCCACTAACTATTCCTAGCATCATTGACTTCTTCAATGAATTTGTACAGATGACATGGCGAAAGTAAATCAGACATAATCTTGTGATTTTGGCTTTTAGAGATGTGTCTGCTTTTATACCATTCACCAACTCTCTATTGGCTGCTCTGGCTGCCCATGATATATGCAATATTTTTTGCCAGAGTGAACCATTATGGAAGGAGAAATGGCAACTCATCCTGATAAAACAGAGAGCATAGGAAAGAAACTCAATCTTCCTCCCACTTGATCTTGTTTGGTACAAGATGGAACAGAAAGAAATTCTGACAGGTTGTCAAGTCTCTGTTATTATACCCTTCAACAATAAAGAGGTACAGTTTGGTGTAGTGGTTAAGACTGTGAATTCTAGTCTTGCCAAAGCAGCTAGGTGACCTTGGGCCAGACACTTTTTCTCAACCTTAGGAAGGAGGCAGCAGTGGCAAACTACTTCTGAAATGTCATTTACAAAAATGCAGGAACTTGCCCAGGTAGATACCAGGAGTCAATGCTGACTCAAATGCACGCCAATCCTGTAGCATTCCTGGAATCCCTGCAGTATCTGTTTCATGACCTGGTCTACTTTGATGAGTTTGACATCAGGTAAAATAATCAAAATGAAGTAGCAGTGACAACTATCCTGGCAAAGTTTCTTCAGCCTGGAGAACAAGGAAAGGGAGAAGGAAGGGTGAACTGCTCTACCTAAAGACAGCAAGATCTGAAGATATCTTGTCTTCAGACTCAAAACTGTACATCTATACATGTAAAACAACTCATCATTTTTAGAACAAACTAAACATGGGGGGGGGGGGGTTATAGTCCTTGCTTCATTCCTCTCTCCTTTAGTATCAATGTACAACTACTTTAAACATGTTGTCAGGAAAAGGTAAACATATTATTGTGCATGTTGCTCTCGATGTATGCATACTTATTTATCTGTCCATCCCATTCCTCGAGAAATTTATGCATTTTTGTATTCATTTCTTTGTTTAGGAAATGGAATTTGGAAAATGTGTGAGACAATCCCATACTGGAAGATGGTTTGCAATTGATTTATGAAATGCAAGTGTATTTTTTATCATAATGCAAGCTAAACAAAAATATCACTTCTTATTTGGAGCAAAGGATGAGTGCTTGAAGGCTCACCAAATGGGTAACGATCATTTAAGGTGGGTATATAGGTGTTCTGTACTGATGCCGGCTTGGCTGTCTGCCACAACTAAGGAGGGAGATAGGCAACCCCTTGGCTGGGAGCCCAGAAAAATTATCTCTTAGGAAAACAAGGCCTGAACTCACGGATTTCTTCAAACGTTTGCTACACCTGGATAAATAATTGTTGTTTCCTGCAAAATTCCCCTCCCATCACCCCACCTATAAGCTCTCTGGGAGGGGCCACTCAGTAGCCACCTATTACCAATTTCCTTCTATGAGCCTGTTTCCAAAGCTGCTGCCTCCTCCTCTCAGCTCTATGCATCCTCAGTCAGGGAATACCTCCCTCTGTTCCTCCTCACTGCTCCCTGACTCAGATGCCACCTGGTGGCCAACAGGCATCTCTAGTCCCTGCTCTGATTCTGAACACCTACCAGAGTCTTCCTCAGCCTCCAGGGCAGTCCCATAGTGTTCATCGCTGTCAGATTCCACCAACAGCTCAGCCGGCCGCTGCTGGGCCACAACAATAGGGTACCTCATTTCAAGCCAGGCTTGCTTTGATCCATAAAAATTTTGCTGCCAGTGGAACAGCAATTTATTGTAAATCTCAGTCTCTTGCTCAGATGCAACTGTCACATTTAGTTAAAACAACATGCTTCTGTTTATTTTATTCAATGGTTTTAATACTTTCATAATCCCTTCCATTTTCCCTGACTAAACCTTTTCCCTTCATTTAAGATTATCTACTTTACTCAAAGTCTCATTGATTTTGCTGGATTCTATTTTTAAATGTATTTAAGGTTGAAGGCAAAGCTATTTTGCAGTTAATGGAAAATGCATATGTTCATGCGCAAATTTTAGAGCATCATATCCCACCCTGCCAAATTCTCAAAAATATTCTAGTTCTATTTCTTCTAGTAATAGAGATAAGAAATTGTCCTTTATTCTTTTTGGGGACCAGTTATCTTTGCACATTTGATTCAAAGGTGAGTTGAATATATCAGGGCATGAGAGGAAAATGCCCTATACACTGAACTTTTAGGAGAATCTTGGTTGTAATACAATACCAAGGATGGGTAACAATAATTAACTAAGGTCAGATGACTTACAAAAATATAATAATTGCATGATTCTCGATGAATGGGCAGACTGAAACTGGGAGCAGAGTTACCTTACTTATAATTACTGTATAGTTACTATAACTTGCCTGCAAAAAAGCCATGGCAAACAATTAGAATTCTCTTTATATTTTCATTATTATCTAGAGATTGCTTGGATTTTTGCATTATAGGTATGGTAGTCATACTTAGGAGACAGTATAAAATCTCTGTTTTTCAGAACCTGGGAATGTAAGTCTAGCCTCTTATTTTGGCCTCCATGCTTACTAATTTCCCTCTAACACACCCTATTTTCAGTTGTTCCCAGATGGCTTCTTGCCCTGGAGGAATGAGGTTTCAGGGTTGAGAAATTACCCTTCTGAGAGTCTTACAGATCGGCCCCAAGGCCTTGCTCTAAACTTACATCAAAGGAAGGAATCAGAGTGAGGAATCAAACCTTCATATATTTCTCCAGCATATTCTGGAATGGTCAGTGTTTTGGAGCCAAAATGGAGTGAACAGTCATGAAAAGACCTACATAACTAATGACTGAATCTGGTTGGGGGGGGGGAGTGGTAGCTCTAGAGAACATTAGGACAATAGTCTTAATAGGACATTAATGACTCCTCAGATGATACATCATGCCAGTGGCCCTCAAAAGCACATATTTCATCCAAATGCTTATCTGATCATTCTCAGGGTGAAAATCTGACAGTGGAGGTGGGAGAGAGTCCTGTTACTCAAGTAGTAAATTGGCTGATGATGGGAGGATAGAGTTCCCTAAAGTATCATGCATTTAAAAAATCTAGTCTTTCAAGGTGATCACTACTTAAACTTGGTTTAGTAACTAAACTATTTAGAAGGACCAGAATGGGATAAGAACCATATGATGGGAAGAAGGTTTCAATAGGAGTATTTAGATGGTAATGTTACTTCCTTGGGAGGTAGTAGAGCTAGCTCCATGGGCTTTTTCCCTGGAAAGGGGGGATTTTAAGATATGCTTCCAGTGCCAAATAGTTTTCCAAATCTGAGATGTGATTTCTAGAAGAGATCTTATGGTAGAGGGATTGGAGTTTTAGATCATGATACTATGTCTTATGTCATTCTGACCAGGTTTGACCTCATCCAAAATGGACAAAGTGGCAAAAGTTTGTAAAGATAAAAGGAGTGATATGTATCTTTAGTTTAGACTTAAACTAAATGAGATCTACTATCCGATTTTGGTTCTGCTGCCTAGTTATGTCAATCTCCATAGTTAGTGGAACTTTGCTCTTGAGTGTCCTTTGTTTTAAGAAAATTTAAAATAGTTCCTTGGACCATTATGTGCCAGTCCTGGCTAAATGAAAGAGAGCTCTATACAGATATATAGATTATTTTATTATGGTGTCAGAAGATTCACATTGTTGCTTTTTAAAAAACCCTGAGCCACACTGCTTCAAATTTTGCCAATCCCTATCAGATTGATAAGAAGTTTGAATTGACTTGCACATTATCTCCAGAAGTTTTTTCTTAGGGATGTAGAGGTTTCTTTTCCTCTCTTGATGGTAGGAAACTGCTATTATCATCACTGGTAAAGTTTTAAGATTATGTAAATACAACAATACCACAACTTGGTATATCTGCTAAGCAGGAAGGTTTAAAAATGATCCTCTTGATTTTGCATGCACATCTAAATGAGGGTCATTCAAATCTGGAAAAGAAAACAGATCAGAATATTGATATGTCAAGTAGATTGCTAATTATATCAGCAGCTCTTTATCACTAAAAGCAATGTCTCACCTGCTGCTCAATCCCATGAAAAGCACACAGTTAATTTTACAGGAAACAACAGCATGTTCAGAATTCCAGAGCCTGGACTCTCTGAAAATAATAGTGGACCTGTTCAACAATCATGAAAGTCTGAATCTTAAAAAGAAGCTCTGTGATACATTCAACCATCAGCACCTCAGGACACCTACGGTAGGTCTTTCCCTCCTTTTCCAGTTTAAGTTGACATTGTTGTGACTTAATTGGCTTAATTCATTTAGCCAATTGGCAATTATGGACTACGCCCTAAATAGGTATTAACCCTACATTCTTTCTACATGTGCTTATCCTTCCTTAAATGCAAGGTTTTATATAGCAATAGCCCTTAGACTTATATATTGCTCTGTAGTGCTTTACAGCCCTCTCTAAGCAGTTTACAGAGTCAGCATATTGCCCCCAAAAATCTGGGTCCTCATTTACCAACCTTGGAAGGCTAGAAGGCCAAATCAACCTTGAACCACTCAGAATCCTGGAGTGAGCAGTGAGTTAGTCTGCAATACTGCATTCTAACCACTGCGCCACCATGGCTCATATAGTTTGTTGCCAGTTGGTACTGTTGCTATGTGTGTGCACCATCTCTTTATATTCCCTGGATCAAAGGAGGAAAACTTCTCCATTTCCTTTTGAAGAGAATTTTCAGAAATGTATTTTGATAAGCAGAATGTTATCACTATTCATTGCTGATCTTGGGTGTTGTTAGAAAAAGAGTCTTCTATTTCATAAACACCACAAGCATTCCTATTTAGATGATCTGCTTAGTTTTTACATACAGGAGGGCTAAGTTTTTATATTATCAAAAGTTAACCAGAAGCAAGTGTTTCATTTGCAAAGCTTTTCACACCATCCAGGTTTATTAACAGTTTCATGAATTATTTCGAAGAAGGACCTGGTTGCCTCCGTGCTACACCAGTCAGCTCTATATTGAGCAATTTTTCTTAATTAGAATTTTCATTTTGTTCATATTTTCCCAAGTTGCAAAGTAGTATATTAACTTTCCCAGAGTTAATCTGTTTCCCAGACTCTAGGTTTCTCAAATTAGGTGGTCTTTTAGGGAACCCACTTATCTGGCCAAGCACTGCTCAACATGAATTATTTATGTCTATTTATCTGTATTTGGACTGCTTCTGTATTCTGAATCTCTCTCTGGTCTGTAATTCATAAGTGAGTTTTGGTCCACTGGGGAATCTAATAATAATAAAATAATAAAATATAAACTAGAGCTAAGCATTTATGTTCCCCTGAAATTTCAGAGCTTTTAAAAATAATCCAATAGCTTTACAGGATAAAACATCTTTCCATCCTCTTTTTCTTATAGATGTGCTTACAGGATGGATTGTTATATTGGAGAATGTCACTTTTTCTATGTTTCAAGCCACCCCTCCTTTGGCTGACTTTCAGATCTGTTTGTGGGAATTTTCAAGTATTACATTTGCAGTTCCATTTAAATTCCTATTCATCATTATGATCAGGTGGAGCTAATTCCCTTTAGAAAAAGAAGAAAAGAACAACTTTGGTTTTCTTTCTTCATAAAAAATATTAAAAATTGGAAGAATGCATTTGAATTGGCACTTACTGTTTGCTAGGATTGGCTTGTGTTATATTAGTGGGTTTAGAAATAGTCCCTAATTGGCAAGAAAAGGCTTGGGATTTTTTCAAGAAGCTTTTGAGGGATGTAATAAAGAAATAGCAGGAGATGCAAAAATAAAATAAAATGAAATAATGTACCACATTAGAAACTATTGGTTTTGTTTGCTTGCTTATTTTTTTTCCTGTTTTTGGAATGACTAATTGGCTTTTTCACTTGCTATTCCTTCCTTGCTTAGAATTGTTTGAAAAGTCTCAAAGAGTTTTCTGGTACCTTAAAACTAACCTATTAATATTTGCATAGTATTCATAGATCTCCATCCATTTCATTAAATGCAAGTGAACCATGATGTATTAACACTAATGGGATAATAAATCGTTTAGTCTTTATAATCTTAACAAAGATTATTTTTCTCATTTTTGCTGCAAAAGACCTATATGGATACTCTTCTGGAAACACTTGTGAAGTCTGATTTCAAATGAATTTATTAGAAAGACCTTTAGAGGATTGAGTTGACATGTTTTAAATGAAATTTGTAAGGAGAGTGTTTTTTTTTCTATAGGCTCAAAACTCTGTCAATTCATCATATGGAATGTTGGCCAATTGTATGGAATCCAATAGTGTTAGATAAGATAAGATGAGATGAGAAGAGAAGAGAAGAGAAGAGAAGAGAAGTTAATCTTAACAATGTGTGGAGGATTTGTGAAGTGGAGATGGTAAGGGCACGCCCAGTGCACAAGAGAAATGTGCACTGGTAAGACTGCATAACAAATGGCTCTTCTTATGAATAGTGAACTGGTGTTTGCCCTTTAACTCACAGGACAGTAGTCAAATCTGCTAATAGCAATAGCACTTAGACTTATGTACTGCTTTATAGTGCTTTACAGCCCTTTTTAAGAGGTTTACAGAGTCAGCATAATCTGGGTCCTCATTTTACCCACCTCAGAAGGATGGAAGACTGAGTGAACCTTCAATTGGTGAGGATCAAATTGTCAAACTGCAGGCAGCTGACAGTCAGCAGAAACAGCCTGCAATATTGCATTCTAACCACTACACCACCACAGCTCTAATAGACTCACTGGTTATTGACTCAATGATTGCATACTTCATTTTGAATTTATGTAATTTCAGAAGCAGGAACAAAAGCAAAGGGGTTAAACTATAGAAAGGTAACCATATCTGTGGTTCTAGACAATTCTGGACCACGGTGTTTTATAAAGGCCCAGAAATGAATTCAGGTTATGCTGCACAATGCACTCTTTGGCTGTGCTATCTTTATCCAGGGGTTAATGTGCTTCTTTAGTTTTGTTCTTGCAAAAATGCATGTTGGCATAAACCATTGCTATGGCTTAATCTGGTTGATTTAATGCTAATCACAGCCTGTTTGCAAGCTAATCCTCTTTCTCAGCTCATCCGTCCGTAACATGGATGTAGCGTTTTTCTGAAACAGTGCTAAAACTATGCTCAAAAAATAGCCCAGCTGAAAAGTAGAAGGTTTAGTGTGATGAAGTGGGGGGAAAGCAATATTACTGGGAACTTCATCCTTACTAATGCTGCATGGGAATGGCAAAGCTGGTAGCAAATGTAGTCTTCTCCTTGTGGTTGGCAGTACCAGAGTTGAATGGCCATGGAGGACACAAATCATGATTGGTCCACAGGTAAACCCAGTGCTACCAAAACTGGAACGGAGTAAGCAAAACAGCATTGATTTCACCCTTTCCCATGCAGATCACATGAATAACTGTGGAGCATTGCATCAACAGCCATAGAAACCGAACTGAATGATAGCACTTAGCAATAGCACTTAGAGTTATATACTGCTCCACAGTACTTTTTAGCCCTCTCTAAGTGTCAGTATGTTGCTCAAAACAATCTCCATCCTCATTTTATCCACCTTGGAAGGATGGAAGGCTGAGTCAATCTTGAGCCTCCCAGAATGAGTGAGCTGAATTAGCTTGCAACACTGCATTCTAACCACTGTGCCTCCATGGCTCCTGATATTGGCTCTAGAAGTACTTACATACCAGGCTATAGTTGGAAGGCTCATGCATAAGTCCTCAGAAATAATGGTCAATAGTAAAACAAAGCAAAAAAAAATGCTTCTGCAAAATGATTTGTGAGTAAAAGAGGCAGATTAAGCTAGACATTTTTCTCAGATGTAACTGCCCTTCTGTGCAGCCCAGGCAAAAGAACGCTAAATGTAAAACACAGATCTAGTGATCTTTCAAAGGCCCAAATACACCTGACAAATGGAATGAAAAGCATCAGTCAGGCAAGGAAAAACCTCTGTGGAAGATAAACATCTTGGTTTTACTACAGCCCAGACCAAAATGAGGGGCTAAGAAGTCCAGAGGCTTTGGCATATAGGACCGTGATGGCAAACCTATGACACGTGTGCCACAGGTGGCGCGTGGAGCCATTTGTTAGAGCTCCAGTGTGCATGTGCTCACTGGCCAGCTGACTTCAGCCTTCATTTTTGGCCATTTTTCACCCTCCGGAGGCTTTCCTGAAGCCTCAGGAAGGAGAAAAATGGCCCAACAGGCAACCTGGAAGTTAGAACTGACTTCTGGGTTGCCAGTAGGGCCATTTTTCATCCTCCAGAGGCTTCAGGGAAGCCTCCAGAGGGCCTCCTGGAGGGGGCATTTTCGACCTCCCCAGGCTCCCAGAAAGCATCTGGAGCTTGGGGAGGGTGAAAAACAGGTCCATCAAAAGGGAAGGGAAGCCTCCAGAGGGCCTCAGGGGGGGGGGAAGACCATTTTCAACCTGCATCTGGAGCTTGGGGAGGGTGAAAAACAGGTCCGCCAAAAGCAGGGTGAGGGTTGGGGTTGTGCACGCATGCACGAGGGCAGGGTCACGCCACATGTGCGAGGGGGTGGGCACACCTGCGCATGACCCCCCCCTGCGCTCCCCCCACTTTTGGCATATGATGGGAAAAAGGTTAGCCATCAGTGATATAGGATGTTCCTAGAGCCCTAAAATGGCTAAGAAGAGCTGGACAAACTCTAACTCCTAACTGCTTTATTTGTTTGTTTGTTCAAATTATATAGCTGCCATTTCATATATGTAACTCTGGGCAGCTCACAATGAACTACTTAATGGTCAGTGAAGGATGTCTAATCACAGCTGTAGCGAAAATAGTATCTGGAATAATAGGGAAAATATTTTAAATTAAACTGACTCAGCCTGGAGTTGAGATGAGGGGAAAGTCATGAGGACATAGAAATAAAAGGTGGTTACAGGGCATTTTTTTTGGTTATAGTTGGGAGAAAAGGAAAAGAAACTCACAGGAAAGAAGCATTTCTATAGATATTAATTCTTAAGAGATATATCAGCTTAGAGAAAAAAATTATGTAAAATAATAGAAGAGTCTATCACTCTGCCTTAATGTCTTTGAAGCAAATTTCAAATTTGCTATTTGGTTAAATGTGATTAATTTGTCTGTTTAGATACAGCCCATATTCATTCAGCAGCCATATTTCAGTTATTTCTGTTCATTCTAAAATAATTCATTCAGCCAAAACTCATTAGTGACTTTCTTTAGCAGTTCTCAGACCTGACCACAGAATTGGCTTTCTTCATAGTAGCTGGAAATTTTTAACAGGAGTTACAGTTTGAAAATAACTTTCGTATGCATTAATACCAAAGAGGAATGCAAACTATATTTTATATTCTATTGTGCATTATGTGTTGGTTTCAATAGAAAATTTCTGACATTTCTTTCCAATTGTGAAGTGGAGCTGATAGAAATGGGGAGGAGAACAAAGATTCACGGCACTTTATGGAAGTCAGCAAATACCATTTAGACTAATTTTCAGATTTAGGAGCATAGGGATTTTTTTAAGGATGAAATATGATTCTGTTAAAGATCTTCTGAAAGTGAATTTGGGTATTTGTTGCCATAGCAGGTGATTTTTTTCTTCCATTCAATCATGTTGGATTCTTGGAGACTTGGCAGTTTTCTTGGCAAGATTTTTCTGAAGTGGTTTGCCATTGGTGGAACAAAATCTGGCTAATATTCATCCTTTCTGAGGAGGAAAAATCTGTGGAGGATATAGCAGAGTTTCCACTAGTGTCTACATTTTACAAGGAGGTTGAGAGTTTAATTTTTACTCCCCGGCCCCCCAAAAATGCTTGGTGCATCCAAGAATGTTACATAGTCCTGGCCTTTCCAAAGATTTAAAAAAGAAATTTCTAGTCTTCAAAAATAACTGTGTGGTACAGAAAGCTCATCCAGTCATTTAAAAATAAACATTTTTTTAAAAAAAAATCAGAAATGGGAAGGAAATCATGTATTTTAGAAAGTTAAATTGTTTTGAATTTTGAGCAATCAGACGCAGGAGCAGACTTTACACTAACTATATATTTCTGGCTTCTTAGGAGAAAATATCCTTGAGCTAAACTTGACTCCTGATGATTCCACAAACCAGTTTTCTTGACAACAATATAATAATAATAATAATAATAATAATAATAATAATAATAATAATAATAATAATAATAATAATAATAATAATAATAATAATAATAATAATAATAATAATAATAATTTTATTTGATTAGCCGCAACCCCCTCCCGAAGGACTCGGGGCGGCGTACAATCAAAGCAAATAAAATACAGATAAAGACAACATACATACATAAGAAACAAAGACATATACATGTGCATGGAGGAGGTAGATTAATAAGTGAAGACAATTAAAAAACACAATTTAAAATCCCATTAAATAAAATTACCAATTAAAAAACCCGTCAGGAGCGTTATGAAGTTATGGTTGAGCCAGGCCAGCTATTTGGAATAGGTGGGTCTTGAGCTTTATACGGAAGGAGGGGAGGTCAGTGGTTGTCCTAATATCCGGAGGGAGGTCATTCCACAGGGCTGGGCCCGCCACAGAGAAGGCTCTGCTCCTAGGCGCCGCCCCTCGGCACTGTCTGGTGGACGGCACCTGGAGAAGTCCCTCTCTGTGCGAGCGGATGGGTCGTAGGGATGTATGGGGCAGAATACGATCCCGCAGGTAACTAGGTCCTGAGCCATGGAGCGCTTTAAAGATCGTAATCAAGACCTTGAAACGCACCCGATAGACCACAGGAAGCCAGTGCAGCTCGCGCAGGAGCGCTAGAGTGGGGGTTGCACATGCAGGATATTTTTGCAAATTCCAGGATATTTTTCAACCTCCAAGTCTAGCCTACTGCTATGCTCTGATATCCCCTGGTGATATTTTGTTCAAATACTAACTGTCCCATCTTATATAGCTTCAGAGAGGTGGTGCCTTCTCTATCATAGTCACTTGCTGAGTGAAGAATTCTACAGAACAGATCTCCCAGGGCTATTCACCCTTAGCCACCACAGATTCTACAGCTATAATTTCACTTTCCATCAAGGGATCTATGCTCACTTTAGGGAAGGGAAAGAGTTATGTTAGATGGGCAGGAGCGGGTCCTTCATGTCTTTTAGAGAAGGTTACTGAGTGGGCTATAGCTCCGAAGGCCTTTGAAAGAAAAGAAATCATCTGGACCCTTTCCATTTGGGTTTCAGGATGGGTAGTAGTGTTGAGGATTACCTTTGGAGGGTCAGTGAATGTACATTAAATAAATTTAATAAAATAAATAAATACATTAATCCTGGCTTGTGTGGACCTTTGGTGGCATCCAGTATCATCAACTGTCATATCCTTCTGAACTGCCTGATGGGGTTGAGATTGGGGGGGGCACTGTTCTGTAATGGTTGGCTGGTTCCAGTTGATTTTAGTAATGACGGACAGTCATCTAGCTCTATAGACCCCCATTATGCGATATGCCTTAGGAATCATCTTTCTCTCCTTTTCAATCAATCAATAAATGATGGGAAGCTAACTGCTGTAGCACAGATGTGCTCATAATTGTTTTTCACTCATATATCTAACTCTGATAAACAAGGAAGATTATTCTGATCAGAAAAGGTCTTTGTGATCATCTGCCTTAAATAATACTGTGAGAGTTCCTCAGAATGTGTACAGGACATAATTCTTGAGGAAGATACATTTTTAGATGGAGAAACTCACTGTGTCAAATCCATACAGGCAAGGTTCCTGAACCCCCAGGCCGTAGTCCACTATCAGGGGTGGCCCATTGAGGTTGCAGAATATGCACATGCGTTCACCTGCTACCCACATGGAACCATCCACTTTTTCCTCCCCCCCCCCCACCGAGCTGGTCTGCAAAACTGGAAAGGTTGGAGGCTGCTGCAAAAAGGCATGCATTGGCAAAGGGAATGACAAAAGCTGTGCAATGCAATTTTTGGAGAAGGCCATTGGGATCATCTTTGTAGCTTTCAGAGGGGGAATTTCAGCACCTTGTTACAAGTGGTTTGCTGAGCTAGAGATATATGGTAGTGATGGTTTCTCAGGAGAAGAAAAAATATATAATGCAAATAGCACAACATCCAGTAAGCCAAAAGTCCAGTTGACAAATGGTGGCCTATCTTGCGCCAAATAAAGGCGAGCTGGTGCTATCGCCAACCACTGACCCTAATTCTGTAGTTACGAGTCAGCTTCCTTACTAATTGCTACATGTGAAATTAGAGGCTCTGCTTATTTTGTTCTGAGAATGATATTAACAGGAATGGGGATTTTCTGTTTGGTTTGCCAGCACAGCTGATGATTGTGTAAACACTTTCTGGCATAGATTTCCCAGTTTACTGAGATCAGAGTTCATCAGGGTTGCCTACATCCCTGTCTGATGCACTCCTTTGATTAATCCCATGGATCTGCTAATCAGGAGGTCACTTGCTGGTCAGAGGTGTGCTTATGGCACGCTTCCTGGTGTACTGATGTATGCACAGTTATTATGGCAACTGTAAATGCCACATGTAGCAGACTTTGAGAATGTGTTTGGAAGTCTAGGTGTTTGGAAGTCTAGTGATTTAATTAGGATACATTATCCGCAAATGGAATATGCCAGCTGACATTCAAAAGACAATAATAAGAGTTCTTCCCTCCACCCATCCCTTCTGTTTCACTTTAGTGTGCTGACCATCAGCGCAAAATTCAGAAATTCCCGTTTGTTGTTTTATTTAGTTTACGTTCTCCTTCAAGACAATTAAAGGCAGATATTTTACGCTATACGCAACTATAATAAAGCACTAATGAATAAGTGCATGGATAGACGCAAATGAAGTGCTGCACAGAGGCAGCTTACATGGGGAGCAATTGATGGAAGCACCACACGACAGATGTCGTATTCGCCTCTTTTTTTTCTCAACGTATAAAAATAATATTTAGCAAGACAGCGTGGGTGCCACAAGTCGAAACATGGCATTAAGAAAAGAAACACTGTGTGTGTGTGTGTGTGTGTGTGTGTGTGTGTGTGTGTGTATTTATGTACCGTTCAGGCCCTCAGGAAGTAACAAAGGAGCTACAGAGTAATTTAATCAAGTGAGCACTAAGTACTGTGCCTAGAATGTAAAATGTGCATGTGGCTTTTCTCATTTAGTTTTTTATCCTTTTATTGTACAACTCATTTTGGGAACTACTGCTTTTACAGTTGTAGTTATGCATACAAGTATGTTATGACATTGCTAATCAGCTAAAAATTTCAATAAGTGGCTGTGCTAGTTATGAAGTCACAGCATCTGCCAGCACCTGGATGAAACTTGGCTGATCTGGATAGGATTGTGCTAGGAAATTCCAGTAAACTGGGAAGTTGAGAAAACAACACAGGAGGTGCCAATCACAAACCATTTCTCTGTTGTTGCCAAGAAAGCTATATAGATGTTGGACTATTGATCTTACTTCCTGACTATGAAGATTAGAATGTGGCTTTACTATATAATTGCCCTGCTTCACTAACAAAAAGTTGGTAGTGATCTACCTTTTGTCAATGTCTTCCACCTCTATCCCTCCTCTATTTGGCTGCATTGTGAGAGGATGTTGTTGGATCTTCGGTCCCACTGTGATCTTGATTCAGATGAGAACTTCCTCACTTCCCTGAATGCGACTTCCATGCTGCAAATGAAAGGAAGCAGGTGGTATTTACTGGTTCTCCGGACTACTCAAAATGTCCCCTAGTCATTCTCCAGAACTGGTCAGAACCTGCTGGATACCACTCCTGGCACAGTGGAAAAAAAGATCCTCTTACTCTACCCAGATTAGATGGGGTTCTATTTGCTTTTTAATCTGTCTTTTTAAAGTAATGTGTCATTTTAAAATTGGACTCTTTGCACATGAATTTCAGATTGACAGAATTGTCAGTTTTGATATATAATGTTAATCCCACAGGAAATATTTGCCAGGATATGTTTTGAATTATACCATGTGTACCTTAAACTGTGTGGCATTATAATTTACTGAGATTCCTTTTCAGCCTCCAACTCTGTCTACACTGTGGTCTATCTGTACTAAAGAGGAGTATAAACACAAATGGAGGGAGGGAGGGAGAGAGGGAGAGGGAGAGAGGGAGAGAGGGAGAGAGGGAGAGAGAGAGAGAGAGAGAGAAAGAAAGAAAGAAAGAAAGAAAGAAAGAAAGAAAGAAAGAAAGAAAGTAAGTAAGTAAGTAAGTAAGTAAGTAAGTAAGTAAGTAAGTAAGTAAGTGTAGGTTGACCAGTGGTTGAAAATATTCTAGTAAATCAGGGGGCAAAAGAGCATCAATTTTCTTGATCTGAGCCCCTGTAACATCTATCCAATAGATCTTTGCTGTGTCTCAAAAAATGGTGGGGGAGCATTTACAGTAAGTGAGAATTCAAGTGTACAGCAGGAATGCGTAAAATATAGATAGAAAAGAAGTGAAATGTGAGTACTTAACTAATTTCAGGAAGACCCTTCAGGTAATAAATTCAGGCCATGAATCCTGTTTGGTTTGTGAGCTAAATGGGAAAGGAAATAGATTTTCATTCTCTGCTCCCCCACAATATCCTGCTATTAACAAAATGATTCCAGACAAAACCAAACAAAATGCAAAAGCCACAATTGTACTTAAACAAAACTTCAGTTCAAGCCATACTGAGTTGCAAGTCTGCATACATGTCCTGGGTGAACTATAATGATTAAGATACTGTGTTCCAAGGAGGACTATTAGTAAAAGACAGAATGCCCCAGTTTATTCAGTCAGCATAGGCCTAAATAGGACTTGACTCTGTCTTGTTGGCCGTTCTTCATTTAAAGCTTGGTGCTTTAGGCTGACTCTTGCAGAAAGGAAAAGGAAATTGATGTCCTATTACTGAAGTCTTCTGCATCACTTTCTATATTTTGCAGATCCCTTCAAACCTAGGTGGAAGTTATTTAGGGCTGAAGAATGCAGAGTACTTCAAACAAAAGAGGAAATTGAGGAGAATCAATTCTGTGAATAGTTTTTTGGAGGGGAATGTTGCTTTCTGGGTAATGCCCCTCATCAAAGGCTGTAATTCTCTTCTGTGGAGTATGCAGCTATAGGTTGCCTATCTTTCTGTCTTAATGTTGTAAGAGACCTTAGTATCAGTTTGCAGTACAGATACTAGAGACAAAACTTCCCAATGTGAGATAAGGAAACAGATGCATATTTCAAGGCAAACAATGGCAATTCCATTCCATCTTCTTTGCTTGAACATCATCATCATCACTATCATCAAGCAACCTTTTGAACCCTACCTTTCCAGTGTAAGGGATCCTCCTGTATGAGAGCAAGGAATTTATGAGTGTAGGAATAGCGCCCCCACCAGAAATTTAGATGATACCATCACTCCTGAGTTTGACAAAAGCCATTTAAATGGAATTGTTCAGAGGGCCTTTGGTTAAGATCTGTCCTTGATATGCCTAATGTTTTTTTTTTCAATGTTAGATTAAATTATTCATTAAATCACTTTTTTTAAATTATCACCATACTTCATTTTTATGCTATGATTATGATTGATTTTTGTTTCTTTCATGGTACCTAAACATGAGTTGGTATGGAATATGACAGTATATAAAAAGTAAACTGGGGACGTGGTGGCTCAATGGCTAAGATGCAGAAGGTCAGCAGTTCGGCAGTTCGAATCCCTAGTGCCGCATAATGGAGTGAGCTCCCATTAGAGGAGTTTGGAGAATATCTGCAGAACAAAGTCGCTCAGATCCGGAGCGGATGGGCCCCCTCCAGTGGTCTGGACGGGCCGTCAACAGTGAGTCTTGTGAGTCCACTCTGGGAGGAGTTTGACTCTGTTGCCCCTGAGGATTTAGACAGGTTGCGTGGAAGGCTGCGACCCACCACATGTTCATTGGACCCGTGTCCCTCCTGGCTGGTACTGGCATCCTGGGAGGTGACACGAGGCTGGCTTCTGGGCCTGGTGAACGCCTCGTTGGGTGAGGGATCCTTACCTACCGTCTTGAAAGAGGCGGTGGTGAGGCCCTTACTCAAGAGGCCTTCACTCGACCAAATGGAGCTAGCTAATTATCGTCCAGTCTCCAACCTCCCTTTTTTGGTGAAGGTTGTTGAGAATGTGGTGGCGCAGCAGTTTCCGTGTCACCTCGATGAATCCGATTATCTAGACTCACGCCAGTCCGGCTTCCGACCCGGGCACAGCACTGAGACAGCCTTGGTCGCGTTGGTTGATGATCTCTGGAGGGCCAGAGATAGAGGTTGTTCCTCTATCCTGGTCCTATTAGATCTCTCAGCGGCTTTTGATACCATCGACCATGGTATCCTTCTGCGCCGGCTGGAGGGGATGGGAGTTGGAGGCACCCTGTTACGGTGGTTCGACTCTTACCTCTCCGGCCGGATGCAATATGTGTTGACAGGGGGGCAGAGATCGACCCCGAGGCCACTCTCCTGTGGGGTGCCGCAGGGGTCGGTTCTCTCGCCCCTTCTGTTCAATGCATACGTGAAGCCGCTGGGCGAGATCATCCGTGGTTTTGGGGTTGAATACCATCTGTACGCTGATGATACGCAGCTGTACATTTCAACCCCAAACCACCCCAACGAGGCTGTCGCAGTGATGTCCCGGTGTCTGGAAGCCGTCGGGGTCTGGATGGGGGACAACAGACTCAAACTCAACCCCTCCAAGACTGAGTGGCTGTGGCTTCCGGCACCTCGGTTCAGCCAGCTGACTCCATCGCTGGCCATAGGGGACGAGCTACTGCCCCCTGTGGAACGGGCGCGCAATTTGGGCGTCCTCCTAGATGCCCGGCTGTCAATGGATGACCATGTGGCAGCCGTGGCAAGGGGGGCATTCCACCAGTTTTGCCTGGTGCGCCAATTGCGCCCCCTACTGGACCGGGATGCCCTACGCACAGTCACTCATGCGCTGGTGACGTCTCGCCTAGATTACTGTAATGCTCTCTGCATGGGGCTTCCCTTGGGACGCGCCCGGAGACTGCAGCTAGTCCAGAACGCGGCCGCGTGGGTTATCATGGGGAGGTCTAGATACTCCCACGTAACACCGCTCCTGCGCGAGCTGCACTGGCTACCTGTGGTTTTTCGGGTGCGTTTCAAGGTCCTGATTACTATCTTTAAAGCGCTCCATGGCTCAGGACCTAGTTACTTGCGGGATCGCATCCTCCCACATACATCCCTGCGGCCAATCCGCTCTCACAGAGAGGGCCTTCTCCAAGTGCCGTCCACTAGGCAATGCCAGCGGGTGGCGCCGAGGAGTAGAGCCTTCTCTGTGATGGGCCCAACCCTCTGGAATGACCTCCCTCCCGACATTAGAACCACCTCAGACTTCTGCTCCTTCCGTCAAAAATTGAAGACTCACTTGTTCCGACTAGCTGGCCTGGCATGATTATAAATGTTACATCTATGAACTCCTGGTAGTATATTCTCATCTGGTTATTTTAAGGGTAATGTTTTAGTTTTAATTGTTTTTAGGGCTTTTAGCCTCATATTTATTCTTTTGTACAGGACTCTTAATTTTAACCTCCTCCACATACATACATATATTTATAGCCCTATTTATATTTGTATTTTATCTGTGATTTATTGTGGACTGTACACCGCCCCGAGTCCCTTTTTGGGAGAGGGGGCGGTTTAGAAATGTGAATAAATAATAATAAATAATAATACTTGTCCCAGCTTCTGCCAACCTAGCAGTTCAAAAGCACGTAAAAATGCAAGTAGAAAAATAGGGATCGCCTTTGGTGGGAAGGTAACAGCGTTCCATGTGCCTTCAGCATTTAGTCATGCCAGCCACGTTACCAAGGAGACATCTTCGGACACTGCTGGCTCTTCGACTTTGAAATGGAGATGAGCACTGCCCCGTAGAGTTGAGAATGACTAGCACATATGTGAGAGGGGAACCTTTACCTTAAAAAGTAAACAAATTACATTTAAAAACAAGAGGATGGAATCATAAAAGCTGAGAATTATACTTCAACAGCATTAACTGGTGTGTTGTAGTGGTTAAAATATTCCACTATGACTCAGAAGATCCAAATACAAATGTGTCCTTAGCCATGAAAATGCACGTCTGTTGCTGATGTGAGGAAGAAAACTGGCAGCGCTATATACATCAGATTTTGCCCCTCAGAGTAAAGACAGGATATAAATCTAATAAGTAAAATAATTATACTTAAACCTTATACTTATATGTATAATGATAATGGTCAAACATATTTATGAAGTCTGAAGATATCTCAAAATGTAAGCAATTGCACTGTAAAATTTAGCCTGCAACATAGAGATTTCTGTGGATATGAGCAAAAAGAAGTAATTTTGCTCTTAGAATATAAATACATTAAAAGAACCAGCAATTTCCCAACTAATGTGTGGGTGTGAAGAAATTTTTCTTTTCACTTCTAATGGAAGCATTAAAAATAGTTTAATAGGATAATCCTTCCTACTTTGTTTCCTTTGAGTTATTGACTATGGTGAAGCCAAATGTCTTATGCTGGCTCTGACGGTGATTACAAGGAGAAGACAGAACAACAGATGAAATGGAATGAGGGTGACATTTCTTAACATAAAGAATACATATAAAAATGCTCCTGCAAGAGTCTGAGTGGCTTTTAAAGGGTGATATAAGCCATGATGGTGCAGTGGTTAGCATGCACTATTGCAGGTTAATTCTGCCAACTGCCAGCAGTTCTATCCCGATCGGCTCAAGGTTGACTTAGCCTTCCATCTTTCCAAAGTGGGTAAAATGTGAACCCAGATTGTTTGGGACAATATGCTGACCCTACAAACTGCTTAGAGAGGGCTTGAAAGCACTATGAAGCCTCATATAAGTCTATTGCTATATACAAATGACTATTTCCTCAAAGGCCACACCTTTCCAAGTGAGTTGGGGAAATCTTCCAGGGTTATTTCCTCTTGCAGTTACAACCAATTTTGTTGTATTTATTTTGTACAATGACAATAAAAATTATACTTATACTTAAAACTATGAATGGGTAAGAAAGCGATTTAGAGTGATTTCATGGAGATTGTTCAACTACCTAAGACACTCAAATTCAGGAACACTCAGTTATCCAGAAAATAGCTCTGGATGATCATTGATCATATAGTCTACCTGTATATCTACACTTACAATGTAGAAGAAATGACCCGATTAACTCCAAAAATAATCAAACCAAGCAATATCTCCACCACTAACACAAAGGAGAAGTAGAAAAAGACCACAATAACAACAAAATGGACAACAAAATATCCCACCAACTATGGCTAATTTTGCGATAGCAAAAATGTACATCCTTCACTCTTAATAAGCCCATCATCCTTTTAGCATTGTTCTAGGAATAAAATTTTAAAAAGGCGAACAACAAACTGTAAGCTCCTTGGTGTATGCAACAGTTGCCATTTCCCTGTCTTCCCATCCTGGCTGTTTCCTTTCTTCTTGTGTTACGATGCTGACTGGGGCAAAAACTATCTTTCTTTTGTGTCCATTTCTATCTGTTGCAACAGCATAAAGCAGTAATAACCTTCATAGCATTCCCCCCCCCCCCCAAATAATCCCTTTTAATTACAGGCAAAATATTTGTTCCTATCTTACCCAGGTGGATATTTGAGGAGAAAATAATATACTTGTTTGTTGCACATACTTATACAATAGAAACAAATTGTCTAAGGAACTTTCTGAAAAATGCAGCAGTTTATACACGTGTTCAACTGCAGAGGAGTCAGCACATATCACAAAATCTAAAATATGTCAATTATCTTCCCAACATGTGAATTTCATTAGCTGGTTAAATGGTACCTATTACCGCATCTAGCCAGCTGAGGGATTTCCAGTAGGAAATGTGATACAAGAAAAGCTTACAGATCTTACATTCTTGAAGGCCGCATGGAATTCATGCTGATTTAGTATGATAACAGTAGGCTCAAACTCATCTCTTTGTATGATTAAATCTTTCCCAAAAAGACGGGAGAGGCAGCTGCCATAAAGTGCTGGGACTGGAATACATTCTATAACCCCTAACGGCTTAAGTCATGCACATAAGGAATAAAATGCTAAACCATGGAAATGTTCAAAACAACAGTTCTTTTGCTTTGTGGATTTGGGTACTAAATATAGTTGCTCTTTAAATGTTACAGATTACATTAAGTTGTAGGAGACAAAATTCTAACATGAATTGGAAAAGGAGTCTAAAGTATCCAAAGTTATATGAAGGCTCCATCTACTTGTTGCTGCTCTACTGGAACCAAATTCAAATGAACACACATACACATACCTCTACAAGGAACCTCTCACCCCACACCCTTCTACAAGTCTGTCAATCTGGGTGATGTTGCAATTCTTCTGGATGCCAAAAATCTTAGTACGAATGGAAGGCATTCAGTATGTGACTAATGGTTTTCCTGGTGTGATACGTATTGCAATGGCAATGTTTCTCCTGGAACGAACAACAGCTGGGAAAATCTTCACTGGGATTTATAGGGGTCCATTCCTAACTATAGTGTTGCCAAAACAATAAAATGTCTGCAAACATTATGGGTATCCAGGGAACAAAGGATTTTTTAAAAAAAGCATGCTGTTGCAAAGAAAGCTGTGCCCTTTCGTATATCAGGTGTGACAATGTTATCACCTCTTCAAGGTAGGCCAGGCCAGTCCAGGAAACAGACTTTATGGGACTTTATTGTTTGTTTGTAGGATATAATAATAGAAAGTTGAAAGTCTGTCAGAGTGTCTGTCTGTCCCCTCTTATTTCATACTGAATCAAGATAGAATTACTTTAAGTTATTTTCTGATCCTCAGAGTTATATACTTAAGATGCCAATAAAGGGGAATATTTGTAGCTCGAGATTGACGTGAAGGGTCCTTGGTGCTCTCTGAGCTAGGTTGTTTCTTGCAGATGTTTCATTACCCAAACTAGGCAACATCATCTTTGCACTTTACAAAATCTATGCAGGGGATTGATGTAAATGGTAATTTCAGCATTTTAATGCATCTAACATTCTGCTAGATGATGTCATCAATTGTTGGTTGTTTCCTTTCTGGGGTTGTAACAAGAGTTTCCCTAAGTCTCCTCCTCCTCCTCCTTCAGATTCTGATTGTTGCCTACCTATTGCATACCCTATTTTCCTCCCACCCTGGGAATTATTTGACTCAAAGTAATTAAACTTAACCATTCACCAAATATATTTGAGTTCATTTTAGCGCACATACAAAGGCCAGAGGCAACCATCTGTCCTAGGAGAATTAGCTTTATTTAACCTCTTTTTCTGTAGTGACATCTTTAATAGAACAGTGCCTCCAAGGATGCCAGAGGAAATTCAGCTCAGATATAGCATCTGTAGTCTTTTCATGATAGTCTCCAACATCCAATCCCATTGGGATGAAAGGAAATTCCACTGCATCTTCTTTTTACCAATGGATATTTGGGACATTCCTAGAATATTCCTAAAATATTCTACCTTAGTCCAATATTTCAGCAAAGTTCAAATCTTGTCCTGAGATTTGCTACAAGTCATGGAAAAACTATCTCTTCTCTACTTCTCTTGAAAGAGTAAAATTGTCCTGTCCCCACATTATTCATCAACTAGTGGTGGTTGGAAACAATGCCAACTTGGTTTTGTTTTTCCCACTTGACCTTTCTACTTCTTGAACTTTCCTTTCCTCCAAAATGAATTTTGTTCTGATATAGGCTTCCTGAGACAGTAGAAAGCACACACTTAGTCCCCAAAACCCTTTTTTTATTTCAACGACTGTGAGTTATGTTCTTTCACAACCTGCAATAAGTCACAAATAGTTTGTAAAGAGTCCAACAGAAGTCTGCCAAAGTCTTTTGGGATTGGCAATTAGCTTTGCAAGGCCAAATGGAACACAAAGTCAAAACGGAGCTTCAGACTTTAAACTGACCAGAACAAACAAAGTTGCTTCCTGCAAAGGCTCACGTGACTTTGCTCCTTTTTTATGTCTTATGGGAGGGGTGAATAATCTCCGAGCCTTATTCCCTAGTCACCCCCTTTGTCTTAATTGTTCTTGTCTTCTGGCAGCTCTGTGCATGCGCAGCACTGGGAACAGGCTCTCCCTGGCTCCCCCTGTGTCTCACTGATGTCTGATTCTGGAGGCTCCAGAGACAGCACATAACTCCCAGATGGCCCTGGCCCCCTCTCTGCCTCCAATGCAGAGCCCTCATCTGAGCATTCCCCAGACTCCAGGACTGGCCCATGTTTTTTACCAACTTCTTCATTGTCCGATTCTGCTGTCAGCTCTGCCAGCTGCTGGCAGACCACAACAAGTTTAGAAGAAACAATGGTGAATAAACATTCTCCTTAAACCAGAAAAGGTGATTTGGAAATACATAAAGAAATCATTCAGTATTACTTAAGAAGGTGAAGAACTTAAGCTCACCATGGGCTGAACTCTATTTCTGTCAGCTAATACTGGACTAGGACCAAAGTAGATTGCATTAGGTAGATGCTAGATTTCCACACACACCTTCATGCTGCGTGCTTGGAGTTAATCCATGCTAAGAAATGAGGATTTGAAAAGGCAGAGATTTAAGGGACAAAGTCTGTGATTACAGTCCCAGTGAAACAAAGCTAAAAAAATAGAGAGCTAATTGTCTTCTAATGGAGTGTATGCTCCTGTCTCATCCTTTTGATTTGGTAAATGCAATGGGACCAGATGTGGGAGTCCTTAATTCCTTTTATGTAATGATGAATCCACATGTCTCCAGGCGGTCAAGCGATCTCATCAACATCTCAGCAGGACAACTTTGAAAAAAAAGGGGGGGAGGGAATGGAAGGACTGTTTCACAAGGCTAAATTCAAATTGCCTGTAAAATGAAAACAAAGATTGCCTTTGACACGAGGGAAGGCAGGCAAATGGGAAAGATTCTGCCTTGATGGAGTAGGTAGCCTTTCGCCCCTCATTACAAATTGGGCACAATGAAGAAATATGGCAGAAATTCAGACAGTCATTAAAAGGTTGATTCTCCTATTTGTTGAATACCTCAAGATAAACTTTGTAAAAAAAGCATTCTTAATTTCATAAACTTGATCAGAATGAACCGTTTTGGCTGCTTGACCCGTGTTTACTTCTCATGTAACAAGTGGCCACACCCAAAGACAGAACCTGATGATGTCAAAGGGAGGTTTCTGCAACAATGGTGAAAGAAAATAATATTGCTGCGGTGGCAATATTAACGTAGGAGTTTGCAATAGGTGTGATTCCTGTTGGACAGATGCAAGGGAAATACTGTTAGTTGGAAAATAAATGGAGTTCCCATTGACAAATTTGGAATGCATGCATCTTTAGTCTGATTGGCATAGGGGTCTCCTTATGCTAGTAAAATATAAGCATGGATGGGGCAAAGATGAACATGTGGAGTGATTTATAGCAGTGTATAAATCAGTAAATGGTAACAATAGGCTACTTTGCAAAATATAATAGGAATCAGGGCAGAATGATTTCAAAGGTAGTTTCTACTCTGTTGCCCTGAAAATAAGACTTCCCCGGATAATAAACCCAATCGGGCTTTTGAGCACATGCACTGAAATAAGCTCTCCCCCCCCCCAAATAAGCCCAAAATATTGCAACACAGAAGCACCCATTAGGTGACCATGCTCGCTGCCTCCTGCACCTCAAAAATAATGAGACTTCCCCTAAAATAAGGCCAAGCACTTATTTTGGGGGTCAAAAGAAAATAAGACCCTGTCTTATTTTCGAAGAAACACACTACTAGGTTAGAAGCCAGTAAGAGGTTCCGGGATTCCTGCTTTTCTGTCTTATGATTTCTTCTTCCCTCCTTCTTCAATGTTCTTTCTACTCCAGTTACCCTTGGAAAAATTGTTTTCTGAAAGCACACAATAAAATCCTTAACTTTTTTAGCTGGAACTTCAGCCACAAGGAACAAAATATTGATATGAATTTATAGCAAAGAATTTCAATGCATTTAAAGTCAAATAATGGCACTCTTACTAATGCTATACTACTAGCAAATTTTTTTCTAAGAATTTTCCAGAACATGTATTTTTTAAAGAAAAAAGAATAGGCCAAAATCTGTTTCCACTGATTGGACTTCCTTATCATTAGCAGGAATTATGATATGGATACGACTAGGGCTGATAATCTAGTCTACCCTCTATTTTACTGAAAAGCTTTAAGTGACTAAAGCCATGATATATAATAGAAGATAATATTTATGGGCCCATAAATATTGACTACAATGTATGGAAGACTACAATTTAGTCCTAAATGGTAAAGACAGTAAATTAATGATTTAAATGAAGAAAAAGAAAAATGGTTATGTGATGTGCCTGTGAATTAAAAAAAAAGATGAAAGAAGTAATAAATTGAATGAAGGTGTTATGCTCTTGTGGGATGGAGTTGAATGCATACAGGCCAATGAATGTATAATTTGAATTATGAATGAAAGGGCTAAAATGTGTATTAGAAATGTGATGATTGTGGACACTCATGAAAGTAGAAATTCATAGGCTAGTGACAGTTGTTTGCTATGCTCCAGTGAATAGTGCTAATGAAAGAACCAGGGGGGAATCTGGGGTAATATTGTAGAACATTTTATATAATATGATCAAGAGGAAACAATTATTATGTTACATGACATGAACGGATGGATGAAAATGAAATGAGAAAGTGGAGAAAAAGCATTGATTCATCTGGAGACCAAAGAATGAATAAAAATAGCATTGTTTGACAAGAATCTGCTGAGGAAATATCTCTTTCTTCTGAATACCTGATTTAAACAACAATGTATATCTCTAATGACATATAAATATGACGAAAAAAGGGATGCAAATCTTAGTTGATTTCATTGTTGAGATGAGAATGAGAATTTATAAAGGATAAAAGATTCTGAATGGTTCTAGGCAAATCATTACATGACAATGTCAAAAGTACCGTAGGTCTTGAAGAAAAATAAACAAGGAATAATAAAATAAAAATAAAAAAAACACATGAAAGGTAAAGTTCTGTGTGAAATATTAAGCTCTCAGCAGAAACTGGTTTGAAAGGTGGTCATAAGGAAAACGGTGTGGAAGCTCCTTGAAGCTGAACAAATGAATTATGACATAAATTGCTATCTCTTTATGTGGAACATATAAATGAAAGGTTAATTGGTGGAATAAAGAAATTAAATAAACTGAAGATGAGGGAAAATATAATAGGATTGTGCAAAGGGTAGGATGAGATGAATATAGAATAGATTAATATAGGGTGAAAAAAATAATTCCAATGAACATGTTCTAAGACAGTAAGAAATGGTTCAGACTGAACAAGACAGAGAAATCCAGATGGAATTTTTTAAAAAATGGAATTAGGTGAAGATACCTAATGTGGATTCTTCAACAGAGTAAACAGAATTAAGAACAGAAATGATAAATATTATTTAGGTTGAAACTGAATGAGGGGAGCCTGAAAGAAGTATTCTAGAATTTTATATGGGAATAGCAGTGAAGCGACATTGTTTGTTTTGTTTGTTTGTTTTATTGGATTTATATGCCACCCTTCTCCCAAAGGACTCAGAGCGGCGTACAGCATTAAAAAACACATATTATAAAAGTTAAAAAGAAATTAGAAACAATCCAAAAAACAAACCCCATTATTATAACACTAACATTTAAAAAATGAGTTAAAATTAACAGGAAAGGCCGGCTTGCTGGAAAAGCCAACTTTTTAGGGTGCGTCGGAAGGACCGGAGGTCAGGGATTATGCAAAGCTCCAGGGGCAGCTCATTCCAGAGGGAAGGTGCTCCCACAGAGAAGGCTCTCCCCCTGGGGGTCGCTAGCCAACACTGTTTTGCCGATGGCACCCTGAGGAGGCCAACTCTGTGGGATCACACTGGACGGTGGGAGGCTACTGGTGGCAGTAGGTGGTCTCCCAGGTACCCCGGGCCTAAACAATGGAGAGCTTTAAAGGTCATAATTAGTACCTTGAATCGCACCTGGAAAACAACCGGCAACCAGTGCAGGCCACCTAAAAGGGGTGTAACATGGGAGCACCTAGGTACTCCCATGATAACCCACCAGTGGAACTGAAAAGAGTGCTTTGAACGTTTGTGTTTCAAGTAAAGAGTGACAAAGGCAGCAATAAATGCTTTGAGAACACTGGAAAATTGTAACATTGAAAATATGGATGAAATATCTGAAGAAATGTTGATGTGTGGATATGACTTGCTTATGAAGTAGCTGGAATTAGGTTGAATCAAGTTTGGCAAATGATTTAACATTGAGTTGAGAGTAGATAAGATATGTGACTGATTGCTTAATGTGTTTATAAACATGTATAGGAATGTTTGTGGTAAAGTTAGAGGTATGTTGGTTGGGAACATAAATGCATGTGCATTTTTGTATGCAGATACTACTGGGTTGTTGGTGAGAAGGCATATGACTTGCAGTGAATGTAAGATAGATTATATATGCAGTGAGAAATATATGCAAATCTGAAAATTAATGCAGTGGAAATCCAGGGCAATTGTATTTGACAGGACAAGCTGAATAAATGATTACAGGTTATATGTAAAAATGATAAATGTAGAGCAAATAAATATATTTGCACATCTTGATAAAATGTTTACTAAGGATGGCAAATGGATGAAGACATTTTAAAATGCTGGGAGAAAGGTAATGTATAGATTAGGCTATGGTGAGGAATGAATGTTGAAATAAAGGAAAAATTGATGTCTATAAAAAAGAGGCTCTGTCCACTTTGTGAAGTAGAAGTAGGAGCTGGGCATGTCAAGGTCATTATAAAAGCAAGCTGAACGGAGTGGGAATGAAGTACCTAAGAAGGGTGTGTGATAAAACAAGCAAACAAAAATCAGTAATGAATAGAAATGATGTGTGCTGAGCAAAAAAAAAAAAAAAAAAAGGGGGGGGGGGGGGGAAATGGGTTTCCAAGGATTGGGAACCATGACAGAAAAAGCTCTCTTCTTGGGCCTGGTCAGATTACATTTCCTAGGAGACAGGACCTGGAATATACATTTCCTGTTGGATTTAATAATAAGAGTAGATATAAATCAGGAAGAGGTGATTCCTCAAATAACCTGTTAGGGTTTGGGGTTTTTTAGCTGACGGATTAAAAACAAGGTAGAAGATTCCACCATTTCGTTATTTTTGAGGGTTGTAGCCATCAGCAACTTATGTATAAGGCAGAATGTCTAAACACTGTGCTATTTTAGCTCTAATAATAATAGAAAGGAAATTGCCAAAAGGAAAAAAAATGAATTAAAAGATAGTTGGTTGTGTGTACCTGTTTAGTATATGACTGTTTTATTATTTTATTTTTGTATCTATATACATTATATATTTAATGTTATTTTGTTTGTGTGTGTATGTTTGTATACATGTATGTATTGGGGGTGAGACAAAACATGTGCAAAGTTGGACTAATGCTTAAGGCACCAGGCTGGGAATAAAGACATATGAGTTCTAGTCCTTTGGGCCAATCTTTTTTTTTTCAGCCTAGGAAGAAAGCAATGGCAAACTATTGACAAGAACACTGCATGGATACCAAGAATGGAATGGAGTGGAGTGGAGTGGAGTAGAGTAGAGTAGATTAGGGTAGAGTAGGGTAGAGTAGAGTAAAGTGGAATATTCTGGTAGGTATGTATGTCTGTTCTGTGTAGCAAACTGGTACTTTTACCCCATCAATTTTAACTACTTTCCCTCTCGACCACTATCTAGCCCACTTCTTAAGGCCAAATGACATCCTAATGTCCTCACTGTAGATTTGTGTTAGGTAGATCAGAGAATCAATGTCTTTTTCACTCTTAGCATACAACTTGATGTCATCCATGCAGAGGAGGTGGCTGATTGTAGTTCCACACTTGAACCTCTGTGTGTGTGTGTGTGTGTATATGTATCTGTGTCTGTATCTGAGTGTGTTTGTGTGTGTCTCTCTCTGTGTGTGTATGTCTGTGTCAGTGTGTGCATCTATGAATATAAGAATAGAATAGAATAGAATAGACCAAATGTGATTGAACACATGAGGTATTTGTCTCTGATGCATAAGCTCTTAGTGTACCTACAATAAAGACCCACAGCTTCCATGAACATAGGACATAAATAGCCTAAATAGAAACAGAAGATATAGTCTCAGTTTGAAATGGAGAAATGGATGTGGTGTTTGAAGTACCACATCCATGTGTCAACACACATGCACGCACATGTCTGATTTCATTTGTAAGACCTTTGGGAAGGAGCTAACCTATTAATTCAGGTTTAGTAGAAAAAAAACAAAATAAGATCAGACATCATGGGCCCATAACACCACCTTGCTTGGTCTCAACTCTGGTTGCCTTCCAGAAGCATCTTAAAATTAAGCTGTTCTGCAAGTTTCTCTAGATTGACACCACATACCTTTTGGAGTTTAGATATGACATGTTTATTGTTAACTGTAGTTTTTACTTATGTTACTAGCTGCAGATATACCCATATGACAGCACCCAAGATTTCCATAACAAGCATGTGCTAATTATGCATTTCTGCTTTCATTGCTAAGTAGAGTGTTGGTGCCTCTCAGCTATTGCAAAGGTATAACCATGTGACAAAATAAATAACTGTTGAAATCAGCACTTTTAAAAATGTAAATAAAAGTAAATGCTGCACTGAGAGATATCTTGTTTTTAGCTATAAGGCAGAAGCTTATCCTAGATACAGACACCCTTATTGAGTTACTGTACCAAATTACTAACATGAAAACAGCTCTGTTGTCTCCCTTTTGCTCATCAAATTTCTAGTAATGTAGTTACTAGGAGGGGAGTAGTGATTTTGGGGGAGGTGGGACAATTAAACCTGCCTTGACAGAATCTATAAACAGTTGATGAAAAATCCTGTTATTTAATGCATTCAGTAACTCTAATTGGTTCATTAGAAATGTAATCACTATCATGTCACCAGCTGTTGACACAGAGAAAAGAGCAGTGGCTAATGATTAGCTATTTTGGAAGGCTAATATTGAATTCTTCATACAGTAGAATCTCTGGTCACGAATGCTTCTTACCACAACCAAATCATGCTCCAACCAAAAAAAATCACATTTTTTTCGTGGCCGATTTCCCCCTTTGTGCCACTGTTTTGTAAGCGCCAAATTTCCAAAATTAGGTTTGGGTCATGACCAAATTGGTTTGCGACCAAAGTTATGAAATGAATTATGGTCGTGGCCGGACGCTTTACTGTATGCCCCTTGTGGACTTGACTCTGAGCTGTCCATTCAGTCCATAAGCATGTGTTCCGGCCCTGTGATCTGCAAAGGCTTTGAGATAAAGTTGGGATACCACAGCCAAAATTATACCCGCACCTTGGAATTGATGCCTCTGTATACTTTGTGGGAGTCTGCCTGCTGCTTCATCTGATTTTTCAATTAACCACTTGCAACTAGAGAGAAATTCTCACTGCATCTGATGAGCTTCTGTGCCAGTTTATGACTGACAAGAGACAATTATTGTCTTTGCTCAGAAAGTAACAAAAGTATAGAATATTAGAAAAGTGCATTGCTATCTCAGATTTTTTGTCAACTGTGGCTAGCTCTATATCTCAAGAATTTTCACTTTCTGTTTATAGTGAAGCTGCATTCTCTCATTTGTGATGGATAGGGAGCAGAATTAGTCCATTTATCTTCCAGCCTTTGCTTCTTGACTAGTGATGTTACGTGCAAGGGCTGTAGCTTCTACGGTACATGGAAAAGTTCAATGATGACTCAAGACATTTCTTGCCCAAAGCAAAATCCCAGAACTAGTTCATTCATAAGGGAGAATGAAGCAAATATCTTACTCTGGGGCACTAAATGTGATCCTGTGGTATCAAGAGAACAGGGCTGAATGAGTCTTCTGTCTTCTGAGACCTTAGAAGATGCTGTCCTGTCCTCATGGGGGAAGTAAGATTCCGTTACCCATCCAGGCACTTCTATGAATGCGTGTGGGCCGGTTTCTTTGGGACAATAGGAGAGGTCCTATTTTTGTCCTTTGCACAAGCAGAAAAATATCTGAGTCCCTCTTGCATTCACTGCTCAAATCATTTTAGAAAGCATCATTTGGTCATAAGAATTCCAAACACTGCAGACATTTATTTTTCCTCATTCAGGCATTGAACTGACACAGGCATCCAGCTGACACAGTTCACTTCATCCCCTTGCACAGTCAGGGCTGATCTTGAGTCAGATATTTCAAGAGTTTTAGAACAAGATTTAGGAAAGAAACCCACAGCAAATGAATTGATTGCACTGTGCTCTGCCCCTTCTACAAGTGTTTTATGAATGGTTGATGATAAGCACAGTGCTGGCAAAAGCTGGCTTGTCCAATGAAAATGTAAAAACCACCCAAGCTCAAGGCAATGTAGAGAGCATACCCTCATCTTTTGTTTTCTGCTGTGAAGTAATTGGACTAAATGCTCAAATATAAGGTACAAAGTTATCCATGACAGAATAAGAGTAGGAAGTGACTTGGAAGTCTTCTAATCCAACCTCCTGCTCAAGCAGGAAATCCTGTATCATTTCAGAATAATGGTTGTCCAATCTCTTCTTAAAAACCTCCTGGGTTGGAGTACCCACAACTTCTGGCATGTCCTGAACAAACTGGTAGTGCCAGAGTCAACTATCAAACATAGTCATGATGGATATATTTGGCTTTGTATTTAAAGGAACTTACAAATGAGTCCCAGTATGTTTTTGATCTCCTACTGGACTAGAATCAAGATGCCAACCATTTTGAAAGGCTTCCCAGCCTGATTGAGAAGAGAAAATGATGGAAGGGCAGAAAAGCTTATTTATTTCCATTGCTACTACTCAGGAGGCTCAATAATGGTTGTAGAAGCAGAGACATCCACAACTAACCTCAGTGCTACCACAATGAAGAAACGTGACACAAGCTCTGTCCTCTTAACCTCATTTTAAACACTGCCCACAAGTATATAGAAGTGTTTGTGACATGGCATTGCAATGCACATTTTGTCACTGGTACCACTTTGCCTCTGCTTTCCTATGGATGCCTGTTTTCATGTTCCTACCTGGATATTTTTTTTACATAAGTAAAAAAAAATAAGTAATTTGATAAGTAACATATTTGGGAGGTCTTTGCAAAGTTCTGCAGCTACTGATCAGCCGTGAGCTGTTACTAGAGTCCTTGTATTATGGAAAGCTAAAAGGATGTTAATAATGCAAAGTAGTGAAGAGGATTCCCTTGGGAAATGATGCATAAAAATATTGGAGTTGATGAACCTTCAGCATCAAACTATCAGCTGCAGGGAGAGATTTCAACATGTAACTTATCAGCTCAAGGTGTTGAAACTACTCAAGGGAGCAAGATTACCTGTGAAATATGTTAGTGTATAGCACCAGTATATTGCTTACATGCCTTCAAGCATCAAGGTAAGAATTTAAAATGACATTGCAAAAGAAGAGAAAATAAGGAGCTGCTGAATGTGATATAGTTATTATCCTACCACAACATTATAAAAACTGGGGATGCTTTATCAATATATTTCCCAGGTGCGAGCCTGGTGGGGGGGCACAAAGAGCCTTCCCCGCCCCACCGGAGGCCCTCTGGAGACTTCATTAGCTTCCCTGAGGCCTCCGGAGCACAAAAAGTTTGGGAACGGACTTCCGGTTTGCTCGGAGGGTCATTTTGACTGCTCCGGAGCTTCAGGGAAGCATCCTGAAGGTCCCTCAAGCCTCCAGAGGGCTTCCAGGGGAACAGGGGAGGGTGTTTTTGCCCTCCCCAGGCTCCTATAAAGCCTCTGGAGCCTGGGGAGGGCAAAAAAAGCATACAAAAATGGAGGGGGAGCACCTGTAGTGCATGATTGCGCACTTGGGGGTCGCGCATTGCATTATGGGTGTGGCATGCCTTCACACTACCCCCCTGTGCTCCTCCCACTTATGGCACACGAGCCCAAAAAGGTTCGCCTTCGCTGGGTTAAGTGATGAGAGGTTCTAAATGCATGAGGCTGAATAATGCACTAGGTAAATATTGAATTAATTCATGTCAATAATATCAATGCTAGCCAAGTCATATCCAAGAGTCTATGGACAAATAAACTAATTCCAAAATAAAGAACTGAGAATCTGTTGAGTCTAGATTTAGTATTGTGTCACATTGAAATACGATACTCATTGGAATAAATATATGCTTTGTTATAAATATGTAGGTTAATCATATATGTCTATTAATATATGTACATGCAAAATGATGTGTGTAAATTTAAAAGCATGATTCATTTTATTCTGTATGATTGAGGAAGACTGAGAAAATTAGTGAAGCATACAAGGTTGATGAGAGGTTCTGATTATGGAAGATAGTGTTAAGTGTTAAGACTGGACATTGGGATAAAAATGGCCCTAGTAGAAAAAGGGAAAAAGTGAAGAAAATGAGAATGAAATCAGAATGATTCCTAGAATGATTACAGGAAGGACACATCCCTTGAAAAGTATTAGAAGACAGATCACTCTCACAATATGTAGACTGAATGGTAAGAGGACAAGGAAAGATAATGTAAAAGCTATTTGGAACAGATTATGAAGCTAGATCTCTTCTTGGCTGAGAACATGAATAATTTTTAATGTGTAGAAAAAAAATGCAGCTGTAGGTATTTGGATCTAAAAGTAGTGTATCAAAGACCTAGGTAATGTCATGCATAAAAGACAAACAACATATTCAATAGCAAATTGGTGAATTTTTATAGCTTGGTAAAGACTGTTTCCTAAATTTGGGGAAATGAGTAAATATATATCTTAATATATGCAAATACTGGTAGAAAGGTAGGTGCATAAGGAATGAATCTTTATTGAAAGAATCAAAAATGTTTTTACATGAGAGGATGAGTGTGCTTTATTTTCTGGCAGTAGGAGTTGAAGAACCAACAGTAAGTTGAATTCACTCAAAAGTATGTAGTTAAAAAGTGACTGCAATAGAACAATAACAAATAGAATGAATGTGGATTGGCTATAAAAGTGAGTTTAAAAGAAAAAGGCTGAGACTATTTCATCATAGAGAGAGAATGAAGGCTAAATTGCACATCAAATACTGTGTTTTCCCGAAAATACAACAGGGTCTTATATTTTTTTGACCCACGAAATATGGCCTTGGACTTATTAGAGGGGGAGGGCTTATTGTTTTGGGGTTGCTGGGCAGCTGTTCCCTTGCGAGCAGGCTCCCGAAGAGCCGGGCACAGCCTCAGGGGTGAAGCAGCCATGAAATGACCATGCTCATGAGCAGCCACCTGGCAAACCCCCTCTCCAGCTGGGCAGAGCGCCATTCACTGACCTAGGGAGTATCCCTAAGGGGCCAAGCCATGTGGCGCTTTGCCCGCCCCCCAGCTCCTGCAGCTTGGCACCTTCAGGAAACCCCCTAGGTCAGTGCATGGAGCTCTGCCCAGCTGGAGAGGGGTTGCGCAAGAGCCTGCTCCGCCCCCAGCTCACATGCCTCCCAGCCTCACCCATGCCCTGGGCCAGCTGTCCTTGCAGCCACCGCTGAACTCTGAACAAAAATTCTTCTCCGGCTTCCAAACTCTGGAACTCAGCTTCCGATTCTTCCAGCAGCGGCAGCTCTAGGAGTGTGCTCTATGGTTATGGGCAAGCTGCCGAAAGAAAGGGACACACGTTGCTTGGCACCTTCGGGATACTCCCTAGGTCAGTGAATGGCCCTCTGCCTGGGTGGGGAGGGCGTTTGCCGGGTAGCTGTTCATGAGCATGGTCACCTCATGGCTGCTTCACCCCTGAGGCTGTGCCTGGCTCTTTGGGAGCCCACTCACAAGGGAGCAGCCACCCGGCAACTCCCCCCTACAGCCAGGCAGAGCACCGCTCACCAACCTAGCGGTATCCTGAAGATGCCAAGTAATGTGAGTGCCTTTCTTCCCACTCCCCCAGCTCCCACGGCTTGGCCCCTTCGGGATACCGCTAGGTCGGTGAGTGGTGCTCTGCCTCGCCAGAGGGGGGGGTTGTCCAGGGGGCTTATTTTTGGGGCAGGGGCTTATATTTTTGCCCACCCGAAAAATGTGGCAAGGCTTTAGTTTCAGGACATGTTGTATTTTTGGGGAAACACAGTACATGAAGGGAGATTGAATGGGATGAGAGATCATCTACCAGATGTAGTAGATTATAGTTAATTCTAACTATAACTAAAGCATAATTTATAATGATAAATATATAATATGTAGCTTACATAATTTCATATGCATAGAATCATATTTTCTTAAATTAGACCCATCAAATTGACATCTTTTTGTTTTTGCCTTGTCATTTTGCTTTTTTGTTTTGTTTATCATTTTGCTCATCATTATTTTTATATGCAGCAATAATGTGTAAGCAGTTATAAAATGTGCATTGACATTATAAGTATTAGGTTGGTATATGGGACTTATTGCTACAAGGATAATGAACAGTTAAACAAAATAAGACCAAGCAAAATTAATACTAAAAATGGAAGGTGTCTCATAAGTAAATAGGGGGATTCTGCTTGTGAGGGGAATGACTCAAAATGAAACACAACTCCTTACTGATCTAAAAAGTGGACCAAACCCTTCATAAATCTGTTCAATGGCAAAAAATATGTCCAACTTAATAACTGTTTGCATTCTATTCAGCTGAATTCAGCCACTGGTAGAATAGTGTGTGGCATCATTTTCTTTTTCTGTATTCTCCTAAACAGGGAGATCATAACATCAAGTCTGCTAATGGGACTTTTAACAATTTGTTGATTTGGATCAGTGCTTTAATGCTGCAATTCTACTGATTCTTATTCTGAACAATTTAATACTCTGCTTCCCTTTCCAATGGCAGACAAGTTATTTCATCTTCATATTTTTGTGAAAAATGAGCATAAACTTTAAACCCCTAGAACTTTACCTTAAAGATGTAGCAAGGATGCAAATGGATAATTATTGCAACTGATGGTTCTTTCCTAATGTTATTTTTCCTTTCATATTTTAAACTTATATGGTTGCCAAGAAGAAGTACCTTTGATGGAATTATTCTGGATTTCCAAGTGGGAGGAAATGCATTCCAAAGGAGGAAGAGACAGAAAGGTTTAGATGATTTGGTTGGGAAGAAGAGAGTTAGGGTAGCTCCTTTCTAAAAGTTCTCAGAACTTTTAGAAGAACTGAGGGTCTTCTAAGCAGTTTCCTTTATTGTTCTTCGCGTATAGACAGAAATATTGCCAAACTAGAGAAAACTACCTAGTGTTAAACACACACTCTGAGAATTCCTAGGCAGGAGCTGCCTCAAGTCTTTTCCATCCAACCCAGCTATCTAAACTTCGCTGTCTCTTGCTCCTTTGGAATGCATGTATTCCAAAGGGCATCCAAACTACATTACACTCTAGTACCTGTCCTCAAGGTGATAAGCCTATTCCTAGTTCAGGTCATGCTTTTGCATGTTCAGTTCAATTATGAGGATTTTAGTTCATGTGAAATGATCCCTTATCATTGGTGGGTTTCAATTTATTTTACTACCATTTGCTTGTGCTCGTGTGTGTGCTCGCGTGCATGCACAGAAGCATCTGGGCAGGTTGGTGGATCCTCCCACCGCTGCCACTACCCATTCACCTGATCCGGGGTGAATTGGCAGGAACCCATTTCTGTCCCTTATGCGAAAGCATGCCATGGTTTCCCCAGAAACCAACTCTTCCTAGATTTTACCAAGGCACCTCATTTTTCACTGGTGAATTGAACACAAGAAGATTGTGCTTGATCAGGACCATTGTTCTCTACAGAATTGGAAGGGGGCATTGAGGGCACTGAATCTAACTCCCAATTAATGTAGAAGTCCAATTTAAAGCATACACTTAATGCTTTCATACTGTAATCAGTGGGTATGGAGGATTAATGAATTGCTTCTATATAGGGGAAAGAAAAGTACAATTATCCATTCAAATGCTTTTAAGACAATTAAAATCAATATGCTGCTTGTATGTTAACTCTCCCAAGGAATTGTGTTTCTTTGCTTGGATTCTGGCTGATAAGCATTCACTAGTCATAGCTGTCAACAAGGTTCTAAATCAGGGATATCAAACTGGCGGCCTGTGGGTTGTGACACTGCGCGTTTGACATCCATGTTCTAAATGAATGCAACGTATTTTCTACAAGTCGTAAAAGCTCTGCCCTGGTCCTTTGCTCTAGTCCAGATTTCCCTAACTTGGTACTCTCTAAATTAGCTAAACTGCCATTCCTAAAACTTGAGCCATTTGAGGCCCAAGGCTGAGGGAGACCATTTGAGTTCTTCTCTAAAAACATTATATGAAGAGGCTTGCAATGATTTATAACAATTGATCTTCAGTTTAGCTTGACCCAGATTTAATCTTATCTAAGGTACTTAAAAATCACATCTTTAAAAAATATTTTTTAAAAAAACCTCTCAAAATAAGAAAGGCTTGTCAGTCAGATGAACAGGACAAAGGGCTGGAACTACATTCCACAGGGCCTTTAATCTTTGATACCTGACCTTCTGGCTGGTGTCCTTGTGTGGCCAAACAGAATTGTTTTCTGAGAGCCAGGGCCTATTGATTTGCTTCCAAAGAGATCTGCTGGGGACTGTCATGTTAATTGTGGGCCGCGGAGAGAAAATAGCTCATCTTGCCAGACTCCATTCTGCTAAGTGCACCATGAATACACGGCTGCCCTTCTCCAAAAAGCCTGCAATCTGACTGTCTACACTGCTCCAGGAATACAAAGGAGAGCTTGAGGAGATACACGATCAAGACTGCCATCGACATTATCATATACAGCGGCAGCAAAATGTTCCCATTAGAATGTAACTATTGATGTTTAATTTGCTTGGATTAATAGGCCAGCCTCATCCTATCTCTCTGCTTACAAAATGAATGAACTCCAGCCAAAGGGATGACCTTGGGGCTTTACTCCTCGTCACGTCTGCCATTTTCTTTCAAAGAGGTTTTCAGAAAAGGTAGAAACATCAATAATAACACTGGCTCCTTCTGACACTGTGCACATGATGACCCCCCTCAAAGACACTTTGTGAAAGTGAACAACCTTGCTGACATGCATCGTAAGGCAAATAATGTAACTATAACATCTCTTATAAAGGCTCTGGAGCCTGGGGAGGGCTTGAGACAGTGATAGTGATTGTTGCTCTTATTATTTATTAAATGTAAGTATTACCAATCTTTGAGGTTCACAGTTGCTTTCAACATCTAGAACACAAGAAAACATCAAAACAGCTTCTAATATCATAGAGAACACAATAAAACATCAACAGTTAATAGCACTGTATGTAATACCCAATGCAATTTCATAAAGCAACCCCCCCCCCGCAAAACTACCAAAGACACCACACCAAAGACTGTAAAAATAAGATACAGATAATACATAACAATTCCCCCAAGGACCTCTATTTACATTGCAATGAACAAATACTGTCCTTTCTTTTGTTCTAATTTGCAAGGGAAACCCAATGCACAAAAAATGACCTGATATACTTTCCTTTAGACCAGTGTTTCTCAAACTTGGCGACTTTAAGTCCTGTGGACTTCAACTCCCAGAATCCCCCAGCCAGCATAGCTGGCTGGGGAATTCTGGGAGTTGAAGTCCACAGGACTTAAAGTCGCCAAGTTTGAGAAACACTGCTTTAGACGTATGAACACTATGTGCATGGGTATGTACACAGCCAGAATACTTCCTTTTCCTGCAGCTTTTGTCATCTTGGCTGCTCTTCAGTCTTCACTTCACCCCTTCCTGCTTCCTCCCATGCCTCTCTTCCATATCTGAAATGTTGTTTAGACACTAATTTAGGACTTTTTAAAGAAAGAGCTACCTTTGCCTTCGGAAATAGCCTGATTGACACTTTAGGGCCCCACAATGTCTCTTTGCTTCTGACCTATGAACTGAGCATCTTGAGGAGTGTCTAAACTTGCTGCTTAAAGTAGCCATTTATACTTGTCCAGACTACTCCACTGCCTTCTGACACATATTAAAGAATGCAGTTGATGGTTTGCTTTCCTTGCTGAGTGATGACAATTGTTGGGAGGGGAAACAAGGCCTAGGGAATCCACCAGTCACTCATCCCAGACTTATATTGGACTGTACGTCTGGTACTTTCCAAGCTTTGATGGCCTGGCTATTGTGACAGAATGTTCCAGGCAGCACATTTTTATCCTGATTTACTATTTGTTGTCTCAAGGATTTGTGGGTTGCAGATAATTGGCTATCCTTTTTATCAGGAAATTGCATTCCAATCATGTTATTTGTTACCTTTGTATTTTTAATTAATTCTGCATACTTTTTAGATGAAATTGTTTTCTATATGAAGATGGATTTATTTTATTCAAGGCACACATTTTTTGCCTTGTACCCCTGAGGATCAAGACAATTGCTACATCCTGAGGTCTCAAGAAAGAGATGCCAATCAAGTGGCAAAAGTAGTTCATTGGCTCCAGCGTGGCTGCAGACTCACAGAAGCAAGGCAGACTCCCTATTGGTTAATAGTTTGACAGCTAGCAGCTAAAAGAGTTGTCAGTTAAGTTCCTTGGTTGTTCATTGTCAGTTACATTAATAAATGGCTATAGCTTAGAGTAGTCTCCTGGCATTACTTCAGGCGAGTATTTACCACTGTCGATGGAGGAGTGGGATCCTGAGAGTAACCGCTAATTAACAGAAATAAGGTCTGATAACGATCCGCAAAATGACAGCCATACCTCCCTTTGCGGCATTTATGCCTGAGAGGGAGTCATGGGAGGCATTTATTCAACGTTTTGACTGTTTTCTCATTGCCCATGATCTGACAGGAATAACTACGGAAAGAAAGAGGGGTTATCTTTTAAGTCTATATGGCCCTGGGATGTTCTCAATGGCCCGAGCATTGGCAGCACCTGCCTCCATACAGGCAGTGCCTTGGGAAGTCCTATTGGCCAAGCTCAAAGGACACCACGCACTGGCACCATCCCGTTTCACTAGATGGTTTGCATTTCACCGGTGTGTACAAAAAGAAAATGAGACTATCAGTCAATTCATGGTAGCTCTTAGACAAGCTGCAATTTATTGCGAGTTCCCAGATCTCGATGAGGCTTTACTGGAGCAACTGGTTTATGGCAGCAGGGATTTAAGGCTTCAGCGCTGCCTGTTAGCTAAAACAGAATTAACCTTGGCCATTGCCTTAGATGAAGCTCGAGCAGATGAGCAGGCTGTCCAGTCCGCAGCTGTAATAAAAAATGTCAAGCCACCCATATTCCGTCCTCAGCAACGGCCATAGTTAATCAGCAATCAGCTGAGGAGGACGATGAACAGGAAACAGCTGATGAAGTGGCGCGCCTCAAGTTAGCAGCGAACAGCAGATGGAAGCCAACCTCGAATGCATCTCAGGCAAGCTGCCTGAGTTGCAGAGGGAACCATCTGCGGTTGAATTGCTGATTCAAATCAGCCACCTGCTGACGTTGTGGTAAGACATCTCGCTTAAGTGTACCATGCCATCCTGCATGCAACAGACATTGGATGTCCTGTGAATAGGCCAGCGCAAAGACGAACAGCCCGGGCTAAAGAGACCTGCAACACCATCGACTGTGACAGCGATGATGAAGAACCTGTCAACACAGCTTCCGAAGGGAAAGGCAGCAGCCAGAAGATGTTCACCACTGTATTAATTGAGGGATCTCCATGTAAAATGGAGATCGACACGGGGTCGGCGAGATCCATTATTTCCTGGGGCAGCCTCAAAAGAATCCTGCCCACACTTTCTAATGCAGATTTGCTCCCAACTAACTGCATTTTAAAAGATTATCAAAAAAAGGGCTATTCCAATTGTGGGGAGCGGGCAATTTCAAGTTCAGCATGGCAAATTTAAGGGCACGCTAACATTAATACTTATGGAGGGGCTGCTGGCTTCATTATTGGGATTAGATTGGTTTGAGGCATTGGAGTTTTCTATTTCAGGAATTCATTCAACTGAAATTGCTGCCGGTTTTGAAGATGTGACACAGGAGTTCAATGATGTTTTTAGCAATGAGTTGGGTAAATATAACGGCTCACCAATTTCTTTTAATTTAGACCCCAAAGTAGCACCAATTAGACTTAAAGCTAGGTGCGTTCCTTTTGCACTGCAGGAAAAAGTGGATGCGGAGCTAGATAAGTTAATTAGGCAAGGGATATTAGAACCAGTAGATTGTGCAAAGTGGGAGACCCTTATCGTCATACCAATTAAATCAGGTGGATCTGCGCTGATTATAAATCAACAATTAATAAAGGATTGCAAGCACACCCCTAACCAGTACCTGTAGAGCAACACCTGTTGCACTCGTTGGGTCGTGGACGCCTCTTTGCTAAGCTTGATCTAGCTCAAGCATATCAGCATTGACCTGTAGATGACACAAAGGCAGACACCCAAACTATCGTTACTCATCGTGGAGCATTCCGTTGCCATAGACTCAAATTTGGAGTCTCCATGGCTTCCGGCATTTTCCAGAGCATCATGGAATGGCTGCTCCATGGATTACCTGGAGTGTTACCATACTTTGACAATGTGCTGTCGCAGCACAGAGTCAGGAGGAACTACTCACTAAACTAAGAGCAGTTTCCCTCCATTTCTGAAAAGCAGGTCTGAAATTAAAGAAAACTAAGTGCCATATTGGTGTGGAGTTGGTGGATTTCCTCAGGTTTCATATTGATGCCCGAGGTATTCACCCGGCCCCATCCAAAGTAGAAGCTATAAAAAAAACTCCGGCTCCAAGCAACAAGACGGAGTTACAAGCTTTCTTGGGTTTATTAAATTTTTATGCTATGTTCTTACCCCATAAGGGGTAGTAGAACCTTTACATCGACTTCTGGACGCGTCAGCAAACTGGAAATGGGGCAGCCATGAGGAACAAGCATTCACAGTTGTCAAATCACTCCTGATGTCATCTGCTGATCTCATGCAATACACTGAAGCCTTACCTCTAATATTAGCGATGGACGTTTCACCTTATGGCATAGGGGCTGTACTCAGCCATCACTGCCCAAACAGCAGTGAAGCTCCAGTGGCAGCGGTGGCTGGAATCAAAAGATCCCACCACTATCTGTATGGTCTTTCTTTTGTGCTGCAAACTGACTATAAACCCTTACTTGGCATACTTGCAGGAGATAAGCCAACTCCTCCAATCCTATCACCTCGTATGTCGCGATCGACTGAATTCTTTGCGGCATACAGTTATCAGTTGAAATATAGACCAGGGAAACACATGGGGCATGCTGATGCCTTAAGCCGCTGCCCTTTGCCTCAGGAGGCTCAAGATCTGGCTCCAGCATCATCAGTAGTTTTGAGAGAGGATCTCGAATTACCGCTCTCTGCCTCTGACATTGCAGGCCATTCTAAAAATGATCCTATTCTATCTCAAGTACTTGACTGGCTCAGCAGGGGTTGGCCTCTAGGAGAGGTTTCAAAACAGTTCTTGCTGTACAGTAAGAGGCGGCTGGAACTTTCACTAGTAAAAGGCTGTCTTTTATGGGGGAACAGAGTAATAGTTCCCCCAACTTTACAGGTACAAATTTTACAACGCCTCCATGTAGGTCATCCAAGCATAGCTAGAATGAAAGCTTTAAGCCATAGCTATGTCTGGTGGCCCAAGCTGGATGCAGAAATCGCCAATTGGGTGGCCAAATGCTCTCCTTGTCAAGCATCATGCCCTAATCCCTCAGCCGCTCCTCCTAGGGTCTGGGAGTTACCACAAGGACCGTGGGCAAGAATTTATATAGAGTTGTCAGGGCCAGCACAGGGGCATACTTTTTGGATTGTAGTAGATGCATTTTCAAGGTGGGTGGAAATTGCCTCCATGAATACCACTACATTGGAGGCCACTATTAAAGAATTGCAGAGACTATTTTCCACTCGTGGACTACCGGACACGTTAGTGTCTGATAATGGCCCTCAATTCACTTCAGCGGTGTTCCAAGCTTTTTTAGCAGGTCTAGGCATAAGACATGCATTGGTAGCTCCTTTTCACCTGTCCAGCAATGGTAGAGCAGAACAGGCAGTTTGCTCCACTAAAGATGCTGTACAATATTTGGGCCCAGGTCCTTGGGAACAGAAAATCAATCTGTATTTATTGGCCCAGCATTCCACTCCATGCCCTTCAACTGGTAAAAGTCCAGATGAATTATTGATGGGACAGCGTCTTCGCATCATTCTGGACTGTTTACACCCACGTTATCATGCAAATGCTAACTCCAAAGTATTCAAAACACACTTGTAATTTTGTGATGGGGGAAAGAGTATTCGCAAAAATTGCATAGGGGATCCTAAATGGGTACCTGGTCAGATAATTCAAATAACTGGCCCGTGTTCTTATAGGTTCCAGTTAGATTATGGTCGGAAGTGGCGGTGCCACATAGATCAACTTCAGCACTGCAACTCACCAATAAGTCAACCTGATAGGCCCACATCGCCTAGTTGTTTGTCCATTCCGCAGCAAACAGAAGACACCATTGTCCGCCCAGACTGCTCTCAACCCGGATTCAATGCTTCTACAACTCCCATCTCATTCTCCCAGGAGCCACTACCTTTTGATCCCTGTCTTACCAAAGGGGAGGGTTATCTGGAAGGTCCGGCTGAGAAAACGACAACATCAGAGGAGATTTGAGAACAAACTCCTTCCCTGGCGGGACAGAAAGAACTAAGGTGCTCTGAAAGGATTCCCTGGAAGCCCACCTACCTCAGAGACTATGTGTGTACAATCCAGGGGGGGGGGGAAAGAGTGGTACGTCCTGAGGTCTCAAGAAAGAGATGCCAATCAAGTGGCAAAAGTAGTTCATTGGCTCCGGCGCGGCTGCAGGCTCACGGAAGCAAGGCAGACTCCTTATTGGTTAATAGTTTGACAGCTAGCATGTAAAAGACCTGTGACTTAAGTTTGTTGGTTGTTCGTTGTCAGCTATGTTAATAAATGGCTATAGCTTACAGTAGTCTCCTGGCGTTACTTCAGGTGAGTATTCACCAACAATCATTTACAACACCATACAACAAGGAATTAAAAAAAAATACCAAGAAAATGATAACTACCCAGCAGCAAAGCCTAACACAGAAGAAAATAATGAAAAGTAAACAAAAAGAAAAAAGAAACAACAAAAAGCAGAGACATCATACAATGCATTAGTTTTATGGCTTGCAGTGTTTTGCTATTTTCTTGCTGCCTGAAATTTTATAATGAAGAAATCAAATGAAACTAGCTCAGTTTTAAATGACTATAGAGTGTCCTGACCAAGGCCAAACTGACATTTAGAGGTGAGTTCCAAGTAATTTGTTTTGGTTTGCAAACAATTTGTGTGCATACAAAGGAGCAAGAGATAGCTTGAAAGAGCCAGCATATTGAAATGTATGGGTAGTGATTAACTTACAGTCATATTTGAGTCCTGAAGTCATAGAATTGTAGGTTGAAGCATCACGTGCTCTGATTTTATTTTTCGACATTTATTGCAGTGATCATTAATTGAATTCCATGTTCATTAAGCAAATCAATTTTCTCTAATGGTTTTTGTGGGGCTAGAAACTGGAAATAAATGCAAGAAACAGCAAAACATGTCAGAACTTGTGGCCGCATGGCTCCAGGATGCTGCAGATGACAAGAAAGCTGAGCTGGTTGGAAAGTGCACAGTCTCTGTCTCTGTCTCTGTCTCTGTCTCTGTCTCTGTCTCTCTCTCTCTCTCTCTCTGTCTCTCTCTCTCTCTCTCTCCCTCTCCCTCTCCCTCTCTGTCTCTCTCTCTCTCCCTCCCTCCCTCACTCTCTCTCTCTCTCTCCCCCTCTGTGTGTGTGTGTGTGTGTATGTGTGTGTGTGCAGTCACTGTAATTTTGTAAATGTGTCACAGACAGTTTTGAGAGGGGGGTCTGTTGTAACTTCAAGCAGTCATTAAATGACCAGTCATACGCAGAGGACTACCTGTAGTCCATAAAAAGTCCAGAGTTTTGGATGCCATGAAAAAGGTTTCAAACAGTCTATGGTCAGAGAGCCAAGGTGAGCACAGAGCTGATGATGGAGCAATTGTTCCCAACAAAGAGCTGATTGCCCATTATAGATGTTATATAGACCTTATAGTAGTTATGATCTAATTATGATCACTGTTGCTTTCATATCACTCACTCACTCATGAGCTGGAAGGGACCTTGGAGGTCTTTTAGTTCAATCCCCTTGCTCAAGCAGGAGATACTATACTGTCCTGACCCCCCTTCCTCCGTTGCCCACACAGAACACACACTCCGGAACAGTACAAGGGAACAAGGTTTATTGCACAAATAGACAAGAGGTTCCATGGCAGCAAGCCACCAAGACAAAACTCACAGGAACAGAACACAAAAGCAGCTATCCCGCTTGCCAGGATCCCAGACTAGAGCTTCTGGCATAAGTCTTCTGTTGACTGCTGCGAAGGGCGTATGCAAAGTCAACCCTTTTATAACCTGAAAAGGGCGCCTCCTAAACAGCAGCTGAGAGCTCTTCACTGCCTATAATTACGCCCACGCTCCTTGCGTCTGTGGGCGCGCCGGTAACGGGCGTCCAGAAACGCCCTGCTGAGTTCTGACTCACTGTCTCGTGAGTCTTCCCCGCTGCTCCAAGGCATGGCATCGGGAGACCCCCTCCTCTGGCTCTCACCGCTGCTCCATGCCTCAGGCGCCTCCTGGTGGCCGACCAGACTCTCGAATCCCTGCTCAGCATCCGAATCCTGTCCAGGGTCGCCCATCTCCTCTGGAGCTGACTCGTAGGGACTCTCACTCTCGGAGTCTGGTGGCAGCGGCAACGGCAACGGCTGGGCCACAACACTATACCATTTCAGATAAATGGCTGTTCAGTCTTTTCTTAAAAATCTCCAGTGATGAAGCACCTACAAATTCTGAAGGCTAGCTGTACCACTGGTTAATTGCCCTCACAGTTAGGAAGTGTCTCTTAATTCCAAGTTGCTTTTCTTCTTAATTAGTTCCCATCCATTGTTTCTTATCTTGCCTTCTGGTGCTTTAGAAAATAAGTTTACCCCCCCTCTTCTTTTTGGCAGCCCCTCATACTAGAATACTGCTATCATGTTCTCCACTAGTCCTTCTTTTCTCTAGACTGGTCATACCAAATTCCTGCAACCGTCCTTCACATGTTAAACAGGTCCTTAATCATTTTAGTTGCTCTTTGTTGGCCTTTTTCCAACGTTTCAATATAATAATAATAATAATAATAATAATATATTTATTTCTTAGCCGCGCCCTCTCCCGAAGGACTCGGGGCGGCGTACAACAAAACATTCGAAATAAATATGCAAACAAAACAAACATATAACAAGGTACACTAAAACATACATACATATATATAAGGAGGAGATCGATTAATAAAAACAATTAAAATACTGTATTTAAAACCCCTAGAAATTAAATGTAATTAAAAAACCCAGTTAAAAACCCGTCAGGAGCGATATGGTTAAATCAAAGTTGAGCCAGGCCAGCTGCTTGGAATAGGTGGGTCTTAAGCTTAATACGGAAGGAGCGGAGGTCAGAGGTATTCCTAATATCCGGAGGGAGGTCATTCCACAGGGCTGGGCCCGCCACAGAGAAGGCTCTACTCCTAGGCGCCGCCCCATGACATTGTCTAGCGGACGGCACCTGGAGGAGCCCCTCTCTGTGCGAGCGAATTGGTCGCAGGGATGTATGGGGCAGAATACGATCCCGCAAGTAACTAGGTCCTAAGCCATGGAGCGCTTTAAAGATAGTTATCAAAACCTTGAAACGCACCCGATAGGCCACAGGAAGCCAGTGCAGCTCGCGCAGGAGCGGTGTCACGTGGGAGTATTTTATTTATTTATTTATTATTCACACTTATAGACCGCCCCCTCTCCCGGAAAGGACTCGGGGCGGTGTACAGTCACTAAAATACATTCTAAAATACATACATAAACAATTAAATTAATACTGGTGAAGGAGGTTATGAGACTGTAATCGAATAATAAATATAACACGTTAAAAGCCTATAAACCCTTAAAACCCAATTAAAATAAATAAATCCCGGGAGGTAAAACTAAGACGGTGCCAGGCCAGCTGATTGAAATAGGTGAGTCTTTAACTTTTGCCGGAAGGAGCGGAGGTCGGTGGTGGTTCGAATGTCTGGGGGGAGGTCGTTCCAGAGGGTTGGGCCCATCACAGAGAAGGATCTACTCCTAGGTGTCGCCCGCTGGCATTGCCTGGCAGACGGCACCAGGAGGAGCCCCTCCCTGTGTGAGCGGATAGGTCGCAGGGACGTGTGTGGTAGGATGCGATCCTGCAGATAACTAGGTCCTCTGCCATGGAGCGCTTTAAAGATGGTAATCAATACCTTGAAACGCACCCGAAAGGCTACAGGTAGCCAGTGCAGCTCGCGCAGGAGAGGTGTTACGTGGGAGTAACGAGTGCTTCCCATAATAACCCACGCGGCTGCGTTCTGAACCAGCTGCAGTCTCCGGATGCGTCCCAAGGGAAGCCCCATGTAGAGAGCATTGCAGTAGTCCAGGCGAGATGTCACCAGCGCATGAGTGACCGTGCGCAGGGCACTCCGGTCCAGTAGGGGGCGCAATTGGCGCACCAGGCGAACCTGGTGGAATGCCCCCCTTGCCACGGCTGTCACATGGTCCTCCATTGACAGCCGGGCATCAAGGAGGACACCCAAATTGCGCACCCGCTCCACAGGGGACAACTGTTCGCCCCCTATGGCCAGCGATGGAGTCAGCTGGCTGAACCGAGGTGCCGGCAACCACAGCCACTCGGTCTTGGAGGGGTTGAGTTTGAGTCTGTTGTCCCCCATCCAGACCCCGACGGCCTCCAAACACCGGGACATCACTTCGACAGCCTCGTTGGGGTGGTTTGGGGTTGAAATATACAGCTGAGTATCATCAGCGTAGAGGTGGTATTCAACCCCAAAACCACGGATGATCTCACCCAGCGGCTTCACATATGCGTTGAACAGGAGAGGCGAGAGGACCGACCCCTGTGGCACCCCACAAGTGAGTGGCCTCAGGGACGACCTCTGTCCCCCTGTCAACACACATTGCTTCCGGTCAGAGAGGTAGGAGCCGAACCACCGCAAAACGGTGCCTCCGACTCCCATCCCCTCCAACCGGCGCAATAGGATACCATGGTCGATGGTATCAAAAGCCGCCGAGAGGTCTAATAGGACCAGGATAGAGGAGCAACCCCTATCTCTGGCCCTCCAGAGATCATCGACCAACGCGACCAAGGCTGTCTCGGTGCTGTGCCCGGGTCGGAAGCCGGACTGGCGTGGGTCTAGATAATCGGATTCGTCTAGGTGTCGCGGGAGCTGCTGCGCCACCACATTCTCAACAACCTTCGCCACGAAGGGAAGGTTGGAGACTGGACGATAGTTAGCTAGCTCCATTGGGTCGAGTGAAGGCCTCTTGAGCAAGGGTCTCACCACCGCCTCTTTCAAGGCGGTTGGTAAGTAACCCTCACCCAATGATGCGCTCACCAGGCCCAGGAGCCAGCCTCGTGTCACCTCCCAGGCTGCCAGTACCAGCCAGGAGGGGCACGGGTCCGTTAAACAAGTGGTGGGTCGCAGCCGTCCACGCAACCTGTCCAAATCCTCGGGGGCAACAGAGTCAAACTCCTCCCAGAGTGGTCTCTCAAGACTCGCTGTTGGCGGCTCGTCTGGTCCACTGACGGAGGTCCACCCGCTCCGGATCTGATCGATTTTGTCCTGAAGATATTCCCCAAACTCCTGTGCTCTACCCTGTAAGGGTGTCTCCCGCACCCTCTGCGATAGAAGGGAGCGAGTCACCCTAAACAGGGCGGCAGGGCGGTTATCCGCGGACGCAATAAGAGCAGCACAATGTCTACGTTTGGCCGCTCTTATTGCCACAAGGTAAGTCCGCAAATAGGCTCTTACCTGTGTTCGGTCAGATTCGGAGCGTGAGGACCTCCACCTGCTCTCTAGACGTCTCCTGTGGCGCTTCATCACCCTAAGCTCCTCAGTGAACCAAGGAGCCCGGGTGGGTCGATGCCGCAGGAGAGGTCGCAAAGGCGCAACCCGGTCCAAGGCCCCAGTCGTCGCCCTATTCCAGGCAATCACTAGGTCCTCGGAGCGGGAGCGGGACAAGGCTACAGGAATTGGCCCAAGCTCCGTCTGGAATCTATCAGATTCCATCAGGTGCCTGGGGCGGTACCAGTTTATAGAGTCTGGTTCCGCCTCCTCGCGGTGGGGGATAGCGCCAGGGAAGTCCAGCCGGAGGGATGAGTGGTCTGACCATGACAGGGGCGTGATAACTAAATCCCCTATTCCCAGATCACTCGTCCACTGTTCAGATACAAAAATGAGGTCCAGTGTATGGCCCCCTTCGTGAGTGGGGCCCTGCACTAATTGGGTCAGGTCCATGGCCGTCATGGAAGCCATGAACTCCCGGGCCACCTCGGAAGCCGCTCCCATCGACGGCAAGTTAAAGTCCCCCATGACCAAAAGTCTGGGAGTCTCAACTGCCGTCGCTGAGATTAGCTCGAGGAGCTCGGGCAGGGCTGCTGATGCATAGCGAGGAGCCAAGTATACAATCAGCAAGCCCCACTGCCTCCCTGGGCCCCAGTTCACACCAAGGGACTCACACCCGGGTATCTGAGGAACAGTGAACTCCCTCGGCTCTAAACATTCCCGCATAACCACCGCCACCCCTCCACCCTTACCCAGGGCCCGAGGCTGATGAAATGCACGGAAACCCGGTGGGCACATTTCCACGAGGGGTAAACCACCCTCGTGGCCCAGCCAGGTCTCCGTTATCCCTGCAAGGTCTAGCTCCCCCTCTGAGTACCTAGTACTCCCCATAATTACCCGCGCAGCTGCGTTCTGGACCAACTGCAGCCTCCGGGTGCATTTCAAGGGAAGCCCCATGTAGAGAGCGTTACAGTAGTCCAAGCGAGACGTCACCAGCGCATGAGTGACTGTGCGCAAGGCATCCCGGTCCAGTAGGGGGCGCAATTGGCGCACCAGGCGAACCTGGTGGAACGCCCCCCTTGCCACGGCTGTCACATGGTCATCCATGGACAGCCGGGCATCTAGGAGGACGCCCAAATTGCGCGCCCGCTCCACGGGGGCAAGATGGATGCCCCCAATGGCCAATGATGGAATTAATTGGCTGAACCGGGGGGCTGGTACCCACAGCCACTCCGTCTTGGAAGGGTTGAGCTTGAGTCGGTTGTCATCCATCCAGATCCGTACGGCTTCCACACACCGGGACATCACTTCGATGGCCTCGTTGGGGTGGTTCGGGGTGGAAAAGTACAGCTGAGTATCATCAGCGTACAGATGGTATCCCACCCCGAAACCACAGATGATCTCACCCAGCGGCTTCATATATGTGTTGAACAGGAGTGGTGAGAGGACCGACCCCTGTGGCACCCCACAGGTAAGGGGGCGTAGGG